>NC_135233.1:447729964-448329964 GCF_051348905.1 Ranitomeya variabilis
GCGGTTTTTGATGCGTTTTTTTATGCAGTTTTCTCTGCAGATTGTCTGTGTTTGACACAAATAAAGCTTTAACTGCAGTGGGGGAAAAAAAAAAAGAAATGATGTCATTTCCTTGTCCAACCCTTTTCTTCTTCCATCCTCCATTTTGGGACTAAACACCAAAATGAGTGGACGTGTTTTGAATGACAGCGCTCCGCAGAGTGCTGAGCGTAGGCCAGATCACAGCCCGCGGATCCAGCTCTATCCAGCTATTTAAGTCTACGTTCACATTTGCGGTCTGCGCCGCAGCGTCGCTGCATGCGTCATGCGCCCCTATATTTAACATGGGGGCGCATGGACATGCGTCGCACTTGCGTTTTGCGCCGCATGCGTCACTGCAGCGCACGCATCCGGGCGCAGAGGACGCAGCAAGTCGCATTTTTGCTGCGTCCAAAATCAATCAAAAAAAGGACGCATGCGGCGCAAAACGCAGCGTTGTGCATGCGTTTTGCTGCGTTTTTGTTTGCGTTGTGTGTTGCGGCGCCGACGCTGCGGCGCACAACGCAAATGTGAACATAGCCTAAGTGCCACGTATTTAAGTGCCACGTATTTAAGTGCCAAGTATTTAAGTGCCACGTATTTAAGTGCCACGTATCACGTATTTAAGTGCCACGTATTTCAGTGCCACGTATTTAAGTGCCACGTATCACGTATTTAAGTGCCACGTATTTCAGTGCCACGTGTCACGTATTTCAGTGCCACGTATCACGTATTTAAGTGCCACGTATTAAAGTGCCACGTATCACGTATTTAAGTGCCACGTATTTCAGTGCCACGTATTTAACTGCCACGTATTTCAGTGCCACGTATCACGTATTTCAGTGCCACGTATCACGTATTTAAGTGCCACGTATCACGTATTTCAGTGCCACGTATCACGTATTTAAGTGCCACGTATCACGTATTTAAGTGCCACGTATTTACGTGCCACATATCACGTATTTAAGTGCCACGTATCACGTATTTCAGTGCCACGTATCACGTATTTAAGTGCCACGTATCACGTATTTAAGTGCCACGTATTTAAGTGCCACGTATCACGTATTTAAGTGCCACGTATCACGTATTTAAGTGCCACGTATCACGTATTTAAGTGCCATGTATTTAAGTGCCACGTATCACGTATTTCAGTGCCACGTATCACGTATTTAAGTGCCACGTATCACGTATTTCAGTGCCACGTATCACGTATTTATGCCACGTATTTAAGTGACACGTATCACGTATTTAAGTGCCACGTATCACGTATTTCAGTGCCACGTATCACGTATTTAAGTGCCACGTATCACGTATTTAAGTGCCACGTATTTAAGTGCCACGTATCACGTATTTAAGTGCCACGTATCACGTATTTCAGTGACACGTATCACACATATATATAACGTATAACACACTGACAGGAGCCATAGTTCCTGTCGGTGTGTCACTGCGCATGTGCGAGCGAGTTTGCCGGCGGTCATTGACCCCGGCACTCTCGCTTAACGGCAGTGCTGCGTGGGAAAGTTCAACGCAGCTGTACTGCCGTTAACCGAGACGCGGGAGCCATTGAACTCTGGAACAGTACGCGATACACTGCTAGGAGCTTCGCTCCTGGCAGTGTATCGCCGGAGAGCAGCCGATCGTCGTGGGACACTCGTTTTATGGATTCTGCGGACAGGGAGTATGGATTTGATTTTTTATTTTGGGATTTTTCCCTGGAGGTTCGAGGGCTTCGCCTACAAGTGTGCTGTTGGTGAGTATATACTCTGTTATGTGTTGTATGTACTGTACTGTGTGTCATGTATGTGTATTGTGTGTAGGTGTTTTGTGTAACTTTACAACTGTGCTAAGTCGCCGGACACAGGGACAACTCTCCCATCCTAATACCGGATGGGAGTAGTAGTCCCATAC
This sequence comes from Ranitomeya variabilis, assembly GCF_051348905.1. Lineage (NCBI taxonomy): Eukaryota > Metazoa > Chordata > Amphibia > Anura > Dendrobatidae > Ranitomeya > Ranitomeya variabilis. The sequence continues at coordinate 447,731,894 of NC_135233.1, forward strand.
GGCGACTTAGCACAGTGGTGGCACTAGCGTCGCATGGGGACACACACACACACACACACACATACCAAATCAATCAAACGGCCGACACGATCCCCATGCGACGGTACGCCTCCATGTCTCTCCGCCCAAGCACTTCCGCCCACGCACTTCCGGCCGCTTCCCCGCACTTCCTGCTGCAGCAGTTCTGCACCACAAACCGCAATAAAACCCGCAGATATATTTTTGATCTGCGGGTTTTACTGCGGGTTTGACCTCACAATGGAGGTCTATGGGTGCAGAACCGCTGCTGTTTCGGACAAAGAAGTGACATGCTCCTTCTTTTTTCCCGCAGCTATTCAGCGCGGCTTTTTTTTGGAAATTCAGGATCGTGTGCACAGTGGTTCCTGTTTTCCATAGGGTACATTGTACTGTACCCTGCATGGAAAAAAGCTGCGGAACCGCAGCGGCAAAACCGCTGCGGTTCCGCGGTAAAAAACGCACTGTGTGAACATGGCCTAAAATGGCGGGGTATAGTCTTCAGCTCCGCAACATTGGTGATTTCCTCCGCCGCCTTAATATCCAACACATGTTCTCGAACTCTTCTCCTCAATTCACGTGATGTTAGGCCCATGTAAAGTTTCTTACAGGGACAACTAGCACAGTAAATTACTCCCATAGTTTTGCAATTGATGCTGTGAGTGATCTTATAGGTCTTTGAGTCGGAGGAGTTTGCAAAGCTTTGTGTTGTATTGATGTTTGGGCAGGCCACACAGGATCCGCACGGTTTGCATCCCCATATAGGTTTTCCAGAATTGAATATAGTTTTTTCTTTTGGTCCTTCCAGATTGCTCTGGAGCAAGATGTCCTTTAAATTACGTGACCTTCTATAGGTAATTGCTGGATGTTTGGAAATACAATTGTTGAGAGTGCTGTCCAATTTCAAAATATCCCAATATTTGTTGAGTGCTCTCCACATTTCACCCTTCCTGGCATTAAAGGTTGATATTAATCTCACCATATTGTCATCTTTCTCTTTCTTTGATTGATAAAGAAGTTCTGACCTTTTAGAGAATTTTGCGCGGCGATATCCCCTCTGTATCGTCCTCTCCGAGTATCCTCGCTCCATGAAGCGTTCTTTTAGTTCGTTTGCTTGGTTCTCAAAAAGTACATCATTTGAACATATTCTGCGCATTCTCAGGAATTGTCCTGTAGGAATACTTCGGATCAGATTTCTAGGGTGAGAAGAGCTGGCGTGTAATAAAGTATTGACTGCAGTGGATTTACGATGAACATCTGTCAAGATTTGACCATCATCATTAATATCAAATAGAACATCCAGGAATTCAATATTATGCCTCCCCGATTTATATGTCAGTTGAATGTTAAGATCATTCTTATTGATGGTAGAAATAAAATTCATCAAGTCATCCTTAGTGGCCTGCCATAAAAAGAAAATATCATCAATGAAACGACTCCATGATAACACTTTTTCAATCTGAGGTGTACTATCAGATAAAAAGAGGTCCCTCTCCCACAGCCCCAGGAACAGGTTAGCATACGAGGGCGCACAAGACGCCCCCATAGCTGTGCCCTGGAGCTGCAGGAAGAAGGACCCCTTAAATATAAACAAATTATGAGTAAGGATAAAATGGAGTAGTTCAATGATCAATTTAGCCAGATCTGCCTCTATATTAGACATTTCCAAAAAGTAACCAACCGCTTTTAAGCCATCCTCATGTCGTATTGAAGTATATAGGGATTCTACGTCACAGACCACCATCAATGTATCATCATTGATTTGTACCCCATCCATCTTTTTGAGTATATCTGAAGTGTCTTTCAGATAAGATGGCAGGGCCTCTACCATTGGTCTTAAAATATGGTCAATAAATTTACAGGCAGGATCACACATATTGTCAATACCTGAAATTATGGGTCTGCCATGTGGATTTAACATGTCTTTATGTATTTTGGGCAGTAGATAGAATGAAGCAATCCTTGGATGTATGTTTCTTGTATAGGCATTCCATCTCCATCTTGTTAATGATGCCCCTGGATTCAGCCTCAGAAAGAATCATTTGTAATTGTGCCTGGTAACTAGACAAAGGGTTAAGGTTTAATTTTTTGTATGTAACAGGTTCATGCAAGTGTCTTTTTGCTTCCTTTTCATATTGCGTTGTGGGCCAGAGGACCACATTCCCGCCTTTGTCTGAAGGCTTTATAACGATGTCATCCATTTGTTTTAACTGTTCCAGGGCAATTCGTTCATCCCTGGTCAGATTGTCGTAAGGTAATTGCATGGAAGTTTGTTCAAACTCCTCATCAACCAATTTAATGAATAACTCAACATTGGGATACATTGAAACTCATATGAACTCTAGCGTGGGAATTTTTCAGAATATTTTCTCACGCTAGAGTTCATATGAGGTTATGCCAGCAGGGGGCGCAGCACCGCAAGTCTAGGTAGCTACTTTCCCCTGCATTCCATTCATTCCCCAGTTTTTACAGGCAGGAGAACAGCTGCATTAGCGGGCTCTTGCTTGTAAAATTATTTAACCCCTTCAGATGGATTTACAGTGTGGGACTTGACTGTAACGCCGGAGAGGTATGGATAATTGATGTTTTTTTATTTTAACTTTGTTTCAGGTGACAAGGGTCTTCAATTGGATTGAGCATTTAATAAACTACTACAACACCCTGTGCCTTTATTTCATTAAAATACTTTTTTCCTAATGTGTGTGTGTGTTTTTTAACCCTTTAGGAACATAGGATTAATAATGGATAGGTGTCTTATTGACACCTCTCCATTATTAACCTGGCTTAATGTCACCTTACAATAGCAAGGTGACATTAACCCTTTATTATACCCATATCCCACCACTACTCGGGAGTTGGAAGAGAGAGGCTAAGTGCCAGAATAGGCGCTTCTTACAGATGCGCCTTTTCTGGGGTGGCGGTGGCAGATGTTTTTAGACAGGGGGGCAATAACCATGGTCCCCCTCTAGGCTATTAATATCTGCCCACAGTCACTAGCTTTCCCTCTCTGGCGGAGAAAATTGCGCGGGAGCCCACGCCATTTTTTTCTGTGATTTAACCCTTTATTTTAACAGCTAGAGCCCCCAAATTTTGCACACAGACACTTCTAACATTAGTAGTGAGGAATATGTAAAAAATAAGGGATATGAAATGGTTTACTGTATGTAAACCATGTCTCATATCCTGTCGGGCTTGGGAATGAGATAGCAAATGCCGGCAATTGAATTACCAGCTTTTCTGCTATCTAGCGCTGTATGAAATATAAATAAATATATATATATATATATATATATATATATATATATATATATATAATATAGTATCAAAAAAGAAGGCAGCACTCCATTTCTTCAAAGAGTGTAGGTTTTAATCAGACCCACATTAAATGTGACGTTTCAGCTCCACTGAGCTTTTCTCAAGGCTTGAGAAAAGCTCAGTGGAGCTGAAACGTCGCATTTAATGTGGGTCTGATTAAAACCTACACTCTTTGAAGAAATGGAGTGCTGCCTTCTTTTTTGATACTATGGTATGTGGACGACCAGTGGACGGGTTGTGTGGAGGCTTTGTACCCAGAGATAAGTAGTAGTGGTGTGCTGTTCCTTTTTTTTTTTACAAATATATATATATATATATATATATATATATATATATATATATATATATATATATATATATATATATATATATATATATATATAGGTGTCTCACTGACATATATATATATATACCTATACTATGTGTAGACATTTATTTTACCTATTCTATTCTAATCTGTCAGTGTGATTTTACTGTACACCGCACTGAATTGCCGGCTTTTCTATAGAACACTGGTGCGTATTTCTCGCAAGTCACACTGATGGTCCGTGTGTAATCCGTTTTTTTCTTGCACCCAAAGACTTGCATTGGCGATTCTCGGCCGAGATACGCTGACAATCGCAGCATGCTGCAATTTAACTCGGATCCTGAATACAGCTGAGAAAACAACGGATAATAGCAGCTGCCCCATAGATTAACATTGGTCCGAGTGCTATGCGATTTTTTATCGCATTGCACTCGTCTGTATTACGGTCTAGTGTGACTCCGGCCTAACATGGATTTCAGCCAATGCAAAGAGTGAAATGTGCAGCTTACCCTCACCATACCCACACTGAAATCCAAAACAGTAATTATCGCTGAGGATGGATGTCAATGCAGTATTTTCACCATAGGATGCTCTCAGTGAACTGTTCCACATGTACTTACCCTAATAACAGCAATCCTGATTGTCACCTAATTATTCAAAATATAAATATATTGCACATATTGGAACCGATGGAATAAAAGTTAATTATACAGTGGTGGAAACTTCTGGAAGTGACATTGAAGGACACCGATACATAGTCAGATATGTAGTTTTAAGGTGTGCCCTTCATAAACTGGGTTTGGTCTTTAAAAGTGGCTGTCTCCATTGTAGTCTTAATATTATTAAATAGCTATCTATGTCTTGTGGCTTAGAGAACAGCATGCTGGCAGGCCCCCGGAGCACCGAAAGGATTAACAACGGTAATATTGCAATTATACAGCATTTTACGTCTTTAGATCTTGACAGGTAATTGTATTTTTGTGTCCCTAGAGATAATAAGCATAAATCTATCCTTGAGGTCACAGATGTTTCCAGACAAATCGGCCAATTAGCCAAATCTAAGTAGTAAATCTTAAATATTAGAAATAAAATACATAAGGGTCATTTATAAAAACTACATGAGACTTGTCTGTGGGGTATAAAATTGCACTCATTTATGCTATAATTATAAGGCGCGCCTTGAAAGTTTTTAGAATAGTTTGTGCTTTTTTTTTTTTTTTAATAAAACACCCTTTGGTGTTGAATTCTTTAGGAAGATTACAGTAAAATGAGCACTTGTATAAGGTGGCCATATAAGTCTGGATTGTAGAGTAAGCCCACGTTAACACGTTGAGTATGTGGTCAGTATTTTACATCAGTATTTGTAAGCCAAAACCAGGAGTGGAACAATCAGAGGAAAAGTATAAGGGTCCCTTTCCACTTGCGAGATAAAAAACGGTCCGTAATCTGGACCGAAAAAACGGATGGAACGTATGCGATTTTCATGCGAGTGTCATGCGAGTACAATGCGATTTTTAATCGCATCATCCGTTTTTTATAATCGCATCATCCGTATGACATCCGTATTACTGTCCGATTTGTACGCACCGGTGTCCTTTGAAAAGCCGGCAATTCAGCGCGGTGTACAGTAAAATCACACTGACAGGTTAGAATAGAGTAGATATATACACATAGAATAGGTATATATACATATATATATGTCAGTGAGACACCTATATATGTATATTTATATTTAATGCAGCGCTAGATAGCATAAAAGCCGCTAATTCAATTGCCGGCTTTTAATTTCTCCTTCACAAACCCGACATGATATGAGACATGGTTTACATACAGTAAACCATCTCATATCCCCTTTTTTTTGCATATTCCACACTACTAATGTTAGTAGTGTGTACGTGCAAAATTTGGGTGCTGTAGCTATTAAATTTAAGGGTTAACTCGCGGAAAAAATTGGCGTGGGCTCCCGCGCAATTTTCTCCGCCAGAGCGGTAAAGCCAGTGACTGAGGGCAGATATTAATAGCCAGGAGAGGGTCCATGGTTATTGGCCCCCCCATGGCTAAAAACATCTGCCCCCAGCCACCCCAGAAAAGGCACATCTGGAAGATGCGCCTATTCTGGCACTTGGCCACTCTCTTCCCACTCCCTGTAGCGGTGGGATATGGGGTAATGAAGGGTTAATGCCACCTTGCTATTGTAAGGTGACATTAAGCCAGATTAATAATGGAGAGGCGTTAATTATGACACCTATCCATTATTAATCCAATTGTAGGAAAGGGTTAAAAAACACACACACACATGATTACAAAGTAGTTTAATGAAATAAAGACAGCGGTTGTTGTAATAATTTATTGCTCTCTCAATCCATCAGGAACACCCTCGCTTGGCAACATAATAAACGCACAAGATACATACCCTCAGATGTCAGATCACGTCCCACGATGTAATCCATCTGAAGGGGTTAACTAATATTACAAGCAGGAGCCCTGCAAATGCAGCGGTGTGCTCCGTGCCTGTAATTCCCCGGCAAATGAATGAAATGTAGGTCATTGACCTACATTTCCTTCAGTCGCGGTGATGCGCCCCCTGGTGGATGTCCTCATATGACCTGGAGCGTGGGAAAAAGTTCCCAGGCTGCAGTTTATGAGAACATCCACCAGAGGGCGCCTCACCGCGACTCAATGTAAGTACAGATCCTGCTTTCCTTTCAGCACCCGGGGGATTACAGGCACCAGTGAGTGGTTTATCGCAGCTCGTGCCTGTAATATTAGTTAACCCCTTCAGATGGATTACCTCGTGGGACATGATCGGACATCAGAAGGTATGTATCTTGTGCGGTTATTATTTTGCCAAGCGAGGGTTTCCTGATGGATTGAGAGAACAATAAATTATTACAACAACCGCTGTGTTTATTTCATTAAACTACTTTTAAATCATGTGTGTGTGTGTGTTTTTTAACCCTTTCCTACAATTGGATTAATAATGGATAGGTGACATAATTGACACCTCTCCATTATTAATCTGGCTTAATGTCACCTTACAATAGCAAGGTGGCATTAACCCTTCATTACCCCATATCCCACCGCTACAGGGAGTGGGAAGAGAGTGGCCAAGTGCCAGAATAGGCGCATCTTCCAGATGTGCCTTTTCTGGGGTGGCTGGGGGCAGATGTTTTTAGCCACGGGGGGGCCAATAACCATGGACCCTCTCCTGGCTATTAATATCTGCCCTCAGTCACTGGCTTTACCGCTCTGGCGGAGAAAATTGCGCGGGAGCCCACGCCAATTTTTTCCGCCATTTAACCCTTTATTTCAGCAGCTACAGCGCTGAAATTTTGCACATACACACTACTAACATTAGTAATGTGGAATATGCAAAAAAAAGGGGATATGAGATGGTTTACTGTATGTAAACCATGTCTCATATCCTGTCGGGTTTGTGCAGGAGAAATGAGAAGCCGGCAATTGAATTAGCGGCTTTAATGCTATCTAGTGCTGCATTAAATATAAATATACATATATAGATGTCTCACTGACATATATATATATGTATATAGACACATTCTATGTGTATATATCTAGTCTATTCTAACCTGTCAGTGTGATTTTACTGTACACCGCGCTGAATTACCGGCTTTTCAAAGGACACCGGTGCGTAAAAATCGGACAGAACTCGCATGGTGCGAGTGCTGTGCGATTTTTTTCTCGCACCCATTGACTTGCATTGGCGAGTCTCGTCCGAGAATCGCAGCAATACGCAGCATGCTGCGATTTTTTTCTCAGCCGATCCAGATTTTTCTCAGTCCGATTTCGGCTGAGAAAAAAATCGCAAATCAAAAGACACCTATTAACTAACATTGGTCCGAGTGCAATCCGATTTTTTATCGGATTGCACGCGTCCGTTTTCCTCGCAAGTGGAAAGGGACCCTAATAGAAACATATGCACAACGTCTGCATTTATCACCCACTCCTGGTTTTGGCTTACAAATACTGATGTAAAATTCTGACCAAATACTCAACGTGTGAATGTGCGATAAGGGTTATTCACATATAGAGTTTTTGCTGCTTTCTTTCCATTTGATTTGATAGTGCAAAAAAAGCATTTAACAGTAGTAGCAACATTATTGACATTTCTAAAATTCTATTCGCATGTTGCATTTTTTTCCTTGCAGTTTTTGATCAGTGTGTCATTTTCTTTTGTTTCTTTTTTCTAACGCAGTGTGCCCACATTCCGGATTTTTAGCGGTTTTCTGCCGCGAAAACGCTTAAAAAAAGCTTACATTAAGCATCCCATTATTTTAATGCATTCCGCAATTTTTGTGCCCATGCCATGTTTTTTTCCACAGCGGAAAAGCATTGTGAAAAAAACGCAGCATGTTCATTCATTTTGCTGAAAATCCCACTATAGAATTGTATTTGGATCATTGTAAAAAAAAAAACACTAAAAATCCGTGCAAAAAAACGCAAGCGGATTTCCTGCGAAAGGAGCCCAGATTTGATCAGGAAAATTCTGCATACTTTCTGCAACGTGGGCACATAGCCTAATACTTGCTGTAATTTTACTGTGTTTTTTTTTTCCCTATTAAAATCAATGAGGCTGAGCCGCAAAAAGAACGCATTAAACCATACAGAAAATGAATCAAAATACAACATTTTATAGTAAAAAAGTATGTTATTTTCAGCAAAGAGCAAATATAATTGACACCAATGTAAAAGTATAAACGCACATTCAAATGTTATGCTCTAATAATAAAGGAGAAATAACTATATACGCACTGCAAATGCTCACATTGTAATGCAGAATGGACGCCGCGTTGTTTTTTCTGGCAACTGAGTTTATTTCCTGCAGAAAAAAAAAATCCACAGCTTGTGGTGGCAAGGAGATTTTGAAGAATGGACTCCTTTATATGTACATTTTATGTAAATTATTTAACTTAGTTATTAAGCGCCATTACATTCCACAGCACTTTACAGGAATTATCATCAATGTCCCTATTGGGGCACATCATTAAAATTCCCTTTCGGTATGTCTTTGGAGTGTGGGAAAAAAACCACAAAGACATGGAGAAAACATATAAACTCCTTGCAGATGTCGTCCTTGGTGGGATTTGAGCCCATGACCCCAGCGCTGCAAGGCTGCAGTGCTAACCACTGAGCCACCATACAGTGCTAACCACTGAGCCACCATGTTGCCTTGGTGTTATAAAATAAATCAAAACCATTTATTTAATTGGTGGACAAGTATAATAAAACAGAACAGAAGTAAGGTACATATGATTTTATTAAGCAAAAAAACAATATTAACTAAAATAAATGAGAAAATATTGTTATAATTTTCTATCTGAAACTGAAGAGACATAAGAAATAGATGGAGAATAATACAATAACCTGCCCCTCCTCCTTGGTAGTTATTGAACACCGAAACTCTTTCTTTCCAGCTATGATAGATGATGCCGGCTGCACACCCACTGGCCTGGAGGTTATAACTTTCTGTGACTGGGAGGCGTCACCTGACAGCTCCTGTAGCTGATCTGACCCCAATTTTACCATCAAGGTTTTTTCACAGCACATATTTGAGGTGTTATGGGCTAAATATGATTCTTTAAAAATCCTACTCACACTCTGCCTGTGGATATTAGGAGGAGGTTTTTTTTTTAAGGCATGCTGCATTGTAAACTTAAGGGTCATTCACACGACCATTTTTTGTGTACGAGTGCTATCCGTGTTTTTCATGATTAGTGCTCATATCTATGATCATGAGTGGAGCCATCCACATGGCCATGATTTTTCAGCGCAAGATTGCAGAGACATGTCCAACATTGATGAGAGTATCGGATCAAAATTGGCAATCCGAGTCAAAGGATCCACAAAAAAATATAGGAGACATTTCGTATCAAAATTAGCAATGCAAGTTAATGGGTCCATGAAAAAATTGGACTGCATTCGGATGGCATCCAAGTGCGATCCAATTTTCATGGACTATCAGAATACAGAAGGTGGAGATATTTTCTTTTTTAATTACTCCATATACAAGAAAATCAGATAACGCTTGTACCACATTCTGATCAAACTCTGATCAGAATAATGGGTCAGATTTTTCTTGTGTATGAAAAAATAAGATTAAAAAAACACGGATCATACGCATTATTTATCCTGCCAACACTCCGATTTTTGCAGCATATACTGCTAATATTAAGCGTGTGCACACTCCCTTATGCTTCTCTATAGGGAATGCAAAAAAATAAAAAATAAAAAACAACATTCAAAATGCTAAAGAACTGCAATTGAGGATTTCTAAAAAGAGTGAAAAACTGTATGTGGCCTTTTTCACACGATACACTTTTTTGTCACATGATACCTTATACGTTTTTGCCCAGAATTACTGGGATTGTATCCATCAGGGCAGCAATAAGTGGGATTAGGACAGGTGTGACATGGAGGGAAACACAAACAATACAACTGGGAAGTGTGAGGGTATGTGCACACGCTGAGGACTGTTGTGCGGATTTTTCCGCACTGATTTTGATAAATCCGCAGGGCAAAAACACTGCGTTTTTGCCGCGGACCTATTGCGGATTTTCTGAGGATTTTCTGCGGTTTTTGTGCGGATTCTACTGCGGTTTGACACCTGCGTTTTTTTAATATGGAGCAGGTGTCAAACCGCTGCGGATTCCGCACAAAGAATTGACATGCTGCGAAAAATAAACCGCAGCGTTTCCACGCGTTTTTTTCCGCAGCATGTGCACAGCGGTTTTTGTTTTCCATAGGTTTACATTGTACTGTACACCGCATGGAAAACTGCTGCGGATCCGCAGCTTCAAAAACGCTGCGGATCCGCAGCAAAAAACGCAACGTGTGCACATAGCCTGAACCTTCTCCTTCTCAGTTTCCTTCATGTCTTATCTCATTAAAAAGTTCCATCAGTTGTGACATTCTAATCCTCTTCACCTGCTGTGTAACTCTCATCAGACTCCTTGTACGGCTGCAGACTGATGAGACTCCGTGATGAGCTTTGCAGCTTGTCAGTAAAGTCACCAAGAATTGCAGAATTTCCCAAACCAAACCCTTTGAAGACATCAAATTACAAATAAGTGTTTAAGATGTAAGTGATGGCTTGTAATCGCACCCACACGAGATAATCCTGGCGCGCTTTGAAGGGGTCCTGTCTGGACTGAACGCGATAGGTTGTTATAGGTTTAGCGCCCGGCCTAGTGCTGGAATGAAGCCGAGCAGACGAACCTAACACCGTAATGAGATCATCCAGAAACACACCAGTATGTCACCAACTCATTCCTTCATTCTATTAGGGCTGTCCCATACGTCCAGATAATTCCGGTACCGGAAAAAATCGGTACCGGAGTTATCCTTGTCCGTGTGCCCGTGAGCTCACGTAGGCCATACGTGCGGCACACGTGTGCCGCCCGTGTGCCGAGTGGGTACCACACGGAGCGTGCAGGAGACAGCGCTAAAGTTTAGCGCTGTCCCCTGCATCGTGCTGAAGCCGCGATTCATATCTTCTGTGCAGCAGCGTTTGCTGCATAGAAGATATGAATAATAGTGTTTAAAAGAAAGATCTATCTGTCCGCCGCCGCCCCACCCCCTGTGCGCCCCCCCGCTGTTCTGAAAATACTCACCCGCTTCCCTCGCAGTGTCCTGTCCTGGCCGCGCCTTCTACTGTATGCGGTCACGTGGGGCCGCTCATTTAAGGTCATGAATAGGCGGCTCCACCCCTATGGGAGGTGGAGCCGCATATTCATGACTGTAATCGGCGGCCCCACGTGACCGCATACAGTAGAAGGTGCAGCAGCCAGGACAGGAAGCAGCGTCAGCCAACGAGGGAAGCGGGTGAGTATTTTCTGAACAGCGGGGGGGGGGGGAGGGCGCACAGGGGGTGGGGGGGGCGGCGGACAGATAGATCTTTCTTTTAAACACTATTATTCATATCTTCTATGCAGCAAACGCTGCTGCACAGAAGATATGAACGGCGGCTTCAGCACGATGTGGGGGGGGACAGCGCTTACTGTAGCGCTGTCTCCTACACGCCACAGGGACTGCACACGGAGAACGTCCATGTGCGGTCCATGTTTTACACGGACCCATTGACTTTAATGGGTCCGTGTAATACGTGCGCTCCCACGAACACTGACATGTCTCCGTGTTTGGGACACGGAGACACGGTCCGCAAAAAATCAATGACATCTGCACAGATGCATTGATTTTAATGGGTCTACGTGTGTCAGTGGCTCCGGTACGTGAGGAAACTGTCACCTCACGTACCGGAGCCACTGACGTGTGAAACCGGCCTTAGACAGTGTTCACACACCGCGGGAAAACTGCGCAGCCATTACAAACAGCCACATGGTTTTGCAAGTGGAACAGTAGTTTCCCTGCAAGATAACATCATTTAGTAGGACAGCAGTCAAAAGATCACACTGCTGTGTGTGAGCGTAGCCTTAGGCCGGCGTCACACTCAGCGTAAGACAATACGGTCCGTTTTTTACGGCCGTAATACGGCCGTAATACAGAGAAATGTTCCCAAAATAGTGATCCGTAGGCAGGGTGTGTCAGCGTATTTTGCGCATGGCATCCTCCGTATGTAATCCGTATGGCATCCGTACTGCGATATTTTCTCGCAGGCTTGCAAAACCGACATCTAATGGATTTATGTGCTCAAATGTTCGGTAAAACATATATACAGTATATATATATATATATATATATATATATATACATATATATATGTCATTGAGACACATATATATATATTCTGTATTTATATTTACTTCAGCGCGATGTATGTGAAAAGCTGGTAATTCAATTGCCGGCTTTTCATTTCTCCTTCCCAAACCCGACAGGATATGAGACATGGTTTACATACAGTAAACCAGCTCATATCCCCTTTTTTTTTGCATATTCCACACTACTAATGTTAGTAGTGTGTATGTGCAAAATTTGGACGCTGTAGCTGCTACAATAAAGGGTTAAATCGCGGAAAAAATTGGCGTAGGCTCCCGCGCAATTTTCTCCGCCAGAGTGGTAAAGCCAGTGACTGAGGGCAGATATTAATAGCCAGGAGAGGGTCCATGGTTATTGGCCCCCCGTGGCTAAAAACATCTGCCCCCAGCCACCCCAGAAAAGGCACATCTGGAAGATGCGCCTATTCTGGCACTTGGCCACTCTCTTCCCACTCCCGTGTAACGGTGGGATATGGGGTAATGAAGGGTTAATGCCACCTTGCTATTGTAAGGGGACATTAAGCCAGATTAATAATGGAGAGGCGTCAATTATGTCACCTATCCATTATTAATCCAATTGTCTGAAAGGGTTAAAAAACACACACACACATTATTAAAAATAATTTTAATGAAATAAACACACAGGTTGTTTTAATATTTTATTGCTCTCTCAATCCACCTAAGACCCTCGCTTGGCAAAATAATAAACCCACAATATACATACCCTCTGATGAACCGTCACGTCCCACGAGGTAATCCATCTGAAGGGGTTAAAATATTTTACAAGCAGGAGCCCTGCTAATGCAGCTGTGCTCGTGCTTGTAAGCCCCGGCGAATGAAGGAAATGTAGGTCAATTACCTATAGTTACCTTCAGTCACGGTGATGCGCCCCCTGCTGGATGTCCTCATATGACCTGGAGCGTGGGAAAAAGTTCCCAGGCTGCAGTTCATGAGGACAACCTGCAGGGGGCGCATCACCGCGACTGAAGGTAACTATAGGTAATTGACCTACATTTCCTTCATTCACCGGGGCTTACAAGCACGAGCACAGCTGCATTATTGCAGAGCTCCTGCTTGTAAATTTTTTTTAACCTCTTCAGATGGATTACCTCGTGGGACGTGACGGTTCATCAGAGGGTATGTATATTGTGGGTTTATTATTTTGCCAAGCGAGGGTCTTAGGTGGATTGAGAGAGCAATAAAATATTAAAACAACCTGTGTGTTTATTTCATTAAAATAATTTTTAATAATGTGTGTGTGTTTTTTAACCCTTTCAGACAATTGGATTAATAATGGATAGGTGACATAATTGACGCCTCTCCATTATTAATCTGGCTTAATGTCACCTTACAATAGCAAGGTGGCATTAACCCTTCATTACCCCATATCCCACCGCTACACGGGAGTGGGAAGAGAGTGGCCAAGTGCCAGAATAGGCGCATCTTCCAGATGTGCCTTTTCTGGGGTGGCTGGGGGCAGATGTTTTTAGCCACGGGGGGGCCAATAACCATGGACCCTCTCCTGGCTATTAATATCTGCCCTCAGTCACTGGCTTTACCGCTCTGGCGGAGAAAATTGCGCGGCAGCCCACGCCAATTTTTTCCGCGATTTAACCCTTTATTTTAGCAGCTACAGCGTCCAAATTTTGCACATACACACTACTAACATTAGTAGTGTGGAATATGCAAAAAAAAAGGGGATATGAGCTGGTTTGCTGTATGTAAACCATGTCTCATATCCTGTCGGGTTTGGGAAAGAGAAATGAAAAGCCGGCAATTGAATTACCGGCTTTTCACTAACACCGCTGCGTATTTCTCGCAAGTCACACTGCTGGTCCATGTGGAATCCGTATTTTTCTCGCCCCCATAGACTTTCATTGGCTTTTTTTGCGCAATACGCTGACAAACGCAGCATGCTGCGATTTTGTACGTCCGTAGAAAGCTGTATAATACTGAACCGTAATATACGGCTGATAGGAGCAGCCCCATTGAGAATAATTGTGCCGTTTGTTTGGCGAGTTTTACGGACGTATTTTCTGACCTCTTACGTCCGTAAAACTCGCTAGTGTGACGCCGGCCTTATATCGAGGTCCGAGAACCCAAACGGACAGTATAAACTAAGCATATTGTATTGTAGGGGAAACACCCCTTATACAGTGGGTACAGAAAGTATTCAGACCCACTGAAATTTTTCACTCTTTATTTCATTGCAGCCATTTAAAAAAAAAAGTTTAATGCCTTGAGATGGATTTACAGCGTGGGACTTGACTGTACGGCGGACAGGTGTGGCATATTGTTGTTTTTTTATTTTGGAATTTTTTTCAGGAGAACGAGGACTTTGGTTGGATTGAGTGTTCAATAAAATTAATAAAACCTGTGTTTTTCTTTCTTTCATTAAAATAATTTATTCTTAATGTGTATGTGATTTTTTAACCCTTTCATGCTAGTGGCTTAATAATGGATAGGTGTCTTATTGACACCTCTCCATTATTAACCAGGCTTAATGTCACCTTACAATAGCAAGGTGACATTAACCTTATTACCCCATATGCCAATGCCACAGGGCAGTGGGAAGAGAGAGGCTAAGTGCCCGAATAGGCGCATCTTACAGATGCGCCTTTTCTCGGGTGTCTGGGGGCAGATGTTTTTAGCCAGGGGGAGCCAGTAACCATGGTCCCTCTCTAGGCTATTAATATCTGCCCTCAGTCACTGGCTTTCCCACTCTGGCGGAGAAAATTGCACGGGAGCTCACGCCAGTTTTTCCTGTGAATTAACCCTTTAATCGAACACCTAGAGCTCCCAAATTTTACACACAAACACTACTAACATTATTAGGGAGGGATATATAAAAAAATAACAGATATGCAGTGATTTACTGTATGTAAACCATGTCTCATATCCTGTCGGTTTCCTGTCGACAATTGAATTACCGGCTTTTCTGCTATCTAGCTCTGTATGAAATATAAAATATATGTATATATATATGTGTCTCACTGATATATATATATATATATATATATATATATATATATATACACTGTATATATGTTTTCATGAATATTTGAGCCCATGGATCCATTATATGTCCATTTTGCAAGCCGGCGAGCATACGGATGCCATACGGATGACACACTGATACTTTTTGGAGAAAAAAATCACATCCTCGCATTGCACACGGAACACTGTTCATGAAACATTTGTGCGATTCTCGTCTGTTTTTATACGTTGTGTGACTCCAGCCTTAAAGGGACTCTGTCATCTGAATTTGGAGGGAACAATTTTCAGTCATATGGGCGGGGTTTTCGGGTGTTTGATTCACCCTTTCCTTACCCGCTGGCTGCATGCTGGCTGCAATATTGGATTGAAGTTCATTCTCTGTCCTCCGTAGTACATGCCTGCACAAGGCAATCTTGCCTTACGCAGGCGTGTACTATGGAGGACAGAGAATGAACTTCAATCCAATATTGCAGCCAGCATGCAGCCAGCGGGTAAGGAAAGGGTGAATCAAACACCCGAAAACCCCGCCCGTATTACTGAAAATTGTTCCCTCCAAATTCAGGTGACAGAGTCCCTTTAAGGTTGCCAGGGTGCACAGCCTCCAGGTGTTTCAGCATCTGGAAACTCCGGTAACATTAAAGTCTCCTTTAAAGGCTACCTTAACGTTTCCCAGCCTTACAACTGCCAGGAGACCTAGTACTGTGAACTCTGATAACCTAAAGGGCCTCAGTTCTGTTCACCACAGTTCACAGCTATTACGACCCGAGAAGTGGACCCTCTGGGTCACGGCTACAGAGCCCCCGAAGGCGAGCGGACCAGATGGAACCACCCCCTATACAGGGAGTGTTTGGGACAGGCCCAAGGAGGGTGAAGCCGCGACTGCCGGAGCCAAAGGGACGACTGATATAAGAACCAGAGATGGGTCAGAGGATAAGGGAGAGGTGGTGTCACCGAGGCAAATGGATCAGAAGAGTTACGAGCTGAGTATGTAAGGAAAAGGTACTGACCGGTATGAAGGAGACACATGATAGATGGGGAATGTCAGAAACACAGGACCGGCTAGGAAGGCTGGAACACTGGGCTGGCAAGACGACAGGAACACAGGACTGGCGAGACGGCAGGAACACAGGACTGGCACGGAGGCAGGAACACAGGACTGGCACGGAGGCTGGAACACAGGACTGGCACGGAGGCAGGAACACAGGACTGGCACGGAGGCAGGAACACAGGACTGGCACAGAGGCAGGAACACAGGACTGGCACAGAGGCAGGAACACAGGACTGGCACGGAGGCTGGAACACAGGACTGGCACGGAGGCTGGAACACAGGACTGGCACGGAGGCAGAAACACAGGACTGGCACGGAGGCAGAAACACAGGACTGGCACGGAGGCAGGAACACAGGACTGACAAGGAAGGCAACAATGAGACAAGGAACAAAACAGAGTAAACGCTGGTGGAGCCAAGGAAACTAAAGGGATGCCGGCAAGGAACCGACAAACACGATAGACGCAAAGGCGTCTAACCAGGGCAAGTGCAGGAGTGAAATACCCGATGGGCGCCGCCATATTGGGGGCGGAGACAAAGGGTCACGAAATCCCAGAAGCCCTAGCGGTACGAGAAGCCCATCTGCGCATGCGCGGACCGGCAAAGGGACGAGCACCCCGGAAAGCAGAGACAGAGGAGCGAGGAGGAGCGCCGGGAGCTCGCTGGCCGGAAAGGTAAGTATAGGCTGGCGTAACAGTACCCCCTCTCTTACCCCCCCTCTCTTTAGAGCTGGAAAGGAATCTTTTCAAAACTAAAGGAGCATTGATATTCTCAAGAGGCTCCCAAGACCTCTCCTCGGGTCCAAACCCTTTCCAATCAATTAGAAAAAATGTTTTGCCCTTGACGGTTTTCTTGGCGAGAATATTCTTAACTTAAAAAAAAGCATCAGAGGAAACAGGTTGGTGAGAACGTGAAGGAACAGAATGAAAATGATTGAAAATTGCGGGTTTGAGGAGAGATACATGAAAAACATTAGGAATGCGTAGGGAGGCGGGTAATTTCAACTTGTATGCTACATCATTAACTTGGCAAGAAACCTCAAAGGGACCGATGTAACGTGGACCCAGCTTCTGAGAGGGAATTTTAAGTCTGATATAGCGAGAGGAAAGCCAGACCTTATCGCCAGGTTGATGAGGAGGAACATCCAAACTCCTTTTGTCGGCAAACCTTTTCATTCTGCTACTAGCTTTTACTAGCGCCTCCTTAGTCTCCTGCCAAATCTTGGAAAACTCCTGGGACAAGGAGTCCATCGCCGGTACGCCTGAGGTGGGAAGAACGGGAAGAGGAATGCCGGGATGTTGCCCAAAAACAATAAAAAAGGGAGACTTGGATGTAGATTCGCTAGTGTGGTTATTGTAGGAGAATTCAGCCCAGGGAAGAAGAGACACCCAGTCATCATGGTGCGCATTAGGAAAATGACGAAGGTAAGATATGAGGATTTGATTTACACGCTCCACTTGACCGTTGGACTGGGGATGGTACGTGGAAGAAAAATCTAGCGAAACCTTCAAAAGACCACAAAGAGCTCTCCAAAAACGGGAAGTAAACTGAACTCCTCGGTCAGACACGATATGCTGAGGGAATCCGTGGAGCCGAAAAACTTGAAGTAAAAAAATCTTTGCTAGGTCAGGAGCTGATGGTAGACCAGGCAGAGGAATGAAGTGGGCCATTTTGGAAAATCTGTTTACCACCACCAAAATAGTTGTGCAACAAGAAGACTTAGGTAAGTCGGTGACAAAGTCCATGGCTATATGACTCCAAGGAATAGATGGAACAGGAAGTGGAAGCAGAGATCCAGAAGGAAGATGTCGAGGAACCTTGTTCCGAGCACACGAAGAACAGGAAGCAACAAAATCCAATACATCTTGGCGAAGAGTGGGCCACCAATAATGACGAGAAATCAAAGAAAGAGTCTTCTTACCTCCTACATGTCCAGCGATCTGGGAGGACCCCAGCGCAAAATCTTCAGCTTGTCAAGATTAGATACGAGGGTCTTACCCGGAGGAGGAGTAATCAAATCTAGAGGAGCCAAAGAAACAATCCTGGATGGATCAAGAATATGTGTAGGTCTCTCCTCTTCATCCAAAGGTTGAAAAGATCGTGATAAGGCATCAGCCTTGATGTTTTTATTTCCGGGTCGGAAGTGTAATTCGAAGTCGAAGCGTCCGAAGAACAAAGACCATCTGGCCTGTCGAGGATTCAGCCTTTGGGCAGACTGAAGGTAGGCGAGATTCTTGTGATCTGTAAAGATGACGAAGGGATGAACAGCCCCTTCAAGAAGATACCGCCACTCCTCCAAGGCCAATTTGATTGCTAACAATTCTTTGTCACCGATGGAATAATTGCATTCTGGAGGAGAAAAAGCCACAGGAAACTAACCGTCCAGAGTTAGATCTCTGTAAAAGCACAGCTCCGGCTCCAATAGATGACGCATCCACTTCAAGAATAAAAGGCCTATTGGTATCAGGACGATGAAGCACCGAGGCTGAAGCAAATTCTTGTTTCAAAGTTTGGAAAGCTGTTTCTGCCTCTGGAGGCCAAAGATTAGGATCAACCTCTTTGCGGACCAGAGCAGAGATTGGTTTAGACAAAGAGGAGAAGTGAGGGATAAATTGTTTGTAGTAATTGGCAAAGCCAAGGAATCGCTGGATAGCTTTTACTCCCGAAGGACGGGGCCAATTCAAAACGGCAGACACCTTCTCGGGATCCATTCTTAGACCATCCTCAGAAACAATATATCCCAGGAAAGGCACAGAAGACTGCTCAAAGACACATTTTTCAAACTTTGCGAAGAGATGATTCTCCCTTAGGCGAAGTAAGACTCGGCGAATGTCTCGTCGATGGGTGGAAAGATCAGGAGAGAAGACGAGGATGTCATCCAAGTAGACTACAACACTGGTATAGAGACAGTCACGAAAGATGTCATTGACGAACTCTTGGAACACCGCTGGAGCATTATAAAGCCCAAACGGCATTACAGATACTCGTAGTGACCGTCCCGGGTATTGAATGCAGTCTTCCACTCGTCTCCCGCACGGATACGAACCAAGTTGTAAGCTCCCCGAAGGTCAAGCTTGGTGAAAATTCGTGCACCTCTCAGTCAATCAAAGAGTTCAGAGATAAGCGGTAAAGGGTATTTGTTCTTCACGGTGATGTTGTTTAACCCTCTGTAATCAATACACGGGCGAAGGGAACCATCCTTCTTCTTCACGAAAAAGAAACCTGCTCCGGCTGGAGAAGAAGATTTCCGAATAAAGCCTCTAGCAAGATTCTCTTGAACATAGTCCGACATAGCTTGTGTTTCTGCAGGCAAGAGCGGATAGATTCTTCCCCTAGGTGGCGTGGTACCAGGAACAAGGTCTATGGGACAGTCGTAAGGTCGGTGCGGCGGAAGAGACTCCGCCTCCTTTTTGTCAAAAACATCAGAAAAAGAAGAATAAGCAGAGGGCAACCCGGAGGGGATGGGAGAAGGACAAGGAACACCAACAGGATGCACCGGCAGCAGATAACGAGACCAACAGGAATCTCCCCAATGAAGAATATTACCCCCACGCCAGTCCAAGAAAGGTTCGTGGAGACGCAACCACGGGAGACCGAGAAGAATAGGGTGAGAGATGTTGGCCAGAACTAAAAACGAAATTCTCTCTTTATGAAGAGCCCCAACCTGAAGCTCCACCAAGTGCGTGACTTGAGTAATAGTCTCCTGCAGGGGTCTCCCATCTACAGAAGAGAAAAGAAGAGGATTCTCTAATGGTCTAACGGGAACTGAGAATTTAATTACGTCCTCTAACCTAATAAAATTTCCTGCTGCACCCGAGTCTAAATAAGCCTCGAGAAACGTTTGTCACGAATGTGCAATAAAACGGGCAAAGTGAGGGGTTGAGAGGTTTCACATGTACCTAGGGAGGCCTCTCTTACCTGACCTAGGCGGAGGAGTTTTCTGGACGGTCAGGGCAAGCACGAAGAAGATGTGAGGAACTGCCAAAGTAAAAACAGAGACCCTGGGTACGCCTCTCCTTGCGACGTTGTTCGGAGAGTTTAACACGATCCACCTGCATCGGTTCAGGAGCAGAAACTGAAGCAGCGACCCTGGGATGAGGACTGGGAGGTCTGCGGGAAGTCATGAAAGAACGCGGAAATTTTCTCTCCCGAGCTCGCTCCTGAAAGCGAAGATCTATTCGCGTAGCTAAAGAAATTAAATCCTCCAAAATAGTAGGAGTATCCCGGCCAGCTAATTCATCCTTGATACGACTGGAAAGCCCCCGCCAGAAAGCCCCGACCAACCCCTCATTATTCCAACCTAAATCGGTAGATAAAGTTCGGAACTGAATTGCATATTGCCCAACAGTTAGAGGCCCCTGCTGTAAATTAAACAGGGCTTCAGTGGTAGAAGCCAAACGACCTGGTTCATCGAACACTCGACGAAACGTCTCCAAAAAAGATGTTAATTGGTTAACCACTAGATCATTGTGCTCCCAGAGAGGGTTAACCCAGGCTAGCGCATCTCCCTCCAAATGAGAAATAATAAAGGCTATCTTAGCCCGGTCAGAAGGGTATTGCTGGGGAAGGAGCTCGAAGTGAAGACGGCACTGATTTAGAAATCCCCGGTAAAATTTGGGATCACCTTTAAAATGAGGAGGTTTAGCCAATCGGGGAGGGGGATGAGGAGCAGGAGTAGGCGCAGGAACAGACGCCGCGGTCTGTAAGAAAAGAAGTCGAGAATCGACAGATGCCATGTAACTCAAAATATGGGACTCTGTGTCCCGCTGCTGTACCAGCTCTTGTTGTAGACTGGCTATCTGGGAGGCATTCCTCGGGTCAGAGGTCTGAAGAGCAGAAAGTCGGGAGTCCATGGATTTCATGAAGGACATCATCCGACTTTGATTCTCCCGAAGGAAAACTAGTTCCTTCTGAGCGGCCGCAGCTCCAGCAGGATCCATGGCCTTTGCGTACTATTACGACCCGAGAAGTGGACCCTCTGGGTCACGGCTACAGAGCCCCCGAAGGCGAGCGGACCAGATGGAACCACCCCCTATAAAGGCAACAATGAGACAAGGAACAAAACAGAGTAAACGCTGGTGGAGCCAAGGAAACTAAAGGGATGCCGGCAAGGAACCGACAAACACGATAGACGCAAAGGTGTCTAACCAGGGCAAGTGCAGGAGTGAAATACCCGATGGGTGCCGCCATATTGGGGGCGGAGCCAACGGGTCACGAACTCCCAGAAGCCCTAGCAGTACGAGAAGCCCGTCTGCGCATGCACAGACCGGCAAAGGGACGAGCACCCCGGAAAGCAGAGACAGAGGAGCAAGGAGGAGCACCGGGAGCTCGCCGGCTGGAAAGGTAAGTATAGGCTGGCGTAACAACAGCGGCCAGTTCTCATGAGGGCAGTGTGAGTGGCGGACTGATGAGTGTGACCCCTAGTCACTAATTAGTCTTGCACTTGCGCTGCCCTCATGAGAACCGGCCGCTGTGAACTGAGGTGACAACAGTAAGGTTACCTCAGTTCACAGCGGCACTGCCCTTATGAGAACTAGCTGCTGTGAACTGAGATAACCTTATGACGTCACTTCAGTTCACAGCAGCCGGGTCTCGCACTGAGCTCCATAGACTGGATGAAGAAGACTGGGATCGTCGTGGGACCTTCTTATTATGGATTATGGCAGATCGTGTGGATTAGTATTTTTTTTTAATAAACGGTGGAAAGAGAAACATTGTTGGGGATTTTTTTTTCCAATAAAGATTTTTTTCCAGTGTGTTTTCTTCTCTTGTTTCTTACTGGGTTAGTAATGGGGGTCTCTAATAGATACCTGTCCATTATTAACCTATGGACTTGATATCAGCGGATGTTACACAGCTGACATCAACCTCACAATTCCATTACCCCGATTGCCACCGCAACAGCAATTGAGAAGAGCTGAGGCTAAGTGCCAGAATTGGCCCATCTTATAACCAGCAAAGGCAAAACTGACAACTGGGGGCCGATATTAATAAGCTGGGAAGCTCCATGGATATTGGCCCTTTCCCAGCATAATAAGACCATCTCCTGTGTGCTTTGCCTTGGCTGGTTATTAAAAACTGGGGGAGCCCATTCATTTCTAATTTATTTATTCATTTATTAACAAGTATAGTGAACTACACATGCAAAGCACTGCTCCACTTGGACCCCTACCTCCTGGTTCAAGATTAGAAGATTGTATCAGAAGTATGTAAAAGAACTTCTAAACAAGCACGATGCATTTTGGAAACAAGTCCTGTGGACCAATGAGGTTAAAATAGAACTCTTTGGACACAATGATCAAAGGTATGTGTGGGGAAAAAAGGGCACATAATTTCAGGAAAAGAACATCTCGCCAACCATTAAGGGTGGATCAATAGTACTTTGGGGTTGTGTTGCAGGCAATTGCACAGAGAACATTTCACGGGTAGAGGGAAGAATGGATTCAATGAAATTTCAACAAATTTTTGATGCAAACATAACACCATCTGTAAAAAAACTGAAGTTGAAAAGAGGAAGAGGATGGCTTCTACAAATGGATAATGATCCTAAACACAAGTTAAAATCCACAACAGATGACCTCAGAGGCGCAAGCTGAAAGATTTACAATGGCCCTCACAGTCCCCCTGTTCTTAACATGATTGAAAGTCTGTGGCTAGACCTCAAAATAGCAGTGTATACAAAACGACAGCATTTACAAGCTGTGATACTTGAAAACGGGGTGTTACTAGGTAGTAACCAGGCAGGATGCCCCAACGTTTGCATTAGCCCATCTTCCTTGTTGTAATTTTTAACACCTTCATGACCAGAGGTATTTTCATTTTTGCATTTTCGTTTTTTGATCCCCTTCTTCCCAGAGCCATAGCTTTTTTATTTTTCAGTCAAAATGGCCAGGTGAGGGCTTGTATTTTGCGGGACAAGTTGTACTTTTTGAACAACACCATTGGTATTAACATATCCTGTACTGAAAAATGGGGAAAAAAAAATCCAAGTGCGGTGAAATTGTAAAAAAGTGCAATTTCACAGTTTTCTTTTTGTTCACTAAGCATTGTAAAACTGACCTGCCTTTATGATTCTCCAGGTCATTACAAGTTTATAGATATCAAACATGTCTAGGTTCTTTTTTATTTAAGTGGTGGAAAGAAATCTAAACTTCGGCAAGAAAAAAAAAATGGTGCCATTTTTCCCAAGACCTGTAATGTCTCCATTTTTCATGATCTGGGGCTGGTTGAGGCCTTATTTTTTGCGTGCCGAGCTGACATTTTTATTGATATCATTTTGGTGCAGATACGATCTCCTGTTATTGCATTTTACTGCAATGTAGCGGCAACCAAAAAAAAGTAATTGTTGCGTTTTGAATTTTTTTCTTGTTACGTCGTTTAACGATCGAGTTAATTATTTTTTATATTGATATATCGGGCGATTCTGAACTCGGGAATACCATATATATGTATATTTGATTTTTATTTATTGTTTTGTTTTATTTTGAAAGGGGGGTGATTTGAACTTTTCTATTTTTAAATATTTTTAAAACATATTTTTTTTTACTTTTTGCATGTTTCAATAGTCTCCATGGGAGACTAGAAGCTGCAGTTGTCTGATTGTTTCTACTACACACAAGCGATTATCAGATTGCCTGTGTGTAGCAGAAATGCTCACTTGCTATCAGCGCCGACCACTGGGAAATCCGGCAATGACAACCATAGAGGTCTGCTTCAGACCTCTGGTTGTCATGCCAACCTATCGGTAACCTGCAATCACGTGACGGGGTCACCGATGGGAGGGATTTCCGAAGAGCATCCGGTAAACGAGAGTTAGGCTACTTTCACACTAGCGTCGGGCTCGGGCCCGTCGCAGTGCGTCGGGCCGAGGTTACCGACGCTAGCGTTCTCTGCACCGCACAACGGGGGATGCATTTTTCCAGCGCATCCGCTGCCCCATTGTGAGGTGCGGGGAAGTGCGGGGTGGTGGGGGCGGAGTTCCGGCCGCGCATGCGCGGTCGGAAAAAGCGGACCGTCGGGAGCAAAAAACGTTACATGACGTTACACGACGGTTGCGACGTGTGTCAATTCGTCGCAAATGCGTTGCTAATGTTAGTCAATGCCGAAAAAACGCATCCTGCAAGCACTTTTGCAGGATGCGTTTTTTCGGCAAAACGACGCATTGCGACGTATTGCAGTTAACGCTAGTGTGAAAGTAGCCTTAAATGCCACTGGCAGAGATTGTCAGCGGCATTTAACTAGTTAACAGTTGCGGGTGGATCGCGATGCCACCCGCGGCTGTTAGTGGCACATGTCAGCTGTTCAAAACAGCTGACATGTGCCAGAAAAGATGTGGACTCCGGCACGGAGGGAGGGATTTTGACGTGGGCGACGCATTATTAGCCTAATGTCGGAAAGGGGTTAAAATATAAAAAAATGACAACATATTTTTTTTTTGCCTAAAATACAAAAGAAATGTGTCATCTGTGACTTTAGCCCTTTTAGAGATCATTTCAACTTGCTTAACTACTCACAATAACAGTAATTTTGACCAGGGGTGTCCAAACATTTGCATGCCACTGTATAGCTCCTACAAGGCTATGTCATTAGTTTTGGCTGACAGATTTATTCACATTTACTTATTTTGGCACAGTAATTTCAGTGGGAACAGAATATATTGGTGCACTTTGGTGCATAAGGGCTGTCCCACACGTCCAGATAATTCCGGTACCGGAATAAATCGGTACCGGAGTTATCCGTGTCCGTGTGCCTGGGAACTCACGGAGGCCATACGTGCGGCACACGTGTGCCGCCCGTATGGCGAGTGGGTACCACACGGAGCGTGTGGTACCCACTCTGCATGGTGCTGAAGCTGCGATTCATATCCTCTCTGCAGTAGCGTTTGCTGCAGAGAAAATATGAAGAATAGTGTTAAAAATAAAGATTTAGGTGTCCGCCGCCCCCCCACCCCCTGTGCGCCCCCCCGCTGGTCAGAAAATACTTACCCGGGTCCCCCGTCGGCTGTCGCTCCTTCCTGGTCTGGCCGCGGCTTCTCCTGCATGCGGTCACGTGTGGCCGATCATTTACAGTCATGAATATGTGGCTCCACCTCCCATAGGGGCGGAGCCGACTATTCATGATTGTAAATGATCGGCCCCACGTGACCGCATACAGTAGGAGGCGCGGCCAGACCAGGAAGGAGCGAGGGAGCGGGTAAGTATTTTCTGACCAGCGGGGGGGCGCACAGGGGGTGGGGGGGCGGCGGACACATGGATCTTTATTTTTAACACTATTCTTCATATTTTCTCTATAGCAAACGCTGCTACAGGGAAGATATGAATACCGGCTTCAGCACCATGTGGGGGGGACAGCGCTTACTGTAGCGCTGTCTCCTGCACGCACACGGACCCCAGACGGAGAATGTCCGTGTGAGGTCCGTGTTTTACGCGGACCCATTGACTCTATTGGGTCCGTGTAAAACGTGCGCTCCCACGAACACTGACATGTCTCCGTGTTTGGCACACGGAGACACGGTCCGCAAAAAATCAATGACATCTGAACAGATGCATTGATTTTTATGGGTCTACGTGTGTCAGTGTCTCCGGTACGTGAGGAAACTGTCACCTCACGTACCGGAGCCACTGACGTGTGAAACCGGCCTTATACTGTATTAAATGTGTTGGTTTTTTTTTCATTCTTTTGTGTTTGTGCCTTTGTGTCGCTGCATCCCAATAGCCATCTTTTATTTTTTGTGGAATGAACTGTAGTTTTCATGGTTAACATATTATGGTAATTATGACTAGACATGAGCAAATATGTTCGGCTCCCTCCTACATATTCGCTCAGGTCTACTTATGACTTTTTGATAAAAAAAAAAATATATAAAGCCAGTTATTGAAGCATTGTTTATTTTATCAGTGTTATCCATGCAAGATAAATCACATTAATAACATTATAAAATTAATCATTTTGGTGATGCCAAATTAGAACTTTATTTTCCTTTATTTATGCTTGTGTTGCTGCCATCAATTTCTACATCAATTTTCAAATTAAATGGAAAAATGTCCAACGTTCATTTTATGATATGTTTTATGTTCTGCTGTTAATAAAATATGGCAATAAGATTTCCAAATCATTGCATTCTTCTTCTTTTTTTTTCTTGCACAGCGCCCCAAGATTTTTGGAATTGGGGCTGTATATTTACATTATCGCTATTGAAATCTAAATTGTTTTGTCAAACAGAATTAATCAATTAAAACAAAAATATGATTATTTTTTGCCTCTCTTTAACCTGTGTGTACCAGCAGGGGGCAGATTAACACAAACTTTGTAAAGAAAATGACAACTTTTGAAAACTGTATGTGTACGAGGCGACATTCATGCAGTAAGTAATTTTTCCTCGTACTCAAAAGGACCTATTTTCATCCTTTCCTGGCTTCCATTTTCCTCTGTTTTCAGTCCGTGCGTCCGTTTTTCCCATCCATGTGTCACCCGTTCTTCTCGTATGAGAAAAAAAAAACTAATGTAAGTTGGACAAGTTTCTAGCAATAGTCAGTGAAAAAAGCACGATACACGGATACCTCTAGGATGTCATCAGTGTGCTATGTTTTTTTTCATGGACCCATTTACTTCAATGGGTGAGTTTGTTCTGAAAATTGGATCAAACTCAAACATGACTGTTTTTTTTTCTTTACTGGCCCTTAAGTCTGCAAAAATGGATACGTGAAGAGGCCTATGAACGGTACTAGTGCTATAAAAAAAAAAAAAAAAAAAAAGAGACAGGGTCCATATGTGACAATCGGATGTGTGAATGGTACCTTACAGCAATCAACTATCCAAAAATAGAAAAATGCAACCCAAAGGAATTTCAGAGGAAAGTCAATATTTTACATTTGTATTATGTTTTGTACTATATATCCTTTATTTGCCTACATGATATCAAACCTGAGATAATACAAAATGAACAATTGCTGCCATAGAGAAATGGCAGAAGAGAGCAGCACAAATTAAATTGGTCATTTCAAGAGAAAACCTTTTACAACCAATGAAGAATTTTCCTTATTTGTCCTTGGAGGTCTATTATGCATTTACAACTTATAACATTTTGATTTGTTGATTTTTTTTATTTCATTTTCCATATGACTGTCTGTACAGCAGGTAAAGGAACAGATTAGGTCAGATTGTACGATGTAAATCCATTGTGCGCATTTTTTACTCGGTGATTATTCCCTTGAGGATTCACCTGTTTTCAAATACAGAAACTATCTGAAGGCCATATACGGGTGTCCGAGACTTGAAAGAGTTAAGAAAAAGTTTTTATGTGATTTTTGGATAGAAAAATGCCGCCTGGGCATCGTGTGCCCGAGGAGAATTGGATTCTGACCTTTACTTCCTGGACAGCTTCAAATGGCATTGTCCTCATTACCAGACAATAACATCTCCGCTGAGTGTAGATGAAATGCTTCAGTGACTTCAGACACCAGGATCCTGGGTGGTAATTCTGTAAAAATGGGGTTTTGTGACCAACTTCACTGCAGGCAAAGAAAACGCAGCAACTTCAATTACTCATGATGTGCTCTTTGTCAAAGGAGACAACACAAAATTACAGGCGACTTTGTATTCAGCTCAAAGTGGAGAACAAATAATGATCTAATGAAACTTATTCAGTGAGCCAAGGCCACCATGGTACATAGGGGAAGGCTCTGGATGAAGCTTCTGGGCCCCAATGGAAAATCTGCCTCCCTTCA
This sequence comes from Ranitomeya variabilis, assembly GCF_051348905.1. Lineage (NCBI taxonomy): Eukaryota > Metazoa > Chordata > Amphibia > Anura > Dendrobatidae > Ranitomeya > Ranitomeya variabilis. The sequence goes on from NC_135233.1 coordinate 447,760,033, forward strand.
ATCATCATGTGCAATTGCATAAGGGTATGTGCACACGTTGCGGATTTTACTGCAGATCCGCTGCGGATTTGCAGCAGTTTTCCATGCATTGTACAGTAGCATGTTAACTTATGGAAAACCAAATCCGCTGTGCACATGCTGTGACGTTGCAGATTATTTTCCGCAGCATGTCAATTCTTTGTGCGGATTCCACAGCGTTTTACACCTATTCCTTAATAGGAATCCGCAGGTGTAAAAACGCAGGCAAAATCTGCAGAATATCCGCGGAAAATCCACAGGGAATCCGCAGGTAAAATTACCTGCTGAATCCGCGCCGAAAAATCCACAAACGAATCCGCAACGTGTGCACATACCCTTAATAGAGTTACAAAACTGGGGAAAAGTATTTGCTAATTTCTTCTATTATTGACTTTTAATTTGACAAAATTGATTAATAAAAATTCTTGTATACTGACCATGTATATTTTTAAGTGGTCATATAGTCATTATTATTATGCTTTCCTTATATAGTGCCATCATATTCAGCAGCACTTTACATACACAATCATCGCTGTTCCCATTGGGGCTCACAATCTAAATTCCCTATTAGTATATCTTTGGAGTGTTAGAGAAAATTGGAGGAAACTCACAAACATGGGGAAAACATACAAACTCATTGCAGATGTTGTCCTTGATGGGATTTCAACCCATGACCCTAAGGCTATGTTCACACGTTCAGGATTTCCATCCTTTTTTTTTCCTGACTGAATCTGCAGGTCTCTGCAGAAAACGCAGGTGCGTTTTTGGTGCGTTTTTGGTGCGTTTTTGGTGCGTTTTTTGGTGCGTTTTTTAGTGCGGTTTTTTGTGCGTTTTGTATGCAGTTTTCTCTGCAAATTGTCTGTGTTTGACACAAATAAAGCTTTAACTGCAGTGGGGGAAAAAAAAAAAAGAAATGATGTCATTTCCTTGGCCAACCCTTTTCTTCTTCCATCCTCCATTTTGGGACTAAACACCAAAATGAGTGGACGTGTTTTGAATGACAGCGCTCCGCGTTTTGCGCCGCATGCGTCACTGCAGTGCACGCATCCGGGCGCAGAGGACGCAGCAAGTTGCATTTTTGCTGCGTCCAAAATCAATCAAAAAAAGGACGCATGCGGCGCAAAACGCAGCGTTGTGCATGCGTTTTGCTGCGTTTTACTTTGCGTTGTGTGTTGCGGCGCCGACGCTGCGGCGCACAACGCAAATGTGAACATAGCCTAAGTGCCACGTATTTCAGTGCCACGTGCCACGTATTTAAGTGCCACGTATTTAAGTGCCACGTGCCACGTATTTCAGTGCCACGTATTTCAGTGCCACGTGCCACGTATTTTAGTGCCACGTGCCACGTATTTAAGTGCCACGTGCCACGTATCTCAGTGCCACGTGCCACGTATTTAAGTGCCACGTGCCACGTATTTAAGTGCCACGTATTTCAGTGCCACGTGCCACGTATTTCAGTGCCACGTGCCACGTATTTAAGTGCCACGTGCCACATATTTCAGTGCCACGTGCCACGTATTTCAGTGCCACGTGCCACGTATTTAAGTGCCACGTGCCACGTATCTCAGTGCCACGTGCCACGTATTTAAGTGCCACGTGCCACATATTTAAGTGCCACGTGCCACGTATTTCAGTGCCACGTGCCACGTATTTCAGTGCCACGTGCCACGTATTTAAGTGCCACGTGCCACATATTTCAGTGCCACGTGCCACGTATTTCAGTGCCACGTATTTAAGTGCCACGTGCCACGTATCACGTATTTCAGTGCCACGTATTTAAGTGACACGTATCATGTATTTAAGTGACACGTATCACGTATAAGTGACACGTGTCACGTATTTAAGTGACACGTATCACGTATAAGTGACACGTGTCACGTATTTAAGTGCCACGTATTTAAGTGCCACGTATCCCACGAAGATTTTCCATGGAGAACAGACACATCCAGAGATATGTCTGCTCTCCACGGATGCAGCAACACACTGACAGGAGCCATAGTTCCTGTCGGTGTGTCACTGCGCATGCGCGAGCGAGTTTACCGGCGGTCATTGACCCCGGCACTCTCGCTTAACGGCAGTGCTGCGTGGGAAAGTTCAACGCAGCTGTACTGCTGTTAACCGAGACGCCGGAGTCATTGAACTCCGGAACAGTACGCGATACACTGCTAGGAGCTTCGCTCCTGGCAGTGTATCGCCGGAGAGCAGCCGATCGGCGTGGGACACTCGTTTTATGGATTCTGCGGACAGGGAGTATGAATTTGGTTTATTATTTTGCGATTTTTTCCTGGAGGATCGAGGGCTTCGCCTACAAGTGTGCTGTTGGTGAGTATATACTGTGTTATGTGTTGTATGTACTGTACTGTGTGTCATGTATGTGTATTGTGTGTAGGTGTTTGGTGTAACTTTACCATTGTGCTAAGTCGCCGGACACAGGGACAACTCTCCCATCCTAATACCGGATGGGAGTAGTAGTCCATACGGCGACTTAGCACAATGGTGGCACTAGCGTCGCATGGGGACACGCACACACACACGCATACACACACACATACACACACACACACAGACACACACACACACATACACACACACACAGACACACATACCAAATCAATCAAACGGCCGACACGATCCCCATGCGCCGGTATGCCTCCATGTCTCTCCGCCCACGCACTTCCGGCCCCGCACTTCCGCCGGCTTCCCCGCACTTCCGGCTGCAGCGGTTCTGCACAACAAACCGCAGTAAAACCCGCAGATATATTTTTGATCTGCGGGTTTTACTGCGATTTTGACCTCACAATGGAGGTCTATGGGTGCAGAACCGCTGCGGTTCAGGAAGAAGAATTGACATGCTCCTTCTTTTTTCCGGGAGCTATTCAGCACGGCTTTTTTTTTAAATTTCCGGACCATGTGCACAGTGTGTCCTGTTTTCCATAGGGTACAGTGTACTGTACCCTGCATGGAAAACAGCTGCGGAACCGCAGCGGCAAAACCGCCGCGGTTCCGCGGTAAAAAACGCACTGTGTGAACATGGCCTAACGCTGCAAAGCAACAGTGCTAACCACTGAGCCAAAGTGCTCAGTGGTTATCACCTATTCAACTCATAGGTCATCACCTATTCAACTCCTGCAAATAGTAATCCTTCCCCTCCCCCCCCCCCAAAAAAAAAAAAAAATAAATTCAATATTATAAAGTAATTGCACATCACTCAGTGATCCTGAGGATGGATGGGTGACATTGCTACTTTAGAGTTGCACCCTCTTCTAAGGTTTCCCTCTAGCCACCCACTGCGCATGGAACTACAGAAAAGTCCCATTCATTTACTTGTACCGGATGTGCCAACTTTAGGAACTAGAATATGCCATCACTTTATGATTGGTCTAGAATCCCCCATTGATCCATAAAATGGTGGAAAATGGTGGCATCACTAGTTCAGTGTTGTGCCCACCTACAAACTTTACCTGCACTTTATGTTCTTGTGACCACCCTTCCACATTCACCAACAAGAAGAATATCCGCATGGTTCCATTAACCATGAAATCAGTCTTCACACTGCTTGGCAGGGATTCTAACACAACTAGCATCATGTAATATTTTACTGTAATTTTACATGTATTTCTTTCAATGCTTTTGCAACAATACATTTTTGTTGCACTTTACCTTATTTTCACCCTAAACTATGAACAGAATTGTTACCTTTCTTTTTTGTTAACATTGATTGTGCTGGCTTTTCTGAGGTTCTACATTCTTTTCCTTTTGTCCCCAGTTATTGCACTATTCTTTAAAGTCAGGAAAAAATGACTGTTCAAACCAAGCACATGCGCTGAATTCATCGTTAGGCCGGAGTCACACTACAGCGAGATACGGCCGAGTCTCGCAGGTAAAACCAAGCTCTGGCACCGGCACTCCAGAGTGGAGCATGCGGCTCCATGTATTGCTATGCGGCCGCACGCTCCGCTCTGGAGTGCCGGTGCCAGAGCTTGGTTTTAACCTGCGAGACTCGGCCGTATCTTGCTGTGTGTGATCCCGGCCTTAGCCTGGCAAAACAGCTCAATGAACATTCTCATCTACTTGTTTTTCACCTATCTACCCCATCCTCTGACTCCTGTAAAGGATAGACCTGTAAATCAATGAAATTGGACGTAGAAGGAAAAAAAAAGAAGGTGTTAAGGTGCACTGAACTACTCAGCCACACCAAGGGTGCACCAATTGCATATGCTTGGTTTGAACAGTCATTTCATGCTGACAGACTCCTTTTAATGTACAAAAAATAAGATTAAAAGCGTAATTCCCTTATTACTTATTTGGATGGTCAAGAATTTGTATTTATTTTTTTAATTAAAAACAGACGATGGAGTCATTATGCAAATTAAATACCGTAGATCAAGAAGAACAAAGTGATCCAGTGTAATACATTTCTGAGTAATAGTACTGTAGAGTATAAAGAGTTAATGTGGGGTGGGTTTTTTGAGCTTTTATAGTGTTTCATACTTTTTTATCCAGAATTTTAAATAATTCTTGACATGTGGAGTCTGATATTTCTTTAGAGGATAGAGGAGGTCTGTATTCTTCTAGTGTGTATATAACCTGTGCCATGCAGCCCTGCCCTTGGCATGTATATCATCCATTGAGTCTATGCTGGCGTTTTTTGCTCTATGTCTCATGTGCGCTGTGCTTTGTCATTAGAAGGTTCCAAAAACAGTAGTCACACCTTCTTAAAATAAACTCCATGACAGGATATTTATCATCTAAACAGACAACAAAGGGAACGAGCACACAGTCACAAGTATGTACCTGACTGAGCAAACATGCCGAAGATTAGTGTGTGATACATGTCTCTCGGAGAAAAAGCATCTCTCTAAATATTAAAAACGACCATAGGATATCCTAGTAAATACCAGGTTTTTTTGTAGAATATTAGTTATTATAACATCCAGAGTTACATTTCCTAATAACTGGAAACATGAGTATGAAACTATGGCTAACCCTGTCGCGGCATGGTGGCTCAGTGGTTAGCACTGCAGCGCTGAGGTCCTGGGTTCAAATCCCACCAAGGAGAACATTTGCAAGAAGTTTCATACTAAACATAGATACTGAAAGCCCCCATGACGACAGTGATGATAATGTCGGTAAAGCACTGCAGAATATGACGATGCTATATAAGCAAAGCCAGGGCCGCCATCAGGGCATTACAGCCGTTACTGCTGTATGGGGCCCGGTCAGCAGCAGTACACAGAGGGGCCCGCAGATCTGGGGCCCCACTGTTGTGCTTCTACTGATCGGGCCCCATCGTGCACTAAAATACTGTGCACTGCGGCGCACATGTCGGCGCTGGGGCCCGGGAGCCGTTTTGGAGCTGTGCACGGCCGTCTCACCTAGTCGGCTGCGCAGCTCCTGCTCGGCTGTAGCTATAATGTATGGGCTCCCTGCAGGTCCTGACTACAGCCCATCCATTCTAGCCAGTAGCGTGGGGGGGGGGGCCCTGTCACATGAAGGGGCCCACGGGGAGCCAGGGCAGGGCCACTTCTGTGACGAGGGAGAACACCGCATAGGAGCAGAGCAGTATAACGTCTGCTCCCGTCCGACAAGCTGCAGGCTGCTCGCACAGTGACGGCTGCAGAGTCTCCCTCCTGCAGTGAATGGTTTCGCCCGTCTGACCTGATCATGAAGCTTTTCCTGGCTGCAGTTTTCTTCACTCTGTGCACGCTGGGATTGGCTCCGGCACGCTGGGTCCTAGTGCACACACTGTGCATTTCACTGACACTTCCTGGTCCTGCAGTGCAAACTTTATCAGTAAGTGCTGGGGATGGGACATTTTAGGTTTATTAAATTCAGGTATGTCACTGTGAGACCCTTGGGGTATTGTGGGGGCTGAAAGTGGGTGAGGGGGGACAGGGTACTGGGGGGTGAATGTGTGCCCATGGGGGTATTGTGGGGGAGGGGAGACAGGGTACTGGGGGGTGAATGTGAAACCATGGGGGTGTTGTGGGGGAGGGGAGACAGGGCATTGGGGGGTGAATGTGAGACCATGGGGGTGTTGTGGGGGCTGAAGGTTGGTGAGGTGGGACAGGGTACTGGGGGGTGAATGTGAGACCATGGGGGTATTGTGGGGGAGGGGAGACAGGGCATTGGGAGGTGAATGTGAGACCATGGGGGTGTTGTGGGGGCTGAAGGTTGGTGAGGTGGGACAGGGTACTGGGGGGTGAATGTGAGACCATGGGGGTATTGTGGGGGAGGGGAGACAGGGCATTGGGAGGTGAATGTGAGACCATGGGGGTGTTGTGGGGGCTGAAGGTGGGTGAGGTGGGACAGGGCACTGAGGGGTGGATGTGAGACGATGGGGGTATTGTGGGGGAGGGGGACAGGTCACTGGGGGCTGAATATTATAATGTTATGTTATGATAGTATATGTACGGGGAGGCTGGAGATGGGGGTAGGGGGCCTTTGATACGTACCACCTGGGTATTTTATGAGTGTTAGTATAAGGAGCCCCCATACAGTAACCAAGAGCTGCATCACATTTACAGCACCACTTCCAGGTACTGAAAATCCTCGTCCCCTGCCCCCTGTCTGATACTCACCTTCTGGCGTCTTCATCTGTTTTAGGCTACGTTCACATTTGCGTTGTGCGCCGCAGCGTCGGCGACACAACGCACAACGCAAATGTGAACGCATGCACAACGCAGCGTTTTGTGACGCATGCGTCCACTTTTGCATGGTTTTGGGCGCAGAAAAAACTGCTCTGTGCCCTGACGCATGCACCACAGCGACGCATGCGTCAAAAAACGCAAGTGCAACGCATGTCCATGCGCCCCCATGTTAAATATAGGGGCGCATGACTCATGCGGGGACGCTGCAGCGCCCGACGCTGCGGCGCAGAACGCAAATGTGAACGTAGCCTTAGTCTCTGCTTGGCTCCGTCTCCTGCAGTTTGTGGCCTGTCCGAGGCTCCAGTGTTTCATGGAGCAGCGCAGAGGTCACTAATCAGTGTGAGTCTGTGGGAGCCTCGTTCTGGCCTCGTTCTCACTCTCAGGCTATGTGCACATGGTGCGGATTGGCCGCTGCGGATCTGCAGCAGTTTTCCATCTGGTTTACAGTACCATTTAAACCTATGGAAAACCAAATCCACAGTGCACATGGTGCGGAAACGCTGCATTGTATTTTCCGTAGCATGTCAATTCTATTTGCAGATTCCGCAGCATTTTACACCTGCTCCTGTATAGGATTCCGCAGGTGGTAAAACGCAGGTGAAATCTGCACAAAAAACACAGTAAATCCGCAACAAAGTGCACATAGCCTCATAGTCTTACATTGAGCGCTTTTGACATAGCTTCTAACTTCTGGCCTGTCAGAAGCTGCGCTCACAAGTTTGAGCAGCGGCACTGCAGCAGTGCCCCAAAATACTGAATATGCCGGAGGATGAGTAAATGTCCATCAAACTGTGTATACGGGAGCTGCGGGTCCATCATACTGTGTATAAGGGAGCTGCGGGTCCATCATACTGTGTATAAGGGAGCTGCGGGTCCATCATACTGTGTATAAGGGAGCTGCGGGTCCATCATACTGTGTATAAGGGAGCTGTGAGTCCATCATACTGTGTATAAGGGAGCTGCGAGTCCATCATACTGTGTATAAGGGAGCTGCGGGCCCATCATACTGTGTATAAGGGAGCTGTGGGCCCATCATACTCTGTATAAGGGAGCTGCGGGCCCATCATACTGTGTATAAGGGAGCTGCGGGTCCATCATACTGTGTATAAGGGAGCTGCGGGTCCATCATACTGTGTATAAGGGAGCTGTGAGTCCATCATACTGTGTATAAGGGAGCTGCGAGTCCATCATACTGTGTATAAGGGAGCTGCGGGCCCATCATACTGTGTATAAGGGAGCTGTGAGTCCATCATACTGTGTATAAGGGAGCTGCGAGTCCATCATACTGTGTATAAGGGAGCTGCGGGCCCATCATACTGTGTATAAGGGAGCTGTGGGCCCATCATACTCTGTATAAGGGAGCTGCGGGCCCATCATACTGTGTATAAGGGAGCTGCGGGTCCATCATACTGTGTATAAGGGAGCTGCGGGTCCATCATACTGTGTATAAGGGAGCTGTGAGTCCATCATACTGTGTGTAAGGGAGCTGCGGGCCCATCATACTCTGTATAAAGGAGCTGGGGTCCATCATACGGTGTATACGGGAGTTGCGGGCCCATCATACTGTGTATAAGGAAGCTGGGGGCCCATCATACTGTGTATAAGGAAGCTGGGGGCCCATCATACTGTGTATAAGGAAGCTGGGGGCCCATCATACTGTGTATAAGGAAGCTGCGGGCCGATCATACTGTGTATAAGGAAGCTGGGGGCCCATCATACTGTGTACAGGGGAACTGTGAGGGACATCATACTGTTTGACGGGAGCTGCCGGCCCATCATACTGGGTATAGGAAACTGTGAAGGCATATTGTGCATATGGGAGCTGTTGGCCCATTACACTGTATATAGGGGAGCTCTGGGGGGCATTATACTTTCTATAGTGGAGTTCTGTCAGCATTATACTGTGTATAGGGGAGCATTGGGCTCATTATCTATAGGGGAGCAGTGGGAACATCATACTGTGTAAATAGGGGAGAAGTGAGAACATCATACAGTGTATCAGGGAGTTATAGAATCATCATACTGTGTATAGGGGAGCTGTGGGGGCCTTAGACTGTGTATAGGGAAGCTTTAAGCTCACCATACTGTGTATAATGGAGCAGTACATGAGGGAACTTAGGGGACATTATTAAATGTTAAGTGGGCACTTAAGCATCATTGTTATAGGGGCACTCGGAGTATTGTGACCATCAAAGTTGCATATGGTCACAATATGGTGGTAAAGTCAATGATCGTTTTTGTATAGAGATTTATTTTCAATAACAGTAGGGTCATATTCTGAGGTTCCCCTATATTCACAACTAGAGTGCGCAACCGTCGCTGTAATCAGGGTTAGCTGGTTAGGGGCCCACTCAGATGTTTCGCCCCCCCTAAGTTGAAACCCTAGCTACGCCTCTGATTCTAGCAGTCTCAGTAGTGAATGTGCTAGAATGTATGGGCTCCTGTCAGGTCCTCTCAGCAGCCCATACATTCTAGCTGCTGCTTCACTGCTGGAAACACTAGACGCCCCGGAACGACTGAGGTAAGTATAAAAAACATTTTTATTTTTGTTTTTTTAAATGGGTGAGGTGGGTGAGAGTGAGCCTGCAGATGATGAAGTGTGTTTAAGGGGGCACTGCGCATGATGAAATGATAGGGGGCTGCAGATGAAGTGTGTTTAAGGGGGCACTGCGCATGATGAAATGATAGGGGGCTGCAGATGATGAAGTGTGGTTGAGGGGGCACTGCGCATGATGAAATGATAGGGGGCTGCAGATGATGAAGTGTGGTTGAGGGGGCACTGCACATGATGAAATGATAGGGGGCTGCAGATGAAGTGTGTTTAAGGGGGCACTGCGCATGATGAAATGATAGGGGGCTGCAGATGATGAAGTGTGGTTGAGGGGGCACTGCACATGATGAAATGATAGGGGGCTGCAGATGATGAAGTGTGTTTGAGGGGGCACTGCGCATGATGAAATGATAGGGGGCTTGCAGATGATGAAGTGTGCTTGAGGGGGCACTGCGCATGATGAAATGATAGGGGGCTGCAGATGATGAAGTGTGTTTGAGGGGGCACTGCACATGATGAAATGATAGGGGGCTGCAGATGATGAAGTGTGTTTGAGGGGGCACTGCGCATGATGAAATGATAAGGGGCTGCAGATGATGAAGTGTGCTTGAGGGGGCACTGCGCATGATGAAATGATAGGGGGCTGCAGATGATGAAGTGTGTTTGAGGGGGTACTGCACATGATGAAATGATAGGGGGCTGCAAATGATGAAGTGGGGGTGATGGGAACTGCAGATGATGAAGTGGAGGTGATGGGGACTGCAGATGATGAATTGTGTTTGAGGGGGTACTGCACATGATGAAATGATAGGGGGCTGCAAATGATAAAGTAAGGGGGACTGCAGATGAAGTGAAGGGGGATAGGGGACTAAATGATGAAGTAAGGTGGCATGCAAATGATGAAGTGGGGGTGATGGGGACTGCACATCAAGTGAGTGTGAGGGTCGGTGGACAGCAATTGAATTGTAGGTGGGGGTGGGGAGAGCCAATGGTATATTGAAGGTAGGGAGAGCAAATAATGATTTTTGAGGGTGGGGAAGAGCAGTTGATAATGAATAGAGGGTGGGTGAGAGAGAAGACATGACAATGAATTGAGGCAGAAGGGGCATGTAGCTATAATGAATCGGAGTTAGGGTTAGAGCGAGAGGTACATAGTGGGATCGTTGAGGATAAAGTGACTGGAAATAAATTGGGAGAAAGAGTACATGTGCTAATTAATTTATATATTAAATGGGGAAAGTGGCTATGTATAGCTAGAAGGGGCTCAGTGGCGTATTATAATTTATATTTGGAATGGTGGGTTGCATAATAACCAATTACAGTATATATTAATGGTGGGTGAATGTCTGTATTCAGATGTGTAGTGTAGAAGAAAGGAAAAAAGTGGGGAATGTGCTCTGGAAGCGGTGCTCTAGATAACTGTGTTATTTTATGCAGAGACGAGTCCTGGCTGAAAGAAGTGATGGCGGTCTGCGCTGGATTAAAAAGAAACGCAAAGATGAAGGACTTCAGCTATCACTGACATCACTGGTGAGTCAGTATGTTACCTGTACACTGACACCATACACTATATACTGTATACAGAGCTCCTGTGTATCATGTCACTAGTGATCCCTGTATTACCTATACACTGACACCATATACTGTATACAGAGCTCCTGTGTATAATGTCACTGGTGATCACTATATTATCTGTACACTAAACACTATATACAGAGCTCCTGTGTATAATGTCACTAGTGATCACTGTATTACATGTACACTGACACTATATATAGAGCTCCTGTGTATAATGTCACTGGTGATCCCTGTATTACCTGTACACTGACACTATATATAGAGCTCATGTGTATAGTGGCATCGGTGACCACTGTATTACCTGTACACAGACACTGCATACTAAGTACAGATCTCCTATGTATAATAGCACTTATGGTGATAGTATTTTTTTTTTTATTAATGATCAGTATTGTACTATTCAGTCACAATGTGGTGGTAATATGTTGTCCGGCCATAGTGTGGCGGTATTTGTTCCTTGTATGTGCTATTATTTGGTCACTATGTGGTCTGGTCATGGTGTGGTGGCATTTGTTCCTTGTACGTGCTATTATTCGGTCACCGTGTGGTGGTTATATGTGGTCTGGTCATGTTGTGTTGGTATTTGTTCCTTGTATGTAGTTGGTCACCATGTGGTGGTAATATGTGGTCTGTACATGCTGCTGTGGTATTTGTCCCTTGTATGCGATATTGTTCGGTCACTGTGGTGGTAATATGTGGTCTGCACATGGTGTGGCAGTATTTATTCCTTGTAGATAGTATTATAGGTCACTATGTGGTGATAATGTGGTGTCTGGTCATGGTGTTGTGTTATTTGTCCCTTGTATGTGGAATTATTGGTCATTTGAAAAATTGAAAAATAAATAAAAATATACCTAAATTGTATTGCATATTTTAACAAATGTTTAATAAGTTAGAGTAGAGTAGGGCCCGGCCAAAAGAGTCTACCTTGTCATCGTGGCAGATTAAAAAAACCTTTTGGCCAAAACAAAATCTGCTGGCTATGTGTGTGATCTGGTGATGGGAACTGTTAATGTGTGATTGGTGAGAAGTGTAGTTTTTCCAAGAGTCAGCGGTGGTGCTGTAGACAGTTCGAGGTTTGGAGGCGGGGCTGGGGTGGAGCCTGGGCGGAGTCTTAAGGGGGCCCCGAAAATGTTGCCAGTATGGGGCCCGGAAATTTCTAGTGGCAGCCCTGGAAACACTAGACGCCCCGGAACGACTGAGGTAAGTATAAAAAACATTTTTATTTTTGTTTTTTTAAATGGGTGAGGTGGGGGGAGTGAGACTGCAGATGATGAAGTGTGTTTAAGGGGGCACTGCGCATGATGAAATGATAGGGGGCTGCAGATGATGAAGTGTGTTTGAGGGGGTACTGCACATAATGAAATGATAGGGGGCTGCAAATGATGAAGTGGGGGTGATGGGGACTGCAGATGATGAATTGTGTTTGAGGGGGTACTGCACATGATGAAATGATAGGGGGCTGCAAATGATAAAGTAAGGGGGACTGCAGATGAAGTGAAGGGGGGATAGGGGACTAAATGATGAAGGTGGACTGCAAATGATGAAGTGGGGTGATGGGGACTGCACATCAAGTGAGTGTGAGGGACGGTGGACAGCAATTGAATTGTAGGTGGGGGTGGGGAGAGCCAATGGTATATTGAAGGTAGGGAGAGCAAATAATTAATTTTGAGGGTGGGGAAGAGCAGTTGATAATGAATAGAGGGTGGGAGAGAGAGAAGACATGACAATGAATTGAGGCAGAAGGGGCATGTAACTATAATGAATCGGAGTTAGGGTTAGAGCGGGAGGTGCATAGTGGGATTGTTGAGGATAAAGTGACTGGAAATAAATTGGGAGAAAGAGTACAGGTGCTAATTAATTTATATATTAAATGAGGAAAGTGGCTATGTATAGCTAGAAGGGGCTCAGTGGCGTATTATAATTTATATTTGGAATGGTGGGTTGCATAATAACCAATTACAGTATATATTAATGGTGGGTGAATGTCTGTATTCAGATGTGTAGTGTAGAAGAAAGGAAAAAAGTAGGGAATGTGCTCTGAAAGCGGTGCTCTAGATAACTGTGTTATTTTATGCAGAGACGAGTCCTGGCTGAAAGAAGTGATGGCGGTCTGCGCTGGATTAAAAAGAAACGCAAAGATGAAGGACTTTAGCTAGAGACATCACTGGTGAGTCAGTATGTTACCTGTACACTGACACCATACACTATATACTGTATACAGAGCTCCTGTGTATCATGTCACTAGTGATCCCTGTATTACCTATACACTGACACCATACACTGTATACTGAGCTCCTGTGTATAATGTCACTGGTGATCACTATATTATCTGTACACTAAACACTATATACAGAGCTCCTGTGTATAATGTCACTAGTGATCACTGTATTACATGTACACTGACACTATATATAGAGCTCCTGTGTATAATGTCACTGGTGATCCCTGTATTACCTGTACACTGACACTATATATAGAGCTCCTGTGTATAATGGCATCGGTGACCACTGTATTACCTGTACACAGACACTGCATACTAAGTACAGATCTCCTATGTATAATAGCACTTATGGTGATAGTATTTTTTTTTTTATTAATGATCAGTATTGTACTATTCAGTCACAATGTGGTGGTAATATGTTGTCCGGCCATGGTGTGGCGGTATTTGTTCCTTGTATGTGCTATTATTTGGTCACTATTTGGTGGTAATATGTGGTCTGGTCATGGTGTGGTGAAAATGTGTTCCTTGTACGTGCTATTATTCGGTCACCGTGTGGTGGTAATATGTGGTCTGGTCATGTTGTGTTGGTATTTGTTCCTTGTATGTAGTTGGTCACCATGTGGTGGTAATATGTGGTCTGTACCTGCTGCTGTGGTATTTGTCCCTTGTATGCGATATTGTTCGGTCACTGTGGTGGTAATATGTGGTCTGCACATGGTGTGGCAGTATTTATTCCTTGTAGATAGTATTATAGGTCACTATGTGGTGATAATGTGGTGTTTGGTCATGGTGTTGTGTTATTTGTCCCTTGTATGTGGAATTATTGGTCATTTGAAAAATTGAAAAATAAATAAAAATATACCTAAATTGTATTGCATATTTTAACAAATGTTTAATAAGTTAGAGTAGAGTAGGGCCCGGCTAAAAGAGTCTACCTTGTCATCGTGGCAGATTAAAAAAACCTTTTGGCCAAAACAAAATCTGCTGGCTATGTGTGTGATCTGGTGATGGGAACTGTTAATGTGTGATTGGTGAGAAGTGTAGTTTTTCTATTCGCCACGACAGCACCCACTGAGAGAGGGGATCCGCCCCTGGGAACAGGAAACCTACAGAGAGATAAAAGGGGCGGCCCCCCCTCGCTCCTCAGTTGGTTTCCTGTTCCTAGACGGGAACCCACAGAGAAGACTCTATGGAGTTGCTATCAAGAGGAAGACCCGCCTGGACTGCCGCCTGTACGACTCTGCTGAGCGGCAGGGGCTCCAGAGCGGGTAAACAGAGACGGGGGGATGATCCTGTGGACCCCTCATCTGCTGAGGCTATCAACAGTCTCCCTGCTGGGACACTGTTGTATGAGGCCACCGATGATACGGAGCGGCACCTACCTCGTCCAGCCCGGGGTCCGGGGCAGGTAGGAAGATATGCTCCTGGTGGAGCTGCTGTGTGCTGGCGTCTCCCCGGGGGTTTTGTTCCCCTCCTGGTCCCTCCAGAGTGGAGGTATTGAAGCTAACATGGCTGCAGGTGCAGCGCTTACCAGGGCGTCTTCCAGCGTGTAGCAGAGACGCCGGCGCATGCGCAGTAGCAGCGGCGTCCCGGAAATGCTTGGTTCAACTTCCGGGGTCGCGGGGGCAGCCTGGGCTCGTCTATAGGCGCCATTGCGGTTGCCGGTAATTACTGCAAGCATCTGCGGCTGGAGTAGGAGACTGCGGGCCACACACCTGGGCTAATCGCTGATCTCCTCTATCGATCAGATACAAAAAAAAAAAAAAAAAAGGGGGAGTGCTTTCTCAGCTGTGAGGCACAGGCGGTGCTATATAAGGCAGTTTAGAGCTCTCCTGGTTGCGCAACATGTCGTCCCAGGAGGATATCGAGCGCCCACTGGAGGATTTAATCCTGCCTAGTGGTGATGCCAAAGAGAAAGGCAGTGGACACTCAAAGAGGAGTGACTCCGCTGAGAAATCGGTGAAAAAGTCAGGCCGCTCTGCACCAAAAGCTGATCGTACAACCCGGCAGACGGTATTTAACCTTACTCCTGGGTAAATGTGTAGCTGGCTTTATGGGGGCTAATGGTAGTTTCTCCTACTTCTATCTTATAGGGTAAGCGGACGGAGAAATCTAGGCACAAGCAGTGTGCAATGTGTAATGAGCCCCTGCCGGACTCCTATATTAAGAAATTATGTCAGAGTTGCATAGATTACACCTTGCAGCAGGAGAGTTCGGTCAGGATGAAGGAGATTCGTCTCATGATAAGGGAAGAACTTCAGTCCTTGGGAAGTAGTCCGGCGGTGAATGTGGGAAAAAGAACCAGGAAGGCGCCTTCTCCTGAAGCAGACACGTCAGCAGAAAGTGGGGAGGTCAGCTCAGACGTTTCTCAAAGATCGGGCTCCTCGGATGACGAGGATTACGTCTGTTTCCCTACAGACAGTGTAAATAATCTGGTTAAGTCAGTGAGGGGTACTATGGGGGTATCAGAGTCTAAAGAACCTCAGACACCTCAGGACGCTATGTTTGCTGGTCTTTCGCAAAAGAAAGGCCATGTATTTCCAGTGAATCAGGCCATCAAGGACCTGGTTAAACGGGAATGGAATAAAGGACAAAAGGGGTTTGTGCCAGTCGCGTGTAAAAGGCGGTACCCCTTTGATGATGAGGACTTGACCACTTGGTCCAAAGTACCTAAAGTGGATGCGGCTGTGGCATCCACCTCCCGCCGTTCCTCCCTGCCAGTTGAAGATGCAGGTTCCTTATCAGATCCTATGGACAGGAAATCTGACACAATACTTAAAAAGTCATGGGAGGCCTGTGTAACTGCCTTTAAACCTGCAATTGCAGCCACATCTACTAGCAGGTCTATGCTAGTTTGGCTTGACCAGCTGGACCAAAACATTAAAACCGGAGTATCCAGGGAAAAATTGCGCTCCGCTATTCCTTTAATTAAGGGGGCTGCGGCATTTATTTCTGATGCCTCTATTGACTCACTCCGTCTAGCGGCCAGAACGGCCAGTCTTACTAACACGGCTCGTAGAGCCTTATGGCTAAAAAACTGGAAAGGAGATGCCCAGTCCAGGTCCAAATTGTGTGCCATACCCTGTCAGGGTGAGTACCTCTTCGGAACAGTATTAGATGAAATACTCACTAAGGCGGGTGAAAGGAAGAAGGGGTTCCCTAATCCCTTTATTCCTTCTTACAGAAGGGCGTTCAGGAAGCCACCATTCGGCAAGAAGGGAGGCTTTAAAGACCGGTGGAATAATAATAAAGAATTTAAACAAAAAGGAAATTTGTTCAATAAACGTCCCTTTAAGCCAGCGGATAAATTCCGTTGACCCGGTTCTGCCAGTGGGAGCTAGACTTCTACAGTTTGCAGAGCAATGGAAGGAAATAACGGTCAATCCGTGGGCCATCAATTTAGTTTCTTCAGGCCTCGTTTTAGACTTCATCCAAACACCTCCGGATTCCTTCCTTCTTACATCCTTAAAATCTAAGCCTCAGCAGGAGGCCCTGGAAACGGAAATTAAATCCCTCATATCCAAACACGTATTAATAAAAGTGCCACCATCCCAGATAGGGAAGGGCTTCTACTCCCCCCTATTTCTAATATCTAAGCCCGACGGCTCTTTCAGAACCATAATCAATTTGAAAAAATTAAATTCCTTTATAAAACCCAGAACATTTAAAATGGAATCTATTCGTTCAGCTATTAAAAATTTGTTTCCAAATTGTTACATGGTAGTATTGGATCTTAAGGATGCTTACTACCATCTCCCCATACACCAGTTACACCAACAATTTCTCCGGGTAGCAGTGGTTATAGATGGGCAGGTCTGTCACCTACAATACCGGGCTATGCCATTTGGTTTATCCATGGCTCCAAGGGTTTTTACCAAGTTACTATCAGAGGTAATGTCCTTCCTACGAGTAAGGGACACACTAGTAATTCCGTATCTAGATGACCTGTTGATTGTAGGTAGAGATTCCCTACAGTGTGAGAAGAGGTTGGGGGAAGTAGTTTTTTCTTTGCAAAAACTGGGCTGGATTATAAACTGGGAAAAATCCAGGCTCCAGCCTGTGACATGTCAGAAATTTCTGGGGCTCCTATTGGACTCAGTTGACCAGATATGTAGGCTTCCTGATGAGAAAAAGACCACCATAATACATAAAGTGAGTATAGCCATCAGTAAGCGTAGTATGTCATTGAGGAAGGCCATGTCTTTATTAGGTTCCCTGACTTCCTGTCTTCCCGCTGTCCAATGGGCGCAATTCCACACTAGACAGCTACAGAAATTTGTATTACAAGAGGACATTAGGAGGGAAGGAAAGCTGGATGACACAGTCGTTCTAACGTCAGATGTAATACACTCCCTTGCATGGTGGTTAGATTGGGACAATCTATCTAAGGGAGTTTTATGGGTTATCACTTCATCCACTAACGTTACCACGGATGCTAGTCCCGATGGCTGGGGGGCACACTTTCAGGATCAGGTAGCCCAGGGTCTCTGGTCTTATGCAGAGCTTGAGAATTCCTCTAATGTAAAAGAGTTGAAAGCTATATTTTATTCCCTGCTCCACTTTCTCCCTCAGCTGAGAGGCTCTCACACAAGGGTCTTCTCCGACAACACAACCGCAGTGGCCTATCTGAACCGTCAAGGAGGTACTCGGTCAGAAAATCTTTTGGGAGTTGCTTCAGACATCATGGAGCTAGCCGAAGGTCACCTACTATCCTTGTCGGCAGTTCATATCAGAGGCATAGACAACCTTCGTGCAGACTTCCTCAGCCGCCACACTCTGCATCAGGGGGAATGGATGCTCAACAGGGAAGTGTTCAAGTTAATAACAGCCAAATGGGGTGTACCCCAGATAGACTTGTTCTCCACACGAGCAAACCGTCAGGTGAGGATGTTCGCCTCTCTATGCAGAGAGGACAATCCGGACATATTCGATGCCCTCCATATAACATGGGCATTCGACCTAGCCTATGCATTCCCTCCATGGAATCTACTGCCGGTGGTCATATGAAAGATAAGGGAAGAAGGGGCAAGAGTTCTACTGATAGCCCCATTCTGGCCCAAGAGGCCATGGTTTTCGTGGCTCAGAGCGATGTCAATTTCAGACCCCTGGATTCTGCCTCAGACCAAAGACCTTCTATCTCAGGGGCCGTTCCTACATCCTCAAGTAAAAGGAATGAACTTGACTGTCTGGAATTTGAGAGGCAATTACTAGAGCTTAGAGGGTTCTCTAGGGGGTTAATAAATACCCTCATGAGGAGTAGAAAGCCTTCCACTACCAGTATTTATGTTAGGATTTGGAAGAAATTTCTTGAATTCCATACTGCACAACTCTCTTCGGAAGTTCCTATATTCTCAATATTAGAATTTCTACAGAAGGGTCTGGACTTGGGACTCTCGGTTAGCACATTAAAGGTCCAAATTTCGGCTCTAGGAGCTCTGTTTAATTCTGATGTTGCAGGCAATAGATGGATATCTAGGTTTATTTCCGCTTGCGAGAGATCAAAACCTATTAAGGTACCACAGATTCCACAGTGGGATCTGACGTTAGTCCTGGATGCATTGACACAAAGCCCTTTTGAGCCTCTTCAGACCGCCTCTCTGAAGCATGTCTCATTAAAAACAATATTACTAGTGGCATTAGTATCTGCCAGAAGGGTGAGTGATCTCCATGCCTTATCAGTAGATCCTCCATTCCTATCAGTGACTTCTGACAGAATAGTTTTAAAGACAGATCCATGTTATCTCCCTAAGGTAGCCACTAGTTTTCATAGGTCTCAGGAGATCTTGTTACCTACCTTTTATGAGAACCACTCGACTCCAGAAGAAGCTAGGCTTCATACCCTAGACGTTAAAAGAGCTATTCTAACCTATATAGAAAGAACTAGGGACTGGAGGGAGAGTAGGGCTCTCTTTGTGTCTTTCCAGGGGAAAAACAAAGGATTCAGAGTCACAAAGTGCACACTGTCGCGCTGGATCCGGGATGCTATAATCTTGGCGTACAGATCTAAGGGAAGAGATCCTCCTCTGCATATCGGAGCACACTCCACTAGGGCTGTATCGACTTCCTGGGCAGAAAGAGCGAACGTGCCAATACACCTTATATGTAAGGCTGCAACTTGGTCTTCGCCTAATACCTTCTATAAGCACTATAGACTAGACCTATCTGCTGCTTCTGATCTAACCTTTGGGGTATCGGTTCTCGGCTCAGTTAACCCACCCAATCTATAATCTCTGTAAATCTCTCAGTGGGTGCTGTCGTGGCGAATAGAAAATATCGGATTACGTACCGGTAATGCTCTTTTATAGAGCCCACGACAGCACCCATTCGATTCCCTCCCTTTTCTTTATTTAGTTGCACGTGGTGTCTTGTAGGGAGATGTATATAATAGAGTAAGATGATATGAAGTTGTGAATATGTATATATAACTAAACTAAAAAACCTGGCGGCGGTTCCTCCTTATTCTCTGTAAAACAACTGAGGAGCGAGGGGGGGCCGCCCCTTTTATCTCTCTGTAGGTTTCCTGTTCCCAGGGGCGGATCCCCTCTCTCAGTGGGTGCTGTCGTGGGCTCTATAAAAGAGCATTACCGGTACGTAATCCGATATTTTCCAAGAGTCAGCGGTGGTGCTGTAGACAGTTCGAGGGTTGGAGGCGGGGCTGGGGTGGAGCCTGGGCGGAGTCTTAAGGGGGCCCCGAAAATGTTGCCAGTATGGGGCCCCGAAATTTCTAGTGGCAGCCCTGAACAAAGCATAATAGTTTGGAAAGAGCTATGTTTGGTCAACTCTGGCCACCCAAAATACATAAAAGTATACTGAAAGTCGATCTTCACAGAGGTGAATACATATTCACCTGTATATAACCAGCTCCAATACATCCACGTCAAGAGAGACTTTCAGTATACTTTTATGTATTTTGTGAACCATAGTCAATAGCCCATAAGAAAATACAGTTGAAAAATTATCATTAAACGGGTGGTCCCATAATTGACATTAAAGTGAGATCACAGGGGTCCCAATAGTTATCCCCTACTTGCAAACTTGCAATTGTAAATACAATTTATATATGTAATATATATATATGTATACTGTATATATATTTACCGACTCTTTAAATTCAGGGCTAATCTTTGTTATGACATTTTTATCTTCTCGTCATCATTTTGATAAAGCTGAATGATTTTCTGTAGACACATTTGGAAAAAAAATAATCTTTTTTATAGTAGATCACAAATTTCTTGAAAACGTCCAGTACAAAGATTTAATATGATCTTTGGAAACTATTGAAGCAAGTTCCTTCCATGGACTCGTTTTACAGACTTTGCTTTTAGAGAAACCGATACTCTAAATATGCCATTGGCCTTAATCTCGCAAATCGTAAAATTATTAATTTTGTTTGGCTAAAGGTTGCTGTAAAATTGGCAGAAGTAAAACTGAAGCTATAAATGTCTTCACACATTACCATGGATATTGAAGAATTTACACAAATATTGAAATCTAATATGTAGCTTCCAGCATAATCCAGCGTTTTGCAATGTGAGAATCTGAAGAAAAATGAATTCTGAAAAAGAAAGTATGGTGAAATAGTTGCAATTCAGCAACCCAGATAGATAAATCAGATAAAGTGTCACTGCTACTTTTCCATAAGTATGTAACCCCTAGCAATAAGTAGGTCTGATACATTTAGCCACATCTATTGCTATCAGGTCCATCATGTCAAACAAGCAGCAATGCCTTATCCATAAACTCCATAAATTAAGTAGGAAAATTGAAGGCTTGGACTGCCATGCGAAGGGGGCGCCGCTAGTCGTGAACACATTTCATGTTTCATACTTGATGTAAACACTTATCGGACATCACGTATGCAGGATGAAGTTACATACGCTATATTAATTATATATATATATATATATATATATATATATATATATATATATATATATTAATTCGCTATATTAACTGGGGAGCATTACTTACCCGATGGTCTGGTGGTATTAAGGTATGTGCACATACAGCGTTTTTTCAGCTTTTTTTTAATGCAAAAAACCCCCCACGTTTAAAAGAACCAGAAAAAGCTTTGAGATTTCAGAAACCTCATGTACACGCTGTCTTTTTTTTTTTTCACTTGATTGACTTTGCAATCTGCAGCGTTTTTGACATCTGCAGCATTTAAATTCTTTCAGAGTTTGCATTGTATTTTTTTTTGTCAATAGAATGCAAAAAAATGCAGTAAACAGGTTTTATTATTTTTTTGTTGTATTTTTCATTAATAAAACTAACTTTATTAAACATGCACTGTAGGTAAATCATGCATGTATACAGCACATAAAAAATACAGCTAAAACTCGCAGCACAAAAAGCGTGAAATCTATGTTAATAGCTCACTGTTATTACTGCAGAAAAAAAAACGCAGCCAAAATACTGCGTGTGAACATAGCCTTACTGTGGGCTGAGCGCCATACAACAAGATTAGAAAAACATGGCTGTCTTATTCCAAAACATGTCATCCCTCTTTCCATGTCTTGTGTGGTACTGCAGTTGTGTCCAATTCATGTCAATGGAAAGATCATTTTAGACTCAACTCATACAGTAGATAGCTGTGAAAGCAGCAAGGTTTTTCCAATCCTGAACAACACATTTAAAGGTATTGCCCGGTGGAAGCAAGTTATCACGTAACCACAGGATGGGTGACAACTTACTGATTGTTGGGGATCAGTCCACTTGCGACCCTCACCAATAAACAGAACTGAATTTTCATCCCCAAAAGGGGCATTTATATCCCCTTTACAAAATAGAATGTCAAGTCGGGGGCTCAGGCGCCACTTCATTCCTTTTCCATAAGGCTTCCAGGAAAAAGCTGAGAATAGCACTTGGAATCTCCATAGGGAAGTATTGGAGCACTGGTTGAGCATGCGTACTGCCACTCCATTCTAGCAGGGATTAAAGTGCCTTGTTCTGCCAATCGGTAAGGGTCCCAGCAATGAGACCCCCATGATCAGTAACTTATTGCCTACCCTTGGAATAGGCAATAACTTGTTTTCACTGTACAACTTTTCTCAATCCAGCACTAGCATAATACTGTAGCACGAATAGAAGCTATAATGAGGTCCAGAGGCTCAGGGGGTCAGACAGTTTTGTCACCCCCCCACCCCCCCAAAAAAAAACTATCTTAATAATATTAATTATGTTGGTGTTTGCATTGCTACAGTTCAATTTACTATCAAACAGTCGGGGGCATATTCCTGATTTTGTTATGGGGCCCTATTCTATTCTGCTTGCACTATTATAGAACAGTGCCGTGTCTGTGCTAGAGCTGGTCACGTGTAAGCAGTAATAGCTAAAAGCAAGAACAGCTTAGCCATAAAAGTCAAAATTCTGACATGCAGTACGCTCTTTGGCTATATATCAAAGACTGAATTTCATGTACTATGGGAAGAGAAAACCAGCAAACAATCCTGGAAAACATAAAACACAAACAATTATTCTCTGACCTTGTTTGGCTTTTACTGAGCTTGTTTCGTAAGGCTCTGGACACACACATATGTTATTGTAACGCTTATGTCTGTGGTCAGCCTGCAAGAAACAACAAGATGTCTGAGAGTGGCTAAAAGTCCATGAGATGAGTCAGATAGCTGTTAATCCTGCCATTGTTGGGCAGTCAATAATGTGGCCACCACGATGAATTTAGATGATTAAGGGCTTTTTGCTTCAATCAGTATTTAGAAAAAGTAGCTTGTGAAAGTCAGAATCCTGAGCCAAAATGTATCACAGACCATTTAAATTGGACAGGAGAAAGAAAGCAGGCACCAGCTGCTCCAGCCTAGATACATACAAGTTCATCTCACTAAATTAGAATATCATCTGTCAAGTCAGCAGTCTTCCCCATGATTGTGGAGCCTACTGAGACAGACTAAGGGACCTTTTTTAAATGCTTAGTAAGCCTTTGCAGGTGTCATTTGTTAATTATACTAATTTACTGAGATAATGACTTTTGGGCTTTCATTGGCTGTAAGTCATAATCATCAACATTAACAGAAATAAACACTTGAAATAGATCACTCAGTTTGTAATGACTCTATATAATATATGAGTTTCAGTTTTTGTATTGAAAAACTGAAATAAATTCACTTTTTGATGATATTCTAATTTAGTGCGATGCACTTGTACATCCGAAACTTTATTTTATTTACAAGTGTATACGTGCCACATGGAACTGAGACATCCAGCTAATCAGCATGGACATTTCATTAGCAAAACATCAATATAAGAGAGCTCTCAGAAATTGGACCAAGATTGGAATGCAATGCTTGGACTGGCCAGCGGCACTTCCAACCCGAGCGTGGTACCCTCATAGAAATATGTTAGGGTATGTGCACACGATGTGGAAAACGCTGCGGATCCGCAGCGTTTCAGCAGCTGTGGGTCCGCAGCAGTTTCCCATGAGTTTACATTACAATGTAAACCTATGGGAAACAAAAAACGCGGTGCACATGCTGCGGAAAAAAACGCGCGGAAACGCAGAGGTTTACATTCCGCAGCATGTCACTTCTTTCTGCGGATTCCGCAGCGGCTTTACACCTGCTCCAATAGAAAACCGCAGTGTAAAACCGCAGTCAAATCTGCAGAAAAACCGCGGTAAATCCGTGATAAATCTGCAGCAAAAACGCAGCGTTTTTGCCCTGCAGATTTATCAAATCCGCTGCGGAAAAATACGCAGTGGACCAATATACGTGTGCACATAGCCTTAATCTATAACGCTTGGGTCGGAAGATGGGCCGGACAGTCAGAGAATTGCGTTCCGATTTTGGTCCGGTTTATATTGCTGTCCAACTGCTTCCTTATATTGATAAGCTTTCTAGTAGCGCCTCTCAGCACTGCAGTGCCATACTACATTTTCTGTGCCTGGATGAACTGTGCCTTCGGACACTGGGTGAGGACAGCTCTAAGGCATTTTTCTGGTACATTGTTTCTACTGTACAGGACCTGACTTATCATAGAAAGTGATTGACAGCATCCAGTTGCTCATCCTGACTTTTATAGGTAAGGATTTGCTTTATTTGTATTAGTTATTGTCAAATATTTCTTCATTTTTTTTTATTTTGGGTTGATACTATAATTAATTACTAATTTTCTTTAGAAAAAAATTGTTACATTTTCTCCAAAGATAAAACAATCTAAAGTTACATTTTCGCCTTACAATGCTCATCTCAAAATGAATACTGTACAATGAAAACTTTGGGAATTATGTAAAGATAATGAAGTAGATTTATTAAAGTTTTATAACTTTTATAGACAGTGCAAAGCCTAAAAAGTTTGCCAAATTTTATAAAAATCATCTTTTATATTGTTTAATCAAAGTTCCCAATTCATCATTTGCATTTTTTTACTTTTCTTTTTTTTGTTTTTTGTTATTTGTTGCCATTTATGTGCCAAATTCTTCAAAATGCATGCCCACGATTAATGAATTTTGTGCAAAGTCAAAAATGGTCTTTCATTTATTTTATGTATTGTTGCGCAAAAAAAGTCACGCATTTTGCAATATTGAGCAAAATTTTTCCCAGATTATATAGTACATATAAAATCACTGTGGATTTGGCGGGAGGGTGACTGCAGTACCTATTCGTGACAATTTTTGTGCCTTTTTGAAAAGCTGAAAATGATGATTCAGGTGAAAACATTCGAAAGCCCTAAACTACCTCCACAGTGGCGGACAAAAAAAAATAAAAAATACAGGCAAACGCATATAAAAAAGACGTTAAAAAGGTGCAAATGGAAAGATGAATATGGTGCAATAAAATAAAGGCGCAAAACATTGAAACCAGGACAAAAAAAGCCAGACCCAAAGGCAACAGTGAACTGAGCCCTAAGTTTACACCATCTATTAGGTGATTTACTTTGCTTCACTTAAGTTAATTGTGATTTCAGCTCTGGAAAAAACGTATTATTTACATATCAATATCGTAGGAAAATTATGTTAACCTGCTAATATTCAGCTTCTAGTCCTGGCCTAACATGCCACTTATGTTATATTTGCTGGCAGCTCTCATTGAACAACAGAACATTGTAGATTCCCTTGCTTGGAGTTGAGAAAAGAACAGGCGAAGGGGAGATCACATCATCACTAATAAGTGGAGACCTTGTTTGGAAAATAGTTTCAAAATAAGGCAGTTCTCTGCATGCATTTCCCAAGGCGTCCGTGACAATGGCCCCATTCACTGAACTCTATGCACCTTCCTGCTGTTCAGCTTTTGTCTAGAAAACGTTCTTAGGTTTCAGGCCTGTTTGGAAAGCCTGACTTGGCCAGGACACAGGTATTTGAGACATATGAGTGAGGCACATGCATGTGAGTACCTGAATAGGGTGTCAGATCTTGTGCAATGAAGGGGTCTGCAAAAGAAATGAGCGCTGTGAAGAATATCATTCCTCTCCCCAAGGAAAGATATAGATATTTACTTTGTACTTCAACGATTAAATATTTATGGGCTTTTAATGATACACCTATGAAGTAACCTAAAAAAAAGGAGGGGGGTTATTAAAACAACATTTTTCAGCTTAAAAGTTTCCAACATTTTATACTGATAGGCCTCAATGAACTGAGGACTAAATATGCAATACACATAGATAAACAGATCAAAGGCAAAAATTACTGAGGCCTTCGTCTCCTTCCTCTGGAGGCACTAGTGTTGTGTGAGTGTGTAAAGTGGCTGAGAGCAGTAGTAATGACCGAGCTGCTATCCGTTTGCGCTCTGCCACTTTACAGGAAAACAGTGTCCAAATGAGGAGTGATATCAGGTGTGGGGTGCATCACACTCGCTTGTAGGCCGCAGGCCTCCGCTGTCGCCAGGCCTGCATCTTCAGGACACAATTCAGGAGACATTAAGTTCATTGCAACAACCAAACGTTTACTGGTCATTTCAAGTTCATCAGGTTGTCACATGAGGGATAGGGCACAACACTTCACATTTTTTGCTTCCTTACTACAACACCTCTTTAACCCTACCACTTGTTCATCCTGGACTATCACTAAGCCCACTGACTGTCAGCCTCAGGAATTTCCTGTCCAGTTCAGGAGTGTATCTGGGATCCATTACCTTCTGTCTACACGGGTCCCTGTCAATCGTCCTCTGTACGCCAGAGGACACAATTTGTCCGGCAGCCCCTATGCCAGACTTTGGACTTCGGACATGACAGGAGCAACCAGTGCGGCATCCCAATGTCTGGAACGATTGGTAAATGTTAGCCCTAGCAGTCCACTGCACCCAAAGTTGACCTCTTCACTGCACTTCCCTATCTGAGTCACTACTAGAATGTACCCATTTTTTACTAACACTAGTCCCCACTCACTGGACTGGTTCTGTATATTAACTATATCGTATCCTACAGGCAAAACCTATTGCCCTTCTCTTTCGTCCTATATCGATACTAAGCCACTTAACTATATGAACAGTACTTATACTATCCCAAGTCTAATCCTGTGCTTACCCTGCAATATGCACTACTCGCACTGCAAATTAACACTGTACATTACCATCACAAAAAAAAAAAAACAGTATACAGGCAGAGATGCTTACCTGTTCAAGGCCTCCAACAATTGCACTAACCAAGGTACAGCGGACCAACATCGCTACGACGGCACGATTCGTGACGTCGTAGCATCGTATGATTATCGCTCCAGCGTCGTAGACTGCGGTCACACGTTGCAATCACGGCGCTGGAGCGATGCCGAAGTCCCCGGGTAACCAGGGTAAACATCGGGTTACTAAGCGCAGGGCCGCGCTTAGTAACCCGATGTTTACCGTGGTTACCAGCGTAAAAGTAAAAAAAAAAAAACCGTACATACTCACCATCTGATGTCCGTCAGGTCCCTTGCCGTCTGCTTCCTGCTCTGACTGAGATCCGGCCGTACAGTGAGAGCAGAGTGCAGCGGCGACGTCACCGCTGTGATCTGCTCTCACTTTCCGGCCGGCAGACAGTCAGAGCGGAAAGCAGACGGCAAGGGACCTGACGGACATCAGATGTGAGTATGTACGTTTTTTTTTTTTTTACTTTTACGCTGGTAACCACGGTAAACATCGGGTTACTAAGCGCGGCCCTGCGCTTAGTTACCCGATGTTTACCCTGGTTACCAGCGTACGCATCGCTGGATCGCTGTCACACACAACGATCCAGCGATGACAGCGGGAGATCCAGCGACGAAAGAAAGTTTCAAACGATGTGCTACGACGTACGATTCTCAGCTGGGTGCCTGATCGCAGTAGCGTGTCAGACACTGCGAGATCGTAACGATATCGCTAGAACGTCACGAATCGTGCCGTCGTAGCGATAAAAATGCCACTGTGTGACGGTACCCTTACTAGTGTCTTCAATATGGTGTATACTGATACTCGAGACCTATCTACAAACAGTATCATTCACAGAAACACACGCCTGCTCTGCTGGCAATTTACAGACCTACCTGTTCCAATGTAAAGATGTAGGCATGGTTTGGTGCAAAATGGGTATAACATAAGATCAGTGGCAGATGACAAAAAAATTAGACAAACATGTTCGGAAATTCGTTGTAGCAGACGACCAGGAGAGGATTATGAGAAGCTCAAGGAAACAACGTGAAAGCGATCCTAGCAGGCACACGTCAGTGGAACAACACGGCGATGTGTACAGGGTAAGACACCAAGTGTCAG
The DNA here is from genome assembly GCF_051348905.1 of Ranitomeya variabilis. Taxonomy (NCBI): domain Eukaryota; kingdom Metazoa; phylum Chordata; class Amphibia; order Anura; family Dendrobatidae; genus Ranitomeya; species Ranitomeya variabilis. The sequence goes on from NC_135233.1 coordinate 447,787,729, forward strand.
CAGTGCAAGAGGTGGATAAACTGAAGAGTGGGGCATATTTTAATTACTCATGGATATGATGATCCATTCGGATCTGGTGCAATATAATTAATATCAGATGATGTGCACTTCAGTATAATATTGTTTGTTAATCCTCGTAGCAATAGGCACTGGCACACACAAAATTCACACCGGCTGCACCAACAGTCAATACATGATCCAAATGTAAGTATTTGGTGCACGGCTATAGGTACATGTATTGTAGGTCCTGTGTAGCCGTGTGCATAGATGGCTTACTGCAATTTTATAAAAAGTTAAGAACACTGTTTTAGCAAGATAAAAGGACTTACCATATATCATTCGCTTATCTTGGGACAAAATAGAGCACATAAATTATAAATAAAGTTCCCGGAAAGGCAACTAACAATACTATATTTCAAGATATGTACTGTACTAGGGAAGCTGTCACCATATACTGGCACCACAATGTTATTAACTGTTTTTTTAGTTCCTCACAACCCTTCCCAAACCTCTGCATTTCTTGCAAAAATTAGTTTGGAATTGTCCTGTGCAATATGATAATGAGCAATTAACTCTTCGATGGGTATCTTGGACTATGCTCACTGGCCCCCATGTGCCTGTTAACATGACCCCTCCACCCGCCTCTGATTAACATGCATGACCATTCCTAGGGTATGTGCACATGTTGCGGATTTACAGCAGTTATCCATGAGTTTACAGTACCATGTAAACCTATGGAAAACAAAATCTGCAGCGCACATGTGCAGCATGTCAATTCTTTGTGCGGATTCCGCAGCGGTTTACACCTGCTCCATTAGGGCTGTCCCACACGTCCAGATAATTCCGGTACCGGAATAAATCGGTACCGGAGTTATCCGTGTCCGTGTGCCTGGGAACTCACGGAGGCCATATGTGCGGCACACGTGTGCCGCCCGTATGGCGAGTGGGTACCACACGGAGCGTGTGGTACCCACTCTGCATGGTGCTGAAGCTACTGAAGCTGCGATTCATATCCTCTCTGCAGTAGCGATTGCTGCAGAGAAAATATGAAGAATAGTGTTAAAAATAAAGATTTAGGTGTCCGCCGCCCCCCCACCCCCTGTGCGCCCCCCCGCTGGTCAGAAAATACTTACCCGGGTCCCCCGTCGGCTGTCGCTCCTTCCTGGTCTGGCCGCGGCTTCTCCTGCATGCGGTCACGTGGGGCCGATAATTTACAGTCATGAATATGTGGCTCCACCCCCCATAGGGGCGGAGCCGACTATTCATGATTGTAAATGATCGGCCCCACGTGACCGCATACAGTAGGAGGCGCGGCCAGACCAGGAAGGAGCGAGGGAGCGGGTAAGTATTTTCTGACCAGCGGGGGGGCGCACAGGGGGTGGGGGGGCGCCGGACACATGGATCTTTATTTTTAACACTATTCTTCATATTTTCTCTATAGCAAACGCTGCTACAGGGAAGATATGAATACCGGCTTCAGCACCATGTGGGGGGGGACAGCGCTTACTGTAGCGCTGTCTCCGGCACGCACACGGACCCCAGACGGAGAATGTCCGTGTGAGGTCCGTGTTTTACGCGGACCCATTGACTCTATTGGGTCCGTGTAAAACGTGCGCTCCCACGAACACTGACATGTCTCCGTGTTTGGCACACGGAGACACGGTCCGCAAAAAATCAATGACATCTGCACAGATGCATTGATTTTTATGTGTCTACGTGTGTCAGTGTCTCCGGTACGTGAGGAAACTGTCACCTCACGTACCGGAGCCACTGACGTGTGAAACCGGCCTTATAGGAATCCGCAGGTGTAAAACTGAAGGTGGAATCCACACAAAAAATGCGGTAAATCCGCAGTTACCGTAATCCGCAGGTAAAACGCAGTGCTTTTTACCTGCGGATTTCTCAAAACAGGTGTGGAAAAATCCGCAGAGGTTTCATCTACGTGTGCACATACCCTCTTACCTACAAATCCAGTTAAATTTGTGCCAGTGATCAGAAGATCTTTTTTATGAGCAATGCATCACTATCCAATGCAAAACAAATCGTGCGTGCTCAGTCTTCTAATTAGCAACACAAGTGCAAGATTTGGCTGGCTAAGGGGACGACTTGGTATAACATGGTGGTATATAAATAAATAATGATAATAATGACTTAAGAGATGTTATCCTCCTCAATGGAAAGGTGGTGTTAGCAGGCTCAAAGAGGGGCGCCAAGATCTGGTCTGCATATGCTCGTCAGACTACTGGGTGCAAATTATTACATCGGAAGGTATACATTCAAATAGTTTTTCTCAAGGCTCTCATGCAGCAGGGGAGTCATAGGGAAGTAAAAAAATAAAGAAGTTAGTGACGAGATTGCGCCAATTTACAAAGAGGAAATTGGATGAGAGACTTAGCCTGTAAATAGATAATAAGACTTGATACTCTGTGTTAGGTAAAATAAGCTCCAAACCCCATCATGCTAAATAAAAAAAATTATCATATTTCTATAATGCTGCAAATGTGAATTCACACATTTCTATGACAGTTTCTGGGTCTTTAAGTGTCTCTGATACTGTCTGTGAAGGCTTCAATATTTAGGTGGCGGATGGAAGAGGAGATTTTTGCATTACAGTCCCAAAGATTCTTGTTATCTCTATGGGGTGCAAACTCCAACATCAATGTAGACACCTGCCTTTTTGTTTTCCGGAGAAAATAACTTAAATAAAAGGACAATATGATAGAAATGAGCATAAATCATACCTGCATGGACTACTAACTATTGTTCTTATGGTGATTATACGTAGGTGGCCCATACTTTTGACGTGGAGGTGTATATTTCAACAGAAAGGACTCCAAGGAATTTTTTTTGCTGTGATATAATATGGCCGAGAGCGTGAACGCATCAAATTTCAACATTTTACAAATGGTGACAAATCCAGATCAATAAGAGAGGTTAAGTACTTACAGATTAATGGCTGTATTCTGCATGGAACAAAAGAGAGAGTCACCTGTGAATGACTTACTGGAATGAATAGTGAAAATACAATGACCACTATGGATGCAAGGACTACCCGGCGCCTGCCAGGTTTCACTTTCTTAATACAATACGTTGTGTATAAACCTGAGAAGAGAGGAATGGTTACTAAATATATAACTGTTACCTAATAAGATACTATAGACAATATTGCCTAGTCTGTAGTAAATGTGAGTGACATATAAGAGTGGCATAAAGAAAAAAATTCCCCCAAAAATAATATAGTAATGTTATGTGTTTATCTGTTCCTAGGAAAACGTCATAATCAATATGGGTAATATTACCGAATTTCCATGGCAGGTGCTCAACATTCTCCGATTCCTGCATAGAAATATTTCACTTTTTGGTTGCTACTTGTCCTGTACAATTGTTACAGAGTGTAAACTTAGACCAGACAGTATAAGAATGTTCCAAATTTATTGCAGTGGTTCATGCTGGATGATTCATTTGGTGCCTCTTTAGACACTTGTCTAACTTCATATCATCTCTTAGGCTACTTTCACACATCAGGTTTTCAGTGTCAGGCTAAATCCGGCGAATGTTGGAAAAACTGGATCCGGCGCAGATTGTGAAAAACTGATGCGACGGATCCTTTTTTTTGACGGATCCTTTTTTTTGACGGATTTGGAGCATGCTCAGTTTAAAAAAACAGATCAGGCCGCTGGATCCGCCTTTTTCCGGATCCAGCACCTTCCGGCTCCCATAGGCTTTCATTGTAGCAAACAGCAAGAAGCGCTGGATCCGGCGCTTCAGGCTTTTTCGCCGGAGACAAAAAACGTTGCAGTAGACGTTTTTTTCCAGACGCCGGAATCAGATCAGGAAAAAAAACCAGAAGGAACACTGGGCCATGCAGCACGATCCGGCGCTAATACAAGTCAATGGGGGAAAAACCGGTTCCGGTTTTTATTTTTTCCGGTTCCAGTTTTTCTCTAAAGAGCAGGATTTAACCTGAAACAAAAAGACGGATGTGTAAAAGTAGCCTTAGTTGACATACTTTTCGCACTTTAATTTTGATGCAATTTAGAACATCATAAAATCACACTCCTTTTATCTAAACAACACCCGTCTCACAAAACCACAGTCCCTTTTTCTTACGAGCCACAGGAGAAAATTCATAAAGGCTTATGCAACAGTTTCTGATGTCAAAAAGTAAAGAATTGTGTTGGATGTTGCTTTGCTCAAACATTTGTGACTTTTTACTATTTTATGTCAATATTTTCAAAACGTGGAATAATCTTGGTGCAGTTAGCTATGAAAAAAGGTTTAAGCCAGACTTATGAACTTAGAAAGTCGCACAAAAAAGTGGACAAAAACTAGAGGGTTGGAATAAAAAAGTGGAAAATCAGTAAGGTTATATCTAAAGATGCGCCAAAATATCAAACATTTATGAAACAAAATTTTAACAAATTTTACAAAAATAACAGAACTGCGGCCATAAGCAAAACTGATTTTAAAAATTCCTCTTATGATAACTTTTTCCCCAGAGATTAAGACATAATAAATAAGTCTAAGATTAGATGCACAATTTTAGTGCATTTTACTCCAAAGTTGAAGACATGAGAATAATCTGATCTACTGTAAATATGTAATACCTATGAGCACCTGAAAAAATGGAATTTATGTTATTAGGAAAAATTCTTTCCTGCCAGCAATTGTTTTGCAAATGTTCGAAAACATTTTCACTATTGCCAAAAATTAATCTAAAAAAATCAAGTAAAATAGTAAATAGGAGACAAGAAAGGGAAAGATGTAGCTGCTGTATTTTGGTTAATGAGGCTGTATGCTATGAAAGGGTAGAAGATTTAGGAAATGAAGAGGGGGCATGGTGTATGTGATTGGTTCTGAGTTGGAAAAGCCCAACGTCTTAAAAAATATGAAAACTACAAAAAAAGTACATTTTCAGAAAACAGCAATGGGAAGAAAAGAAAAACTATTTATTTACAACATTTTAGGCATCAAATACGGTACATATGTATAGCTGGCTATCGTTTTTTATGTTTGCATAAAATGATGAGACTTGACTTTTAATTTCCACTCTAAGCTTACGAACACATTTTTCATCTTGTACTTATGTGTCAAGTTAAGAGACTTACTGACAGATAGTACTTGACAAACTCAACACCTCTCTCTGCCGCTATACACTCAAAGCCTTCATCTTGTTCCAGGAAGACACTAAGGTAGCTGTGAAGACATCTGCAATCTCTGGGACTATGTCTATTACCGGTGCAACTCTTCAGAAAGCAGTCCATTTACAGCAAGAATAAGCCTTGCCTGTTTTGAGAGCAGGTTTGATACAATACGCTGTAACTAAGACCTATGCTAAATGTTGATTATTTTGATAGTTCTCAACCAAGACAAAAATAGGAGAAAAAGGAGCAAACTGATTACATCTGGTAAAAATAGTCATATAACTTTATTAATTCGTAGAAAAGATAAAACATCTCAACAGTACATAAAGAGCCATAAACAATGGCCATAAACAATATGGCTGTTTATGTACTGTTGAGACGTTTTATCTTTTCTACGAATTAATAAAGTTATATGACTATTTTTACCGGATGTACTGTAATCAGTTTGCTCCTTTTTCTCCTATTTTTGTCTGATGTTTATTGGAGCTGAGGTTGTTTGAACAGGGGTTGCGGTCAATTTGTGTCACCACCCCTGTTTCTCAAATATGTATATGGGATTTCTATTGCTTCTCAACCAAACAGAAACATTCCTGTTGCCTTACTCCATCAGCTGCTGTGGTATGGAAACAATAATACCAGTAAATTACAAAGAAGTCTATCAGCAGAAATTGACTGTTCAAACCAAGCAAAGCACCTTCTACATGGCCCTATTAAAAATTGAACCTTTTAAGACCGATTCATCAAGTCCAGTGTTGAAGATGAGGGGTCGTGTTGGAGTCAGACCCCTCTTAATGAATCAGGTATGTCTGAAAAGTATGTCTGAATTTTTGGCATAAGGATTGACGCCACTAGTTATGATTTAGACAAGCTGTGGTATCACACCCCGTCCCTCCCATTTGCGCGACACTGAGAGAAACTAGAGTGAAATCGTCAAAAGTCATAACATTTTTGAGCAACTCCAAGTTTCGCCAACATTTCGCCAACACCTATCTGTTTGCTTATCCATCTCCAAGTTTCTCTGGTTCATTTTTAAGCAAGATCTGTCAATTAAGGAAGAGGGGGCAGAGATAGTGTCACAAGTGTGTCATGTCCTCCTGGGATATCTGGGGTTAGAAAATCTTTACTTATTGTGAACTGCAGATCTTCCATTCATCCTGTGTTTTGTGCTCCATATTAAATGGATTTTGTCTCAGTTGTTGTTGAAAAGGTAAACGACCCTTTCTATATTGGTTAGAAACATGCAGCTCCATCTCAGAGCTGCTCCTGACCTGGTCATTTCCTCTCTCTCTAAAATCTGGCCAGACTTTCTATTCCTCGCCAGTGAAAGTTTACTTCCTGGAGTTGCCGAGTGGAGTTGGAGATTGTTTTTGCTGCTGGACACTGTTTGCTGGTTTTGGGTGTATGCTTTCCTCATTGCCCTATTCCCATTTAGGCAGCACGGTGGCGCAGTGGATAGCACAGCAGCCTTGCAGCGCTGGAGTCCTGGGTTCAAGCCCCACTAAGGACAACATCTGCAAAGAGTTTGTATGTTCTCTCCGTGTTTGCATGGGTTTCCTCCGGGTACTCTGGTTTCCTCCCACATTCCAAAGACATACTGATAGGAAATTTAGATTGTGAGCCCCAACAGGGACAGTGATAATAATGTCTGTAAAGCGCTGCGACATATGTTAGCGCTATATAAAGATTATTATTATACATTTCTTCCCTTCCCTATATATCTCTATACCGTTGGTGAGTGGTATGTTAGTTGCTTTTTGTTATACCTGTTTGTCTTATGTGCTTACACACTAGCATTTCTGTGGCAGTCCTTCTGGTTGAGAGGGAGGGGACAGCTTAGGGTATAATAGGAGAGCAGTAAGATTGGTGGCCCAAACCAGGGCCCCTTTTTCTAATCACATACAGTCACAACATGACAGGTAGATAGAAAACAAGTTCGTGGAAAAGTACACTGACGTGCTTTGCGTTTTGATTAGCATATTTGAATTTTAAAAAAATCTCTGGTAAATGCTGCAGTAAATTTGGATATGAAAGGCAGATATTTTTAAGGCAATGAACCCTACAAAGGTGCTGCGCTTAGTTTGAAAAGTCATGTTGTGTTGACAGATTTCCTATAAAGAGGAACCTGTCGGCTCTTTTGACATGTCTGTTAGGCCGGCGTCACACTGGCGAGTTTTACGGACGTATGAGCGCAGAAAATACACCCGTAAAATACGCATAACATACGGCCCAATTATTCTCTATGTCCCAGCTCCTATCAGCCGTATATTACGGTTCAGTATTATACGGTCTTCTACGGCCGTACAAAATCGCAGCATGCTGCGTTTGTCACCGTATTGCGCAAAAAAAATCGCCAATGAAAGTCTATGGGGGCGAGAAAAATACGGATTACACGCGGACCAGCAGTGTGACTTGCGAGAAATACGCAGCAGTGTTCTATAGAAAAGCCGGTAATTCAATTGCCGGCTTTTCATTTCTCCTTCACAAACCCGACATGATATGAGACATGGTTTACATACAGTAAACCATCTCATGTCCCCTTTTTTTTGCATATTCCACACTACTAATGTTAGTAGTGTGTATGTGCAAAATTTGGGCACTGTAGCTTGTAAATTAAAGGGTTAAATCGCGGAAAAGAATTGGCGTGGGCTCCCGCGCAATTTTTTCCGCCAGAGTGGTAAAGCCAGTGACTGAGGGCAGTGTTGTGATTTTGCTTTTTGCTCCCTCTAGTGGTCATTAGTGATTTGACTCTGGAGCTTCTGTTTTTTCCTTTGTCCTCACCTGGGCCGTTAGTTCAGGGGCGTTGCTATATAAGCTCCCTGGACCTTCAGTTCAATGCCTGGCATCGTTGAATTCAGAGCTAATATGTTGTGCTCTTGTCCTATGATCCTGGTTCCTGTATTTCAAGCTCAGTCTGCTTCCTTGCTTTTTGCTTTTGTTTTGTTTTGTATTTTTGTCCAGCTTGTTACAATCTGTATCCTGACCTTTGCTGGAAGCTCTAGGGGGGCTGGTGTTCTCCCTCCGGACCGTTAGACGGTTCGGGGGTTCTTGAATCTCCAGCGTGGATTTTTATAGGGTTTTTGTTGACCAGATAAGTTATCTTGCTATATTCTGCTATTAGTTAGCTGGCCTCTCTTTGCTGAACCTGGTTCATTTCTGTGTTTGTCATTTCCTCTTACCTCACCGTTATTATTTGTGGGGGGCTTGTATCTTGCTTTGGGGTCCCTTTCTCTGGAGGCAAGAGAGGTCTTTGTTTTCTTCTCCTAGGGGTAGTTAGATTCTCCGGCTGGCGCGAGTCATCTAGCGATCACCGTAGGCATGATCCCCGGCTACTTCTAGTGTTGGCGTTAGGAGTAGCTATTTGGTCAACCCAGTTACCACAGCCCTATGAGCTGGATTTTTGTATCTCGCAGATTTACACGTTCCTCTGAGACCCTGTCCACTGGGGTCATAACAGTATGCCAGGCCAGTATTAAATGTTTAATGCATTGCAGAAGTGGGATTATAAGAAAGAAAATTTTGAGTTTTTTTTTTTTTTTTTCTTCCTCTCTCATTTTTTTTTTTTTTTTCTTTTCCCCTTTACCTCAGAGTGGCTTAAGCTTGCTGCAGACATGAATGTCCAGACCTTGATTACAAGTGTGGACCAGCTTGCCGCTCGTGTGCAGGGTATACAAGATTATGTTACCAGAAATCCTAGGTCTGAACCCAAGATTCCGATTCCTGAACTGTTTTCAGGAGACCGATTTAAGTTTAGGAATTTCAGGAATAATTGTAAATTGTTTTTGTCCCTGAAACCTTGTTCGTCTGGAGACTCTGCTCAACAAGTAAAAATTGTTATTTCATTCTTACGGGGTGACCCTCAAGATTGGGCTTTTTCGTTGGCGCCAGGAGATCCGGCATTGGCTGATATTGATGCGTTTTTTCTGGCGCTCGGTTTACTTTATGAGGAACCCAATCTTGAGATTCAGGCAGAGAAAGCCTTGCTGGCTATGTCTCAGGGCCAGGACGAGGCTGAGGTGTATTGCCAAAAATTTCGGAAATGGTCCGTGCTGACACATTGGAACGAGTGTGCACTGGCCGCTAATTTTAGAAATGGCCTTTCTGAGGCCATTAAGAATGTTATGGTGGGTTTTCCCATTCCCACAGGTCTGAATGATACCATGTCCCTGGCTATTCAAATTGACCGGCGGTTGCGGGAGCGCAAAACCGCAAATTCCCTCATGTTGTCTGAACAGACACCTGATGTGATGCAATGTGATAGAAAAACCGCAAATTCCCTCACGGTGTTGTCTGAACGGACACCTGATTTGATGCAATGTGATAGAATCCTGACTAGAAATGAGAGGAAAATTCATAGACGCCGGAATGGCTTGTGTTACTACTGTGGTGATTCTACACATGTTATCTCAGCATGCTCTAAACGTATATCTAAGGTTGTTAGTCCTGTCACCGTTGGTAATTTGCATCCTAAGTTTATTCTGTCTGTAACTTTGATTTGTTCACTGTCATCTTATCCTGCCATGGCGTTTGTAGATTCAGGTGCTGCCCTGAGTCTTATGGATCTGTCATTTGCCAAGCGCTGTGGTTTTGTTCTTGAGCCATTAGAAAATCCTATCCCTCTTAGGGGTATTGATGCTACGCCATTGGCAGAAAATAAGCCGCAGTATTGGACACAGGTTACCATGTGCATGACTCCTGAACACCGCGAGGTGATACGTTTTCTCGTTCTACATAAAATGCATGATTTGGTTGTTTTGGGGCTGCCATGGTTACAGACCCATAATCCAGTCCTTGACTGGAAGGCTATGTCAGTGTCTAGTTGGGGCTGTCGTGGTATTCATGAGGATTCCCTGCCTGTGTCTATTGCTTCTTCTACGCCTTCGGAAGTTCCGGAGTATTTGTCTGATTACACTGGCCAACAGTGAAAATGTTTCTGAAATGAAAATAGCTGGTTTGTAATAATTTTAGCATCCTAAAAACGAATATGTTACTTAAAAATCATTATTAGCTCTTGTTGCTGAGATACAGGTCATTTAAGATTATTATGCAGGAAAATAGGGAAATTTTGAATTTTCAACAAATGTGTATTGGTAAACCTGATTACAGACCTGTTGAACCAATGTCAGCCATTTTATAAATTGTGTCTGCATAGTTTGTACTAATTGAAGTCTCTTTCTCTTGTTGCAGTAATTTTGTGGAGAGAATTTACACTTTGAAAATGCCTCGTAAATGTGCAAATATTGTTAACAATTTTTGTTACGTGTGTGGTTATGTGACATTTGCCAACCAAAGAAGACCAATTACTCCACTTGTGAAGACTGCTTACCATCATTACTTTGCTTATACGTGGCACTTAAATACGTGGCACTTATACGTGGCACTTAAATACGTGGCACTTATATACGTGGCATTTTGAGACCTATAATTTTTCCACATTTTGGTCCACAGAGTCATGTGAGGTCTTGTTTTTTGCGGGACGAGTTGACGTTTTTATTGGTAACATTTTCGGACACGTGACCATTTTTTATCACTTTTTATTCCGTTTTTTGTGAGGCAGAATAACCAAAAACCAGCTATTCATGAATTTCTTTATACCGTTCTGCGTTTGGTAAAATTGATAAAGCAGTTTTATTCGTCGGGTCAGTACGATTACAGCGATACCTCATTTATATCATTTTTTAATGTTTTGGCGCTTTTATACGATAAAAACTATTTTATAGAAAAAATAATTATTTTGGCATCGCTTTATTCTGAGGACTATAACTTTTTTATTTTTTTGCTGATGATGCTGTATGGCGGCTTGTTTTTTGCGGGACAAGATGACGTTTTCAGCGGTACCATGGTTATTTATATCCATCTTTTTGATCGCGTGTTATTCCACTTTTTGTTCGGCGGTATGGTAATAAAGCGTTGTTTTTTGCCTCGTTTTTTTTTTTTTTTTCTTACGGTGTTTACTGAAGGGGTTAACTAGTGGGACAGTTTTATAGGTTGGGTCGTTACGGACGCGGCGATACTAAATATGTGTACTGTACTGTGCAATTTATACTCTTGTAATGAATTCTTCTCGCTACCTACAGCACATACTTCCATGGCGTGTATCTAAAAAACGAGAGCTAATTAAACAATTCTGTGGGTATATTTGAGTTTCTCGACCCAAAATTAGTAATATTTGCCTATTTTCATCAAAGAAACATAAAAAAAGTTGTTTTTTGTTGGCCTGTGTTATCAGGATGTCTTTAGCGAGTCCAGGTCCAGTGCATTGCCTCCTCATAGGGAATGTGACTGTGCAATAGATTTGATTCCGGGCAGCAAATTTCCTAAGGGAAGACTGTTTAATCTGTCGGTACCTGAGCATGCCGCTATGCGTTCATATATCAAGGAGTCTCTGGAGAAAGGACACATCCGTCCGTCTTCTTCCCCTCTTGGTGCGGGATTCTTTTTTGTGGCTAAAAAGGACGGATCTTTGAGGCCTTGTATTGACTATCGGCTTTTAAATAAGATCACTGTCAAATTTCAGTATCCTTTGCCGCTGTTGTCTGACTTGTTTGCCCGGATTAAAGGTGCCAAGTGGTTTACCAAGATAGACCTTCGTGGTGCGTACAACCTTGTGCGCATTAAGCAAGGGGATGAATGGAAAACCGCATTCAATACGCCCGAAGGTCATTTTGAGTACTTGGTGATGCCTTTTGGGCTCTCTAATGCCCCTTCAGTTTTTCAGTCCTTTATGCATGACATTTTCCGGAACTATCTGGATAAATTTTTGATCGTTTATCTGGATGATATTCTGTTTTTTTCTGATAATTGGGACTCGCATGTGGAGCAGGTCAGGATGGTCTTTAAAATTTTGCGTGAAAATTCTTTGTTTGTCAAGGGCTCAAAGTGTCTTTTTGGTGTACAGAAGGTTCCCTTTTTGGGGTTCATTTTTTCCCCTTCTGCTGTGGAGATGGACCCAGTCAAGGTCCGAGCTATTCTTGATTGGACTCAGCCCTCGTCAGTTAAGAGTCTTCAGAAGTTCTTGGGTTTCGCTAACTTCTACCGTCGTTTTATCGCTAACTTTTCTAGCATTGTGAAACCTTTGACGGATATGACCAAGAGGGGCTCCGATGTGGTTAATTGGGCTCCTGCTGCCGTGGAGGCTTTCCAGGAGTTGAAACGTCGGTTTACTTCGGCGCCTGTTTTGTGCCAGCCTGATGTCTCGCTTCCCTTTCAAGTTGAGGTGGATGCTTCAGAGATTGGAGCAGGGGCCGTTTTGTCGCAGAGAGGCCCTGGTTGCTCTGTTATGAGACCTTGCGCCTTTTTCTCTAGGAGCGAAATTATGATGTGGGCAATCGGGAGTTGTTGGCCATGAAATGGGCATTTGAGGAGTGGCGTCATTGGCTCGAGGGTGCTAAGCATCGTGTGGTGGTCTTGACTGATCACAAAAATCTGATGTATCTCGAGTCTGCTAAACGCCTGAATCCTAGACAGGCCCGCTGGTCATTGTTTTTCTCCCGTTTTGACTTTGTTGTCTCGTATTTACCAGGTTCAAAGAATGTGAAGGCCGATGCTCTTTCCAGGAGCTTTGTGCCTGATGCTCCTGGAGTCGCTGAACCTGTTGGTATTCTTAAGGATGGTATTATCTTGTCAGCTATTTCTCCAGATCTGCGACGTGTGTTGCAGAGATTTCAGGCTGATAGGCCTGATTCTTGTCCACCTGACAGACTGTTTGTGCCTGATAAGTGGACCAGCAGAGTCATTTCCGAGGTTCATTCCTCGGTGTTGGCAGGTCACCCAGGAATTTTTGGCACCAGAGATCTGGTGGCCAGATCCTTTTGGTGGCCTTCCTTGTCTAGGGATGTGCGGTCATTTGTACAGTCCTGTGGGACTTGTGCTCGAGCTAAGCCTTGCTGTTCTCGTGCCAGCGGGTTGCTCTTGCCCTTGCCTGTCCCTAAGAGACCTTGGACACATATCTCCATGGATTTCATTTCTGATCTTCCGGTGTCTCAAGGCATGTCTGTTATCTGGGTGATATGTGATCGCTTCTCCAAGATGGTCCATTTGGTTCCTTTGCCTAAGCTGCCTTCCTCTTCCGATCTGGTTCCTGTGTTTTTCCAGAACGTGGTTCGTTTGCACGGCATCCCTGAGAATATTGTGTCAGACAGAGGATCCCAGTTCGTTTCCAGATTCTGGCGATCCTTTTGTAGTAGGATGGGCATTGACTTGTCGTTTTCGTCTGCTTTCCATCCTCAGACTAATGGACAGACGGAGCGAACTAATCAGACTTTGGAGGCTTATTTGAGGTGTTTTGTCTCTGCTGATCAGGACGATTGGGTGACCTTCTTGCCGTTAGCTGAGTTTGCTCTTAATAATCGGGCTAGTTCCGCCACCTTGGTTTCGCCGTTTTTCTGCAACTCTGGTTTCCACCCTCGTTTTTCTTCGGGTCATGTGGAGCCTTCTGACTGCCCTGGGGTGGATTCTGTGGTGGATAGGTTGCAGCGGATCTGGAATCTTGTGGTGGACAACTTGAAGTTGTCACAGGAGAGGGCTCAGCGCTTTGCCAACCGCCGCCGCGGTGTGGGTCCCCGACTACGTGTTGGGGATTTGGTGTGGCTTTCTTCCCGCTTTGTTCCTATGAAGGTTTCCTCTCCCAAATTTAAACCTCGTTTTATTGGTCCTTACAAGATATTGGAAATTCTTAATCCTGTATCCTTTCGCCTGGATCTTCCTGTGTCGTTTGCTATCCACAACGTGTTTCATAGGTCCTTGTTGCGGCGGTACGTTGTGCCTGTGGTTCCTTCTGCTGAGCCTCCTGCTCCGGTGTTGGTTGAGGGCGAGTTGGAGTACGTGGTGGAGAAGATCTTGGATTCTCGTCTCTCCAGGCGGAGGCTTCAGTACCTGGTCAAGTGGAAGGGCTATGGTCAGGAAGATAATTCCTGGGTGGTCGCCTCTGATGTTCATGCGGCCGATTTAGTTCGTGCCTTTCACGCCGCTCATCCTGATCGCCCTGGTGGTCGTGGTGAGGGTTCGGTGACCCCTCACTAAGGGGGGGGGGTACTGTTGTGATTTTGCTTTTTGCTCCCTCTAGTGGTTATTAGTGATTTGACTCTGGAGCTTCTGTTTTTTCCTTTGTCCTCACCTGGGCCGTTAGTTCAGGGGCGTTGCTATATAAGCTCCCTGGACCTTCAGTTCAATGCCTGGCATCGTTGAATTCAGAGCTAATCTGTTGTGCTCTTGTCCTATGATCTTGGTTCCTGTATTTCAAGCTCAGTCTGCTTCCTTGCTTTTTGCTTTTGTTTTGTATTTTTGTCCAGCTTGTTACAATCTGTATCCTGACCTTTGCTGGAAGCTCTAGGGGGCTGGTGTTCTCCCCCCGGACCATTAGACGGTTCGGGGGTTCTTGAATCTCCAGCGTGGATTTTTATAGGGTTTTTGTTGACCAGATAAGTTATCTTGCTATATTCTGCTATTAGTTAGCTGGCCTCTCTTTGCTGAACCTGGTTCATTTCTGTGTTTGTCATTTCCTCTTACCTCACCGTTATTATTTGTGGGGGGCTTGTATCTTGCTTTGGGGTCCCTTTCTCTGGAGGCAAGAGAGGTCTTTGTTTTCTTCTCCTAGGGGTAGTTAGATTCTCCGGCTGGCGCGAGTCATCTAGCGATCACCGTAGGCATGATCCCCGGCTACTTCTAGTGTTGGCGTTAGGAGTAGCTATTTGGTCAACCCAGTTACCACAGCCCTATGAGCTGGATTTTTGTATCTCGCAGATTTACACGTTCCTCTGAGACCCTGTCCACTGGGGTCATAACAGGGCAGATATTAATAGCCTAGAGAGGGTCCATGGTTATTGGCCCCCCCTGGCTAAAACATCTGCCCCCAGCCACCCCAGAAAAGGCACATCTGGAAGATGCGCCTATTCTGGCACTTGGCCACTCTCTTCCCATTCCCGTGTAGCGGTGGGATATGGGGTAATGAAGGGTTAATGTCACCTTGCTATTGTAAGGTGACATTAAGCCAGATTAATAATGGAGAGGCGTCAATTATAACACCTATCCATTATTAATACAATAGTATGAAATGGTTAATAAAACACACACATTATTTACAAGTATTTTAATGAAATAAAGACACAGGTTGTTGTAATATTTTATTATACTGGTAATCCACCTGATGACCCTCATTCTGTAACAAAGGAAAAATAAAAAAACTACAATATCTCATACCTTCCGACAATTGAATTACCGGCTTTTCACATATCTCGCGCTGAATTAAATATAAATACAGAATATATATATATATATATATACAGTATGTGTGTCAATGACATATATATATATATATATATATATATATATATATATACATACATACATACATACTGTATATATGTTTTAACGAACATTTGAGCACATAAATCCATTAGATGTCGGTTTTGCAAGCCTGCAAGAAAATATCGCAGTACGGATGCCATACGGATTACATACGGAGGATGCCATGCGCAAAATACGCTGACACACCCTGCCTATGGATGACATACGGATCACTATTTTGGGAACATTTCTGCGTATTACGGCTGTAATAAACAGACAGTATTTTCATACGCTGAGTGTGACGCCGGCCTTATAGTAACCATGGTAAATTTACTGCAAAGGGTCATGTTCACACATTCAGTATTTGGTCAGTATTTTACATCAGCATTTTTAAGCCAAAATCAGGAGTGGGAAAATCAGGCTATGTGCACACGTTGCGGATTCGTGTGCAGATTTTTACGCACTGTTTTTGAAAAATCCGCAGGTAAAACGCACTGTGTTTTACCTGCAAATTTACTGCGGATTTCCAGCATTTTTTTGTACGGATTTCACCTGCGTTTTACCACCTGTGGATTCCTATACAGGAACAGGTGTAAGGCTAGTTTCACACTAGCGTTTACCTGATCTGCGGCGGGCTGCGGACTTCCTCCGTGAAGCCCCGCCCCCGCCGCACCTCCGCCGCTAGCTACTTCTGCATGCGGCCTGTGTACCTATATTTAACATTAGGTACGCAGGTCGTACCGCAGTATGCGGATGGTGCCGCATGCGTCATTTTGACGATGCGGCGACCATCGTAGACGCAGCCATGTAGCATTTTTTTTTTTCGCATCGTCAAAACGACGCATGCGGCACCATCCGCATACTGCGGCACGACCTGCGTACCTAATGTTAAATATAGGTACACAGGCCGCATGCAGAAGTAGGCGGAGCTAGCGGCGGAGGTGCGGCGGGGGGCGGGGCTTCACGGAGGAAGTCCGCAGCCCGCCGCAGATCAGGTAAACGCTAGTGTGAAACTAGCCTAAAACGCTGTGGAATCCGCACAAAGAATTGACATGCTGCGGAAAATACAATGCAGTGTTTCCTCGCTGTATTTTCCGCAGCATGCGCACTGCGGATTTGGTTTTCCATAGGTTTACATGGTACTGTAAACCTGATGGAAAACTGCTGCGAATCCGCAACGTGTGCACATACCCTCAGTCTACGTTCCCAAGATCAAGATTAGCAACGTTTTTGACACAATGTATTTTTGCTGTGGCCAAAATGCTGCGTTCTAACTACCGCACTTGTTTTTTTTTAGTATATGTGGATTTACCGCATGTAATGACATTCTACTGGTCAAAATACGTAGCAGAAATTGACATACTGCTGCTCGTAAACCCGTACTGCGGCTGAGTTTACGCAGCATTAAATAGAAGCACAGTAGGCATGGGATTTCTATAAATCCCATCCACTCTGCCTTTATTGTAGAAGGCAGCAATTTGGATGCTGCATCTAAAACGCTACTATCTCTAATGGTGGGCACGTAGCCTCAGAGGAAAAGTATAATAGAAACCCATCTTCACGTCTGCATTTCCCATCCACTCCTGGTTTTGGCTTACAAATCCTGATATGAAATACTGACAAAATACTGAACGTGTGAAAGTAGCAATGAAACAATTCTGAAACAATTTTCCTCCTAACTGTGTATTACACTCGTCCCTTGTTATTTCTTTAGAAATCTCTGATAACTTTGACAGCTGGGTGTTATTATTCACCTGGTTAAAGAGTATATTGCTACATAGTCTGGCACTGGCTGCAAAGACTGGAGAGGGTCAGACTATGCAAGGACTCATTCAACAGCACCTAGTTCCAAATTATTCATAAATGTCCAGGAGAAATATCACCGGAACAGTACAATACAATCTACAATTTTTAGATTATAGAGAATACAATTATAGTATTCAACTAAGAAGCCATTTTCTAAGACATGACTTAGTCCTATCTAATGCTTCATTTAGAATTCTGCTGATTGCAGCTTGGAATGTCAGCCGATTTCAGCCGATACATTCTCCGGCATTACATTTTATGAGTTATAGTTAGTGTTGAGCATTCCGATACCGCAAGTATCGGCCGATATTTGCTGTATCGGAATTCCAATACCGAGTTCCGATATTTTTGTGATATCGGAAATCTGAATCGGAAGTTCCCAGTGTGTGGTTCCCAGGGTCTGGAGGAGAGGAGACTCTCCTTCAGGCCCTGGGATCCATATTCAAGTAAAAAATAAAGAATTAAAATAAAAAATATGGATATACTCACCCCTCCGGCGGCCCCTGGACCTTACCGATGTAACCGGCAGCCTCCGTTCCTAAGAATGCAGTGAGTTTAGGACCTGCGATGACGTCGCGGCTTGTGATTGGTCGCGTGAGCGGTCACATGAGCGGTCACGCGACCAATCACAAGCCGCGACGTCATCGAAGGTCCTTCACTCCTCATTCTTAGGAACGGAGGCTGCCGGTTACATCGGTAAGGTCCAGGGACCGCCGGAGGGGTGAGTATATCCATATTTTTTATTTTAATTCTTTATTTTTTACATGAATATGGATCCCAGGGCCTGAAGGAGAGTTTCCTCTCTTTCAGACCCTGGGAACCATCCAGGATACCTTCCGATACTTGTGTCCCATTGACTTGCATTGGTATCGGTATTGGCGATATCCGATATTTTTTGGATATCGGCCGATACCATCCGATACCGATACCTTTGAGTATCGGAAGGTATCGCTCAACACTAGTTATAGTGTTTTGTTTTTTTGTTATAAGAAACCTGACCAGTTCCTGATATAAACACTATATTATGTACAGGAATTGTGTACGGCTGTAGCTGTGAATATCTGTATCTTGGAAAACAAAAAAAATTAAAACTGAATTAATACAGCTTTGGATGTGGCTGAAAAATGAAACAAAGGCAGCATTTATTAACATTACCAGCAAGTACTATATGACAAGTTGTTATATTAACCCAGAGAAAGGAAACCAACAATAGGAACAAAATGTTACAGAATAACGGAATAGAAGGAAGGGTGGATAGCGACAATCACAGCAGGAGGCTTTGTATCCATAGAGAACATTTCTATCAAGTAACCAAAATAATGAAACTTTGAATATAGTAGATAGCCCGCTTACATTTAGGAGAGAATAGTCTCTTATAAGCATACGTAACGTAACACATTAATCAAAGAGTTTTATGGATTTCCTCTTACTTGGGTTGACACCACTGCAACCTATAGAACAACTGAGTGATTGTGAATTAAATGAAGCCTTTACAATAGTAGTGTAGCTGATTACTTGCATATGTTTGAACTTTGTTCCATATGGTTTTTCTGAAGTAACTAGATCCCAAATCTGAGTATACATGGTTAGAGCTTTTACCAAAAATCAAGAAATCTGTATCTATGGAGCACATGTAGCCATGATCCCCAGTGCCACCAGTGATGCCTCATCTACCATCAGTGGGAGCTCATTGAATAAAATAATTTCTTTTGAGCGCAATAATAGAGAATTTTAGAAACTTGATTCCAGCTCACCCCGTTGCTCTATGCTCATCCACCTGGGGCTCAGACACTGGCCTCACATCAAGGAAAATAGAAAAAATTGGAGTCCGGCCCAACAGGACTGGATTTTCCTTTTCTTATTATTTTTCAAAAGAAAATATAGTGCATACAAAAGAAAAATTTACATGGTCGACATGACCCAGTTGTCGTGTTTTGACTGCACCAGGCAGTCTTACTCATGACCAGGGTCAGGTCGACCATGTAAATTTTTCTTTTGTATGCACTATATTTTCTTTTGAAAAAGAAAAGGAAAATCCAGTCCTGTTAAGCCGGACTCCAATTTTTTCTATTTGCAATAATAGAGCCCTGTGAATGAGCTCCGCCTAGTGGTGGCTGCACTCAGTCAGAATTTTATCATACCAGTTTAGAAGTATTTTTAAAAATTAAATCAGCACAAAATTTGGGGTTTATTTAGATAAAAAAAAAACCTACAGTCTATATCTAGCTGAATTCCTATTTTCTCTGCTGGTCTAGGGGCTGCCATACTTATATTTACTATATATTTTCATTGTCAATGGATCTTGCTCAAAATTATTGCGATCTTTCCAGGTTGCGTCCAGTACCAGTGCTTGGATTTATTGGAAAATTTGATTAATAAAGAACTTAAAAAGTGATAGTAGGTGAAAAACAGCCATTTGTTAATTATTTTAGTTTCAATAAGTTTATTTAAAGTTTTCATAACGGTATATAACAAAAACAACCTTCCATGTAAAATAAGACATAGTTGTTTGCAGAATATCTTGACAAAGATATAAAAGTAACCATAACCATAAAGGTCAATCACATAAACCAAACAGGAAAGACAAGACAGGACAGACTAAGGATAGAAACAACAAGGGGAATAACACCACTTCGTTCTACCAGATACGGGGAGAAATCCAGCAAGACACGGCATCAAGCATTGATATTTAGGTGAGTGTAGATTTATCGCAATGTACTAATTGTGTTAATGAGCTTTACAAGCATCAGAAGATAGAAATTCAAAAAATCAAGGAGACAACAAGAGGGTACGGGTCAGGGGGGAGCCGGGGTCATGATCGAGCCATGGGTTCCAAATCTTGAGAAAAGTATTCAGGTCATCACACCTAGTTGCTTGGATTCTCTCACACATTAAGATTTCATTATTTGTTAATTATTTTAAAAACTGGTTCTATTGGGTTTGCAATCATAGATGTAGAATTTCATGAAATCTCTTGATACGTGTAACATAAGTACCGTACATATAAATAAAGACATATTTTGTCTAGCACTTGGATAGACAGACCAATAATAACAGCTATAGGACAAGTACAGAAGCAATGCTTGCGTGCAGAGATTGAGAAAATTAGGACCTGTGCCGTTTAAAGGCTTAGCGTGCTCTTAACTATGACTGAACTGAGCATTAGTCTCAATTGGCAGCAACCATTGACTTTATGCTTTTAAGGTGACGTATTTCATTTCAGACTCACAGCGAGAACAGGTTGTCATGACATGTAAGGTACCGGCATTGAAGGACATCACTTAACAATGTCTGTCAAGTGGGTTAGTCAGAAATACTACAGAAATGAAGCGAGGCGTTGTTAGTGATGCCGGGGAGGTGCACTGACACCTCTGCAATACACTTCTTGTATATTAATAAACAGTGATGACATTCTATTTACTGTTACACCAAACTAGTCACCAGAAATATTACCGTGCCTCTAGCTACCCACGTTTCCTCCACTTAGAAATAACATTGGCTTTATATTCTGCAAATGTCCAATCCTGCATATTAGCTAATTGTTTTTTTTTGTTTGTTTTAATATCCGTTTATCAGAAAAATTTAAACACCACTTTTAATTTCACTAAGCTGATTACCAGGTCCTGTGAATCGATTTAGACCAAAATATTATATATTATAATATAAGCACTCCAATAGAAAAAATAAATGTGATTTATTGGTCCATGCGCGACGTTTCGGTCCAAGATGTGGACCTTTCTCAAACTTGTTTCTTCTATTGGAGTGCTGCCTTCTTTCTTTTGGACTATAGCATGAGGATTGGTACATACCTGGAAGGATTTTTTGCACCCTTTATTTTCTTTTTGTGCTGCTTTTTGTATATATATGTATGTATGTATATATATATATATATATATATATATATATATATATACATATACATATATACATATACGTATATATATAATATATACATACAGATAATATATATTTTATTTTTTATTTTACATGAGGCAACTGGCAATTTTTAGTATGCTTTACTGCTTTATTGAACAGCAAGGTGGATTGCTGCTGAGGGGAAAAAGGAAAAAAAAAAAAAGAATCTCTTTAAATCTTCAGCTTAGCGAATGTGAACGAGCTGAGTATAACCTGAGCGTAAGGCTGGGTTCACACTGCGTTGCAGGCGTCCATTAGACGGACTGCGTTAAACCACGGCATAACGCGGTGTAACGCAGTCCATTAACGCCGCCATTGAGTCCAATGTCGGACGCATCGCTAGCGCACGCCCACAATAGGCGTGCGCTAGCGATGTGCCGGCATTGAGTGATGGACGCCGGGTCCGTCACTTCTAGCGCAGATAGAGCATCTGCTAGCTCTATCTACGCTAGCGCGATGGCATGTCGGCACTTGCGTTAACAGCAGCCCGTTAATGCATATGTTGAACGGGCTGCTATTAACGCAATGTGAACCTAGCCTAAGTGTGAACGGCGGTAAGTGTGTGACTTGTGATTCAGTGACTTGGGATTCAGGGAGTTTCCAAGGGAGGAGTTACTGAATTGTTGTCTGTATTTTATTAATATTTTGCATTTATTTTTTATTTAACTTTTCTCTCTGGTGCAATCCCCATTAGGAAATGTGCTCCACTATTGTTAATGCCATCCAGTGCACATCTTTCCACATGTATGCAATCCTTGATCAGCCGGTCGAGGGTGCATACTGCTGTGCAAGATGTGAGCAAGTTGAGCATTTGGAAGCCCAGATTCTGGATCTAAATGTGCAGCTGGCAACACTGAGATCCATTGACAATATGGAAAGGAGTCTTCTGCTCACTGAGCAGACGCTCAATTGGATAGATGAGGGGGGATGGTAGGATGGAGCTGCAGGACAGTGGAGTAGCTAGCTGGGTGACATTCAGAAAGCGGGGTAGAGGGAAGAGTGCCAGGGAAGCTAGTCCTGATCTGGCACACCCCAATAAGTTTGCTAAGTTGGCAGATGAGGGGGGTGCCAGTACAGGCTGCAGCCAGGCATGTCCTCTGAAAGCTGGAGGAGTGACTGCTACAGTAAGGAGGGAAATAGGAGAGCAGGGCAGGCCAGACAGGTGCTGGTAGTGGGGGACTCAATTATTAGGGGAACAGATAGGGCAATCTGTCACAAAGACAGGGATCGTCGAACGGTGTGCTGCCTACCTGGCGCTCGAGTCCGACACATCGCTGATCGGGTTGACAGATTACTGGGAGGGGCTGGTGAGGACCCAGCAGTCATGGTGCACATTGGCACAAATGACAAAGTTAGAGGTAGGTGGAAGGTCCTTAACCCCTTCACCCCCAAGGGTGGTTTGCACGTTAATGACCGGGCCAATTTTTACAATTCTGACCACTGTCCCTTTATGAGGTTATAACTCTGGAACGCTTCAACGGATCTTGGCGATTCTGACATTGTTTTCTCGTGACATATTGTACTTCATGATAGTGGTAAAATTTCTTTGATATTACCTGCGTTTATTTGCAAAAAAAATGGAAATTTGGCGAAAATGTTGAAAATTTTGCAATTTTCCAACTTTGAATTTTTATGCCCTTAAATCACAGAGATATATCACACAAAATACTTAATAAGTAACATTTCCCACATGTCTACTTTACATCAGCACAATTTTGGAACCAACATTTTTTTTTGTTAGGGAGTTATAAGGGTTAAAAGTTGACCAGCAATTTCTCATTTTTACAACACCATTTTTTTTTAGGGACCACATCTCATTTGAAGTCATTTTGAGGGGTCTATATGATAGAAAATACCCATGTGTGACACCATTCTAAAAACTGCACCCCTCAAGGTGCTCAAAACCATATTCAAGAAGTTTATTAACCCTTCTGGTGCTTCACAGGAATTTTTGGAATGTTTAAATAAAAATGAACATTTAACTTTTTTTCACAAAAAATTTACTTCAGCTCCAATTTGTTTTATTTTACCAAGGGTAACAGGAGAAAATGGACCCCAAAAGTTGTTGTACAATTTGTCCTGAGTACGCCGATACCCCATATGTGGGGGTAAACCACTGTTTGGGCGCATGACAGAGCTCGGAAGCGAAGGAGCGCCATTTGACTTTTCAATGCAAAATTGACTGGAATTGAGATGGGACGCCATGTTGCGTTTGGGGAGCCCCTGATGTGCCTAAACATTGAAACCCCCCACAAGTGACACCATTTTGGAAAGTAGACCCCCTAAGGAACTTATCTAGAGGTGTGGTGAGCACTTTGACCCACCAAGTACTTCACAGAAGTTTATAATGCAGAACCGTAAAAATAAAAAATCATATTTTTTCACAAAAATTATTTTTCGCCCCCAATTTTTTATTTTCCCAAGGGTAAGAGTAGAAATTGGACACCAAAAGTTGTTGTACAATTTGTCCTGAGTACGCTGATACCCCATATGTGGCGATAAACCACTGTTTGGGCGCATGGGAGAGCTCGGAAGGGAAGTAGCACCGTTTGACTTTTCAATGCAAAATTGACAGGAATTGAGATGGGACGCCATGTTGCGTTTGGAGAGCCACTGATGTGCCTAAACATTGAAACCCCCCACAAGTGACACCATTTTGGAAAGTAGACCCCCTAAGGAACTTATCTAGATGTGTTTTGAGCGCTTTGACCCACCAAGGGCTTCACAGAAGTTAATAATGCAGAGCCGTAAAAATAAAACAAAAATTTTTTCCCACAAAAATTATTTTTTTAGCCCCCAGTTTTGTATTTTCCCGAGGGTAGCAGGAGAAATTGGACCCCAAAATCTGTTGTCCAAGTTGTCCTGAGTGCGATGATATACCATATGTGGGGAGAACCACTGTTTGGGCGCATGGGAGGGCTCGGAAAGGAAGGAGCGCCATTTGGAATGCAGACTTAGATGGAATGGTCTGCAGGCGTCACATTGCGTTTGCAGAGCCCCTAATGTACCTAAACAGTAGAAACCCTCACAAGTGACACCATGTTGGAAAGTGGACCCCCTAAGGAACTTATCTAGATGTGTGGTGAGCGCTTTGACCCACCAAGGGCTTCACAGAAGTTTATAATGCAGAGACATAAAAATAAAACAACAATTTTTTCCCACAAAAATTATTTTTTAGCCCCCAGTTTTGTATTTTCTCGAGGGTAACAGGAGAAATTGGACCCCAAAAGTTGTTGTCCAATTTGTCCTGAGTGCGCTGATACCCCATATGTGGGGGGAAACCACCGTTTGGACGCATGGAAGGGCTCGGAAGTGAAGGAGCGCCATTTGGAATGCAGACTTAGATGGAATGGTCTGCAGGCGTCACATTGCGTTTGCAGAGCCCCTAATGTACCTAAACAGTAGAAACTCACCACAAGTGACACCATGTTGGAAAGTAGACCCCCTAAGGAACTTATCTAGATGTGTGGTGAGCGCTTTGACCCACCAAGGGCTTCACAGAAGTTTATAATGCAGAGCCGTAAAAATAAAACAAAAATTTTTTCCCACAAAAATTATTTTTCAGCCCCCAGTTTTGTATTTTCCCGATGGTAACAGGAGAAATTGGACCCCAAAAGTTGTTGTCCAATTTGTCCTGAGTGCGCTGATACCCCATATGTGGGGGGAAACCACCGTTTGGACGCATGGAAGGGCTCGGAAGTGAAGGAGCGCCATTTGGAATGCAGACTTAGATGGAATGGTCTGCAGGCGTCACATTGTGTTTGCAGAGCCCCTAACAGGGCCGGACTGGCCATAGGGCACTTCTGGCAAATGCCAGAAGGGCCGGTGCCAGTGGTGGGCCGCTCAATCCGCCGCCCCCGCCGTCGCATTCAACTATACCGGCGTATACGCCGGTACAGTTGAATGCAATGATGGAGGAGAGAGCGTCTACAGACGCTCCTCTCCCATCATTCCCCGCTCTGCCTCTGACACTGCGGGTGCGCGATGATGTCATATCATCGCGCACCTGCTGTGTCCCGGGCAGACTGCAGCTGCTGAGACAGGAGCAGGAACCAGGAAGCAACGCTGGGCACGAGGAGAGGTGAGGAGAGTTTTTTTTTTTTTCTGGACTGTGGGGCCATTCTCGGAGGAGGTGAGGGGAGGAAGAGAAGAGATGTGGGCTGTGCTCTGTGCTGTATACTACTGTGGGCTGTATATAGTTCTCTGTGGGCTGTGCTCTGTGCTGTATACTGCTGTGGGCTGTATATAGCTCTCTGTGGGCTGTGCTCTGTGCTGTATACTACTGTGTGCTCTGTGCTATATATAGTTCTCTGTGGGCTGTGCTCTGTGCTGTATACTGCTGTGGGCTGTATATAGTTCTCTGTGGGCTGTGCTCTGTGCTGTATACTGCTGTGGGCTGTATATAGTTCTCTGTGGGCTGTGCTCTGTGCTGTATACTGCTGTGGGCTGTATATAGCTCTCTGTGGGCTGTGCTCTGTGCTGTATACTACTGTGTGCTCTGTGCTATATATAGTTCTCTGTGGGCTGTGCTCTGTGCTGTATACTGCTGTGGGCTGTATATAGTTCTCTGTGGGCTGTGCTCTGTGCTGTATACTGCTGTGGGCTGTATATAGTTCTCTGTGGGCTGTGCTCTGTGCTGTATACTGCTGTGGGCTGTATATAGTTCTCTGTGGGCTGTGCTCTGTGCTGTATACTACTGTTGGCTGTATATAGTTCTCTGTGGGCTGTGCTCTGTGCTGTATACTGCTGTGGGCTGTATATAGTTCTCTGTGGGCTGTGCTCTGTGCTGTATACTGCTGTGGGCTGTATATAGCTCTCTGTGGGCTGTGCTCTGTGCTGTATACTACTGTGTGCTCTGTGCTATATATAGTTCTCTGTGGGCTGTGCTGTATACTGCTGTGGGCTGTATATAGTTCTCTGTGGGCTGTGCTCTGTGCTGTATACTGCTGTGGGCTGTATATAGTTCTCTGTGGGCTGTGCTCTGTGCTGTATACTGCTGTGGGCTGTATATAGTTCTCTGTGGGCTGTGCTCTGTGCTGTATACTACTGTGGGCTGTATATAGTTCTCTGTGGGCTGTGCTCTGTGCTGTATACTACTGTGTGCTGTATATAGTTCTCTGTGGGCTGTGCTGTATATAGTACTCTGTGGGCTGTGCTGTATATAGTACTCTGTGGGCTGTGCTGTATATAGTACTCTGTGGGCTGTGCTGTATATAGTACTCTGTGGGCTGTGCTGTGTATAGTTCTCTGTGGGCTGTGCTGTATATAGTACTCTGTGGGCTGTGCTGTATATAGTACTCTGTGGGCTGTGCTGTGTATAGTACTCTGTGGGCTGTGCTGTATATAGTACTCTGTGGGCTGTGCTGTATATAGTACTCTGTGGGCTGTGCTGTATATAGTACTCTCTGGGCTGTGCTGTATATAGTACTCTCTGGGCTGTGCTGTATATAGTACTCTCTGGGCTGTGCTTTATATAGTACTCTGGGCTGTGCTTTATATAGTTCTCTGTGGGCTGTGCTGTATATAGTTCTCTGTGGGCTGTGCTGTATATAGTTCTCTGTGGGCTGTGCTGTATATAGTACTCTCTGGGCTGTGCTGTATATAGTACTCTCTGGGCTGTGCTTTATATAGTACTCTGGGCTGTGCTGTATATAGTACTCTGGGCTGTGCTTTATATAGCTCTCTGTGGGCTGTGCTGTATATAATTCTCTGTGGGCTGTGCTGTATATAGTTCTCTGTGGGCTGTGCTGTATATATTACTTTGTGGGCTGTGCTGTATATATTACTTTGTGGGCTGTGCTGTATATATTACTCTGTGGGCTGTGCTGTATACTACTGTGTGGACTGTGCTGTATACTTCTACGTGGGCTGTGCTGTATACTACTGCGTGGTCTGTGCTGTATACTACTGTGTGGTCTGTGCTGAATACTGCTGTGTGGGCTGTGTTATCTACTACGCGAGTTGTGCTATAGTATGCAGGCTGTGCTGTATACTATGCGGTTTGTGCTATATAATATGCGGGCTTTGCTATATACTATGGGGAGTATATTATATTCTATGGGGGAGGCCATGTTATGTACTATGTGGCTGTGTTATATACTATTGTGGGGGTATATTATATTCTATGGGGGAGGCTGCGTTATATACTATGGGGGGCTGCATTATATTCTATGGGGGGCTACATTATATATTATGGGGAGGTGGGCTGTATTATATTCTATGGGGGTTACATACTCTGGGGTGGCTGCATTATACTCTGTGGGGTGGCTGCATTATACTCTGGGGTGGCTGCATTATACTCTGGGGTGGCTGCATTATACTCTGGGGTGGCTGCATTATACTCTGGGGTGGCTGCATTATACTATATGTGGGCTGCATTATACTGTATCGAGGACTATGGGGAATACGTTATACTATATGAAGAACTATGGGGTGCATTATACTATGGGAAGTGAATTGTACTACATGGATGACTGTGGCGGTGCATTATACTATATGGAGCACTATGAGGATTGTATTATGCTATATGGAGGACTATGAGGATCGTATTATGCTATATGGAGGACTATGAGGAGTGTATTATACTATGTGGAGGACTGAGCAGTGTATTTTAATATATGGAGGACTATAGGGAGTGTATTATACTATATGGAGGACTATGGAGCACATTATAATATATGGAGGACTATGGGGTGTATTTTACTAAACAAGTAAAATGCTGCATATTCGGATTGTTTTTGCTGGAACAAAAAGCCTTGTTGTCAGCAGCACATTGCCAGTGTAAACTGTAGATGTGCTGCTGAAAACATGATACTGTATGGTGATCTATTAGTGATCGTTCTGTCTCATCATTATTCCTCAGCTGGTGGAAAGAGGCCGGGAAACAAGCGTTGAACAACTTCAGTATTGTCGATCAAACTCGTTTAGCGGCCTGAACTCAGCGCACGTAAATACAACAGAAAGGCTCTGTGTGATGTGCAATATGTTAGCATTTGGGGACCCATTTTAAACTTTGCCTAGGGCCCCACTTTGCCTAAAACCGGCCCTGCCTACAAGTGTACAAAGATATTATACAGTCACCATGTGACAAGTGGGCCTGTGTAACTTCAAATGCCAGGGCTGAATTTTAGTCCCAGTCCGGCCCTGGCCCCTAATGTACCTAAACAGTAGAAACCCCCCACAAGTGACACCATGTTGGAAAGTAGACCCCGTAAGGAACTTATCTAGATGTGTGGTGAGCGCTTTGACCCACCAAGGGCTTCACAGAAGTTTATAATGCAGAGCCGTAAAAATAAAACAAAAATTTTTTCCCACAAAAATTATTTTTCAGCCCCCAGTTTTGTATTTTCCCGAGGGTAACAGGAGAAATTGGACCCCAAAAGTTGTTGTCCAATTTGTCCTGAGTGCGCTGATACCCCATATGTGGGGGGAAACCACCGTTTGGGTGCATGGGAGGGCTCGGAAGGGAAGGAGCGCCATTTGGAATGCAGACTTAGATGGAATGGTCTGCAGGCGTCACATTGCGTTTGCAGAGCCCCTAATGTACCTAAACAGTAGAAGCCCCGCACAAGTGACCCCATTTTTGAAACTAGACCCCCCAAGGAACTTATCTAGATGTGTTGTAAGAACTTTGAACCCCCAAGTGTTTCACTACAGTTTATAACGCAGAGCCGTGAAAATAAAAAATCTTTTTTTTTCCCACAAAAATTATTTTTTAGCCCCCAGTTTTGTATTTTCCCAGGGGTAACAGGAGAAATTGGACCCCAGAGGTTGTTGTCCTATTTGTCCTGAGTACGCTGATACCCCATATGTTGGGGTAAACCCCTGTTTGGGCACACGGGAGAGCTCGGAATGGAAGGAGCACTGTTTTACTTTTTCAACGCAGAATTGGCTGGAATTGAGATCGGACGCCATGTTGCGTTTGGAGAGCCCCTGATGTGCCGAAACAGTGGAAACCCCCCAATTATAACTGAAACCCTAATCCAAACACACCCCTAACCCTAATCCCAACAGTAACCCTAACCACACCTCTAACCCTGACACACCCCTAACCCTAATCCCAACCCTATTCCCAACCGTAAATGTAATCTAAACCCTAACCGTAACTTTAGCCCCAACCCTAACCCTAACTTTAGCCCCAACCCTAACTGTAGCCTTAACCCTAGCCCCAACCCTAGCCCTAACCCTAGCCCTAATGGGAAAATGGAAATAAATACATTTTTTTTATTTTTCCCTAACTAAGGGGGTGATGAAGGGGGGTTTGATTTACTTTTATAGCGAGTTTTTTAGCGGATTTTTATGATTGGCAGCTGTCACACACTGAAAGACGCTTTTTATTGCAAAAAATATTTTTTGCGTTACCACATTTTGAGAGCTATAAATTTTCCATATTTTGGTCCACAGAGTCATGTGAGGTCTTGTTTTTTGCGGGACGAGTTGACGTTTTTATTGGTAACATTTTTGGGCACGTCACATTTTTTGATCGCTTTTTATTCCGATTTTTGTGAGGCAGAATGACCAAAAACCAGCTATTCATGAATTTCTTTTGGGGGAGGCGTTTATACCGTTCCGTGTTTGGTAAAATTGATAAAGCAGTTTTATTCGTCGGGTCAGTACGATTACAGCGATATCTCATTTATATTATTTTTTAATGTTTTGGCGCTTTTATACGATAAAAACTATTTTATGGAAAAAATAATTATTTTTGCATCGCTTTATTCTCAGGACTATAACTTTTTTATTTTTTTGCTGATGATGCTGTATGGTGGCTCGTTATTTGCGGGACAAGATGACGCTTTCAGCGGTACCATGGTTATTTATATCTGTCTTTTTGATCGCGTGTTATTCCACTTTTTGTTCGGCGGTATGATAATAAAGCGTTGTTTTTTGCCTCGTTTTTTTTTTTTTTTCTTACGGTGTTTACTGAAGGGGTTAACTAGTGGGCCAGTTTTATAGGTCGGGTCGTTACGGACGCGGCGATACTAAATATGTGTACGGTACTTTTATTATTTTTTTTTTTATTATTTAGGTAAAGAAATGTATTTATGGGAATAATATTTTTTTTTTTTTTCATTATTTTGGAATATTTTTTTTTAATTTTTTTTTTACACATTTGGAATTTTTTTTTTTAACTTTTTTACTTTGCCCCAGGGGGGGACAATACAGATCGGTGATCTGTCAGTTTGCATAGCACTCTGACAGATCACCGATCTGCGAGAAGTGCAGGCTGCTTCACAGTGCCTGCCCTGAGCAGGCTTCTGTGAAGCCACCTCCCTCCCTGCAGGACCCGGATCCGCGGCCATCTTGGATCCGGGTCTGGAGCAGGCAGGGAGGGAGGTAAGACCCTCGCAGCAACGCGATCACATCGCGTTGCTGCGGGGGGGCTCAGGGAAGCCCGCAGGGAGCCCCCTCCCTGCGCGATGCTTCCCTGTACCGCCGGCACATCGCGATCATGTTTGATCGCGGTGTGCCGGGGGTTAATGTGCCGGGGGCGGTCCGTGACCGCTCCTGGCACATAGTGCCGGATGTCAGCTGCGATAGTCAGCTGACACCCGGCCGCGATCGGCCGCGCTCCCCCCGTGAGCGCGGCCGATCGGCTATGACGTACTATCCCGTCGAGGGTCAGATAGGCCCAGGTCACCTCGACGGGATAGTACGTCTAAGGTCACAGAGGGGTTAAAGATGATTTCAGGGAATTAGGCTGCAAGCTGAAAGCAAGGACCTCCAACGTGGTATTTTCCGAAATTCTGCCTGTACCACGTGCCACGCCAGAGAGGCAATGGGAGATTAGGGAGGTTAATAAGTGGCTCAAGAATTGGTGTAGGAAGGAGGGGTTTGGGTTCCTGCAGAACTGGGCCGACTTCTCAGTGGGCTACAGGTTTTACGCTAGGGACGGGCTCCACCTCAATGGGGAAGGTGCAGCTGTGCTGGGAGAGAGAATGGCTAGAAGGTTGGAGGAGTGTTTTTAAACTTAGGAATGGGGGGGAGGGTATTCATTTTATAGGAGGGGAAGATAGTGCAGATAGAGACCTGGGCACAAATAAGGAAGTTGGGGGTGGCTGTGGCATTGGGGGTGGGGTTAGAACAATTAATAATTTAAGAAAGATTAGAGGTGCAGAGAGATACATAAAGTGCATGTATACTAATGCCAGAAGCCTCGCCAACAAAATGGACGAATTAGAATTAATGTTGTTGGAGCATAATTATGACATGGTGGGGATATCTGAAACATGGCTGGATGAGAGCCATGACTGGGCTGTTAACTTGCAGGGCTATAGCCTTTTCAGAAATGACCGTACAGATAAGCGAGGGGGAGGGGTGTTTCTGTATGTAAAATCGTCCTTAACCCCTTCACCCCCGGAGCTTTTTCCGTTTTTCCGTTTTCGTTTTTCGCTCCCCTCCTTCCCAGAGCCATAACTTTTTTATTTTTCCGTCAATTTGGCCGTGTGAGGGCTTATTTTTTGCGGGACGAGTTGTACTTTTGAACGACATCATTGGTTTTAGCATGTCGTGTACTAGAAAACGGGAAAAAAATTCCAAGTGCAGTGAAATTGCAAAAAAAGTGCAATCCCACACTTGTTTTTTGCTTGGCTTTTTTGCTAGGTTCACTAAATGCTAAAACTGACCTGCCATTATGATTCTCCAGGTCACTACGAGTTCATAGACACCTAACATGACTAGGTTATTTTTCACCTAAGTGGTGAAAAAAAATTCCAAACTTTGCAAAAAACAAAACAAAACAAAATTGCGCCATTTTCCGATACTCGTAGCGTCTCCATTTTTCGTGATCTGGGGTCAGGTGAGGGCTTATTTTTTGCGTGCCGAGCTGGCGTTTTTAATGATAGCATTTTGGTGTAGATACGTTCTTTTGATCGCCCGTTATTGCATTTTAATGCAATGTCGTGGCGACCAAAAAAACGTAAATCTGGCGTTTCGAATTTTTTTCTCATTACGCCATTTAGCGATCAGGTTAATGCTTTTTTTTTATTGATAGATCGGGCGATTCTGAACGCGGCGATACCAAATATGTGTAGGTTGGGGTTTTTTTTTATTGATTTATTTTGATTGGGGCGAAAGGGGGGTGATTTAAACTTTTATATTTTTTTTATTTTTTTCACATTTTTAAAAACTTTTTTTTTTTACTTTTGCCATGCTTCTATAGCCTCCATGGGAGGCTAGAAGCAGGCACAGCCCGATCGGCTCTGCTATGCAGCAGTGATCATAAGATCGCTGCTACACAGCAGATTTGCAGGTGTGCTGTGAGCGCCGACCACAGGGGGGCGCTCACAGCCACCGGCAATCAGTAACCATAGAGGTCTCAAGGACCTCTATGGTTACAATGGAGGAGCATCGCCGACCCCCGATCATGTGACGGGGGTCGGCGATGCGCTCATATCCGGCCGCACGGCCGGATGCGGTAGTTAAATGCCGCTGTCTGCGCTTGACAGCGGCATTTAACTAGTTAATAGCGGCGGGTGATCGCGATTTCACCCG
This sequence comes from Ranitomeya variabilis, assembly GCF_051348905.1. Classification (NCBI taxonomy): domain Eukaryota; kingdom Metazoa; phylum Chordata; class Amphibia; order Anura; family Dendrobatidae; genus Ranitomeya; species Ranitomeya variabilis. Next base: position 447,820,368 of record NC_135233.1, read on the forward strand.
CCGCTATTGCGCGCACATGTCAGCTGTAAAAAACAGCTGACATGTCGCGACTTTGATGTGCGCTCACCGCCGGAGCGCACATCAAAGCGGGGGTCCCGACATGTGACGTACTATACCGTCACATGTCGGGAAGGGGTTAAAACCCATCCTGCGTGATAATATAGGTGAATCTAATGAAAATGTAGAGTCTCTGTGGGTGGAGATAAGGGGAGGGGAAAAAAATAATAAATTACTGATAGGGGTTAGTTATAAGTCTCCAAAAATAATGGAAGCAACGAAGAATATCCTCATAAAGCAAATAGATGAAGCTGCGACTCAAGGAGAAGTCATTATTATGGGGGACTTCAACTACCCTGAAATAGATTGGGGAACAGTAACCTGCAGTTCCAGCAAAGGTAATCGAATTTGACAACTATGAGAGACAATTACCTTTCACAACTGGTTCAGGACCCAACAAGAAGGGGGGCACTGCTAGACCTAATATTAACCAACAGGCCAGACTGCATAACAAATATAAGGGTTGGGGGTCACTTGGGGAATAGTGATCACAAAATAATAAGTTTTCATGTATCCTTTAATAAGATGGGTAGTAGGGGGGTTACAAGGACACTAAACTTCAGGAGGGCAAATTTCCAACGGATGAGAGAGGATCTTGGTGCAATTAACTGGGACGATATCCTGAGATATAAAAATACACAAAGAAAATGGGAGACATTTATTAGCATCCTGGATAGGACCTTTGCACAGTATATACCTTATGGGAATAAACATACTAGAAATAGGAGGAAACCAATATGGCTAAATAGAGCTGTAAGGGGCGCAATAAGTGACAAAAAGAAAGCATTTAGAGAATTAAAGGAAGTAGGTAGTGATGAGGCATTAAATAAATACAGAAAATTAAATAAATTCTGTAAAAAGCAAATCAAGGCAGCAAAAATTGAGACAGAGAGACTCATTGCCAGAGAGAGTAAAAATAATCCCAAAATATTCTTTAACTACGTAAATAGTATGAAACTAAAATGATAGTGTTGGCCCTCTTAAAAATAGTCTGGGTGAAATGGTGGATGAGGATGAGGAAAAAGCCAATATGCCAAATGACTTTTTTTCATCAGTATTTACACAAGAAAATTCCATGACAGACAATATGATCAGTGATAACAAAAATTCCCCATTAAGTGTTACCTGCTTAACCCAGCAGGAAGTACGTCGGCATCTAAAAATCACTAAAATTGACAAATCTCCGGGCCCGGATGGGATACACCCCCGAGTACTGCAGGAATTAAGTACAGTCATTGACAGACCATTATTTTTAATCTTTAAAGACTCCATAATAACAGGGTCTGTACCACAGGACTGGCGTATAGCAAATGTGGTGCCAATATTCAAAAAGGGGCCAAAAACTGAACTCGGAAATTATAGGCCAGTAAGCTTAACCTCTACTGTGGGTAAAATCCTGGAGGGCATTCTAAGGGATGCTATGCTGGAGTATCTGAAGAGGAATAACCTCATGACCCAATATCAGCATGGGTTTACTAGGGACCGTTCCTGTCAGACTAATCTGATCAATTTCTATGAAGAGGTAAGTTCCGGACTGGACCAAGGGAACCCAGTGGACGTACTGTATATGGACTTTTCAAAAGCTTTTGATACGGTGTCACACAAAAGGTTGATACATCATAAAATGAAAATAATGGGGATAGGGGAATATACGTGTAAGTGGGTTAAGAGCTGGCTCAGGGATAGGAAACAAAGGGTGGTTAGTAATGGAACACACTCGGACTGGTTCGCGGTTAGCAAGTGGGGTACCACAGGGGTCAGTATTGGGCCCTCTTCTTTTTAACATATTAATTAATTTCAATATTTGCAGATGACACTAAATTCTGCAGGGTAATCAATACAGAGGAGGACAATTTTATATTACAGGATGATTTATTTAAACTAGAAGCTTGGGCTAATAAATGGCAAATGAGCTTTAATGGGGATAAATGTAAGGTCATGCACTTGGGTAGAAGTAATAAAATGTATAACTATGTGCTTAATTCTAAAACTCAGGGCAAAACTGTCAATGAAATAGACCAGGGTGTATGGGTGGATGACAAACTCACATTTAGTGGCCAATGTCAGGCAGCTGCTACAACGGCAAATAAAATAATGGGATGCATTAAAAGAGGCATAGATGCTCATGAGAAGAACATAATTTTACCTCTATACAAGTCACTAGTTCGACCAATCTTGGAATACTGTGTTAAGTTCTGGTCTCTGGTGTATAAGAAAGACATATACATAAAAGAACATCAGCCGTGTATTTCAAAGAAAATTGGCGACTCGACCATGAATATTGCACAAATCGGAGAACCATGAGTCAAAGAATAACCAAGAACAGTTATAACGAAAAATACAAAAGTTTATTAAGGCACATCACTGCCATAGATAAAACATTACCATTTAACACCAAAGTAACGAAGTGACTAAATCCGTGGTTACAATAGTGAGCTGAGGACACCAGTACGGGACAATGCAATCATTGTTTTGTAAACATGCAAAAAAATGTGCTGTAAACAGAATGCACTTATGGCTACCCACCAAACACTGGCAGCCCGGCTAGGTAAGTATAAGTATATACATCAGTATTACAATGGTAGCCAAGAGCCAAAATGCAAACAATACAAATAAAAAATCAATTACCCATGTGGGATGAAGTAGAGGTCCCGTCCGGATCCCAGTCACATACCCCAATGCGCGTTTCGCGTTTGAACGTTGCCGCTTCCTCAGGGGGCTGAACTAGAGCGGGTGCAGAGAAGAGCGACCAAGGTTATTAGAGGACTGGGGGGTCTGCAATACCAAGATAGGTTATTACACTTGGGGCTATTTAGTTTGGAAAAACGAAGGCTAAGGGGTGATCTTATGTTAATGTATAAGTATATGAGGGGACAGTACAAAGACCTTTCTGATGATCTTTTTAATCATAGACCTGAGACAGGGACAAGGGGGCATCCTCTACGTCTGGAGGAAAGAAGGTTTAAGCATAATAACAGACGCGGATTCTTTACTGTAAGAGCAGTGAGACTATGGAACTCTCTGCCGTATGATGTTGTAATGAGTGATTCATTACTTAAATTTAAGAGGGGACTGGATGCCTTTCTTGAAAAGTATAATGTTACAGGGTATATATACTAGATTCCTTGATAGGGCGTTGATCCAGGGAACTAGTCTGATTGCCGTATGTGGAGTCGGGAAGGAATTTTTTTCCCCAATGTGGAGCTTACTCTTTGCCACATGGTTTTTTTTTGCTTCCTCTGGATCAACATATTAGGGCAGGTTAGGTTAGGCTATGGGTTGAACTAGATGGACTTAAAGTCTTCCTTCAACCTTAATAACTATGTTACTATATTACTATGTTACCATACCACTTGCTTTGGGAGTAAGAACTACAAACTCTGTTTGTCGTGATAGGGTTGTGTACAGAAGCCATAGTTGCCGGCTGTTTAGTTATACAAGTTACTGAGTCAAATGCAGTCAGCAGTGTAAAGAATGGCAGTATTAATTGTGGTCACCACTAGGAACATACATACTGTATACCTCAGCTCTTTCTAACTATAGAGTATCCTCCTATGACTAGTCTTGTGGCAGAGGGATACCGGGTTCCCTACTTAGGCCAGGACCCTACTCGGCCTAATATTTATCATTTATCCAGTGCTACTGGTTGGAATATCCCTTTAATCTGTTATATAACGTATTTCTGTATGGATATACATGTATTTGTTACCATGGTAAACGAATTGAAACCCTCCCTTCTTTACACTGCTGGCTGCATTCAAATAACTCATGTGCATCATAATAACTAATATATTAATTTACGAAGTGGGCTTTGATATCAAGCCACCTGCTTCGCTTCTGTGCTTTGTAGAGAATAATACTTATTGGGCCTCATCTATATATATATAATCGTCTAAGGGGCACTTCCGTCTGTTTGTCTGTCTGTCTGTCTCTCTGTCACGGAAATCCCAAGTCCGGCCGTGAAATGGCTGCTCCCTACTCCCCCCCCAGTCAGTGCCCCCTCCATACTCCCCCCCCCCAGTCAGCGCCCGCTGCCCACATAGCGTTTTAGCAGTCCGTTAAACCGACTGCGTTACACCGTGGCATAACGCGGTGTAACGCAGTCTGTTAACGCTGCTATTAACACTGTGTGACGAACTTTTTACTATTGATGCTGCCTTTGCAGCATCAATAGTAAAAAGATTTAATGTTAAAAATAATAAGAAAAAAAATGGTGCTATTCTCACCTTCCGCCGTCCACCGATGCATGTGAGCTTCCGTTCCCGGAGATGCATTGCGAAATTACCCAGATGACTTAGCGGTCTCGTGAGACCGCTAAGTCATCTGGGTAATTTCACAATGCATCACTGGGAACGGAAGCTGGAGGCAGCATCGCACGCATCGGGACAACTTCGGTGGACGCCGGAGGGTGAGTATATAACTATATTTTATTTTGATTCCTTTTTTTTTTTTAACAGCGATATGGTGCCCACATTGCTGTATACTACGTGGGCTGTGTTATATACTGCTTGACTGATATATACTACGTGGGCAGTGTTATATACTGCGTGGGCTGTGTTATATACTACGTGGCTGATATATACTACGTGGCTGATATATACTACGTGGCTGATATATACTACATGGCTGTGCTATATACTACGTGGCTGTGCTATATACTACGTGGCTGTGCTATATACTACGTCGGTGGACGCTGGAGGGTTTATTTTAATTCTTTTTTTTAACAGAGATATGGTGCCCACATTGCTGTATACTACGTGGGCTGTGTTATATACTGCGTGACTAAAATATACTACATGGGCAGTGTTATATACTGTGTAGGCTGTTATTTACTGCGTGGGCTGTGTTATATACTACGTGGCTGCTATATACCACGTAGCTGTTCTATATACTATGTGGCTGCTATATACTATGTGGCTGCTACATACTATGTGGCTGCTATATACTACGTGGCTGTTTTTTATATACTACATGGGCAGTGTTATATACTGCGTGGGCTGTGTTATATACTGCGTGGGCTGTGTTATATACTGCGTGGCTGCTATATACTACGTGGCTGCTATATGCCATGTGGCTGTGCTATATACTATGTGGCTGCTATATACTACGTGGCTGTGCTATATACTACGTGTCTGTGCTATATACTACGTGGCTGCTATATACTACTGGGCTGTGCTATATACTACGTGGTTGCTATATACTATGGGGCTGTGCTATATACTACGTGGCTGCTATATACTATGGGGCTGCGCTAAATACTACGTGGCTGCTATATACTATGGGGCTGAGATATATACTACGTGGCTGCTATATACTACGGGGCTGTGCTATATACTATGTGGCTCTGCTATGTACTACGTGGCTGTGCTATAAACCACGTGGCTGCTATATACTACGGGGCTGTGCTATATACTACGTGGCTGCTATATACTATGGGGCTGTGCTATATACTACGGGGCTGTGCTATATACTACATGGCTGTCTGTTATATAGTACGTGGGCTGTGCTATATACTACGTGGCTCTGCTATAAATCACGTGTGTTGTGAATTTGGATTCTGGGCTCCCCCGGTGGCCGCTTGTGGAATTGGACTTGTCATCCTCTTTCCTGTTTCACCTGATTCCATCAGTAGTGGGTGTCGCTATTTAAGCTCATTTCTCTGGTGGTTTCTTGCCGGTCAACAATGTTATCTGATGCCTCTCAGTGCTTGTTCCTGCTTCTAGACTACTACTAGATAAGTTGGACTTTTGTCCATGTTTTGTTTTGCCTATTTGTTCCAGTTCACAGCTGAAGTTTTGTTACTGTGTCTGGAAAGCTCTCGTTGATCAGGGATTGCTACTCTGGCGTTATGAGTTAATGCCAGAGTTTAAGGTAATCTCTGGATGGTGTTTTGTTAGTGTTTTTCTGCTGACCATGAAAGTATACTATCTGTCTTCTGCTATCTAGTAAGCGGACCTCAAATTTGCTAAGACTATTTTCCTGCTGCGTTTGTTGTTTCATCTGAACTCACCGTCATTATATGTGGGGGGCTACTGTCTTCTTTGGAATATTTCTCTAGAGGTGAGCCAGGTCTTATATTTCCCTCTGCTAGCTATTTAGGTCTTAGGCCAGAGCTGGGCATCTAGCGATAAATAGGAAATGCTACCTGGCTATTTCTAGTTGCGCGGCAGGCTTAGTTCATGGTCAGTATAGTTCCATCTTCCGAGAGCTTGTCCCTCTATAGGCTTGCTATGATCTCTGCCTGCAGAGATCATGACAGTTTGACCGGCCAATAAAGTGTTAAAGACCCAGGTTGAGAAAGGAGAGTTATAAGAAGTCTGCTGAAATTTTTTTTTTTTTTTTTTTTTTTCCTCCAGTCTGCCTTGCTGCAGTCTTTTCTCTCTCTCTCCTCCTAATCTCTGTATGCTCTGTGTGCACCTGACAATAATGGATCTCCAGAGTGTAACTGCGGGTTTGAATAATCTCATCACGAAAGTACAAAATTTACAAGATTTTGTGGTACATGCTCCGGTATCTGAGCCGAGAATTCCTTTGCCGGAGTTCTTCACAGGGAATAGAGCTAGCTTCCAGAATTTCCGAAATAATTGTAAGCTTTATTTGTCCCTGAAGTCTCGTTCAGCTGGAGACCCTGCTCAGCAGGTTAGGATTGTGATTTCCTTGCTCAGGGGTGACCCTCAAGATTGGGCCTTCTCATTGCCAGCAGGGGATCCTGCGTTACGCGATGTGGATGCGTTTTTTCTGGCCTTGGGCTTGCTTTATGAGGAACCTCATTTGGAACTTCAGGCAGAAAAAACTTTGATGGCACTATCTCAGGGGCAAGACGAAGCTGAAGTTTTCTGCCAAAAATTCCGTAAATGGTCTGTGCTTACTCAGTGGAATGAGTGCGCCTTGGCGGCAACTTTCAGAGAAGGTCTCTCTGATGCCGTTAAGGATGTTATGGTGGGGTTCCCTTTGCCTGCAGGTCTGAATGAGTCCATGACAATGGCTATTCAGATTGATAGGCGTCTGCGGGAGCGCAAACCGGTGCACCATCTGGCGGTGTCTATGGAAAAGACGCCAGAAAGTATGCAGTGTGATAGAATTCTGTCCAGGAGCGAGCGACAGAATTTTAGACGGAAGAATGGATTGTGTTTCTATTGTGGGGATTCTACTCATGTTATATCGGCATGCTCTAGGCGTACAAAGAAGCTTGATAAGTCTGTTTCCATTAGCACCATTCAGTCTAAGTTTATTTTGTCTGTAACCCTGATTTGCTCTTTGTCATCCATTGCCACGGACGCCTATGTTGACTCTGGCGCCGCTCTGAGTCTTATGGATTGGTCCTTTGCCAATCGTTGTGGTTTTGATTTAGAGCCTTTGGAGACTCTTATTCCTCTGAAGGGGATTGACTCCACCCCATTGGCTAATAATAAACCACAATACTGGACACAAGTAACCATGCGTATCAATCCGGATCACCAGGAGATTATTCGTTTCCTGGTGCTGTATAATTTACATGACGATTTGGTACTGGGATTGCCATGGTTGCAGTCTCACAACCCAGTCTTGGACTGGAGAGCAATGTCTGTGTTGAGCTGGGGATGTAAGGGTATTCATGGGGACGTACCTTTGGTTTCTATTTCGTCGTCCATTCCCTCTGAAGTCCCTGAGTTCCTCTCTGATTATCAAGACGTCTTTGACGAACCCAAGCTTGGGTCGTTACCTCCGCACCGTGAGTGCGATTGTGCCATAGATTTGATACCGGGTTGTAAATATCCAAAGGGTCGTTTGTTTAATTTGTCTGTGCCGGAACATGCTGCTATGCGGGAATATATAAAGGAGTCTTTGGAAAAGGGACATATTCGTCCATCTTCTTCTCCCTTGGGAGCTGGGTTTTTCTTTGTCTCAAAAAAAGACGGCTCTTTGAGACCATGTATTGATTATCGGCTTCTGAATAAGATCACTGTTAAGTATCAATACCCATTGCCATTGCTTACTGATTTGTTTGCTCGTATAGAGGGTGCTAAGTGGTTCTCTAAAATTGATCTTCGTGGGGCGTATAATTTGGTGCGGATCAGGCAGGGGGATGAGTGGAAGACCGCATTTAATACGCCCGAGGGCCACTTTGAGTATTTGGTCATGCCTTTTGGTCTTTCTAATGCCCCTTCAGTTTTCCAGTCTTTTATGCATGATATTTTCCGCGATTTTCTGGATAAATTTATGATAATATATCTGGATGATATTCTGATTTTTTCTGATGACTGGGACTCTCATGTCCAGCAGGTCAGGAGAGTTTTTCAGGTTCTGCGGTCTAATTCTTTATGTGTGAAGGGGTCTAAGTGCGTTTTTGGGGTCCAGAAAATTTCCTTTTTGGGGTATATTTTTTCTCCCTCTTCCATTGAGATGGATCCCGTCAAGGTGCAAGCTATTTGTGACTGGACTCAGCCCTCCTCTCTTAAGGGTCTTCAGAGATTTTTGGGCTTTGCCAACTTTTACCGCCGATTTATTGCTGGTTTTTCGGATGTCGTTAAACCACTGACTGATTTGACCAGACAAGGCGCTGATGTTGCTAATTGGTCCCCTCATGCTGTAGAGGCCTTTCAGGAGCTTAAGCGCCGTTTTGCCTCTGCCCCTGTGTTGCGTCAGCCTGATGTGAATCTGCCTTTTCAGGTTGAGGTTGACGCTTCGGAGATCGGAGCTGGGGCAGTGTTGTCGCAGAAAGGTTCCGACTGCTCCGTCATTAGGCCTTGTGCCTTCTTTTCTCGCAAATTTTCGCCCGCAGAGCGGAATTATGATGTTGGGAATCGGGAGCTTTTGGCCATGAAGTGGGCGTTTGAGGAGTGGCGCCATTGGCTCGAGGGGGCTAGACATCAGGTGGTGGTATTGACTGACCACAAAAATTTGATTTATCTTGAGACTGCCAGACGCCTGAATCCTAGACAGGCGCGCTGGTCTTTATTTTTTTCTCGCTTTAATTTTGTGGTGTCATACCTACCGGGTTCTAAGAATGTTAAGGCAGATGCCCTTTCTAGGAGTTTTGACCCGGACTCTCCTGGTAATTCTGAACCCACAGGTATCCTTAGGGAGGGAGTAATTTTGTCGGCCGTTTCTCCTGATCTGCGGCGGTCCTTGCAAGAGTTTCAGGCGGATAGACCGGATCGTTGTCCGCCTGATAGACTGTTTGTTCCGGATGATTGGACCAGCAGAGTCATCTCTGAGGTACATTCTTCTGCATTGGCAGGTCATCCCGGAATTTTTGGTACCAGGGATTTGGTGGCAAGATCCTTCTGGTGGCCTTCTCTGTCACGAGATGTGCGAGTCTTTGTGCAGTCATGTGACGTTTGTGCTCGGGCCAAGTCTTGTAGTTCTCGGGCTAGCGGACTGCTGTTGCCCTTGCCTATTCCTAAGAGGCCTTGGACACACATCTCGATGGATTTTATTTCAGATCTGCCTGTTTCCCAGAAGATGTCTGTCATCTGGGTGGTCTGTGACCGTTTCTCTAAAATGGTCCATTTGGTTCCTCTGCCCAAGTTGCCTTCTTCTTCTGAGTTGGTTCCTCTGTTTTTTCAGAATGTTGTCCGATTGCACGGTATTCCTGAGAATATTGTTTCTGACAGAGGTACCCAATTTGTGTCTAGATTTTGGCGGGCATTCTGTGCTAGGATGGGCATAGATTTGTCTTTTTCGTCTGCTTTTCACCCTCAGACTAATGGCCAGACCGAGCGGACTAATCAGACCCTTGAGACATATCTGAGGTGTTTTGTCTCTGCTGACCAGGATGATTGGGTTGCTTTTTTGCCATTGGCAGAGTTCGCCCTCAATAATCGGGCCAGTTCTTCCACCTTGGTGTCCCCGTTTTTCTGTAATTCGGGGTTTCACCCTCGATTTTCCTCCGGTCAGGTGGAATCCTCGGATTGTCCTGGAGTGGATGCGGTGGTAGAGAGATTGCATCACATTTGGGGGCAGGTTATGGACAATTTGAAGTTGTCCCAGGAGAAGACTCAGCGTTTTGCCAACCGTCATCGTCGTGTTGGTTCTCGGCTTTGTGTTGGAGATTTAGTGTGGTTGTCTTCTCGTTTTGTCCCTATGAGGGTCTCTTCTCCTAAGTTTAAACCTCGGTTCATCGGCCCTTATAGAATATTGGAGATTCTTAATCCTGTTTCTTTCCGTTTGGACCTCCCTGCGTCCTTTTCCATTCATAACGTTTTTCATCGGTCGTTATTGCGCAGGTATGAGGTACCTGTTGTACCTTCAGTTGAGCCTCCTGCTCCGGTGTTGGTTGAGGGTGAGTTGGAGTACGTTGTGGAGAAAATTTTGGACTCTCGTGTTTCCAGACGGAAACTCCAGTATCTGGTCAACTGGAAGGGTTACGGCCAGGAGGATAATTCTTGGGTCAATGCATCTGATGTTCATGCTTCTGATCTTGTTCGTGCCTTCCATAGGGCTCATCCTGGTCGCCCTGGTGGATCTGGTGAGGGTTCGGTGCCCCCTCCTTGAGGGGGGGGTACTGTTGTGAATTTGGATTCTGGGCTCCCCCGGTGGCCGCTTGTGGAATTGGACTTGTCATCCTCTTTCCTGTTTCACCTGATTCCATCAGTAGTGGGTGTCGCTATTTAAGCTCATTTCTCTGGTGGTTTCTTGCCGGTCAACAATGTTATCTGATGCCTCTCAGTGCTTGTTCCTGCTTCTAGACTACTACTAGATAAGTTGGACTTTTGTCCATGTTTTGTTTTGCCTATTTGTTCCAGTTCACAGCTGAAGTTTTGTTACTGTGTCTGGAAAGCTCTCGTTGATCAGGGATTGCTACTCTGGCGTTATGAGTTAATGCCAGAGTTTAAGGTAATCTCTGGATGGTGTTTTGTTAGTATACTTTCATGGTCAGCAGAAAAACACTATCTGTCTTCTGCTATCTAGTAAGCGGACCTCAAATTTGCTAAGACTATTTTCCTGCTGCGTTTGTTGTTTCATCTGAACTCACCGTCATTATATGTGGGGGGCTACTGTCTTCTTTGGAATATTTCTCTAGAGGTGAGCCAGGTCTTATATTTCCCTCTGCTAGCTATTTAGGTCTTAGGCCAGAGCTGGGCATCTAGCGATAAATAGGAAATGCTACCTGGCTATTTCTAGTTGCGCGGCAGGCTTAGTTCATGGTCAGTATAGTTCCATCTTCCGAGAGCTTGTCCCTCTATAGGCTTGCTATGATCTCTGCCTGCAGAGATCATGACACACGTGGCTGCTATATACTACGTGGCTGCTATATACTACATGGCTGTCCTATATATGCACCAGATTTGAACCACGCTTCGCTGATCGGCCAGCCGGGAGCGACCAATCAGCGATATTGGGCGGAATTTAACCCCCACTCACAGCACGACGTACATACATATGTACATACATACATACATATTCTAGAATACCCGATGCGTTAGAATCGGGTCACCATCTAGTTTAACAGAAGTGTCTTAGGCTACTTTCACACTAGCGTCGTGCACTGCACTTGTGGATAAAAAAAACGCATCCTGCAAAGTTGTCTGTAAGGCTACTTTCACACTAGCGTTAACTGCATTACGTTTCAAAACGTCTTTTTTCAGAAAAAACGCATCCAGCAAAACTTTTTGCTGGATGCGTTTTTTTCCCATAGACTTGTATTGGCGACGTATGGCGACGGATTGGCATACGTCGTGTACGTTTTACGACGGATGCGTCGAAATTTGGCGACACGTCGTCTCAAAAAAACGTAGATTGTAACGTTTTTTGTCTCCGCCTAAAAAACGTGTCGCGACGCATCCTGCGGCATACGTCGTTGGCTGCAATGGAAGCCTATGAGCGACGGATGCGTCGGGACACGTCGTACGACGCAATACAGCGCTGCAATACGTTTTTTTTACACTGAGCATGCTCAGAAGCTGGATTTTGTTGCCAATTGGCCAGACACCCCCAAATCTATATAAACCTGGCCTGGGCCTTCAACCCCACATATGCCTGCAAGACCCAGAGAGGAGAAGACTGCCAGCAAGACCCCAGCCACAAGACCCCAGCCTGACACAGGAGCCAGCCACTGGAAGGAGCCAGCCACAGGAAGGAGCCAGCCACAGGACTCCAGCCATAAGACCTCAGCCACAAGACCACAGCCTGACACAGGAGCCAGCCACAGGAAGGAGCCAGCCACGGGACTCCAGCCACAAGACTCCAGCCACCATAGAGCCAGTGTGAGTATTGCAATTTTTGTGTGCATCTGTGTGCCTGTGCATTTGTGTGTGTATATGAGGTACTGACTACTGAAAGAGCTTAAAACCTGAAGAGAACCTGAGGCCTGCCATCGTCCTGCACCAGCCAGTGCCATGCTAGAGTCCAGATCCACCATGATGCCAGCCACTGTGAAGACCTGCAGCTTCAGCCAAAGGATTGTCAGCCTTTTGTATGTGTGTGTGTGTGTGTGTATGCGTCTTCTGATTGGGTTCACCTTTCTGCCTTTGTTGTACATATGTGTATTTGCCTAAAGCTATGTGCGTGCATGTGTGTATTTTTGTACGGCTGTGTGCTTTTGTATCATGTGCCTGCACCATATTATGCCTTTGCCAATTTTATGCCTGTTCATGTGGGAGGGTATGTGTCCATGTGCAGGATTGCATCAGGGTGTGGTCAGGATTTTCCATCAGTATTTGTACGCCAAAACTAGGAGTGGGTGATAAAAGCAAAAGTATGCCTTTTTTCGTGTTATACTTTACCTAATTTTTACACTCCTGGTTTTGGCTTACAAATACTGATGGAAAATCCTGACCAAATTCTGATGCGATCCTGAATGTGGACACATACCAGGCATGTTTTTTGTGTGCGTCTTGTTGATTGCATGTGCATTTGTCCATGCTGTAATTGGTTATTTGCCTTTTTCTGATGTATTGACTGTATAGTGGTCTGTGCAGCATGTGGTTTTATTTTTTTTTTTTTTTAAATCTGATGTGTTTTTTAAAAAAGTCTAGCGGTCTGCAGCTTGTGGTTTGAATGTGAGTGTGGGTTTTTTCTATTTAATAAAAGTGTTGATTTTTTTTAAATTACAGTTATAACCATTTGCAGTTGAAGTACTTGTATTTAAAATAAAGAGCATGTCAGCTCCTAATTGTGATTTAAAAAAAAAAAAAAGAGTGAAAAAAAAATTATAATAAAATGTTTATTAAAAAAATGTCCGTAGTATTATTTCATAAAGGTAAATTTAAAACTGGTGTATGTACCAATGGTTACACATGCAATACAGGGTTGGTTGAGGGCTAATTTTTTTAATAAAGGTTAACCTGTAAATTTTTTTTTTTTTTTTTTGGGGGGGGGGGTTATTTTTTTCACATAAAATGTGTCAAATATATTTTTTCTTGGTGTTAAAATTAAAAAAATTTATTTTATGGGACATGGAAATGAATGGTATAACGTGCCACTTTTTGGGGGGGTTTTGGTGTTCACCTGTATGAACATTTCTGACATCATTTTAGTAGGGTGTTTATCATTGAGCATTACCTAGTTCAGGGGGTGGTCTAACTATAGATCCATTATACATATTAACAGATAAACCAGGACCGCTGCCCACCAGGACACAGCCGCTGCCCACCAGGACACAGCTAAAGTGCTAGAAGTAAGTTTTGAAGACCCCAAATCTGCTACTTCAATGTGTAGAGCAGATTGCAAGTGTCTTTTTAACTTACAGATACACCAGGACCACAGCCGCAGCAAGCCGCCTCTAGTCCCAACCAGGACCACAGTCGCAGCAAGCCGCCTCTAGTCCCAACCAACCAGGACCACAGCCACCAATCTTTTCAAGTAAGTTTTGAAGACCCCAAATCTGCTACTTCAATGTGTAGAGCAGATTGCAAGTGTCTTTTTAACTTACAGATACACCAGGACCACAGCCGCAGCAAGCCGCCTCTAGTCCCAACCAGGACCACAGTCGCAGCAAGCCGCCTCTAGTCCCAACCAACCAGGACCACAGCCACCAATCTTTTCAAGTAAGTTTTGAAGACCCCAAATCTGCTACTTCAATGTGTAGAGCAGATTGCAAGTGTCTTTTTAACTTACAGATACACCAGGACCACAGCCGCAGCAAGCCGCCTCTAGTCCCAACCAGGACCACAGTCGCAGCAAGCCGCCTCTAGTCCCAACCAACCAGGACCACAGCCACCAATCTTTTCAAGTAAGTTTTGAAGACCCCAAATCTGCTACTTCAATGTGTAGAGCAGATTGCAAGTGTCTTTTTAACTTACAGATACACCAGGACCACAGCCGCAGCAAGCCGCCTCTAGTCCCAACCAGGACCACAGTCGCAGCAAGCCGCCTCTAGTCCCAACCAACCAGGACCACAGCCACCAATCTTTTCAAGTAAGTTTTGAAGACCCCAAATCTGCTACTTCAATGTGTAGAGCAGATTGCAAGTGTCTTTTTAACTTACAGATACACCAGGGCCGCAGCAAGCTTGAGCAACAATGTCCTCTTCTGACAGCCCTCCTCCACAGCAACAGCGTGTATCGGTAAGTTAACACAAAACTTTTTTTTTTTTTTTTAAATTTCTTTAAATTACATTTTTATGGATAACTACATGCATAAATTATGTTTCAACAGGAAGCTGAATCAGATGAGGAGCTGTCAGAAGGGGGCGAGACGGGTGGAGAGATGCTAGTGGAGGAGGAACCAAGTGTAAGTAGTGGGGAAACAGTTTTTTCGCACATCACACTGCACCATACACAAAACAGATTTTCATACATAACTAAACACAGAAAATATATGCCTACATTACTGAGAATTTGTTTCCTTTATTTCAGGCTGCTGCTGCTGCTCCTGCTGCTGCCGCTGAAGGTTCTCCCAGACAATCCCAGAGTCGGCGGACTCGTCGCCGCGGTCGGCTATCAGTGAGTTTTTTTTTTTTTTGGGGAGGGGTATTCTATTGGTACTTTAGTGTTTCAGTGTACTAATTTGTTTGTTTTCCTTTTTTTTTTTTTTGGCACAGGCTTCACAGCGTGCTCCCGCAGAAGAGGATGATGATGATGACGACATTGATATCGAGAATCTCATCGGGGAGGTTCGCGAGCGGGAGCCGCTGTGGAACATGGCTGACCGCAGGCATGCTGATACCGGTGTCACCCGTCGGCTCTGGGACGAAGTGTGTCGCAACCTGTTTCCAAGGCGGGAGAGCCTTCATCCTCAGCAGCAGAGCAAACTAGGTAAGTATTCACTTTCCAGTGATGTTTTGAGCTGACTGTAATGTATTGCATTTACCAATTTTTGGTTTTTTCTTTTGATTCTTGTCTTCACAGTTGGAAAGATTAGGAAGCGGTGGCGGTCACTGAGGGATCGCTTTAAGAGGGAATTCAATGATGAGATGAAGGCCCCGAGTGGCTCTGCAGGAAGGAAGAGGAGCAAATATAAATATGGCCAGGCCCTCTCCTTCCTGAGGCGAACCATGCTAAGCAGAGTGTAAGTATTCTACAGCCCACTAATAACCATGTTAACCTGTCTACTTAGTTTGCTTTCAGTCAGGGCTTTTTCATTCCAATGTATTAATTTCATTTGTTTTTTCTTTCACAGCACCTTCTCCAGCCACCGGGCGCCTGCATCTTCCTCTGCGCCCTCTGGAGCGATCCCTCCTGAGTCCGCCACTGAGGGCCACGTCGGTAGGCCCCACACCTCTGTCCCCTCCTCTGACCCCTCCTCTGACCCCTCTGTCCCCTCCACTTCATCCGTCCCAAGCAGTGGAGCATTATTGCAGCCTTCATTGCTCGCATCTGATGCTGAACAGATAGCGTTTCCTTTACCCCACCCCTCTGATCCTGCCACCTCGACACCACCATTAGGTTCGTGGCGGCAGCGACAGAGGGGTCAGGAAAAGAGCTATGCTCCTGAGTTCTTGCACCTGAATGCATCCTTCCAAGGCTCTTTCAAAATTTTGGGAGAGCAAGTGACTGCTGGTTTCAACATGGTGCAGTCACGCATCAGTGAAACAAGCCGTGAAACCAGCAGTCGCTTGGATAGGCTGCATTCAGCTGTAAGTCCCGATCCGGCCAATATTTTTTTTAACTCCATGCTCAGGACCATGGAGAAACTATCTTTTGAGCAACAGATGCGGGTAATGAATACCTGCCATAATGCTCTACTGCAGGCCGTTAACGAGTCTACCCACACACCTCGCCACACCTCCACTCCAATTCCACACCATACCCCCCATTACCAAACCCAGCCCCAATACCCACACCAGCACCATTACCAAACCCAGCCCCAATCCCCACACCAGCACCATTACCAAACCCAGTCCCACTACCCTACCCAGTCACAATACCCAACCCAGTCCCCACAACAATCCCGGCCCCCAGACCAAATTACTTCCCCAATGTTTTCTTTACCCAGCTTTTCTCTTCCCCCTACCCCAACACCACCCCCCTCTGGTCAGCCTCTTGGTTTACCCCCCCCTTCCACTGCACCCCAAACAAGTAGGGTTTCCCCACCTATCGACGTGGTCCAACCTTCCTGCCCCTCCTCCTCTCATATCTCCACCCAACAGTTTCAAGATTTGTAAATACGATGTTTAGTTTTTTTTTGCAAAATCTTCCAAAAACAAATTTGATATTAAAAAAAAAATATTTTTTGTTGGCAAAAAAAAAAAAAAAAAAAAAAGAGTTAAAATAAAATTCTGAATATAAAATTCTACTCTGTGTGTGTGTCTGGATTTATTAAGGTAATATAATAAAAAAGGTTTTAATAAAAACAAACACCGAACATTTTAAAGGTATAACAAAACGGTTTTACTAGCAAGAAAACCATGCTTTTTGGCCCTTTTTTTTTTTGGGCAGAAACACATTTTTTACATAAACAAAACACATGGGAAACTGGTTACACAATCATGTCTTGCCACGGGATCCGCCCGACAGGTGAGACAAAATAATCGGCAAACTGGTCCCTCATCCTTGTAACTGAACTTGTAGAGCGAACTGAGCTGCTGCGGTAGTCCCACAAGGTGGTCTCCAACTCTTCATCATCCAAGGAAACGGGCTCCTTTGAAAGGACAAAGTTGTGGAGCACCACACAGGCTTTAACGACCTCGTCTATAGTTGTTGTTTTCAACTTGATAGCCGTCAGCAGAACCCGCCACTTCGCCGTCAATATGCCAAAGGAACACTCCACGACTCTTCGTGCTCTAGTAAGCCGGTAATTAAAGACCCGCTTGGTATGGTTTAAGTTCCGGCTACTGTACGGTTTCAGTAGGTGCGGCGACAGTTGAAAGGCTTCATCACCTACAAAAACATATTCCAGGGCTGGGTCATTGGTTCCTGGCAGTGGTCTGGCTGGCGGTAAATCGTAGCTCTCTCCATAAAGGCAACGACCCATCGGAGAGTTTTTAAGAACTTGTGAATCGTTGGACCGTCCATACGCTCCTATGTCCACGGCAAGGAACCTGCAGTTGGCATCTGCAATAGCCATAAGGACGATGGAGAAATACTTCTTATAATTATAATACTCCGATCCTGTTCCTGCCGGTTTCGCAATCCTTATATGTTTCCCGTCAACTGCACCCACACAATTAGGGAAATTGCAAATTTGCTGAAACTCTTCAGCACTTCGCAACCAGATTTCCATGGATGGTTGGGGGATATACTCTGGTTGCAAAGTGGTCCAAACAGCCCGACATGTGTCCTTCACTATTCCAGAGATAGTTGAAATGCCCAGCCTGAACTGATAATGGAGCGAAGTCATAGATTCACCCGTAGCTAGGAAACTTTAAAAAAAAAAAAAAAAAAAAAACATGTTAGAAAAAATTGCACAGACCAACAAGTTTTAATATGGCACTGTTAATTTTTTTTTAAGGACGGGACACCCAATAAAACCAGCATGAAACCGGTGTAAAAAAACAGTGGAATGTCCGCCAAGAAAACCCAAATTACATGCTGCAGAAAATAGTGCGCAATATGTCAGCGCAGTATTGTCTGCAGCATGTAATATAACATTCAAAATGACCAATGACAGAAAAAAAACAGTTGCATGTCATCAAACCCAAAAAAAACAAACAAACAAAAAAAAAAAAATGCAGAAAATGCAACGCAATATTTCAGCGCAGTATTTTCTGCAGTCTGTTATCTAACATTCAATATCAGCAATGACATTTAAATAAAGCAGTGGACTGTCCGCAAAGAAAACCAAAATTACATGCTGCAGAAAATAGTGCGCATTATGCCAGCGCAGTATTGTCTGCAGCATGTAATATAACATTCAAAATGACCAATGACAGAAAAAAAACAGTTGCATGTCATCAAACCCAAAAACCAAAAAAAAAAAAAAAAAAACTGCAGAAAATGCAACGCAATATTTCAGCGCAGTATTTTCTGCAGTCTGTTAACATTCAATATCAGCAATGAAATAAAAAAAAGAGGCTTACCGCAGGGTCACCATCAGCCGCTCCGCCGGTGTGATGGCAAGCCTCATCCTTGTATCCTGTCTTCGGATGACATCCTCCAGTTTTGCAAGCAAAAAATCGAAATTTTCAATCCTCATCCGCACGTAGTTGTGGAATTTGTGTGGATTGTGCCGCAACTCCAGGTACAGAGTGGACTGGACACCCCGGGTCATCCGTAGTTGATTAATCGGATGAATCCACAGTCGCCTCCGTCTCCGTTGCTGCAGAAGCATCCTACGCCTTTCCGCTGCCGCCTCCTTCTCCCGCACTATGATATCCAGGCGATTTGTCTCAAAGATAACGTCGGTAACCAAACTAGCAATCCTCCCAAGAACACCTTCCATCGCTGCCACAAAACTAAAACCCACAAAGATGGGCTGTAAATACAGTACTATATAGTTTTTCAAATTTTCCAGTAGCCAATCAAATTTTGGGAGCCTCCCCTTTTAAAAACGGATCCGTCGGAAAAACGGATGCAACGGATGGTAAAACGTATGCAACGTATATAACGCATCCAGTATTTTCGACGGAAACGTTTAGCGGATTTGCGACGGATCCGTCGAAATGCTGGATGCGTGGCATACGTTTGTCACCGTTTTTCACTTTTTTGACGCATCCGTTTTTTCGGCAAAAAAACGGATTTGCGACGTAATGCAGTTAACGCTAGTGTGAAACTAGCCTAAGATGCGTTTTTTCTCCATAGACTTTTATTAGCGACGCATTGCGACGCAGTGCCACACGTCACAACCGTTTGGGCGCACCGTCGCCACAAAAAAACGTTACATGTAACTTTTTTTGTGCGTCGAGACCGCCATTTTCGACCTCGCATGCGCGGCCAAAACTCCGCCCCCTCCTCCCTGGACCTTGCAATGGGGCAGCGGAAGCGTCCTAAGACTGCTTCCGCTGCCCACGCAGTATGCCCACGCAGTATGCGTCGGTACGTCGGGCCAACGCAGCGCGACAGCCCCGTACCGACGCTAGTGTGAAAGTAGCCTTACAGTAAAAAGTGTTGCCCATAGCAACAAAATCAGATCTCTACTTTCTTTTTACCACAGCAACCAATCAGAGCTCAGCTTTCTTTTTACCACAGCAACCAGTCAGAATTCAGCTTTCTTCTCACCACAGTAACCAATCACAGCTGAGCTTTCTTCCTCTTTTTACCACAGCAACCAATCGGAGCTCATCTGATTTTCCTGAGGTAATTTTTGCCCCACACAAAAAGTGCGGGAATTGTGACGTTGAAGAAAAGAACAAGATGTCGTCTTTCCTGCTGCACTGAGGTAAAAGGTGGCAAATATTGGAGATGGAAGATATTAATGATGTATCAGTGCTGAGCATGTGAACCTTGTCGCGGGGTGCGACATTACCGTTGTTGCTGACATTTTTTCTCATGTTCTGGAATGAGGGATCATTATTGAAGAGCTCCACATATTGAGGACTTTGGGAAACCTGTCTAAGGCCGGCGTCACACTGGCGTTTTAAACGGCCGAGTGCAATGCGATAAAAAATCGCATTGCACTCGGACCAATGTTAACATATGGGGCAGCTCCCAGCAGCCGTCTTTTTGTCGGCCGTTTTCCTCGGTCCGAGACAATCGCAGCATGCTGCGATTGTCTCGGACCGAGGAAAACTCTTGGCTCATTCGCACCCATATAAGCCTATGGGTGCGAGTGAGACAACGCACATCACTTGGATATCATCCGAGTAATGTGCGTTATAAGCGGACCCCAGCAATGGAGGAGATGGAGAAATTCATTTCACCGCCTCCTCCACAGCTGTGCTCCGATCCTCCCTGTGCGAGAGAATCGGAGCACAGACGCATGACACTCGGCTCCTGCTCTGCTGCGAGCAGGAGCCGAGTGTCATTATAATAATAATAATAATAATTTTATTTATATAGCGCCAACATATTCCGCAGCGCTTTACAACTTATAGAGGGGACTTGTACAGACAATAGACATTACAGCATAACAGAAATCACAGTTCAAAACAGATACCAGGAGGAATGAGGGCCCTGCTCGCAAGCTTACAAACTATGAGGAAAAGGGGAGACACGAGAGGTGGATGGTAACAATTGCTTTAGTTATTTGGACCAGCCATAGTGTAAGGCTCGGGTGTTCATGTAACGCTGCATGAACCAGTTGACTGCCTAAATATGTAACAGTACAGACACAGAGGCTATTAACTGCATAAAGTGTATGAGAACATGATGCGAGGAACCTGATTAGGTTTTTTTTTTTTTTTTGAATGGGCCACACAGGGATAGTTAGGTTAATGCATTGAGGGGGTAGGCAAGTCTGAACAAATGAGTTTTTAGGGCACGCTTAAAACTGTGGGGATTGGGGATTAATCGTATTAACCTTGGTATTGCATTCCAAAGAATCGGCGCAGCACGTGTAAAGTCTTGGAGACGGGAGTGGGAGGTTCTGATTATTGAGGATGCTAACCTGAGGTCATTAGCGGAGCGGAGGGCACGGGTAGGGTGGTAGGCTGAGACCAGAGAGGAGATGTAGGGTGGTGCTGAGCCATGGAGTGCTTTGTGGATGAGGGTAGTAGTTTTGTACTGGATTCTGGAGTGGATGGGTAGCCAGTGTAATGACTGGCACAAATTAGCATATCGCATCCGATGATCTCGCATCGGATGCAATACGCCAGTGTGACGCCGGCCTAACAACCCTTGTACGAATATAGTGGCCATATTTGTTGTCAATCACTTTTCCAAGGTTCTTAAAGGGAATGTGTCATCAGAAAATGACCTATTGTTTTATTGTAGTTTTTTTTTAACCATATCACAATCTGTATTAAAAAAAAAACAACAAAAAAAATTGAAATTTTGCAATTTTTCACACCGGTCACTGAGGTTTTTTTTTTACACTCGTACTTCCCATTTTTTGAGGTAACACCACATGTACATTAGCACGATGGTCAGACTTTGACCCTATCTTATGTATTGAACCATCAAATGTACGTGTGGAAAGGTTACTGTGAAGGTAGGGGGAGCAAGGAAGCTGTGACATCGCCTGTTGTGATTGGTGGATCCTGTGTTATCAGCTTTGCAATAAGGTTTTACCTGTTGTTGTAATTCTGCCTCTGATGATAATTGCACCTGCTGAAAACTCTTCCTGGAAGTATGAGTCTCTAAAAAGCCCTAGTTTCCAGTGTGAAAATATGAAATTGTCCTTTAAGGGAATGTTCGTCTTATCCAGTTTCAGCTTAAAGGGATATTCCCATCTCCAAGATCCTATCCGCATATGTAGCAGGTGTAATATTAATAATAATATTAGCAAATGCCTCCAATTAGAAACGTAGTATAGTTTTTCTGATTCGCTATGTCTCTTTTCTCATGTGCAGGTATTGCAGGACCTTAGGTATCCATGGTTATGACCACTAGCAACTAGCTAACTGTCACTATATCAGTGGTTGTAACCATGGATACCTAAGGTCCTGCAATGCCTGCACTTGAGGAAAGTGACAGACAATCAGAAAAACTATGCTACATTTCTAACTGGCAGTATTTGCTAATATTGTTATTACACCAACTACATATTGGGATAGGATTTTGGAGATGGGAATACAATGGTTCAGCATCACCAGTGACTGGCCCAGGGATTGGCTGAAGTGGTCACATCTGTTTCAAAATACACATTTTGGTAATTTTCCAAAAAAGAAGGAATGTTAAAGGGGTATTCCAATTTTGTTAGCATTCATGGCATATAAACAGGATACACCTGATAGCAATCACTGTCCTAATATACAAAACGTTTTTCGCTTAAATTGATTGGTCGCAGCAGTCACAAGCACTATTATCATAACATCACCCTTACAGGATGTCAACAAAGACCAGAAACAGTGCCGGAGAGTCAATGATGGAATAAGTGTTGGGGAGTTCAACTGCTTTTATTAATTTTATTTGTAGCAGGCTGATGGGGTTAAAACTGTATTTATTGAAAATCCCTTTAAATACCAAAAGAACGTCTAATTTGAGAAAGTCCCACAATGAGATTTTTATTTTTCAATGTGAATTCCTCATTGACCTAATTACAGTATTTTGCTCAGCCAAGCAGATAAATGTGACCTTGCTTTTACATTGCTTTGTATTTGATGTTTGTGATAGTATCAGCAGGAGGCTTCCTAAGGACATTTACTGTAATCGGTAGGTATTAAAGTAAAGGGCGTGATCCCAACAAAAAGGTCATGGCCTGCCTATGCACACTTTGTATAGGAGTTGAAGAAAATGTAACACTGTTAGGCTACGTTCACATTAGCGTTAAGCTAATTTGCGTCGGGTTTGCGTCGGCGACGCAGCGGCGACGCATGCGTCATGCGCCCCTATACTTAACATGGGGGACGCATGCGTTTTTTTGTGTTGCGTTGTGCGACACTTGCGTCTTTTTTGCCGCAAGCGTCGGACCAAGAAAACGCAGCAAGTTGCATTTTTCTTGCGTCCGATTTTCGGCAAAAACCGACGCATGCGTCGCAAAACGCAGCATTTTTGCGTGCGTTTTGCCGCGTTTTTGCGTGCGTTGTGCGTTGCGTCGCCGACGCAGCGGCGCACAACGCTAGTGTGAACTTAGCCTAAAATAGCAACCTTGCGTAATGGCAAGGATCAGCCTCATGACTAGCCAATTCATCGATTTTTATTTATTTTTTCCTTACATCCTATTTAATGTCTCTGTATACCCAGGTGAAAGATGTTGGCATGGGCACAAAGCATTCTTTGGCTCCAGCAATTGTCACCTGTTTATACTGCTACATTGTTTCTAACTTCTGTAGAAACACTGGGGTTTTCTTTCCAACTCTTGTAAAAAATTCTACTAGTTTTCCTCACCATGAGTTTTGAATATTTAGTGGCATTTAAATGTCTGTTTGGTTGGATTTTTTTTTATTTTGGAACATTAATAACATGATAATGTATGTAAAGCGCTGAAAAATAGGATTCCGCCACTTAAGAAAATCATAATAATAATAATAATGATAACGTGTATGTTTTACAAAATTTATTAAAGGGATGTCTGGTATTAGGCTACCAGTCAGCCGTTACACTATGGAACTTGTAAATCCTCAAATCCACACACTCAAGTATGTGAGTTGCATGCATCTGACCACATTTCATCTAAGGTATCGTCACATTAAGCGACGCTGCAGCGATATCGACAACGATGCCGATCGCTGCAGCGTCGCTGTGTGGTCGCTGGGGAGCTGTCACACAGACAGCTCTCCAGCGACCAACGATGCCGAAGTCCCCGGGTAACCAGGGTAAACATCGGGTTACTAAGCGCAGGGCCGCCCTTAGTAACCCGATATTTACCCTGGTTACCATTGTAAAACATTGCTGGCATCGTTGCTTTTGCTGTCAAACACGCCGATACACGCCGATCTGACGACCAAATAAAGTTCTGGACTTTCAGCAACGACCAGCGATATTACAGCAGGATCCAGATCGCTGCTGCGTGTCAAACACAACGATATCGCTACCCAGGACGCTGCAACGTCACGGATCGCTATCGTTATCGTTGCAAAGTCGTTTAGTGTGAAGGTACCTCTAGACTGTGTCCAGCATTGCTCAATGCACTTACATTGAGTGAGGTCGTGCCCATCTAGTCAGCATGTGACCTCATGTATGCAAATCACAGACTTGCAATCATGCACCTGCCACTGCCAACGCCGGAACCAGAGAAATCTCATAGGCTACGTTCACATTTGCGTTGTGCGACGCAGCGTCGGCGACGCAACGCACAACGCAAACAAAAACGCAGCAAAACGCACACTAAAACGCTGCGTTTTGCGACGCATGCGTCCTTTTTGGCCGAAAGTTGGACGCAAAAAAAATGCAACTTGCTGCGTCCTGTGCGCCCTGTCGCGTGCGCCGCAAAAAACGCATGTGTCAAAAAACGCATCACAACGCATGTCCATGCGCCCCCATGTTAAATATAGGGGCGCATGACGCATGCGGCGACGCAGCGTCGCACAACGCTAATGTGAACTTAGCCTAAGTGCATGGATGTGAGGATTTGCTAATCTGCAGTCACATAGAGTAACTGCAGACTTATAGCCTATTTATTTATTTTATGCTTTTCTTATTCACCATTATATTCCGCAGAGCTTTATATACATTGTCATCACTGTCTCCAATGGGGCTCACAATATAAATTCTCTGCCTCAGTATGTCTTTGGAGTGTGGGAGGAAACTGGAGCACCTGGAGTAAAACCCACGCAGACACAGGGAGAACATACAAACTCCTAGCTGCTGTTCTTAGTGGGATTTGAACCCAGGACCCCAGTGCTGCAAGGCCGCAGTGCTAAGTACTAAGCCATTGTGCTGCTCAGGCTGGACAACCCCTATAAGTCTTAAGCTGGACTCACGCCAGCATATAGCTTTCTGGTATGCGAGAGCATCAGATGCTATATGCTAATGACCCTCAGCTCCTGCTCTGCTGCGAGCGTGAGCCAAGTGATATGTTACTGTGTTCCGAGCCTCTTGCATGACAGGATCGGAGCACAACTGTGGAGGAGACGGAGAAAGTAATTTCTCCATCTTCTCTGCTGCCGGTGTCAGCGTATATCGCACTGCACTTGCGTGATATCCGAGGGCAGTGCAATGTTTGACTCGTTCCCATAGACATGTATGGGCGCAAGTGAACCAAGTCTCGCTGCCAATCGCATCATGCTGCGGTTGTTCTATCATGCCAAATCGGCGTGAGAAAATAATGACAGATCTGAGCTGTCCCAATAGAGTAAGGCCGGCGTCACACTGGCGTTTTAAACGGCCGATTGCAATGCGATAAAAAAATCGCATTGCACTCGGACCAATGTTAACATATGGGGCAGCTCCCAGCAGCCGACTTTTTGTCGACCGTTTTCTTCGGTCCGAGACAATCGAAGCATGCTGCGATTGTCTCGGACCGAGGAAAACTCTCAGCTCACTCGCACCCATATAAGCCTATGGGTGCGAGTGAGACAGCGCACACCACTCGGATATCATCCGAATGATGTGCGTTATAAGCGGACCCCAGCAATGGAGGAGATGGAGAAATTCATTTCACCGCCTCCTCCGCAGCTGTGCTCCGATCCTCCCTGTGCGAGAGAATCGGAGCACAGACGCATGACACTCGGCTCCTGCTCTTCTGCGAGCAGGAGCCGAGTGTCATTAGCATATTGCATCCGATGATCTCGCATCGGATGCAATATGCCAGTGTGACGCCGGCCTAACACTGAGTCGAGTGCTATGCAATGTTTTATCGCATATCACTCGGCCTTGTGAGGGTATGTGTCCACGTTCAGGAAATGCTGCGTGTTTGACGCTGCGTAGGGCCACAGCGTCAAACACGCAGCGTCCAGATGTTCCAGCATAGTGGAGGGGATTTTATGAAATCCCGTGTCCACTATGCGTGGAAACACGCATCCGTCGGCCCTGCGACTCCGGACATGCTGCGCGTCTTTTAAGATCGCAGCATGTCCGTGTTCCTTGCGGCGACGCTGCGCCGCCACAAGGTATATCACAGGGCCCTATGTGTGGGGTGCGATGATGTCGGATGTGTGCAATGAACACATCCGGCATCATCGCGTCCCAGAAGGGGGCAGGGCTTAGCGCCGAGCGGGTTTGCCGCTCCAACGATACCGCCGGCCATCCTGATCGTGGACACATACCCTTACAAGGTAGTGTGACTCCGGCCTTACAGACAAACCTATGGGAGAAAACACCATGCTGCATTTTGAAAAGAAAAAAATACTGAATACTGAAGTATGCTGAATACTGTAGCCCAAGTAGTCTCCACATCTATTCCAGCACGTCAGCTGTTTTGAACAGCTGACATGTGCCGCTAACAAATGTGGATCAAGACACATGGAACTCAAATGTGTGGTGATGTGGACCAATACTCACAAATAAGTATGGACACCAAATGATAACCAGCCTAAAGAAACAAAGGCTCATACATGTGATAATATTGTCCAAGGTTCACATGGAGATCAAAGGACTGTTGCACAAGAATGCCCGACACTTGTTGCCACTAAAAAAGCGGCTTCAACTGGAAGTCAACAGGACAGCTGAAAACTGTGATTGGCTGCAATAGTCAGATGGCTAGAAGAAAGTGTAATCAGAGAGACATCCTATGACCTAAAAGTCTATTTACCTGGCCACTGCACCCAATCACAAGCTTGAGCAGTTTTGTTGACATTTGTACAAAGCAATCTTCCTTGCTTTTGGAGTCTACTTGATCCACATGGTTAGTGAAAGGAGAATAGTATGCCTCCGCACTTTGTTTTCAAAACATTAATCCATAAAAAAGGTGTCGGATAAACAATTTAACCCCTTAGGCTACTTTCACACATCAGGTTTTCAGTGTCAGGCTAAATCCGGCTAATTTTCAAAAAACTGGATCAGGTGAATGTTGCTGCCGGATCAGGTTTTTTTCCCATAGACTTGTTTTAGTGCCAGATTGCACTGGATTACATTGCGTTTCGTCCGGTTTTCGCCGGATCCAGCAAATCTGCCGCTCCCAGTTTCTTGAAAAAACGTCCATAGCAACGTTTTTTGTCTCCGGCGAAAAAGACTGAAGCGCCGGATCCGGCGCTTTCGGCTGTTTGCTAGAATGGAAGCCTATGGGAGCCGGAAGGTGCCGGATCCGGAAAAAGGCGGATCCGGCGGCCTGATCTGTCTTTTTAAACTGAGCATGCTCCAATTTTTTTTTTATCCAATAATCTAGATAGGCTAGCCGGATCCGTCAAAATAACGGATCCGTCGCATCAGTTTTTCACAATCTGCGCCGGATCCAGTTTTTCCAACATTCGCCAGATTTAGCCTGACACTGAAAACCTGATGTGTGAAAGTAGCCTTAGTGACCACCAATATGACTTAAAACTGACCTGAGGTATAAGAGAAAAGCCTCCCCCTACGGGCTCATTTCCACTGCCGAGAGACAAATCGGTCCGTAATCTGGACCGAAAAAACGGATGTAACGTATGCGATTGTCATGCAAGTGCAATGCGAGTGCAATGCGATTTTTAATCGCATCATCCGTATGACATCAGTATGACATCCGTATTGCTGTCCGATTTTTACGCACCAGTGTCCTTTGAAAAGCCAGCAAATCAGCGCCGTGTACAGTAAAATCACACTGACAGGTTAGAATAGAGTAGATATATGCACATAGAATGTGTGTATATACATATATATATATACACTCACCGGCCACTTTATTAGGTACACCTGTCCAACTTCTTGTTAACACTTAATTTCTAATCAGCCAATCACATGGCGGCAACTCAGTGCATTTAGGCATGTAGACATGGTCAAGACAATCTCCTGCAGTTCAAACCGAGCATCAGTATGGGGAAGAAAGGTGATTTGAGTGCCTTTGAACGTGGCATGGTTGTTGGTGCCAGAAGGGCTGGTCTGAGTATTTCAGAAACTGCTGATCTACTGGGATTTTCACGCACAACCATCTCTAGGGTTTACAGAGAATGGTCCGAAAAAGAAAAAAAATCCAGTGAGCGGCAGTTCTGTGGGCGGAAATGCCTTGTTGATGCCAGAGGTCAGAGGAGAATGGGCAGACTGGTTCGAGCTGATAGAAAGGCAACAGTGACTCAAATCGCCACCCGTTACAACCAAGGTAGGCCTAAGAGCATCTCTGAACGCACAGTGCGTCGAACTTTGAGGCAGATGGGCTACAGCAGCAGAAGACCACACCGGGTACCACTCCTTTCAGCTAAGAACAGGAAACTGAGGCTACAATTTGTACAAGCTCATCGAAATTGGACAGTAGAAGATTGGAAAAACGTTGCTTGGTCTGATGAGTCTCGATTTCTGCTGCGACATTCGGATGGTAGGGTCAGAATTTGGCGTAAACAACATGAAAGCATGGATCCATCCTGCCTTGTATGGAGCATCTTTGGGATGTGCAGCCGACAAATCTGCGGCAACTGTGTGATGCCATCATGTCAATATGGACCAAAATCTCTGAGGAATGCTTCCAGCACCTTGTTGAATCTATGCCACGAAGAATTGAGGCAGTTCTGAAGGCAAAAGGGGGTCCAACCCGTTACTAGCATGGTGTACCTAATAAAGTGGCCGGTGAGTGTATGTCAGTGAGACACCTATATATGTATATTTATATTTAATGCAGCGCTAGATAGCATAAAAGCCGCTAATTCAATTGCCGGCTTTTGCTCTCTCCTTCACAAACCCGACATGATATGAGACATGGTTTACATACAGTAAACCATCTCATATCCCTTTTGTCAATTATGACACCTATCCATTATTAATCCAATTGTTGGAAAGGGTTAAAAAACACACACACATGATTTAAAAGTAGTTTAATGAAATAAACACAGCGGTTGTTGTAATAATTTATTGTTCTCTCAATCCATTAGGAAACCCTCGCTTTGAAAAATAATAAACGCACAAGATACATACCTTCTGGTGAACCGTCTCGTCCCACGAAGTAATCCATCTGAAGGGGTTAACTAATATTACAGGCAGGAGCCCTGCTAAATGCAGCGGTGCTCGTGCTTGTAATTCCCCAGCGAATGAATGAAATGTAGGTCATTGACCTACATTTCCTTCAGTCGCGGTGATGCGCCCCCTGGTGGATGTCCTCATATGACCTGGAGCGTGGGAAAAAGTTCCCAGGCTGCAGTTCATGAGAACATCCAGCAGGGGCGCCTCACCGCGACTGAATGTAAGTATAGATCCTGCTTTCCTTTCAGCACCCGGGGATTACAGGCACGAGCGAGTGGTTTATCGCAGCTCTGCCTGTAATATTAGTTAACCCCTTCAGATGGATTACTTCGTGGGACGAGACGGTTCACCAGAAGGTATGTATCTTGTGCGTTTATTATTTTTCCAAGCGAGGGTGTTCCTGATGGATTGAGAGAACAATAAATTATTACAACAACCGCTGTGTTTATTTCATTAAACTACTTTTAAATCATGTGTGTGTGTGTGTGTTTTTTAACCCTTTCCAACAATTGGATTAATAATGGATAGGTGTCATAATTGACGCCTCTCCATTATTAATCTGGCTTAATGTCACCTTACAATAGCAAGGTGGCATTAACCCTTCATTACCCCATATCCCACCGCTACAGGGAGTGGGAAGAGAGTGGCCAAGTGCCAGAATAGGCGCATCTTACAGATGTGCCTTTTCTGGGGTGGCTGGGGGCAGATGTTTTTAGCCACGGGGGGAGCCAATAACCATGGACCCTCTCCTGGCTATTAATATCTGCCCTCAGTCACTGGCTTTACCATTCTGGCGGAGAAAATTGCGCGGGAGCCCACGCCAATTTTTTCCGCCATTTAACCCTTTATTTGAGCAGCTACAGCGGCCAAATTTTGCACATACACACTACTAACATTAGTAGTGTGGAATATGCAAAAAAAAAGAGGATATGAGATGGTTTACTGTATGTAAACCATGTCTCATATCATGTCGGGTTTGTGAAGGAGAGAGCAAAAGCCGGCAATTGAATTAGCGGCTTTTATGCTATCTAGCGCTGCATTAAATATAAATATACATATATAGGTGTCTCACTGACATATATATATGTATATACACACATTCTATGTGCATATATCTACTCTATTCTAACCTGTCAGTGTGATTTTACTGTACACCGCGCTGAATTGCCGGCTTTTCAAAGGACACCGGTGCGTAAAAATCGGACAGAACTCGCATGGTGCGAGTGCTGTGCGTTTTTTTTCTCGCACCCATTGACTTGCATTGGCGAGTCTCGTCCGAGACTCGCAGCAAATCGCAGCAAGCTGCGATTTTTTTCTCAGTCCGATTTCGGCCGAGAAAAAAATCGCAAATGAAAAAACACCTATTGAATAACATTGGTCCGAGTGCAATCCGATTTTTTATCGGATTGCACTCGTCCGTTTTCCTCGCCAGTGGAAATGAGCCCTACAGGTGACAATCCTGCAGCTGTCGGCTGTACACGGTAGCTGACAACTTGCTGCATCAGCCACAATCAATGTTGGGACCGACCATGGCCATTTAACACCGAACATTCTTCTGTCAACAGTGACAATATATAGGACCCCTAAAGTAATTTAAAAACTGAATAGGTCCCTAAAAAAAATAAGTTTTGTAAACTACCTTGAAAAAAAAAAAAAAATTACTGCTACATTTTTAAACCTTCTAAAATGTTAAAATAAAATAATACTTTACAAATGGTGCTGTTGTGAAGCAGACATGAGGTAAATGTTATTTATTAATGTTGTTGTGTGGTATGACTATCTGGATTAAAGGGATAATCATTCAAAGTTTGGAAAATGCAATTTTTTTTGCATTTTTTTGTCAAATTTCTGATATTTTTATAAATAAATACTAAACATATCAAACTAAATTTACCATTATCATAAATTTTAATGTGTCATGAAAAAGGTTTCTCAAAATCAATATGCTATGTTGAAGCATTCCAAAGTTATTACTGCATAAAGTGACATGTCAGATTTCAAAAATTTGGCCCGGTCATTAAGGGGTTAATAAATGTAGATTGCAATGATGTGCAGTTTTCTAATATTCTTTGTTAGGCCATGTTCACACGCTGCGGCTTGCTCTGCGGGTTAATCCCGCAGCGGAATTGAAAATCTGCAGGGCAAAACCGCTGTGGTTATCCCTGCAGATTTATCGCGGCTTGTTCCGCGGTTTCCGCTGCGGGATTACTGCTGTACTATTGATGCTGCATATGCAGCAATATGCAGCATCAATAGTAATGTAAAAAATAATAAAAATTGGCTATACTCACCCTCTGACGTCGCGATCTCCCCGGCGCTGCAAGCGGCTGTGCCGACAAGGACCTTCGTGACGTCACGGTCATGTGACCGCGGCGTCATCACGGTCATGTGACCGCGACGTCACCACAGGTCCTGTTCGGCACAGCAACTGAGACCGGACGGCCGCGGGCAGCGCTGAGAGGTGAGTATAGCTTCATTTTTTATTTTAATTCTTTTTTTTACACTATTTTATGGTTCCCAGGGCCTGGAGGAGAGTCTCCTCTCCTCCACCCCGGGTACCACCCGCACATTATCCGCTTACTTCCCGCAACGTGGGCACAGCCCCATGCGGGAAGTAAGCGGTTCAATGCATTTCTATGGGTGCAGAATCGCAGCGATTCTGCACAAAGAAGTGACATGCTGCGGGTTGTAAACCGCTGCGTTTCTGCGCGGTTTTTCCCGCAGCATGTGCACTGCGGTTTGCGGTTTCCATAGGGTTTACATGTTAATGTAAACGCTATGGAAACTGCTGCGGACCCGCAGCATCAAAATCGCGGCGGTTCCGCGGTAAAAACCGCAGCGTGTGAACATGGCCTTAGGGTTTACCACAATTATATCTAGCCTAGACAATCAACTGTGAGCTCAACTGTCTGCACTTCAGACAAGCACAGGAACACTATAGCAAAGGATTGAAGATTTCTGAGAAATTGGCATTATTATGCCTTCATGTACGGCACATGGTATCACAATTACTGCAGAGTAATATCTACTTTTCTAATCCTATTTCTTGGATGGTATTACGTACCGCTTTTCAAAATGGAATTTAGTAAAGAAAATAACTTAATTGAGATAAGTGGACATTGCCAAGTCTGTAAAATGAGATAATTACTACTGAAAGCAAGAAATGCTGAGTTAAGTAATTGTAAAAGTGAAATCATAAGGCTGACAATCCTTTGGTTCCATTATGTCATTTAACTTCTCATCCGTAGCCATCCTGTTGCCAAGCCAATGGCCTGCAGCTGGATCTATACTTCGTTGGTACTTTCTGTTCCCTGCTTTATGGTTCGCCCAGCTGTAGATTACACATTGCTTGGGAGGTATATTTTAAAATCTGGCTTGAAATATTGTGAAACAAGTTAGAACAATGATGGTATCTTATTAAACAAATAAACTTTTACGTGTTATACGGTAAGTTATTAAGTTTTGTATGCATCTTTCAGTAAGTTTGATCATAATAAATATTATAAGGCATCTTGTAGAATCAGGTAGATAGTTGTAAAGAGATATAAGAATGTGTTCTGACGTGATGTAAAATTTGTTGCTAATTACAGTACAATACACATGCATTTTTTTTATCATAATCAAACTAATATGTCTCACAAAAAGTTTTATTCAGATACTGCACCTAGAGTAAGCAGTCATCTTTCCCAAGGGAATTTACTTTTTCATTCAAGGACAAACCGCATAAACCTATATATATATATATATATATATATATATATATATATATATATATATATATATATATATATATATATATATTATATATACACACACACACACACATATACAGACATACACACACCGTATATATATATATATATGTTTCTAATAAAAGAGCACAACGCATAAATATGTGTATATATATATATATATATATATATATATATATATATATATATATATATATATATATATATACTGCTCAAATTTTTATTCATTGCATAGTGGAATGTGTTCATAACAGTAGAACATAACAGTTATCAATGTAAATCAAAATGAATATCCCATGGAGGTCTGGATTTGGAATGATACTCAAAATCAAAGTGGAAAATCAAATTATAGGCTGATCCAACTTCATTGGAAATGCCTCATGACAAGGAAAAGATGCTCAGTATTGTGTGTGGCCTCCACGTGCCTGTATGACCTCCCTACAATGCCTGTGCATGCTCCTGATGAGGCGGCGGATAGTCTCCTGAGGGATCTCCTCCCAGACCTGAACTAAAGCATCCACCAACTCCTGGACAGTCTGTGGTGCAACGTGACGTTGGTGGATGGAGCGAGACATGATGTCCCAGATGTGCTCAATCGAATTCAAGTCTGGGGAACGGGCGGGCCAGTCCATAGCTTCAATGCCTTCATTTTGCAGGAACTGCTGACACACTCCAGCCACATGAGGTCTGGCATTGTCCAGCATTAGGAGGAACCCAGGGCCAACTGCACCAGCATATGGTCTCACAAGGGGTCTGAGGATCTCATCTCGGTACCTAATGGCAGTCAGGCTACCTCTGGCAAGCACATGGACGGCTGTGCGGCCCTCCAAATAAATGCCACCCCACACCATTACTGACCCACTGTCAAACCGGTCACGTCTGTCACATGTGCTCAGTGTGAACATGCCTTCATCTGTGAAGAGCACAGGGCACCAGTGGCGAATTTGCCAATCCTGGTGTTCTGTGGCAAATGCCAAGCATCCTGCACGGTGTTGGGCTGTGAGCACAACCCCCATCTGTGGACGTCGGGCCATCAGACCATCCTCATGGAGTCAGTTTCTAACCGTTTGTGCAGACACATGCACATTTGTGACCTGCTAGAGGTCATTTTGCAGGGCTCTGGCAGTGCTCCTCCTGTACCTCCTTGCACAAAGGCGGAGGTAGCGATCCTGCTGCTGGGTTGTTGCCCTCCTATGGCCCCCTCCATGTCTCCTGGTGTACTGGCCTGTCTCCTGGTAGCGCCTCCAGCCTCTGGACACTACGTTGACAGACACAGCAAACCTTCTTGTCACAGTAATCATTAATGTGCCATCCTGGATGAGCTGCACTACCTGAGCCACTTGTGTGGGTTGTAGAGTCCGTCTCATGCTGCCACGAGTGTGAAAGCACAACCAACATTCAAAAGTGACCAAAACATCAGCCAGAAAGCATTGGTACTGAGATGTCGTCTGTGGTCCCCACCTGCAGAACCACTCCTTTATTGAGGGTGTCTTGATAATTGCCCAAAATTTCCATCTGTTGTCTATTCCATTTGCACAACAGCATGTGAAATTGATTGTCAATCATTGTTGCTTCCTAAGTGGACAATTTGATTTCACAGAAGTTTGATTTACTTGGAGTTATGTTCTGTTGTTTAAGTGTTCCCTTTATTTTTTTGAGCAGTGTATATATATATATATATATATATATATATATATATATATATATATATATATGTATATGTATACACTCACCGGCCACTTTATTAGGTACACCATGCTAGTAACGGGTTGGACCCCCTTTTGCCTTCAGAACTGCCTCAATTCTTTGTGGCATAGATTCAACAAGGTGCTGGAAGCATTCCTCAGAGATTTTGGTCCATATTGACATGATGGCATCACACAGTTGCCGCAGATTTGTCGGCTGCACATCCCAAAGATGCTCCATACAAGGCAGGATGGATCCATGCTTTCATGTTGTTTACGCCAAATTCTGACCCTACCATCCGAATGTCGCAGCAGAAATCGAGACTCATCAGACCAAGCAACGTTTTTCCAATCTTCTACTGTCCAATTTCGATGAGCTTGTACAAATTGTAGCCTCAGTTTCCTGTTCTTAGCTGAAAGGAGTGGTACCCGGTGTGGTCTTCTGCTGCTGTAGCCCATCTGCCTCAAAGTTTGACGCACTGTGCGTTCAGAGATGCTCTTAGGCCTACCTTGGTTGTAACGGGTGGCGATTTGAGTCACTGTTGCCTTTCTATCAGCTCGAACCAGTCTGCCCATTCTCCTCTGACCTCTGGCATCAACAAGGCATTTCCGCCCACAGAACTGCCGCTCACTGGATTTTTTTTCTTTTTCGGACCATTCTCTGTAAACCCTAGAGATGGTTGTGCGTGAAAATCCCAGTAGATCAGCAGTTTCTGAAATACTCAGACCAGCCCTTCTGGCACCAACAACCATGCCACGTTCAAAGGCACTCAAATCACCTTTCTTCCCCATACTGATGCTCGGTTTGAACTGCAGGAGATTGTCTTGATCATGTCTACATGCCTAAATGCACTGAGTTGCCGCCATGTGATTGGCTGATTAGAAATTAAGTGTTAACAAGAAGTTGGACAGGTGTACCTAATAAAGTGGCTGGTGAGTGTATATACTAGATGGAGGCCCAATGCAATCGCATCGGGAGGGTGGTAATGTCATGATGGGGGCAGGTTTTGCTTCGTGAGAATCTCTCCTCCCATGTGCTCACCATCTATCCTCTCTCTTTCCCCATGTGCTGACTTCTCCCATCTGTGCTTTCTTCTTTGACCTGTCTACCCCATGTGCTTTCCCCCTTGTCTGCTGTCTGTTTCCTTCCTGTGCTGTGTTCTCCCCTCAAAGACAATACTGACATTACAGCAGGAGATAACAGAGGATACATGCAGCACCCCAGGGTCCTGGTCTTTGCAGTAATGTCATTCTCCTCTAGGGGGAGTGAGGTTACGTTTGGGGGCAATAAAGGAGATCTCACTATCAGGTAACACCAACACACAACACAATTCATACTCCAGTCCACCAGGGGGAGCTATGCTCCTATTTATTAGGGCACTCCTCACAATTAGGTAAAACTGGTGGTCTGGATAGGAAGTTAGACAGAAGCTGGCTGAGCTTCACTCAGGCAGCTGCTAGCTGAGCTCCACTCAGTTGGTCCCTGACAGGGGTGGGATCCTGTCAGAGGCCTAGACAGAAGGCCACGGAGCTGCGCCTGCCCCACGTGCGGCAGCTTCCAGAAAGAGACACGAACAGAGAACTGTCTTGTAGAGAGTGAGAAGAAGTCATAGCAAAAGGAGAGGAAACCAGAAGGAGTTCTGCCCTACACGGGCTGCCTCCTTCTGAGGCGCAGGATCCCAGTAGCCGGAACACCGAGGGAGCAACAGTTCTTTAGGCCTTGCTCCAGAGACCGGCAGGACAGCTAATTCCATGTTACCTGCCCGCCCTATACCCAGGAGGCAAGGTGGCACCCACGAGAGGCTGGGGCGTGATAGAGTCCCTGTAAAAAGCCTCATGCCACCGGTCATACGGGTTTGTCCTTTCCATCCGGGGGACAGAGAGAGACAAAACATCTAGAACATCTACAACAGTTGTGAGGACCTTATGAGAGGCTCAGCAGTAAGGTATTACAACACCCAGGCGCTAGAGGAAGGCTACTGATTTTCACCTGGATAAGGGGACTCTGGATTTGCCTCCAAACGGGCCGGACTCTGTGTCAGGACTCTGAACATTTTGATTACCTTTTGTGCATTACTGCCCTTTTCCAAGATGGCGTCTTTGGTCTCATGTGCACTGTGTCTTCCTGCTATATAACTCTACCCCAGCCTATAGTCTGTGCTAGAGTATTCTGCCTTGCATCCAGCTCCTGATGACTCCCTGGCTTTGCACCTGCACCTGCACCTGCTCCTGTGAACCTGTGTGGAGATCCTGCTACTCAGCTCTGAGTTTCTGCTGCATACATCAGTTACCAGTAATCCTCCATCTGGATGCTTGTGTTTGTTTCCATTTGCATTTGCTGGACATGTAAGCTGTTGCTGCTCTGCTTAAACCTGAGACTTTTACTCAGGCCTCCCTGGTTGTGCTAAGATATTATTTGAACTGCCTTATAAGCATATCTATCTGTGTTTGGACTACCAAGGACTTATTCGTGTCAACTATCCTCAAGAATAATTGTGCTTCATAGACTTTCTGCATGATTGCATTTTCCTCTGAAGTTCCCTATAGACTGCTAAGCTGCGTTTAATATTTACACCAAGTGTTGTGGACTTGAGTTTCTCTCTGCACCTGTTTGAATCACCGTGTGATAATATAGACTTTACCACTTATAAAACTGTGTCCTGTAGTTGTCTTGTTCCATGCAAAGAGTCTCCTGAGTTATCCCTTATAATCATTACACTCTGCCTGCCCTGTGATCTGGTACCCTGGACTGTGGATGCTGAAGCCTTCAGTAAAAAGGTAAAGAGACTGCAACCTTGTGTCCTCATTCTTCACTGCGCCTCTCACCATCCACCATCTACACACTGGGAAGCCCAGGGGACATACTTCACCTGTGGGAAGGTATACCATCTAGCTGCCATAACATCACCCCAGCGGACCCCTTAAAGCAGCGTCGGTCACCCTGACTGCATACCACAGGTGGTGTCATGAACACTTTCCCTTTAAAGACCTTTCCCCTTTTTCAACGGACTTCCCGAGGGCCACGGACCGGGTCAGCCCCCGTGACATCCCCCTTGAGAACCGAAGGGCCCGGTACCGAGCTCTACTAGACCTTGGGGGCGATCCATACATTTTGTGAGGTAAAATATTGTTTAAAAACAGTCAGAGAAATATTTTACCTGACAAAAGAAATCCTCTGTGATCCCCTGCTGTAATGTCAGTATTGTCTTTTGCTTCCTACCCTGCCCAGGAGATGTGGTATGCTCCATACACGGTCAGACACAGACAATTTTTAAAATGAACTTGCGTTCGTGGCAAAACCCCTTTAATGTGACCGACTTCCTCTGCCTGTAGACACATTGCGCATCTGCCGTCGGGGTCAGCGACGACGTATACAGTGTGTGTGTGTGTGTGTGTGTGTGGTGCAAACCGCATATACAGTGTGTTTGTGTGTGTTGCGTATGGCATATACAGTGTGTGTTTGTGTGTGTGTTGCGTATGGCGTATACAGTGTGCGTGTGTGGTGCATACGGCATATACAGTGTGTGTTTGTGTGTGTGTGTTGCGTACGGCGTATACAGTGTGTGTGTGTGTGGTGCGACGGTGTTCCGCTGGTGGTACCGCGCGAGAGGCTGGTACCACCAGCAGTTTCCATATTGAGATACCCATCACTTGGGTGTCCCAATATGGAGGTCAGTGAACTTCTGCCGCTTGGAATTCTGGGATACGGACACATCTGGACGGAACAGGATGTGAAGACATTACAAGTAAGTATATATTAAGAGATGTGTATATATATATATATATATATATATATATATATATATATATATATATACACACAGAAAAATGAACACTGTTGCACTCTGTAAGGGACAAAATATATGCAAACACTGAAAACATGAGATCTAAACTACACTCTTGGTAAAAAAAATTACTTACAAAACATGAGATTCTTAGCGCATAAATTGGCCAATTCATGTATGCCCATCTACCATGGCAAGGTGACCTCCTTCTGATGAGTACCTATCCTCCTAAACATGCCGTTCTTGGGCTATAAACCTACAATTTTAAATGGGATGGTAGGAACCAGCACTAATTAAAACCACCCTTGGGCTGGTGGGAGGAGTGCAGAGTCAGAAAGGAGGCTGTCACAACCTCCAATGGCAATTTGAAAAAAATTAAAAAAACAACCTGACCAGCACCTCCATATAGTGTGAACAGGTGCAAGCTGTAATGACTGCATCACATATAAAAAAAACACAGCAGCACTCTGTAAGGGTCAATATATATATATGCAAACACTGAAAACATGAAATCTAAACTACAGTGTTGCTAAATAAAATGTACTTACAAAAAATTAAGGGTTCTTAGCTGATGAATTGGCCAATTCATGTATGCCCATCAACAACGGCAAGGTGCCCTCCTTCTGATGGGTATCTATCCTCCTGAACATGTCGGGTTATGAGCCTACAATTTAAGTTTACAAACATGCCTCTATCAGGCTACAAACCTACTATATACATATTATATATGTCAGATGGCTAGGGCTAAATCATAGCTCTGGCTTTGATTAGTGCACCTGGCTGGCCTTGCATATAAACAGGCTAGGTATTCATCTGAAGCAGTCAGCTCAGGGAATCTGACCTGACTGGATGTGTTCTGAAGCTGAAAAGAGGGACAAGCCAGAATGCCCCTCTTAGGAAAGTCTGCACAGGCCGTGCAGAACCACAGGTGTCAGTGGTTGCTATGGACAACAGTGATTTTGTTTGACCAAGCTGAGGCTAGCTAGGGGTGTATGAGTATCCAGGGTCTGTTCTCTTCACCAGCACGTAGACAAGGCTAGGGATTGATGTTTATGAGTTTGTTTTGGTGCTGTGCAACCTGCGGAAAGCAATAAAACTGCATGTGTTTGGACTAAAACTGCATGTTTCTATGTATGGCATAACGAGATTTTTCAGTCTTATAGACTGGTGGTGGTACAGGATATATTGCTGCTACAGTAGTGTCTAAAAGATATGACAACACCTTAGTCAACTATTTTTTTCTATATATATGAACATATACAGTTAGGTCCATATATATTTGGACAGAGACAACATTTTTCTAATTTTGGTTATAGACATTACCACAATGAATTTTAAACAAAACAATTCAGATGCAGTTGAAGTTCAGACTTTCAGCTTTCATTTGAGGGTATCCACATTAAAATTGGATGAAGGCTTTAGGAGTTTCAGCTCTTTAACATGTGCGACCCTGTTTTTAAAGGGACCAAAAGTAATTGGACAATTGACTCCAAGGCTATTTCATGGACAGGTGTGGGCAATCCCTTCGTTATGTCATTCTCAATTAAGCAGATAAAAGGCCTAGAGTTGATTTGACGTGTAGTGCTTGCATTTGGAAGGCTTTGCTGTGAAGTAGACATGTGGTCAAAGGAGCTCTCCATGCAGGTGAAACAAGCCTTCCTTAAGCTGCGAAAACAGGAAAAAACCCATCCGAGAAATTGCTACAATATTAGGAGTGGCAAAATCTACAGTTTGGTCCATCGTAAGAAAGAAAGAAAGCACTGGTGAACTCATCAATGCAAAAAGACCTGGGCGCCCACGGAAGACAACAGTGGTGGATGATCGCAGAATAATCTCCATGGTGAAGAGAAACCACTTCACAACAGCCAACCAAGTGACCAACACTCTCCAGGAGGTAGGCGTATCAATATCCAAATCTACCATAAAGAGAAGACTGCATGAAAGTAAATACAGAGGGTTCACTGCATGGTGCAAGCCACTCATAAGCATCAAGAATAAGAAGGCGAGACTGGACTTTGCTAAAAAACATCTAAAAAAGCCAGCACAGTTCTGGAAGAACATTCTTTGGACAGATGAAACCAAGATCAACCTCTAGCAGAATGATGGAAAGAGAAAAGTATGGCGAAGGCTTGGTACAGCTCATGATCCAAACCATACCACATCATCTGTAAAACATGGCGGAGGCAGTGTGATGGCTTGGGCATGCATGGCTGCCAGTGGCACTGGGTCACTAGTGTTTATTGATGATGTGACACAGGACAGAAGCAGCCAAATGAATTCTGAGGTATTCCGAGACATACTGTGTGCTCAGATCCAGCCAAATGCAGCCAAACTGATTGGTCATCGTTTCATACTACAGATGGGCAATGATCCAAAACCTAAGGCCAAAGCAACCCAGGAGTTTATTAAAGCAAAGAAGTGGAATATTCTTGAATGGCCAAGTCAGTCACCTGATCTCAACTCAATTGAGCATGCATTTCACTTGTTAAAGACGAAACTTCAGACAGAAAGGCCCACAAACAAACAGCAACTGAAAACCACCGCAGTGAAGGCCTGGCAGAGCATCAAAAAGGTGGAAACACAGAGCCTGGTGATGTCCATGAGTTCAAGACTTCAGGCAGTCATTGCCAACAAAGGGTTTTCAGCCAAGTACTGAAAATGAACATTTTATTTAAAATTATTGAATCTGTCCAATTACTTTTGATCCCTTTAAAAACAGGGTCGCACATGTTAACGAGCTGAAACTCCTAAACCCTTCATCCAATTTTAATGTGGATACCCTCAAATGAAAGCTGAAAGTCTGAACTTCAACTGCATCTGAATTGTTTTGTTTAAAATTCATTGTGGTAATGTCTATAACCAAAATTAGAAAAATGTTGTCTCTGTCCAAATATATATGGACCTAACTGTACTTGTTTTTTTATTTAAATAACCTGAATCAAACAAACACATTTTTCTGCTGTGTAAGGCTGGTTTCACACTAGCGTTTGGCAGGGCTGCGGATGGCAGCCTTCTTCCTCCGTTAAGCGGTGTTTGTTTAACCCCTTCCCGACCTTTGACGCATACGCTGCGTCATGAAAGTCGGTGCCAATCCGACCTGTGACGCAGCGTATGCGTCATGGAGGGATCGCGCTCCTGCAGATCGGGTGAAAGGGTTAACTCCAATTTCACCCGATCTCCAGGAACAGGGGGAGTGGTGCTTCAGCCCAGGGGGGGTGGCTTCACCCCCTCGTGGCTACGATCGCTCTGATTGGCTGTTGAAAGTGAAACTGCCAGTCAGAGCGATTTGTAATATTTCACCCAAAAAAAGGTGAAATATTACAATCCAGCCATGGCCGATGCTGCAATATCATCGGCCATGGCTGGAAAACCTAATCTGTCCCCCCCCACACCCACCGATCTCCTCCCCAGTGCTCCGTTACGTGGTCCGCCCCCCTAAGTCGTCCTGTCCGCTCCTCCGTCCTCCTGTCTGCTCCCCCCGTGCTCCGGTCCCCCCTCCCTGTGCTCCGGTCCCCCCCAGTGATCCGATCACCCCCCTTTCATACTTACCGGGCCTCCCGGTGTCCGTCCGGCTTCTCCATGGGCGCCGCCATCTTACAAAATGGCGGGCGCATGCGCACTGCGCCCGCCGAATCTGCCGGCTGGCAGATTCGTTTCAGATGTATTTTGATCACTGCGATATAGCCTATCACAGTGATCAAAATAAAAAAAATAGTAAATGACCCCCCTTTATCACCCCCATAGGGACAATAATAAAAATAAATAAAATATATATATATTTTTTTTTCTACTAGGGTTAGGGTTAGAACTAGGGTTAGAACTAGGGTTAGAATTAGGGTTAGAATTAGGGGTAGGGTTAGGGGTAGGGTTAGGGGTAGGGTTAGGGCATGTGCACACAGTGCGGATTTGGCTGCGAATCCGCAGCGGATTGGCCGCGGATCCGCAGCGGATTGGCCACGGATCCGCAGCGGATTGGAAGCGGATCCGCAGCGGATTGGCCGCGGATCCGCAGCGGATTGGCCGCTGCGAATTCGTAGCAGTTTTCCATCAGGTTTACAGTACCATGTACACCTATGGAAAACCAAATCCGCTGTGCCCATGGTGCGGAAAATACCGTGCGGAAACGCTGTGTTGTATTTTCCGCAGCATGTCAATTTTGTGCAGATTCCGCAGCGTTTTACACCTGTTCCTCAATAGGAATCCGCAGGTGAAATCCGCACAAAAAAACACTGGAAATCCGCTGTAAATCCGTAGGTAAAACGCAGTGCCTTTTACCTTCGGATTTTTCAAAAATGGTGCGGAAAAATCTCACACGAATCCGCAAAGTGGGCACATAGCCTTAGGGTTAGGGTTGGAATTAGAGTTAGGGTACCGTCTCACAGTGGCACTTTGATCGCTACGACGGTACGATC
The DNA here is from genome assembly GCF_051348905.1 of Ranitomeya variabilis. Taxonomy (NCBI): domain Eukaryota; kingdom Metazoa; phylum Chordata; class Amphibia; order Anura; family Dendrobatidae; genus Ranitomeya; species Ranitomeya variabilis. Next base: position 447,862,921 of record NC_135233.1, read on the forward strand.
CGTGACGTTCCAGCGATATCCATACGATATCGCTGTGTCTGACACGCAGCAGCGATCAGGGACCCTGCTGAGAATCGTACGTCGTAGCAGATCGTTTGGAACTTTCTTTGGTCGCTGGATCTCCCGCTGTCATCGCTGGATCGTTGTGACAGCGATCCAGCGATGCGTTCGCTTGTAACCAGGGTAAACATCGGGTTACTAAGTGCAGGGCCACGCTTACTAACCCGATGTTTATTGTGGTTACCAGCGTAAAAGTAAAAAAAAAAAAAACCGTACATACTCACATTTCGGTGTCCTTCAGGTCCCTTGCCGTCTGCTTCCCGCTCTGACTGTCTGCCGGCCGGAAAGTGAGAGCACAGCACAGCAGTGACGTCACCGCTGCGCTCTGCTCTCACTGTACGGCGGCACTCACTCAGAGCGGGAAGCAGACGGCAAGGGACCTGAAGGACACCGAAATGTGAGTATGTACGGTTTGTTTGTTTTTACTTTGACGCTGGTAACCACGGTAAACATCGGGTTACTAAGCGCGGCCCTGCGCTTAGTAACCCGATGTTTACCCTGGTTACCCGGGACCTTGGCATCGTTGGTCGCTGGAGAGCGGTCTGTGTGACAGCTCCCCAGCGACCACACAACGACTTTCCAACGATCACGGCCAGGTCGTATCGCTGGTCGTGATCGTTGGTAAATCGTTATGTGAGACGGTACCCTTAGGGTTGGAATTAGGGCTAGGGTTGGAAATAGGGTTAAGATTAGGCTTGTGGTTAGGGTTAAGGATAGGGTTAGGGTTGTGTTGGGGTTACAGTTGTGGGTAGGGTTGGGATTAGGGTTAGGATTAGGGTTAGGGTTGGATTTAGGGTTACGGGTGTGTTGGGGTTAGGGTTGTGGTTAGGGGTGTGTTGGGGTTAGGGTTGTGATTAGGGTTATGGCTACAGTTGGGATTAGGGTTAGGGGTGTGTTGGGGTTAGTGTTGAAGTTAGAATTGAGGGGTTTCCACTGTTTAGGCACATCAGGGGTCTCCAAACGCAACATGGCGCCACCATTGATTCCAGCCAATCTTGCGTTCAAAAAGTCAAATGGTGCGCCCTCCCTTCCAAGCCCCGACGTGCGCCCAAACAGTGGTTTACCCCCACATATGGGATACCAGCGTACTCAGGACAAACTGGGCAACAACTATTGGGGTCCAATTTCTCCTGTTACCCTTGCAAAAATAAAAAATTACTTGCTAAAACATAATTTTTGAGGAAAGAACAATTATTTTTTATTTTCACGGCTCTACGTTATAAACTTATGTGAAGCACTTGGGGGTTGAACGTGCTCACCACACATCTAGATAAGTTCTTTGGGGGGTCTAGTTTCCAAAATGGGGTCACTTATGGGGTGTTTCTACTGTTTAGGCACATCAGGGGCTCTGCAAATGCAATGTGACGCCCGAAGACCATTCCATCAAAGTCTGCATTTCAAATGTCACTACTTCCCTTCCGAGCCCTGACGTGCGCCCAAACAGTGGTTTACCCCCACATATGAGGTATCAGCGTACTCACAACAAACTGGGCAACAAATATTGGGGTCCAATTTCTCCTGTTACCCTTGTGAAAATAAACAATTGCTTGCTAAAACATCTTTTTTGAGGAAAGAAAAATGATTTTTTATTTTCACGGCTCTGCGTTGTAAACTTCTGTGAAGCACTTGGGGGTTGCACGTGCTCACCACACATCTAGATAAGTTCCTTGGGGGGTCTAGTTTCCAAAATGGGGTCACTTGTGGGGGGTTTCTACTGTTTAGGCACATCAGGGGCTCTGCAAACGTAACATGATTCCCGCAGACCATTCCATCAAAGTCTGCATTCCAAATCATCACTACTTCCCTTCCGAGCCCCGGCATGTGCCCAAACAGTGGTTTACCCCCACATATGGGGTATCAGCGTACTCAGGAGAAACTGGTAAACAACTTTTGGGGTCAAATTTTTCCTGTTACCCTTGGGAAAATTAAAAAATTCTGGGCTAAAAAAATATTTTTGAGGAAAGAAAACACATTTATTATTTTCACGGCTCTGCGTTATAAACTTCTGTGAAGCACTTGGGGGTTGAACGTGCTCACCACACATCTAGATAAGTTCTTTGGGGGGTCTAGTTTCCAAAATTGGGTCACTTATGGGGTGTTTCTACTGTTTAGGCACATCAGGGGCTCTGCAAATGCAATGTGACGCCCGAAGACCATTCCATCAAAGTCTGCATTTCAAATGTCACTACTTCCCTTCCGAGCCCTGACGTGCGCCCAAACAGTGGTTTACCCCCACATATGAGGTATCAGCGTACTCACAACAAACTGGGCAACAAATATTGGGGTCCAATTTCTCCTGTTACCCTTGTGAAAATAAACAATTGCTTGCTAAACATCTTTTTTGAGGAAAGAAAAATGATTTTTTATTTTCACGGCTCTGCGTTGTAAACTTCTGTGAAGCACTTGGGGGTTGAACGTGCTCACCACACATCTAGATAAGTTCCTTGGGGGGTCTAGTTTCCAAAATGGGGTCACTTGTGGGGGGTTTCTACTGTTTAGGCACATCAGGGGCTCTGCAAACGTAACATGATTCCCGCAGACCATTCCATCAAAGTCTGCATTCCAAATCGTCACTACTTCCCTTCCGAGCCCCGGCATGTGCCCAAACAGTGGTTTACCCCCACATATGGGGTATCAGTGTACTCAGGAGAAACTGGTCAACAACTTTTGGGGTCAAATTTTTCCTGTTACCCTTGGGAAAATTAAAAAATTCTGGGCTAAAAAAATATTTTTGAGGAAAGAAAACACATTTATTATTTTCACGGCTCTGCGTTATAAACTTCTGTGAAGCACTTGGGGGTTCAAAGTGCTCACCACACATCTAGATAAGTTCCCTTGGGGGTCTAGTTTCCAAAGTGGGGTCACTTGTGGGGTGTTTCTACTGTTTAGGCACATCAGGGGCTCTGCAAACGCAACGTGACGCCCGCAGAGCATTCCATTAAAGTCTGCATTTCAAAACGTCACTACTTCCCTTCCGATCCCCAACGTGTGCCAAAACAGTGGTTTACCCCCACATATGGGGTATCAGCGTACTCAGGAGAAACTGCTCAACAACTTTTGGGGTCCAATTTCTCCTGTTACCCTTGGGAAAATAAAAAATTGTGTGTTAAAAAATAATTTTTGAGGAAAGAAAAATATTTTTTTATTTTCATGGCTCTGCGTTATAAACTTCTGTGAAGCACTTGGGGGTTCAAAGTGCTCACCACACATCTTGATAAGTTCCTTGGGAGGTCTAGTTTCCAAAATGGGGTCACTTGTGCGGGAGCTCCAATGTTTAGGCACACAGGGGCTCTCCAAACGCGACATGGTGTCCGCTAATGATTGAAGCTAATTTTCCATTCAAAAAGCCAAATGGCGTGCCTTCCCTTCCGAGCCCTGCCGTGCGCCCACACAGTGGTTTACCCCCACATTTGGGGTATCATCGTACTCAGGACAAACTGGACAACAACATTTGGGGTCCAATTTCTCCTATTATCCTTGGGAAAATAAAAAACTCCGGGCTAAAAATCATTTTTGAGGAAAGAAAAATAATTTTTTATTTTCATGGCTCTGCGTTATAAACTTCTGTGAAGCACCTGGGGGTTTTAAGTGCTCACTATGCATCTAGATTAGTTCCTTGGGGGGTCTAGTTTCCAAAATGGGGTCACTTGTAGGGGAGCTCCAATGTTTAGGCACACAGGGGCTCTCCAAACGCGACATGGTGTCCACTAACGATTGGAGCTAATTTTCCATTCAAAAAGTCAAATGGCGCGCCTTCCCTTCCGAGCCTTGCCGTGCACCCAAACAGTGGTTTACCCCCACATATGAGGTATCGGCGTACTCAGGAGAAATTGCCCAACAAATTTTAGGATCCATTTTATCCTGTTGCCCATGTGAAAATGAAAAAATTGAGGCTAAAAGAAATTTTGTGTGAAAAAAAAGTACTTTTTCATTTTTACGGATCAATTTGTGAAGCACCTGAGGGTTTAAAGTGCTCACTATGCATCTATATAAGTTCCTTGGGGGGTCTAGTTTCCAAAATGGGGTCACTTGTGGGGGAGCTCCAATGTTTAGGCACACAGGGGCTCTCCAAACCTGACATGGTGTCCGCTAAAGATTGGAGCCAATTTTTCATTCAAAAAGTCAAATGGCGCTCCTTCCCTTCCGAGCCCTGCCGTGCGCCCAAACAGTGGTTTACCCCCACATATGAGGTATCAGCGTACTCAGGACAAATTGGACAACAACATTTGTGGTCCAGTTTCTCCTTTTACCCTTGGGAAAATAAAAAAATTGTTGCGAAAAGATCATTTTTGTGACTAAAAAGTTAAATGTTAATTTTTCCCCTCCATGTTGCTTCTGCTGCTGTGAAACACCTGAAGGGTTAATAAACTTCTTGAATGTGGTTTTGAGCACCTTGAGGGGTGCAGTTTTTAGAATGGTGTCACTTTTGGGTATTTTCAGCCATATAGAACCCTCAAACTGACTTCAAATGTGAGGTGGTCCCTAAAAAAAATGGTTTTGTAAATTTTGTTGTAAAAATGAGAAATCACTGGTCAAATTTTAACCCTTATAACTTCCTAGCAAAAAAAAAATTTGTTTCCAAAATTGTGCTGATGTAAAGTAGACATGTGGGAAATGTTATTTCTTAACTATTTTGTGTCACATAACTCTCTGGTTTAACAGAATAAAAATTCAAAATGTGAAAATTGCAAAATTTTCAAATTTTTCACCAAATTTCCGTTTTTTTCACAACTAAACTCAGAATTTATCGACCTAAATTTACCACTAACATGAAGCCCAATATGTCACGAAAAAACAATCTCAGAACCGCAAGGATCCGTTGAAGCGTTCCTGAGTTATTACCTCATAAAGGGACACTGGTCAGAATTGCAAAAAATGGCAAGGTCATTAAGGCCAAAATAGGCTGGGTCATGACAGTTTCACATGTCTGGGGCATTTTGGCAGAGTGTCTCAAGTGGTTCCATCTTACCTGTTTGGTTCAGCCATGCATGTATGTTCTGTGTCTGAGGAAAGGGGTGTAAATTAATAAGAGGCACCATTGGTGGTCGCTTAATTATGCAGAGAACAAAGAGATCAGGCATGTTGAAATCCAACTGCCAATCTTTATTCCAACTGCCAATCTTTATTTCCCTCACCATATACTATAAGTGAAAAGTAGTAAGGCCACCAGACACAATATGGTTCACTGTTCCTACCAAAATTAGCAGGTTAGTATATTTAGACAGCCTCCTATATTAATGTCATCAGTAAACAAATGTTTCCTTCTGTTACATTAAAATCTCATATAAAGCCATAGTATGGAAACCCTCTAACAAGCCAAAGATGACAGCCTTAGCCTTAGCCTTATCATTAGAATTATTATTTTTTTTTTACTTGATCTAATTCTTAACCCCTTCATGACCTTGGGATTTTTCGTTTTTCCGTGTTTGTTTTTCACTCCCCTCCTTCCCAGAGCCATAACTTTTTTATTTTTCCGTCAATTTGGCCATGTGAGGGCTTATTTTTTGCGGGATGAGTTGTACTTTTGAACGACATCATTGGTTTTACCATGTCGTGTACTAGAAAACAGGAAATAAATTCCAAGTGCGGTGAAATTGCAAAAAAAGTGCAATTCCACACTTGTTTTTTGCTTGGCTTTTTTGCTAGGTTCACTAAATGCTAAAACTGACCTGCCATTATGATTCTCCAGGTCACTACGAGTTCATAGACACCTAACATGACTAGGTTATTTTTTATCTAAGTGGTGAAAAAAAATTACAAACTTTGCCAAAATAAATAAATAAAAGAATTGCGCAATTTTCCGATACTTGTAGCGTCTCCATTTTTCATGATCTGGGGTCGGTTGAGGGCTTATTTTTTGCGTGCCGAGCTGGCGTTTTTAATGATTCCAATTCAGTGCAGATACGTTCTTTTGATCGCCCGTTATTGCATTTTAATGCAATGTCGCGGCGACCAAAAAAACGTAATTCTGGAGTTTTGATTTTTTTTCTCGTTACGGCGTTTAGCGATCAGGTTAATGCTTTTTTTTTTTATAGATCGGGCGATTGTGAACGTGGCGATACCAAATATGTGTAGGTTTGATTTTTTTTTTATTGATTTATTTTGATTGGGGCGAAAGGGGGGTGATTTAACCCCTTCCTGACATCAGACGTACTATCCCGTCGAGGTGGGGTGGGCCCGTATGACCACCGACGGGATAGTACGTCATACGCGATCGGCCGTGCTCACGGGGGGAGCGCGGCCGATCGCGGCCGGGTGTCAGCTGCATATCGCAGCTGACATCCGGCACTATGTGCCAGGAGCAGTCACGGACCGCCCCCGGCACATTAACCCCCGGCACACCGCGATCAAACATGATCGCGGTGTACCGGCGGTATAGGGAAGCATCGCGCAGGGAGGGGGCTCCCTGCGGGCTTCCCTGAGACCCCCGGAGCAACGCGATGTGATCGCGTTGCTCCAAGGGTCTCCTACCTCCCTCCTCGCCGCAGGTCCCGGATCCAAGATGGCCGCGGCATCCGGGTCCTGCAGGGAGGGAGGTGGCTTACCGAGTGCCTGCTCAGAGCAGACACTTGGTAAGCCTGCAGCCCTGCACAGCAGATCGTCGATCTGACAGAGTGCTGTGCACACTGTCAGATCAATGATCTGTAATGTCCCCCCCTGGGACAAAGTAAAAAAGTTTACAAAAAATTCCCCACATGTGTGTAAAAAAAAATAAAAAAAATATCCTAAATAAAGAAAAAATATATATATTATTCCCATAAATACATTTCTTTAGCTAAATAAAATAAAAAAAACAATAAAAGTACACATATTTAGTATCGCCGCGTCCGTAACGACCCAACCTATAATACTGCCCCACTAGTTAACCCCTTCAGTAAACACCGTAAGAAAAAAAAAAAAAAAAACGAGGCAAAAAACAACGCTTTATTATCATACCGCCGAACAAAAAGTGGAATAACACGCGATCAAAAAGACGCATATAAATAACCATGGTACCGCTGAAAATGTCATCTTGTCCCGCAAAAAACGAGCCACAATACAGCATCATCAGCAAAAAAATAAAAAAGTTATAGTCCTGAGAATAAAGCGATACCAAAATAATTATTTTTTCTATAAAATAGTTTTTATCGTATAAAAGTGCCAAAACATAAAAAAATGATATAAATGAGATATCGCTGTAATCGTACTGACTTGGCGAGTAAAACTGCTTTATCAATTTTACCAAACGCGGAATGGTATAAACGCCTCCCCCAAAAGAAATTTATGAATAGCTGGTTTTTGATCACTCTGCCTCACAAAAATCGGAATAAAAAGCGATCAAAAAATGCCACGTGTCCAAAAATGTTACCAATAAAAACGTCAACTCATCCCGCAAAAAACAAGATCTCACATGACTCTGTGGACTCAAATATGGAAAAATTACAGCTCTCAAAATGTGGTAACGCAAAAAATATTTTTTGCAATGAAAAGCGTCTTTCAGTGTGTGACGGCTGCCAATCATAAAAATCCGCTAAAAAACCTGCTATAAAAGTAAATCAAACCCCCCTTCATCACCCCCTTAGTTTGGGAAAAATAAAAAAATAAAAAAATGTATTTATTTCCATTTTCCCGTTAGGGTTAGGGTTAGGGCTAGAGTTAGGACTAGAGTTAGGGCTAGGGTTAGGGTTAGGGTTAGGGCAAGGGTTAGGACTAGGGTTAGGGTTAGGGTTAGGGCTAGGGTTGGGGCTAGGGTTGGGGCTAGGGTTAGGGTTAGGGCTAGGGCTAGAGTTGGGGCTAGGGTTAGGGTTAGGGCTAGGGTTAGGGCTAGGGTTGGGGCTAGGGTTAGGGTTAGGGCTAGGGCTAGAGTTGGGGCTAGGGTTAGGGCTAGGGTTAGGGCTAGGGTTAGGGCTAGTGTTACGGCTAGTGTTAGGGCTAGTGATAGGGCTAGGGTTATTGCTAGGGTTAGGGCTAGGGTTAGGGTTGGGGCTAGGGTTGGGGCTACAGTTAGGGTTGGGGCTAAAGATAGGGTTAGGGTTTGGATTACATTTACGGTTGGGAATAGGGTTGGGTGTGTCTGGATTAGAGGAGTGGTTAGGGTTACTGTTGGGATTAGGGTAAGGGGTGTGTTTGGATTAGGGTTTCAGTTATAATTGGGGGGTTTCCACTGTTTAGGCACATCAGGGGCTCTCCAAACGGGACATGGCATCCGATCTGAATTCCAGCCAATTCTGCGTTGAAAAAGGAAAACAGTGCTCCTTCCCTTCAGAGCTCTCCCGTGTGCCCAAACAGGGGTTTACCCCAACATATGGGGTATCAGCGTACTCAGGACAAATTGGACATCATCTTTTGGGGTCCAATTTCTCCTGCTACCCTTGGGAAAATACAAAACTGGGGGCCAAAAAATCATTTTTGTGAAAAAAAAAGGAATTTTTATTTTCACGGCTCTGCGTTATAAACTGTAGTGAAACACTTGGGGGTTCAAAGCTCTCACAACACATCTAGATAAGTTCCTTGGGGGGTCTAGTTTCCAATATGGGGTCACTTGTGGGGGGTTTATACTTTTTGGGTACATCAGGGGCTCTGCAAATGCAACATGACGCCTGCAGACCAATCCATTTAAGTCTGCATTCCAAATGGCGCTCCTTCCCTTCCGAGCTCTGTCATGCGCCCAAACAGTGGTTCCCCCCCACATATGGGGTATCAGCGTACTCAGGACAAATTGGACAACAACGTTTGGGGTCCAATTTATCCTGATACCCTTGTGAAAATACAAAACTGGGGGCTAAAAAATCATTTTTGTGAAAAAGAAAATAATTTTTATTTTCACGGCTCTGCGTTATAAACTGTAGTGAAACACTTGGGGGTTCAAAGCTCTCAAAACACATCTAGATAAGTTCCTTAGGGGGTCTACTTTCCAAAATGGTGTCACTTGTGGGGGGTTTTAATGTTTAGGCACATCAGGGGCTCTCCAAACGCAACATGGCATCCCATCTTAATTCCAGTCAATTTTGCATTGAAAAGTAAAATAGTGCTCCTTCCCTTCTGAGCTCTGCTATGCGCCCAAACAGTGGTTTACCCCCACATATGGGGTATCGTCGTACTCAGGACAAATTGCACAACAACTTTTGTGGTCTAATTTCTTCTTTTACCCTTGGGGAAATAAAAAAATGGGGGCGAAAAGATCATTTTTGTGAAAAAATATGATTTTTTATTTTTACGGCTCTGCATTATAAACTTCTGTGAAGCACTTGTTGGGTCAAAGTGCTCACCACACATCTAGATAAGATCCTTAGGGGGTCTACTTTCCAAAATGGTGTCACTTGTGGGGGATTTCAATGTTTAGGCACATCAGGGGCTCTCCAAATGCAACATGGCGTCCCATCTCAATTCCAGTCAATTTTGCATTGAAAAGTCAAATGGCGCTCCTTTCCTTCCGAGCTCTGCCATGCGCCCAAACAGTGGTTTACCCCCACATATGGGGTATCAGCGTACTCAGGACAAATTGCACAACAAATTTTGGGGTCTATTTTCTCCTGTTACCCTTGGTAAAATAAAACAAATTGGAGCTGAAATAAATTTTGTGTGAAAAAAAGTTAAATGTTCATTTTTATTTAAACATTCCAAAAATTCCTGTTAAACACCTAAATGGTTAATAAACTTCTTGAAAGTGGTTTTGAGTACCTTGAGGGGTGCAGTTTTTAGAATGGTGTCACAGTTGGGTATTTTCTATCATATAGACCCCTCAAAATGACTTCAAATGAGATGTGGTCCCTAAAAAAAAATGGTGTTGTAAAAATGAGAAATTGCTGGTCAACTTTTAACCCTTATAACTCCGTCACAAAAAAAAATTTTGGTTCCAAAATTGTGCTGATGTAAAGTAGACATGTGGGAAATGTTACTTATTAAGTATTTTGTGTGACATATGTCTGTGATTTAAGGGCATAAAAATTCAAAGTTGGAAAATTGCGAAATTTTCAAAATTTTCGCCAAACAAACAGTACATACTCACCCTCTGCTGTCTGTCACACGTCCCTCGCCGTCTCCTTCCCGCACTGACTGTGAGCGCCGGCAGTACAGAGCACAGCGGTGACGTCACCGCTGTGCTCTGCTTTCACTTTACGGCCGGCGCTCACAGTCAGTGCGGGAAGGAGACGGCGAGGGACGTGTGACAGACAGCAGAGGGTGAGTATGTACTGTTTGTTTTTTTACATTTACGCTGGTAACCAGGGTAAACATCGGGTTACTAAGCGCGGCCCTGCGCTTAGTAACCCGATGTTTACCCTGGTTACCAGGGGACTTCGGCATCGTTGGTCGCTGGAGAGCCGTCTGTGTGACAGCTCTCCAGCGACCACACAGCGACTAAACAGCGACGCTGCAGCGATTGGCATCGTTGTCTGTATCGCTGCAGCGTCGCTTAGTGTGAAGGTTCCTTTACCCTTAAGGTACCTTCACACGAAGCGACGCTGCAGCGATAGCGACAACGATGCCGATCGCTGCAGCGTCGCTGTTTGACCGCTGGAGAGCTGTCACACAGACCGCTCTCCAGCGACCAACTATGCCGAGGTCCCCGGGTAACCAGGGTAAACATCGGGTTACTAAGCGCAGGGCCGCGCTTAGTAACCCGATGTTTACCCTGGTTACCAGCGTAAAAGTAAAAAAAGCAAACAGTACATGCTCACCTGCGCGTCCCCCAGCATCTGCTTCCTGACACTGACTGAGCTCCGGCCCTAACAGCACAGCGGTGACTTCACCGCTGTGCTTTCACTTTCACTTTAGGGCCGGCGCTCAGTCAGTGTCAGGAAGCAGACGCTGGAGGACGCGCAGGTGAGCATGTACTGTTTGTTTTTTTTACTTTTACGCTGGTAACCAGGGTAAACATCGGGTTACTAAGCACGGCCCTGCGCTTGGTAACCCGATGTTTACCCTGGTTACCAGTGTAAAACATCGCTGGTATCGTTGCTTTTGCTTTCAAACACAACGATACACAGCGATCGGACGACCAAATAAAGTTCTGGACTTTATTCAGCGACCAGCGACATCACAGCAGGATCCTGATCGCTGCTGCGTGTCAAACGAAACGATATCGCTAGCCAGGACGCTGCAACGTCACGGATCGCTAGCGATGTCGTTTCGTGTGAAGGTACCTTTACTTTCATGGCCACAGATATATTTTCTCTCTCTGTATGTTACTAATTGCAGCCTATATCTGATCTTTTCAGTACATTAGTAATCAGGACAGCAGTATTCTAATCCTCCACTGTGTAAACAAATGAAGGTTAATAAACTTTACCTGCAGCAGATAGGTAATAATTGACTGAGCAATGAATAGCTTCTTTGATGGTATAAATATGCAATGTAGGTCACTAAACTCTGTAAATAAATGCTGCATTCAATGACTTAACACAGGATGTACATTTGTAGCTATGCTCAAATAATAGCAACAGTGACAATCAAACTTCCTTCTGGAACCACACAGTCCATAGACCTCTGAAAAATTAAATAAGACATGGGTTAGCTCAAAGAGAATTGAACATAACATATGCTGTATTAGTGCATATAGACGTGCAAAAAGGAAGGGGTGCTCTGCTCAAAACACCTCTTTATGGAGCAAAAGAGAGAAGCTCTTTGAAAAGCAGCTACCACTTTTCCAGAGTAAGCCAATCCATACATTACATGGACTGCCTTTTATATACCGTATTTTTCAGACTGTAAGACGCACCTAGGTTTTGGAGGAGGATATTAGGGGAAAAAAAATTGAAGCAAAAAATGTGGTCAATTCTGTACTTAATATCCACTATCCTGGTATATATGGTCCCCTCATCCCCATCCTGATACACATGGCTCCCTCATCCCCATCCTGGTATGCATGGCTCTCTCATCCCTGCCCTGGTATGCATGGCTCCCTTATCCCTATCCTGGTATGCATGGTCCCCTACATCACTACCCTGGTTTGCATAGCCCCATCATCCCCTTCCTGGTATGCATGGCTCCCTCATCCCTACCCTGCTATGCATGTTCCCTCTCATCCATACCCTGGTATGCATAGCTCCCTCATCCCCATCCTGGTATGCATGGCTCCCTCATCCCCATCCTGGTAAGCATGCCCCCCTGATCCCTATCCTGGTAGGAATTGACCCTCTCATCCCTATGCTGGTATGCAGGGCCCAATCCTTAGCCTGGTATGATTGGCCCCAAACCCCGCTCCTGGTATGCATGGCCCCATCCTTATGATTAGCCCCCACCTACCCACCCACCCCCATCCTGGTATGCATGACCCCATCCTTATGACTGGCCCCTACCCCCATCCTAGTATGCACTGCCCATCAGAAAACATTAAAAAACAAACCATTATACTTACCTTCGCGACACTCAGTCGCAGCGTCCTGTTCCGATGCCAGGAACTGCTTTATGCAAGTAAGCAGCGCATGGCAGGGACGTCATGCTCTGCTCAAAAGGAGAGCACAGCTGCTGGAATACTCAATGCTCTGCATGCCGGGACTGTATGCACGCAAAGCAGTGAGTATTCATTGCTCTCTAGCGAGCACAGTGTCAGCTGGAGACTTCTTGTTGCTGCCGGCGATCACATGTGCCGATACTTAAGAGAAATGAATATTCAATGATCCTCCTTGAGATGTTTCTATTACTTCATTGGAGTCCAGTTGTGTTTAATTAAACTTATAGGACTTGATTTGGAAAGTTCCACAAAGTCAACTATCACTTCAGCCCAGTCCGGCCTTTATGGCAGAATCGCCTGATGGAAGCCTCTCTTCAGTGCAAGCCATATGAAAGCCCGCATAGAGTTTGCTAAAAAACACATGAAGGACTCCGAGACTATGACAAATATGATTCTCTGGTCTGATGAGACGAAGATAGACCTTTTTGGTGATAATTCTAAGCAGTATGTGTGGAGAAAACCAGGCACTGCTCATCACCTGACCAATACAATCCCAACAGTGAAACATGGTGGTGGCAGCATCATGCTATGGGGTGTTTTTCAGCTGCAGGGACAGGACAACTGGTTGCCATTGAAGGAAACATGAATGCGGCCAAGTACAGAGATATCCTGGATGAAAACCTCTTCCAGAGTGCTCTGGACCTCAGACTTGGCCGAAGCTTCACCTTCCAACAAGACAATGACCCTAAGCACACAGCTAAAATAACAAAGGAGTGGTTTCAGAACAACTCTGTGACCATTCTTGACTGGCCCAGCCAGAGCCCTGACCTAAACCCAATTGAGCATCTCTGGAGAGACCAGAAAATGGCTGTCCTCCAACGTTCACCATCCAACCTGACGGAACTGGAGAGGATCTGCAAGGAAGAATGGCAGAGGACCCCCAAATCCAGGTGTGAGAAACTTGTTGCATCATTCCCAAGAAGACTCATGGCTGTACTAGCTCAAAAGGTGCTTCTACTCAATACTGAGCAAAAGGTCTGAATACTTATGACCTTGTGATATTTCAGTTTTTCTTTTTTAATACATTTGCAAAAAATATTACATTTCTGTTTTTTTAGTCAAGATGGGGTGCAGAGTGTACAGTAATGAGAAAAAAATGAATGGTGTCACACTTGGGTATTTTCTATCATATAGACCCCTCAAAATGACTTCAAATGAGATGTGGTCCCTAAAAAAAAATGGTGTTGTAAAAATGAGAAATTGCTGGTCAACTTTTAACCCTTATAACTCCGTCACAAAAAAAAATTTTGGTTCCAAAATTGTGCTGATGTAAAGTAGACATGTGGGAAATGTTACTTATTAAGTATTTTGTGTGACATATGTCTGTGATTTAAGGGCATAAAAATTCAAAGTTGGAAAATTGCGAAATTTTCAAAATTTTCGCCAAACAAACAGTACATACTCACCCTCTGCTGTCTGTCACACGTCCCTCGCCGTCTCCTTCCCGCACTGACTGTGAGCGCCGGCAGTACAGAGCACAGCGGTGACGTCACCGCTGTGCTCTGCTTTCACTTTACGGCCGGCGCTCACAGTCAGTGCGGGAAGGAGACGGCGAGGGACGTTTGGAATTTACCAAATGGCTGCAATGAAACAAAGAGTGAAAAATGTAAAGGGGTTTGAATACTTTTCGTAGACACTGTATATCCATTATGTAATACCATCAGGTAAATAAGAACAAGAGGTCTTGTAAGTGATAATATTGCCACTCACAGATCCCTGATCTCAACAGCATTGAGTCTATGTGGAATTACATGCATGAAGAGACAGATGGATTTGCACAAGCCTACATCCACAGATGTGTGATTAGTTCTCAAGATGTTTGTAACAACCTCTCTGCTTAATTTCTTTAATTCTGTGTACCTAAAAAAACAACAACAAAATAATGTTTTTGTTTTTTTTTTTTAAATCCATTTAACACAACAATGTTTTGATGCTGTTTTGAAGGCAAAAGGTGGTCTCACTAAATATTGATTTGATTAAGATTTCTCTTTTGTTTATTCACTTTGCATTTTATTAATTTTGAACTATAAACTATTAGCACCTCTATTTTTTAAAGCACTCATTTTGCAGCATTTTTCCACACCTGCCTAAACCTTTGTACAGTACGGTAGATACACAAGAATTAATCCTTTCAGGATATCTAGAACCATATTTTATTATAATTCCTTCACCTGTGTCAGTCAGAAATCACCAGGATGGAGCTGATACGCAGAAGCATGCCTTTGCCTGTGAAACAGCTCCATATCATCAGGCTTCCTCCACCGAACTTGATATTTTCTTCAACTTCTCAGACCGTTAGCCCCTTTTTCCCTTGTTTCTTTCAGACCCTTTTGCACCTATCAGAGCCTAGGCTATTGACTTTGGTGTCATTGCTCCAAATCAGCTGTTTCAATCTTTAAGTGTCCACTGTTGGTACTTGTTTACAAACTCAAAACGACATTTGTTATGACAATATTGAAGTTGAGGCTTCTTCACCTTCTTTTGGGCCACCATTCCAGACTTGTGTAATGTGCATTGCACGGTGCTTGCATCGACGTCTGTGTGATCTCACTATTATGAAGCACACAATCCATCTTCTCTGTCGTGTTTGTAACGTCACCACTGATAGACCTTGGGATAAGCCGACTTGTTGACTCTGATATTTTGCCTGGATGTACACCATATGGCTTCTTGAATGGATGGACAAACTTCATTTCGTGTTCTCCAACTGTCATGCCACTTATATGATGCAGTTTACCTATTGTCTTGGCCAAGACCGCTATCGATGAGCTGGATGATGTGGTTTTTCTTCTCTTGGAAAATAGTCTTCATGGCTGCTCCTCGTTTTGAACCAATAACATTTCACTTGGGAATCAACCTAATCAACCTAATACACTGAGCTATTAGAGAATGTGAGAACAGGTTGTATTTTGTAGCATTCAGGAAGAAAAATATTTTTCCACCACCATGAGCAAAACAGTAACAATGCAGTGACATGACAAGAATCTGCATAACTAATCATATGCTAAATAGTTGCACGTAAAATTTGTATAAAATGTATGTATGTATGAAATAGTCAAGATGATGGTCTATAAAATGATCGTAGTCCCACGATCAATGCAGTAGTGGATTATGAGATATGGAGCCTGAAAGTCAAAAATTCAAAACATTGTTACCCTTTTGTTCTTCACTGTACCTTGCAAAATTAATGCTCTGATGCTGTTTTGAAAGCGACGGGTGGTCACACCAAATATTGATTTGATTTAGTTTGTAATTTGTTTATTCACTTTGCAATGTGTTAATTGATTAACATAAACTGTCAACACTTCTACTTTCCAAAGCATTCTCTCTTTGCATCGTTTTTTCCACACCTAGCTAAAAATGTTGTGCACAGTACTGTATGTTAAGGTGCATTTTTTCCAATAGAATATGTCATGTGCCATGCGGCCAGTCACTCTGCTACAAAGTCATGTGTTTGTTAGGCTAAGTTCAGTCAAGCTCTGAACTTTGCGGACCAGTGACGTCCATACGGACATGAGTTCCGTGTGGAAAATTGCCTATTTGCACTAGTACATAGGCTATCATTGCTTGGTGTGTTGTCTGTATGGGTACTGTTGCACACAGACTGCAGGCGGACAAAAAAAAAACACTCGTGTGACCATACCCTTACTGTGAATTATCACTGTTTGGTGATATAATTTTTGAATCCCCTTGTTTCACCTTTACATGCTGCAAAGTAAAAAATATTGCAAACTGGATTAAAGCTTGGTTGTGGGACTTACTACTGCAGCCATATTGCATCAGAGAATATGCTCTTTTCTCATTTTGACAACTTCAGACTGTTTTTTTGTTTTGTTTGGGATCTTAGAAAATATTATTATTCAATTATTGAGGTATAATTATATAAGATTAGACAAAACCTTTAAAGAGTTTATCCAGTGGGTATTTTTTACCAGTGGCTCAGAATGGGTTAAAAAAGAAGAAGCAATGCTTCTGGGTCTCCCAGGGTTCCTTCTTCATGGCCCTGTCTTGATACACAGGAAATGCTAGGAAACACCACTTAGCAAAAAAATTAGGATCACTGCGTGACCAGTGATTAATTGATTAGAATTCTATTTGGCTTGCCTGCTCTCTTCACATGTATTTTTATGGGATTGTGCTCTACTGTATTAATCTATTTTGTAGAGAAACCTTGGAATGTATTTTTCTGTAATACTTCCTAGGCAGTTGAAACAGAATATCGTTACAAACTTGCCCATGCATGAAGATTTCGATGGATACTGTTGCAATTCCTAGTATCTATGACCCTTCCATTTCAAAACATTGAATAACTAATTATGTGAGCTCATTCATGGACCACTGAATAGTTTTATATCCACTCTATTCTTTCATGAGGTGATTAGTGTCTGCATTAACAATAAAAATACTTGTACACATTATACATCTTCTAATTTACATAAAATGAGGAGGTAAAGTGGGTAGAGCAATATGACTGCAGTGTCAGACCGTGTCACTCTCGGACTCGGGTATGTCCCAAAGCTTCCCTAACGTCCTATGTGGGTCCTTCCACCCGCCGCTGTCATGTGCCTAGTCCCTGACTGTCATCTCTACTAACTCTGGCTAGTGCACTGGCCTGCAAAGATGCTAACCTCACCACTGCAAATTATATTACACAGGGAAAGAGACAAACAAAAAGTATAATGCTCAGCTCAGAATCTGTTGCTAAGCTCTACAGCAGCAAAATAAATGGCACCAGGATAACAGAACTCAAACAGCGGCAATACCACTGTCACAGGTGAGGTCGACAAACCTAGCTGGTCTGCATAGAGCAAAAACTCTATAACTGACGATGTGCTGATGGGTCAGGTGTCTATTTAAAGGGAGGTGAGAGTGGTTACCTACCAGCATCAGTAGACCAGCCTAAAAGAAACTACCAGCAAGAGAGTAAGATTAACTCTTGCTGGATCAAAGGAAAAAATAACAACATTTAAATTTCAGCAGACCCACAGCTGCCACAAATCCCTTAAGAATTTGTGACAATACCCTGTTTTCTATAACGGGCCTCTGGACCCTTAAGACTAGACTAGTCCGGAAATGACATATGGCAAGGAAGCATCGAAACACTAGCATTCACCTCCGTAGTCACCTCGTCTTCAAAGCCATAGCAAAGGCAGACTGACGATGATGGTGATAATGTAGGCTCTGGAGGCGCAACAAATCTCCTAAGCGATGACCTGTGGAACACGTTATTGACATGCTGTCATGATTTATTTAGGGATTTGTGGCGGCTCTGGTTCTGCTGTAATTTAAATGTTGTTTTTTCCTTTTGGGCCAGCAAGAGTTAATATCTGTCTCTTGCTGGCAGCTACTTTTAGGCTGGTCAGCTAATGTTGGTTGGTAACCACTCCCACCTTCCTTTAAATAGTCACATGACCCATCAGCTGATCGTCGGTAATAGAGTTATTTTATTCAGACCAGCCTGGAGTGAGGAACTCTCCTGTGTCAGTAGTTTTGCTGCAACTGTGGGAGTTCAGATACAGGGTGCCATTTTCTATGATGCTGTGAAGCTTGCCAGCAGAGCCTGAAGCTAAGTATTTTGTCCCTTTTTCTTTGTCTGTCCTGTGTTTGTCTATTTCCCTATGTTTCACCATCTGCAGTGGCGAGGTTAGTGTCCTTGCCAGCCAGTGCACTAGCCATTAAGGAGACAATCAGGGACTAGGCACGTGATGGCAGCGGGGACAAGGACACACATAGGGCATTAGGGGAGTTTAGGAACAGACGCAGGTTGGTGTCAGGAGGTGTCCAATCCCTTGCTCCCTACCATTAAGGCCTTCCTCTCCCCTTTTCCATTCTTTCGTATTTCTATGCTGTGTCATCCGCCGGACATACCCGTGTCTGAGCATGACATTATAACCAACTTGCACTATTTTCTGGAGTCTCTATGGCTCCTGCTGAGGCTTTTGCATGCCGGACTCAGACCCTGATGGAGGAGGTTACTGAGTTGCGGTCACAGGTGGTGCAGCAGTTTCAGCAGATGTCTGGGTTCTTGGTTTCAGCTCAACCGGAACCCAAAATATCTCTCCCTGACAGATTCTCTGGAGGAAGAGATAAATTTATGGTTTTCAAGGAAGCCTGTAAATTATATTTCAGGCTCTGCCCTCGTTTCTCAGGGAGTGAGGAAAAAGGATGAGGATTGTAGTCTCCCTTCTGAAGGGTGATCTCCAGTCCTGGGCCTTCTCCCTGCCGACCAACTCTCCATCTTTGTGGTCAGTGGATGAGTTTTTTTGCTGCTTTGGCCCAGGTGTACGGTGATCCTGATGGCGTCTTCCTGGCTGAGTCTAAACTCTGTAAGATCAAGCAGGGGCCCTGGCCGGTTGAGGAGTATTGCTCGGTGTTCTGGAAATGGGCCACTGACACTCAGTGGAATGACCCTGCCCTACGGAGTCATTTTTGTCAGTATCTGTCAGCTGGACTTCAGGATCTTCTGGTACAATATGCTACTCCAGGGTCGTTGGATGCCGCCATGACCCTTGCTATAAGGGTGGATAGAAGTGTCAGGGAGAGACATACTCCGACTCTGCCCCCTGTTGTTCTTCCTAGGGAGGAGGTCACACAGGTGCCATCTGATGAACCCATGCAGTTGTAGGGTGGTGTCTCTTCTTATACTAGGTTGCCTGCGGTTCACCATGGGATGGGGGCAGGTTTTTACTGTGGCCTTACTGATCATTACATCAAAGTCTGTCCACCTCACACCAAAAATGTTACTCTAGCTCAAAAGCCATGTTCCTCTGCTCCTGTGCAGGGCGACGACCAGGGTGTGTACATTTCCTCCACTTTTAGGTCTCCATTTACCATTTGTGCTGAAATAGCAGTTGGTGGGAAAACAAACTATTCCAGGTCCTTATGGATAGTGGAGCTGAAGTCAGTTTGGTGGATGATGACACAGCATATGAGTACAACAAAATGGAAAAAAAGGAGAGTAAGAACCTCACGGTCAGGAGCGGGGGATGGGACATCACCTGACACCAACCTGTGCCTGTCCCCAAGCTTCCCTAATGCCCTAAGGAGGTTTTTCTCCCCGCCACCATTAAGTGTCTAGTCCCTCACTGTCACGTCTACTAATCCTGGCTAGTGCACTGGTCTGCAAGGACACTAGCCTCACCACAGTAGATGATATTACACAGGGAAATACTGTAGATAAACAAGGGACAGACAAAAAGGATAATACTCAGCTCAGAATCTCCTGCTAAGCTCCACAGCAGCCAGAGTTTACGGCACCAAGATAGCAGAACTCCAACAGCGGCAATACCATAGTCAGAGGGGAGCTCCACACACTTAGCTGGTCTGCATAGAAGAAAACTATATAACCGACAATCAGCTGATGGGTCATGTGACTATTCAAAGGGAGGTGGGAGTGGTTACCAACCGACATCAGCAGACCAGCCAAAAAGAAACTGCCAGCAAGAAAGTGACATTAACTCTTGCTGGACCAAAGGAAAAAAACATCTAAATTTCAGCAGACCCAGAGCTGCCACAAATCCCTTAAGAATTCATGATACAAAGTGTAGGGTTTTCTTTTTATACATGGAGCTATATAGTTCTGAACAGGAACAATATACACAAATAGTAAGAATATTTGAAGACAATTATGACTGCGCCCACTATTCCCTCCTGGAAAAAAAATTGACAAGAATGGCTGAGAAGCTAGATAAATCTGTCTAAAAGATCTTTGCACCTGAGTTTTGGCATGCTACAAATAACACGCATAACTAACCGGCTTTGTAATTGTTGGTCACTGTTTGAAACATTGCACATACCCTATAAAGTTTTCTGTCGTCATGGATTATCTGTCTGTTATGGTTCTTAATCAGTAATAAGTCATTGTTGTGGTGTTACAGGTGATTGCACACAAGTATAATAATTGTTCATCCAGTTAATTAATCTGCGTAATAACGGCTTTAATCCATGACCTGTTGAGAGCCCTGGAAAGGAAAGGCTGAGTGATGCTAATCTAAGATGAAGAACCTGTTACTTGTTAGAATTAGTGAGACTTGTGACACTGATAGGTTATCATCACATTTTAAACAATTTCAATGCACAAAATTCTAAATGATTGATCTACAGTGTAGCAGAGTTTAAAGAAGAAACAATTGCTTTTCGGTTAAATGGGTTGGACAATCATACCATATTGGTGACGTATACCAGCAGGATAGATAATTAGTAGGAGATAGGCGAGTGCCCGACCACAGACACTATACTATACAGCCCCATTGGTGTTTATATCCGTCAGCTGCTGGGGCAAATGCCAGCTAATCAGAGGGAGTGCTGGGTGTTGCACCCCCATGATCTAATATTTACAATAGATGGGTCATCAAAATGGTGTGACCTGTAAGAGCTAAAATAGGTACCCACTCAGTCTGTGCCCACTAGTCGGTCCATCACTCATCAGACTGCATGAAACCCATTACCACATTACGGCGAACCTCTCATTGGGTCCCTAACTTTTTATAGACTTAAAAAGTGTGGTGCCTTGTGCCAACCACCTCCGTGGCTGACCAGGTGCCTTACAACAATTCAATTAGCAGGAGTCTGCAAGAGGGAGTCTTGCCTATTTTTGCTCTAAATTCACAGTCTAAAAGTTTGTGAAAGGTGAGTTTTTTTTGTTCCCTTCACTTGGTGTTGGTGCTGTGTGGCTTTCATTGTTGCTGTTGTTTTGTGCCCGGAGTCATGGATACTCAGCTTTGCAACATGGCTGCTGTGAGACACCAGGTTGACCGCCCTGCTCGTGCGCTACTGCTGCGGCAGTGGTTGGTGCACAGTGTCAGTTTTAAGGCTATAAAAACACAGGGAGAGGTTCGCTATGATGTGGCAGTGTGCTTCATACAGTCTGGTCAAAATGTCAAACTAAAAACCTCATGTTCAGCTTTGTAAACTTCATCTTAGCGGCATTAGATCAATGTATGATTTTTGGATGTGCGGTTCAGCAGAGAACACACTGCTACCATTTCCTATACAGTAAAACAAGTGAGACACATACCTGCAAAACGAAGGCCAAAACACACTTTTGGCCTGGGTGTGGTATATCAGGGTCTATATGAAAGGTACGGTATATGTCAGGAAAAGTTCCCAACATATTCATAGGTATTGAAAGATAGATAGCTATTAGAAAATATACAGTTTTAATATTCTACAGACATTTAGATGATGATGTCTAACTTTTGATTCACCCAGTATATTAAGACCTGAATGAAAGGATAGTCACTTTGACCCAAGTACTAGGGTCTCTATTAGCAAATGCTTCACTCCCTGCATTATTCTAAATCCTCCTGTTGAGATTGTTATGTTTAATGGAGGGGTTTCCGTAGGAAGGCTTATTTTACTTGGAACACCCTGCGGATCACGCTGAGCATAACTCTACTTTAATCTTTAGTCATAATGACTGTAGTGCTTCCATGGATGTGATCATAGTAATGAATATAGTAACTCTACAATAATAACTCGCCTTAAACTATTTTGATTTTATAGAGAGTGGGGAGCAGATACAAGCAATTATTTCCTCATATCATTCCATTTTTTTTTTTAAATATTGATTTACGGTAAGTGTTTGTTAACACCTACATTTTAGGGCTTACTGGTATAAATTGCATAAATACTTTGATGAATGCCTGAGTTTTAGTTCTCATTTACTTCAAAAGCTTCTAAATCTGTTACTTTTGACAAGAAGAATAGCACAGCATGCAGCACTATACTTACCATCAAAATAATGGAGCCGATCAAACTCTATTATATGACATTTGGGTCTGGTAGGCACAACTAGAGTCCATTATGTGACAGTTCCTTAACTTCGGAAGTGGCAATGCAGATGTCAACTCAGACTAACAACAGATAGCCATATCAGAAATACATCAGCAAAATGCAGAAGTGATTGGCTTTGGCTCCATGTGCTCAACTATATCAGGAGCAGGTGAAGGAGTTGCCTTCTATTGCATGCATTATTCTGGTCCATAAAATAAACCAGAATAGTTTTTTTTTCCACCTTGACCATCAGTATGTGTGGGAAAATCCCTGATTTATACTGCACAGTGATTACAAGAGAAGCTTGTGGACAGCACAGACAAAATATACAAATGTGTAAATATGCCCATACTGTATTATTCTATGCTTTATACAGAACAGCTACAGCAGACACTAACAGTGGGGATAATAAGTATTTGATACACTGCCGATTTGCAAGTTTTCCCACATATAAAGAATGGAGAGGGCTGTGTTTTGTATTGTAGGTACACTTCAGCTGCGAGAGGACAGAATCTTAAAAACGTTTCGGGAAATCACATTGTATGAATTTTACATAATTAATTTGCACTTTATTGCATGAAATAAGTATTTGGTACAATAGAAAAACAGAACTTAATACTTGGTACAGAAACCTTTGTTTGCAATTAAAGAGGTCAGAATTTTTCTGTAGCTCTTGACCAAGTTTGTACACACTGCAGCATGGATTTTGGCCCACTCCTCCATACAGATCTTCTCCAGATCTTTCAGGTTTTGGGCCTGTTGCTGGGCAAATGTCATCCCATTATCCCGAAGAATGTAAGTCCGCAAGGACAGGGTCCTCTCCCCTCTGTACCAGTCTGTCATTGTAAGTTTGTTTACTGTTAACGATATCTATAACCCTGTATGTAACCCCTTTTCTCATATACAGCACCATGGAATTAATGGTGCTATATAAATAATAATAATAATAATAATAGTTTTACTGGGACAGAGAGGCGCCGGAAGACTGCAGCGCCTGATTTACTCTACTCACTACTGCACTAGTTACAAGCACTTCACCTTCGTATTAAATGGTGTAAATGTCTTTTGGCAGTGCAGTGGTTAATCTGCTCAGTTGAGAGCTCCTGGGGAGTTTAGGCTCTCATCTGTGCACTGTTAGCCACTCCCATCTCCTATATAAACTGGGTCCTGGTTAACTCTCATTCTCAGAGCTAGCTTCTCCTGCAAGGCTGGAGGTTGTTGTTTGTGGTCATTAGAGTAGGCGGTTGGTGGATTTATCTGTGACTGTTGCTAAACTTTGAGTGTATAATTTCCTTTCTTCTCCTATTTTGGTTTCACCCCATCCTCCACTCCCCAGTGCATCTCTCTGTTATTTGTGTGTGTATATATTTGTATGTTTGGTATTTTTCGTTACCCCTGTTCACATTAATTTACAACAGAAAAAAACCCCGTAAAATTGAATACTTTATTAAATAACAATAATGAAAAAATGGATCATAAAACATACAAAAACCCTATCTACTGAGTCAGTACTACAGGGGGGAAAGATGTAATCCCCTGTATTAATTTATAATTAGTGCTGGTAAAAATGCCGCACATACAATCATTTAGATATCCATGATAAAGATGATTAAACAATTGTGATATCCAATATTCGCTATAAGGGTGTACGAATATGAGTGAAATATCCCTACAAGCTACAAAAAAATGTCCCTTAGAGATAATCCTACCTAGATGCGGAGGTTGGCACCCTAGGAGAAATGGCGAGAATGGCGCCCCCGCTCGTGCGATGACTATCCCTGGTCTCCTACCTTCTCCCTATAAGGGATAGGATTAGAAACAGAAGGCCAGATGGCTGGTAATAATGTGTGACAATATGTGATACCAGCTATATAACAATTCAGGCCCTCCCCCCAAAAATGTGATGTGAGACCAAGGATAGATGTACTAACTATGATATCACTGCATATGACAAAATAATGAAAATGAATTAAAGCTGCAGAAAATATAGCATCAGCATACAACCAGCACTATGCTTAGCTGGCTGATAATCTCATCCAAAAGGTCCATATATAATGTGCCACCAACACTGTTAAAGACTGACTGATAATTACATAAACCAGATACATATACCATACATATAGCAAAAACGCCACCACATACACCTGGATAAATGATTGTCAACAGCTGATAAAATCAGCAAAGTGGCAAATGCAGTTAGTACAGAAATATAATCACAATAATAATAGTATACTCATCTACTGCATTCATCGTCCACAGCTGATTGCTAATCCAGGTATAGTGGCTCAGGAAATGACTCAGGGCGAAAAGAATCTCCAAAACACCTCGACGCGTTTCCCCCACATTCTTGGGTTCATCAGGAGAGTAAAGATAACACCATGGCAGTGTGAAGATGTACAAAAGATAGGCCCCCCTGTTCACATTACCTTGTTGGTCTGGTTGATCTATTACAGTACACTACTACTCCCCTCTTCCCTGGGTGGGGGAAGGGTACAGACTAAGGGCGGATTCAGGAGCTAAGGCAAGGTACATGGCCCCGGCGTCTTCACCATCTGAAGTAACCCAGTGAACAGGGCGAGCAAGGGCGTGTTCAATCGCAGCATTTCGGAGGTTAAAGTGCCAGGAGTGGTGTGTGACCGCTCCTGGCACTTCGTGCCGGGTGTCAGCTGTCAGAATCAGCTGACACCCAGCGGCGATCGCTCACACACCACCTGTATGTGCGGACGATCACGCAGACGTAATAATCAAGCCCTGGTCGAATAGGCCCAGGGCACAGAGGCAGATTTTTACGTCTAATGTCAGAAAGGGGTTAATCAGTATAACGGTGCCAACCTGACGCTGTCTGTAGGTTACTGTACAAAATCCTGCTGACAGATTCCCTTTAATCCATGCGTTTCATGGATAAAAACACATACACATCATAGTCTCTGTGGTTGTTCACATGTCTGCTTTTTTTTGTGAACCATGAGTCTACAAAAAAAAAAAAATTATGGAGACATGTCAGTTTTCAATTTGAGTCGTCACAGATCAAAACCACCTATATAGGAATATGGATCCATGAAAATCATGGAAGCACCCAAATGCCATCCTTGTGCAATCCATGGAATGTCCGTCTTTAAAGGGGTTATCTGGATTTGAGAGTTAAGTCTGCAGTTACTCTACGTTACTTGCACTTTTGAATCATGATGGCGTGCAGTACAATTTGCATACATGCCGACTAAACGTGTTTTGGTTTCTCTCAATTCTTTTCTACGGAGAGAGGCTGTCACGATTCACAAGTCTGCAGTCCCATAGAGTAATTACAGACTTCACTCTCGAACATGATGAACCTCATTAACATTACAATAGTTAGGAGAAGTTTTGCAATTTTTTTTATTTGCATATGAGAAGATCACAGATGAAACACTGATGGTAAAACTGACACTTTGACCAAACACTGATGAAAACCTGATCCAAAACACTGATAGAATTTTTTTTACCTATGTTAGAAAAAGTGCATATGAATGAGGCCTTGGTTGCATAATTGGCAAAAGAAAGACATGAACAGCAGACAGGATAATTATCAAGGAACAAGAACAGGTAAGAGGTCACAAGGGCTTACAGCACAGTAGGCATCTTAATGCTATCACTTGAACACTTTCATTTTTAAAAGCTTAAGGGTACATTTTCAAAACTGAAAATTGTTCCATCGTTGTAAAACACTGTAGGAGTTAGCTGCTGTGAAATTCCAATTTCCAACATATCTGTGCTGTCTGGATTGTAAGCAGTAGTTTATAGAAAAAAATGTTTTTCTCCTATAGCGTTCCTGAGCTGAGGAGACAGATCCATTATGTGTGTGCTGCAGAGTCCTCTGTATACATAAATACATGAGCTGCACCCTGCTCATCCTTAAAATCTGGACTGGAACCTAAGGAGATATACTGTATGCAGCTATGCGCTAGCTAAGGTGAGCAGATCAATTGTTTCCATTGTTATTGTACTTCAAAGATTTGGAGTTAATTTGCCTAAACTGGATACAAGTGTAGAAAATGCCTCATGTATGAAAAGCAAACAATCTTTTTATTCCATGACAGCCAGTAGATGTCTTAAAAATATAGTTGAGTAGTCTATGGCTGCTGGATTAAAGCCCTATGAACCTCCTTCTACATGCTGGCATCCCTGACTCCTTTTCTAATTAGGAGGTCTGACCTGACGTCATAGTTGCAATGCGAGACACTCATGATGTCAGACTTTAGCCTACTTATCAGAAGAGGTGCAGGAATGCCAGAAGGTAGGATGAGGATCGCAGGTTTCACGGCAAATATGGACTACGAATGTAGTCACCACTAGACCTAATCATTTTGCTTAACTCTACTTGTAAATAGAGATGAGCCACCTCCCTAGTGTTCGGGTTCGGTTCGGTTCGTCGAACAGGGAGATGTTCGACGAACTGTTCGACGAACACCGTCGAACCCCATTGAAACCAATGGCAGGCAAACACAAACACATACAAACACATGGAAAACACATAGAAAACACCTTAAAAGGTGTCCAAAAGCTGACAAACTGCTCAGAAGACACAACAAACACATGGAAAAGTCACAACTACATATAGTCATGCGAAAAGAAAAGAGGTGGAAGAGTAAAAGGAGGAGGAGGAGACACAAATATAGGCATGTCATGCCCTTCTAAAATCAAGAAAGGCTGGTGTAAAAATCTAAACTCACTCTACCAACAACCAGACGTCTTGACAAAAAAAAAAAAGAAAAAAAGAAATATCTTTAGGTAGAATGGCGGCGGTTCCATTCAGAACACTTTCCTGGCCAAAACATACATTGAGGGGGCGTTCCGGTTACTACCTGTGCCTCCGAATAGTGAGTGTCCTCCCATTGGGCTACTTCTGTGAAGGAGCATACTACATAGATCGCTGTTTGCCCATGGGGTGCTCCATATCCTGCTCACTATTTAAGGCGTTTAGTTGCTTCCTCGAATGTGTCGTCATGGACGTTTGTAAGGCGGCACATATTATCCATTACCTTGACGACTTCTTATGCCTGGGCCCAAAAGATTCGCCACAGTGTGAAAACACGCGGTAGTCCACCTGTGAGAAGGAGAGAGCTGGAGGGAGAGTGGACACCCCAGAGCCGAGGGGTTAGATTGAGAAAGAAAGAAGGCGGTGTAGCTTGCTTCATGGGTGGGGTACGCTGCTGTGTAGCATTAAACTCTACTAGGCCCAAAAGGATTTCCTGGGCTAGATGCCGTTAAAAAATAGTACTTAGGTAAACAGGCGGTGTAGCTTGCTTCATGGGTGGGGTACGCTGCTGAGTAGCACTAAATTCTACTAGGCCCAAAAGGATTTCCCAGGCTAGATGCCATTACAAAATAGTAGTTAGGTAAACAGGTGGTGTAGCTTGCTTCATGGGTGAAGTACGCTGCTGAGTAGCACCAAATTCTACTAGGCCCAAAAGGATTTCCTGGGCTAGATGTTGTTACAAAATAGTACTTAGGTAAACAGGCGGTGTAGCTTGCTTCATGGGTGGGGTACGCTGCTGAGTAGCACCAAATTCTACTAGGCCTAAAAGGATTTCCCGGGCTAGATGCCATTACAAAATAGTAGTTAGGTAAACAGGCAGTGTAGCTTGCTTCATGGGTGGGATACTGTGCTGAGTAGCACAAAATGCTATTAGCTACAAAACTATTTCCTGGGCTAGATGCAGTTAAAAATTATTAATTAGATCAACAGGGGGTGTAGCTTGCTTCATAGGTGGGGTAAGCTGCTGAGTAGTACCAAATTCTATTAGGCCCAAAAGGATTTCCTGGGCCAGATGCCGTTAAAAATAGTACTTGGGTAAACAGGCGATGGGTGGCTGGGCTACTCTGCCGACTAGCAGACACTGAAGCTTTGGAGCAGACCTCTGAATCCCAGGCCATAGTATGAGTAAACAACTCTGCAGACAACCCCACCCACCTGGAATTGACGATGGCAACGTCATGTAAAACTCAGCAAGGGGACTAAATAAAAGAGTCTCCATTTTTTCAAAAAATTCGGCCACAGACACCACTTAAGTGGCATCAATTTGCCAGAGTTTTTTTAAAACGGTTGGTGAGGTGATTTTCAAAAATCATCAAGCTTTTAGTCTCCCCAAGATGACACAGGGGTAGAAAAGTCCTTGCGGATCCAGGATTTGTTCATCTTGATGAACGTTAGTTTGTCTACATTGTCACTGGACAGCTGCGTGCACTTATCTGTCAGCACACCACCAGCAGCGCGAGAGAACGATGGCTGCGGGGCACGACAAGATCTCCAAGGCGTGAGTGGCGAGCTCAGGCCATTTTTCAAGATTGGGAGCCCAAAATGAGCAAGGGTCCAGTTCCACAGTCATGGCATCTATGTTAACTTGGAGATAC
Source organism: Ranitomeya variabilis (assembly GCF_051348905.1). Lineage (NCBI taxonomy): Eukaryota > Metazoa > Chordata > Amphibia > Anura > Dendrobatidae > Ranitomeya > Ranitomeya variabilis. The sequence goes on from NC_135233.1 coordinate 447,891,575, forward strand.
TCTTGTACCATCCTCTCTAGGCGTTGGCTGTGCGTCAGACTTCTTGTCTCCTGTGGCCTTGCAAAGGATGGTCTAAAAAAATCTTAAAACGATTGGAAAAAATTGCTGTTACCACCAGATACGATGTTACTGTTATTGTTAGAGTGATGACTCAATAGTCCCACGGTTGGCAAGTTAGAACTCAGAGATTGACTACGTGCACCACTGGTGTTTTGTGGAAAAGCAGATGATAGATTCTGTAACACTCTCTGCTGATACTCCTGCATGCGTGAATCCCTTTCTATGGCAGGAATTATTTCGCCAAATTTGCTTTTGTACCGGGGATCTAAGAGTGTGGCAACCCAGTAGTCGGCATTACTTCGGATTCTGACAATCCGAGGGTCATGTTGCAGGTAGTGCAGCAAGAAGGCACTCATGTGTCTTGCGCATCCAGGAGGACCAAGTCCTTGTTGTCTTGGTGGTGGCGAGGTGAGAATCATGCTTCCTTCGTCTGCCCTCTCCCCCCAACCTCGCACAACAGAAATTTGATCAAGGTCTCCCTCATCTGATGAGTCTTCCATGCCCAGCGCCAGTTCGTCCTCCACTTCTTCCTCGCCTCCTTCACCTTCCTCAACAGTTTGGCTGCTACTATGTACCCTCGGTAATCCCTCTCCCCCAGCCTCCAATGCCAGCCGCCTTGTTGCTGCCAACCTTCTTGACCTTGGAGATATGATCCCTTCCGCATACGACTCCTCCTGTTCCTCCTCCTCCTCTTGTTCCACCACCTGACTCCAAACACTGTGTAAGGTGTGCTCCAGCATGTAAATCACTGGAATGGTCATGCTGATAATGGCATCGTCAGCACTAAACATCTTCGTTGCTATTTCAAAACTGTGCAGAAGGGTGCATAGGTCCCTGATCTGAGACCACTCCTGCAGCATGATTTGCCCCACCTCTTGAGCTCGTTGGCCCAGGCTATACGTCATAACATATTGCACCAGGGCTCGTTGGACAGTGCAGATGCTGCTCCTAGGCCCAAAACTATTAACTGGATTAGATGCAGTAAAAATAGAGATACACAGGCGGTATAGTTAGTTTCACAGGTGGGCTACTCTGCTGACATGCAGACACTGCTCCTAGGCCCAAAACTATTAACTGGATTAGATGCAGTAAAAATAGAGATACACAGGCGGTATAGTTTGTTTCACAGGTGGGCTACTCTGCTGACGTGCAGACACTGCTACTAAGCCCAAAACCCCCAAAACGATTTACTGGGTTAGATGCAGTAAAAATTGAGATACACAGGCGGTGTAGCTAGCTTCACAGGCGGGCACTCTGCTGACGTGCAGACACTGCTACTAAGCTCAAAACCCCAAAAAGATTTACTGGGTTAGATGCAGTAAAAATTGAGATACACATGCGGTGTAGCTAGCTTCACAGCGGGCTACTCTGCTGACGTGCAGACACTGCTACTAAGCCCAAAACCCCAAAACGATTTACTGGGTTAGATGCAGTAAAAATTGAGATACAGAGGTGGTGTAGCTAGCTTCACAGGCGGGCTACTCAGATTGGCTGAGCTAGATTACACCAAATGCTGTGACTAACACTTGCACAGCACTGGCTCAGACCTGCCTGGCAAACAGTGCTATGAACTGCTGTAACCTACCCTGAAAAGGGCTGATATTACAACTAGTCCCAACTCCCGACACCCTAAACCTATCTCTCTGAAAATTCGCTGGTAAAAAAAAAGACTTTGACTGTATAGCGCCCACAGCAGCAGTGGTGCCGTCTAACACTAAGCTGCAGCAGTGAGGAAATGGTGGCGACGGGGCAAATGGCTGGTTCTTATAGGGCAAGGACATGTGATATACACAGCCAATGACACATGCCCTTGCTTGTGTGCATCACATGCACATTGCTGTGTGTGTGTACTGCTGATAGGCTGAGAGACTGCACTGCCCCTCTGTAAATGCGGGAAAGAAAAAAATGGAGATCGGCGTTATTTCAGTACAGATCTATCCCCCGCCCCCCCATCCACTATACACTGAAACAGTCCATTAACAATGATAAACAGTTTTAATGTGCAAATCAAGCTAGGCTTTTGGTGAACGAACAGTTATCGAACAGAAACTCGAACAGCCAAATTTTAAGCAAATTGTTCGGGTTCGTCGAACGACTCGAACACCGCCCAAAACAGCTCGAATTTGAAATAGGCTAACAGTTCGACTCGAACACCGCTCATCTCTACTTGTAAATGATGAGAAGTTATACACAAAGGTCCACATTTATGAAGTTCACACCAGTCGCAAATGACGACACTGAAGCATTGATTCTTAAAATATTGTTTGCCAGATTTTTATTCTAAAACTGCTTGAACGGTCGCAAAAGTTTTGTGCAACTCAGTAATTTTTGGCATTTTTACGCAAGTCCTCGCCAGCTCCACCAACTTTTTGAAAAGTAGTTGAACACTCATGAGGAGGGAATGTAGCAGAGTTTGGACAGCAATTTCATCATTACTTATGTCACAAACAGGGTGTAAATTATGACAGAATTGTACTCCAGCACCTGACTGGAGTACATTTTTTTGCGGTGGTGCACATAAGCTGAAATATGCGGCAGTCTTATTGAATTGGGGCCTCAGTGTTAGGGTTCACTCCGACTTGCGACTGAATGGGACGAATGCAATCCAATTAAAAATCGGATTGCATTTGTACAAATTCAATCCTATAGTTCTGTTCTCAATTGCCTTTTTTCTTTCTTTCTCAGATCGGATCACGATTGGACAGGAAAAAAAATTGCAGCATGCTGAATTCGGTTTGTACACACCCATATAAAAGTCTATGGGTGTGTGTGAAACATCGTACTACACTCGGATATCACCCAAGTGCAGTGCAATTCCCACCAATGCCGGCAGCAGAGGAGATGGAGGAATAAATTTCTCCGTCTCCTCTGCAGCTGTGCTGCGATCCTCTCATACGAGAGGATCGGAGCACAGAGCACTGACACTCGGCTCCTGCTCGCAGCCAAATGTCATTAGCATATTGCATCTGATGTTCTCACATCGGATGTGATTCACTAGTGGGACCCAGGCATTAACGTGAAAAATGGACCAGACAGGTGCATGCTGTGATTTTTTTCACATTGAACCTCAGATATGAGTTTGTCTAAACTAGCTTTTGTGTTTTTAGCTTTTTTAACACCAACAAACTTTTTTTTTCGAAACACTAGCTTTATTCAAGGGAGGGCAAACTATATCAGAATTTGGCATATTTTGCCATTTATAAACTATATCCAGGGATTTGCAATCTTGTGCACTCCAGCTGCAAGACTGAATTCATAGATCTGTTTTTCCTCAGTCCCAGAATGGAATGCATCGACTGGTTGTGGGTCACATGAGCCAAACTGGACATCCTTGAAGGCATATATGAAATTGTTGAGATTGGGTTAGAAGACCCACAATTGGTCTGTTCATCGCAGTCCACACTCAGACATCACAGCATGTATGAATTTGGCCCAACTCGCAGCCTTTCCTGACAGCAACCTAACAGGTTATGGCTGTCAGGAAAGCTGGAAGTTCTAGTGTTATTATAACTGCTTCAGGTGCTGAAGACTAATGATCATTGGTCTAAAAAATTTCCTTTAAATATGTTATAGGTTTTAATTTGGTAGGTTAAATGCTGGCACTTCTGAGTATCCCATTTATAAAGCACATAGCAGAGACTCCTATAAATGCCACTTGTGTACAGTGAGGTATAGAAAAGGATTAACCAGCTCACCCCAGCTAGGTACCCCAGGAGGCATGGTTCTGCAAGGAACCACTTGTAGAAATAGAGAGGAAATTATCCAGCTTCCAAGCTTGCAAAAATTTGCTTTGTTAAAGAATGCAATGGATGTTCGAATCACGTAGCTGTGTCTACACTCATGATGGAATCTATTAATATTTTTTAATCCAATACATTTTTGCAAGCTTGGAAGTGGGATCATTTCCTCCCTTCATTTGTACAGTGAGGTATACCTGCTACAGAAAAGTGAGCACTTGAGGTAAAATTATGAAACATTATAACCATATTGAATTTGTAAAATGACTGTAATGGTCTGAGGAATATGTGCTCGAACAGTTCCCTTACTTCATTTTCCTTCCCATGACCTCTGACTACATACTGTGTTATTTCAACCAAGTCACTGAATCAGCCCAGTGCTCTTGGCTTGTAGCTGAACGGAGATACTCATTTATCAGAGATCATTTATCATAGCCTGCGTAGGTCTAGTGACAAACAACTCAACTAATGCCAAGTGCAAGTCTCTCTTCTCAGTTCTTATCAAATTATTAGCTTCAAGTTCTAACGAGCCGTCATCATCTCCATTTCACATCTAATGAGTTAGTGGTTACATACATTCTATAAGAATTTTGCTTTTAGGGCCCTGTAGGTACAGCAAAGAATGATGTTTTTGACACAGGATAACTTATTAAGGTGTGTTATTTTTAAAGTGTTTAACCCCTTGGTGACCAAGACAATTTTGACCTTAATGACAAGGCAAATTTTTGAAATCTGACCAGTGTTAGTTTGTGATAACTCGAGAACGCTTCAACGGATGCCACTGATTCTGAGGCTGTTTTTTTTGTGAGATATTGTACTTTATGATAGTAGTAACATTTGTTCAATGTTACTTGCGTTTATGTGTGAAAAAATTTGGCAAATTTTGCAATTTTCAAACTTTGAATTCTTATGCCCTTAAATCAAAAAGTTATGTTACACAATATAGTTAATAAATAACATTTTGAACATGTCTACACTTTACATCTGCATCATTTTTGAAACATTGTTTTTTGCTAGGAAGTTATGAGGGTTAAAAGTTGATCAGCCATTTCTCATTTTTTCCAACAAAATTTACAAAACCATTTTTTAGGGACCACATCACACTTGAAGTGACTTTGGGGGGCCTATATAACAGAAAATACCCAACAGTAAGACCATTCTAAAACCTGCACCCCTCAAAGTAATGAAAACCACCTTCAAGAAGTTTGATAACCCTTCTAGGGCTTCACAGGAACTAAAGCAATGTGGAAGGAAAAAAATTAGCATTTAACTTTTTTTCACAAAAATATAACTTTCGCTCCAAATTTTTTGGGCGTGCGGCAAGGCTCGGAAAGAAAGGAGCACCGTTTGACTTTTTGAACACAAAAATAGCTGGAATCGAGAGCGGATATCATGTCGCATTTGGAGAGCCCCTAATGTGCCTAAACAGTGGAAACCTATTTGAACCTATTTTGGAAACTAGACCCCTTAACGAATGTATATAGATGTGTGGTTAGCACCTTGAACGCCCAGGAGCTTCACAGAAGTTCATAACGTAGAGCTGTGAAAATAAAAACCTCACATTTTATCCACAAAAATGCACTTTGAGCCCTATTTTTTTCATAAGGGTAACAGGAGAAAATGGACCCCAAAATTTGTTGTACATTTTCTACTGAGTATGCCAATATCCAATATTTAGGGGAATACTACTATTTGGGTGCACGGCAGAGCTCAGAATGGAAGGAGCACCGTTTGACTTTTTGAATGCAAAATGGCTGGAATCTAGAGCGGATGCCATGTCTCGTTTGGAGAGCCCCTGATCTGCCTAAACAGTGCAAACCCCCACAAGTGACCCCATTTTGGAAACTAGACCCCTTAGGGAACTTATCTAGATGTATCCTGAGCACCTTTAACCCCCTGGTGCTTCACAGAAGTTTATAACGTAGAGCTGTGAAAATAAAAACTCACATTTTACCCACAAAAATTTACTTTTAGCCCCAAATTTTTATTTTCATAAGAGTTATAGGAGAAAATGGACATCAAAATTTGTTGTGCAATTTCTCCTGAGTGTACGATACCCCATATGTGGAGGAAAACCACTGTTTGAGCGCACAACAGGGTTCGGAAAGGAAGGAGTGACGTTTTTGAACGCAAACATTGATGGAATGGTCTGTGGGCATTATGTCGCATTTGGTGAGTCATTGAAATGCCTAGACAGTGGAAACGCCCCAACAAGTGACCCCTCAAGGGTTGAAAACTACACTCTTCAAGGATTTTATCCAGGCATATAGTGAACATTTTGAACCCACAAGTACTACACAAAATTTGATAACATTAGGTCATCATATTGAAAATGTTCATGTTTTTTCACGAAAATGTTGTTTTAGCCCCAAATTTGTAATTTTCACAATGGATAATAGCAGAAAATGGACCCCACAATTTGTTTTGCAATTTGTCCCGAACATAAATATACCCCATATGTGGTCAAAAAAGGTCTGTTTGGGCACATGGTAGGGATTGGAAAGAGTGCTATTTGTCTGGGATAGATTGTGAATGCCATGTTGCATTTGAAGAGCCCCTGACATGTGAAAACAGCAGAAACCCCCCACAAGTGGCCCATTTTGGAAACTAGACCCCTGAAGGAATTAATCTAGGGCTGCAGTGAATACTTTGAATCCACAGGTGCCTCACAAAATTTAACAACATTAGGACGTGGAAATATGAAATTTTAGTGGTAAGAATGTAATTTTTGTATTTGCTGCAAATTTGTCAGGTACACAAGGGTTAATAGGTGAAACTAGACTCCACAATTTATTGCGCATTTTCTTCCGAATGTGGTGCTGCCCCATATGTTGTCAGAAATTACTGTTAGGCCACACGTCAGGGCTGAGAAGCAAAGAGTGCTATTTGACTTTTGTAACACAGATTTTCCTAGAATAGTTTGCGGGCGACATTTGCAGAGCCCCGAAGGTGCCAGAACAGCCGAAAAAAAACAAACAAACAAAGTGACCCCATTGTAGAAATTACACCTCTCGATAAATTCATCTACAGCTGCAGTGACTATTTTGTAACATCCACGCCAGGCTTTATTTTGGAGAATTGCTAATCTGCGAGTCTAATACCCAAACATTATGTCCCCATACAGTGTAGAGCCCCTATATACTCTAGTACCCCCATACATTGCGCCCAGCTTGTGCTTCTGGCGATATGCACCCGTAATTCTCTCCATTATAATAATGCCAAACATGTGGCTGCTTACTGTGGTTTAGGCACAGTGGGGCTCAGAAGGAGGGGGCATTTGGATTTGGGAGTGCAGAATTCACTTGATTTTACTTGAGGGGGCGATAGCCATATAGCTGTTCCAGAGTCTTTGTTCTACCAGTAACGTGGGAACCCATATTGTTCCAGTGACAGATGATGGACCTGAGTGGGGGATGGTTTTGTGCAGGATAAATTAGGGTTTCTATTTGTAAAATTTTGGGGTGCATAACATTTTTTGATTGCTTCCAGATTAAGGCTGGGATCACATTCTTGTGTTCTACGCTGAGCACTTACGTCAGTGTTTCCGTGTAAATCCCACAAAAAAGCGATTCAGATGAAACACCCAACAGAACTACCCGCCATAATGAGGCAGATGGAGACACTATGTAGTCCGTTAGGCGTCTGCTTCGGTGGTATCCATCTTTTTAGGCATTCACAGGTCTGTGGTCGCCCACACTTGTGCGCTAAAAAGACAGCTAAAATGATGGGACACCGTTGGAACACAGAACAATCCAAAGTGACTCCATCTGCCTCATAAGCGAGCTCCATCCGGGATATTATCTGAATCGCGGCTTTGGGGAATTTACACGGAAACCCAGATAAAAGCACTCAGCGGAGAGTGCAGGATAAATGTGGGCCGAGCCTTATTCTGATTTTTGGGAAGTGCAATGAACAAATAGAAAGCAGTACAAGAATATTTCATAATTTTATTTTTGCGCTGTTCATCGTGTGGTTAAGGCAGATTTATACTTCAGGTTGGTGCGATTACAGCAATCGATACCAGATTTATATAGTTTTTTAGGTTTTGCTGCATGTTTTTTTATGACATTGCCAAACGGAATACATAACATGTCAGTTTTATAGAGTGGGTCATTCCGAACGCAGCAATACCAATTATGTGTACTTTTTTGTTTATTTTTGTTTTATTGGAAACGCTGAATTTTGAGTGGTGAAACAGATTTTCTTGATTTGTGTGCACCTTTTTGTGTTTTGTTTACTTTTTTTTACATATTTTATTTTACTTTTTTCCCTTTTCTTTTTACACTTTTTTACTGTGGGACATGTATAATTTATACATTGATCACTTGACTCATACACTGCTGTACTCATGTAGAGCTGGATCTCACAGGCCAACATACCCTGAGGTCATCACATGACCTCAGGGTACCATGGTTACCATTGGGACCTGTGATTATCATCCCGAAGGTTAGATGGTTACTAAGGGGGTCTTGTGACCCCCTTGTACAGAAACATCTTAAATACCGCTGTGGTGGCTGACAGTGGTGTTTAAAGGGTTAATTGGCCCTGATCGGTCGCAATACCGGTCGGGGTTGAAACTGCAGGACACCCACAGGAATCACAGCCGCCGGGTGGCGCTATTCCCTTTTTCTCCATTGCCTTTTTAAAATGGCACTGAGGGAATAAGTACTCTTTACAACTGCCGTTTTAATGCGCATCACCAGTCGTTAAGGGGTTAATGTGGTCTACAAGTGAACAGGTGTACTGTTATTTTATCATTTAGGCCTCATTTATGTCTATCCTCCATGCACGTATTTGCGATGGATAGAAAAATTCTGCATATCTCTGCAGTGACAAATTTCTAGAGGTAGGAGCAAGTGTTTTGGTGGTGCCTGAATCTACTATACATTTATGGCATGTTTAGTGAATGCACTAAATATAGGAGATGGGAAAACTCTTTAAAGAAAAAATGTATTAAAAATTTACTGATTGAATTAACTATTCAAGAGATAATTTTTTAACAAGCCAAAAGAAAACACTCATAAAAAGTATGTGTGATAGAAGCCTGAGGGTAAGTTCACACAGGGCGAAACTACTCTAGAAATAAATCTGCCAAGTGTGAATACACCCTTAAGAAAGCATCAGTCACTTTGCAGTTGAATACAGACATTGCAAGAAACCTTAGCAATATGCAATTAGCTTCTACATGTACCTTTATTTAGACATCAATTTATGTAATGCAGACCTGGTTGATGGATGGCAGTAGTTTGGCACAGGGAAAATGTATTTTGCTAATTGCAGGCTGCACAAACTTGCTTAGACATGTCCCCAACCAAGATTTCATTTTGCAAAGGAAGCTTATTAAAACATGATGAAAGAGAATTAGATCCAATTATCGGCCCGTGTAAAGGGACAGTTTTTCAATTGGGGAAGATTCTCTTAATTGAAGGGGAAAATTAGATTTTGATAAATTCAGTGAAAATCAAATATGGCGAGGATAATAATAAAAAAATAATAAAACTTGTATTCTCATGCCGCAAGTGACCACTGTGGCCTAGTCACTATTGGCAGTGCCTTCGGTGAGCTTGGAGGGAAAGAAGGCCAGACCGGAGAAGAAAGAAAATTAAACTTATATGTACAAGGAACTATAGTGACACCTAAAGATCTGTAACCATGAGGAATTGGATTAAGAAGTGACAGTAGGACAGGGGTGCAAACCACTCAACTCAATTGAAAAAAGAGTGGGGAAAAAACGAGTACCGGTTTAATGGTAGTTTTAAAGTAAAAGGACAAAAAATGGTAAGTATTGTAAAATAGCCTTTATTAAGACAAGTATCCGGGCATATGGTGGCACAAAGGCACACACATACAAAAGAATTGAGTAGTAGACAGCACAAATGTGGCATAAATTTTTTTTTGCATATACAATGGATTTATAAACATACAAACATGCTATTGACAACCATGGGGACACATGGATTGTAACCATGTGTGGAGTGTTATATGTTAATATGCGTCGGTAGAAGCACATACCAGCACGAAAAGGCCATCGTCCTGACACTTGTCCACACAGTTCTCTCCTACCTCTGCCGTTTTATGTGATTGCAGAATATAGGACTGTTTTTAGGCTATGTGCACACGTTCCGGATTTTTTGCGGGTTTTTTTGCGTTTTTCGGCGTTTTTCCGCTGCAAAAACGCATAAAAAGCGATTGCATTAAGCATCCCATCCTTTTTTATGCATTCCGCAATTTTTGTGCACATGTTGCATTTTTTTCCGTGATAAAAACTCATCTAGGAAAAAAACGCAGCATGTTCATAAATTTTGCGGTTTTTTTGCAAATTTCCCACTATATCATTGCATTGGGAAGCTCTGGAAAAAAACCCGCACAAAAAACTCACAAAAAACGCAAGAAAAATGTGAAAAATACGCATGTGGATTTCCTGCGAAAGTAGTCTGGATTTGCTCAGGAAAATTCTGCACACTTTCCTGAACGTGGGCACATAGCCTTAAAGTGACAGTGAGTGCCACCATCTTTTCTACATTGTATCAAAAACTTGGTCATTGTGATCTTCTATATGGGTGTGCACCAGAATATCCCGGAGCAGGTACACCAAAATGTTTGGGCTCCTGTGAATTATGGACTACAAATGCGCGGCTGTGCCGATTCTACTATTCTCTGTAAGGGATTATTGAATTCTACATCAATTACACTGGTCTACAAAAAAAAAAAAAAAAATTCTGGCATAGACTTTAAGAACAGTTTAGACTAAATTGAGGGTGCTGAATTCAAATCTGATCTTATAATTTCTCTATCACATCACGTTTTTGCGCTACAGGTATATAGCCCATTTTCAAGAATTCCATGATAAATATACACTCACCGGCCACTTTATTAGGTACACCTGTCCAACTTCTTGTTAACACTTAATTTCTAATCAGCCAATCACATGGCGGCAACTCAGTGCATTTAGGCATGTAGACATGGTCAAGACAATCTCCTGCAGTTCAAACCGAGCATCAGTATGTGGAAGAAAGGTGATTTGAGTGCCTTTGAACGTGGCATGGTTGTTGGTGCCAGAAGGGCTAGTCTGAGTATTTCAGAAACTGCTGATCTACTGGGATTTTCACGCACAACCATCTCTAGGGTTTACAGAGAATGGTCCGAAAAAGAAAAAAAATCCAGTGAGCGGCAGTTCTGTGGGCGGAAATGCCTTGTTGATGCCAGAGGTCAGAGGAGAATGGGCAGACTGGTTTGAGCTGATAGAAAGGCAACAGTGACTCAAATCGCCACCCGTTACAACCAAGGTAGGCCTAAGAGCATCTCTGAACGCACAGTGCGTCGAACTTTGAGGCAGATGGGCTACAGCAGCAGAAGACCACACCGGGTACCACTCCTTTCAGCTAAGAACAGGAAACTGAGGCTACAATTTGTACAAGCTCATCGAAATTGGACAGTAGCAGATTGGAAAAACGTTGCTTGGTCTGATGAGTCTCGATTTCTGCTGCGACATTCGGATGGTAGGGTCAGAATTTGGCGTAAACAACATGAAAGCATGGATCCATCCTGCCTTGTATGGAGCATCTTTGGGATGTGCAGCCGACAAATCTGCGGCAACTGTGTGATGCCATCATGTCAATATGGACCAAAATCTCTGAGGAATGCTTCCAGCACCTTGTTGAATCTATGCCACGAAGAATTGAGGCAGTTCTGAAGGCAAAAGGGGGTCCAACCCGTTACTAGCATGGTGTACCTAATAAAGTGGCCGGTGAGTGTAAGTACTGTAGTGTATGAAAAGTGCCGGTTTATATGGTTCACTAAGGTAAATTTAGTTTTCATTTAGTCTCCCAATAAATGTGAGAATATCTTTGTTTTCTTTGAACATGCATAATTACCATTTGTTATGATAACACCCTTGTTTTCTGTGCTACTGGGACAGTAGAGCTACAGCAGAGCATTGGGTGAAAACTGAATGGCCTCAGCGACAGAGTTTGGCATCTGGCGATAAGAATGTCATTCATGATCCTCTAGTGGATAGGAAGGACATTGTCTTTCCTCCCTTACACGTAAAACTTGGATTGATGAAGCAGTTCTTCAAAGCTCTCAATCACAGTGGAGAATGCTTTAACTATATATGTTCAACTTTTCCTGGTCTTAGTGAAGAGAAGAGAAAGGCTGGAATATTTGATGGACCTCAAATAAGAACACTTATGAGAGACCCAAATTTTATCACATCAATGAATGAGACAGAAGAAAGAGCTTGGAATGCATTTTGTAATGTGGTGCAGAATTTTCTAGGGAATAAGAAAGCAGACAACTATGAAGAGATTGTGGAAGAGCTACTAATGAGTCTGCGAAATCTTGGATGTAGAATGAGTATCAAGATTCACTATTTACACAGCCATTTGGACTTTTTTTCCAGAGAACCTTGGGGATGTGAGCGAGGAACAAGGGGAGTGTTTTCATCAGGACATTAAAACAATGGAAGAACGGTATCAAGGCCGGTGGGACTCACATATGATGGCTGACTATTGCTGGAGCTTGATGAGAGACAACCCAGAAGCTGTACATCACAGATCAGCCAAGTAAAGAAAGTTCAAATAACTGCCATTTGTCATTCATCTGTGTGCCATATGTGTTTTTATATTTTGTAGTTTAATTCTGTAAGTATATTTGATTTGCTGTACATAGACTTTGTAATCTTTGTTATTCCTTGATTAAAAATATACAATGTAGTATCGAAAATCATGGGTTTTTATCATAAAACATTAGATAGGAGTAATTTTCATCAAAAATTGAAAATATCTCAAAATCCTGATGTGATAGCCAAAAACGGAGTTCATATTCGTAATCAGCAGCCAAAATTGACTTAAAATATGTTTTAAAACCTTTTGCCAGAAAAATTGCGTTGACCAGTGTTATTCTTCACTTTCAGTGAGATAAAATAGAGCCTTTGTTGCAGCTAATTAATTCATTGTGGCTTTGATCAGTTTAGTTGATGGAAAAAAGTCATCTGATATTGCACTAGTACAATGCACTCTCATTCACTGGGCTGCATGATTGTGTAATAGAATGTTTAAAAATTGATAACAACTATAATTCAGATCGATTTACATTATCTCAACTTCTTAGTTGAATCACTTTATAAACAGCAAATAACTTCTAATTAAAAGCAAAGAAAAGAAAGAAAAGACACATTCCTTCTTCTATCTAGGTATGTTAAAATGGATAATATCGTTATCTGTAACATTGTTAGAAAATATACCTACTTCCTGGAGGTGGAAATTTTAGCTTGATATGATTACGTTAACTAATGCTGGCGAACAACTTTTCTAAAAACTTCTAAACCTCCAGTGAGTAAAAAGATTTTAGAGTAACTGTGCTGCACATAGATTTAGGGGAATGAACCACAATAAGGGGCGGAATCTAAAGATTTTTTTAATCCCCTCCCGCCTCAGACATTTTTTTCTTTTTGTGTAAGTTTTTTTTAAGTTTTTCCACCGTTAGACATGTGAGGGCTTCTTTTGTGCAGGAAGTGTTGTAGTTTTGAATGACACGATTCATTTTACCATGAAATGTACTGGAAAATGGGGAAAAAAATTCCCAATGAGGTAAAATAGAAAAAATAATTCTGCCATTGTATTTTGTTTTGTTTTTTTCACGGCATTCATTGTGTTGTAAAAATGTCATTTCACTGTAAGTAAGCTTACACCAAACTTGTATACTTTTTTTTTGGTATTTGCATGGTAAAAAAAAAAAAAATCAAAGATTTCTAAATGAAAAAAAGAAAAAAATTGTTTCTCCGTTTTCTTATTTTCCATTGATTCAGCTGTGTGAGGACTTTTTTTTTGTAATAAGCAACAATGTTATTAACTCTATTTTGGGATACAGAATGATGTTTTGAAATGGCAATTATGGTTATTTGATTTTTTCTTTGTGTTTACCAAAATGGTTAATAATGTTATATTTTCAAAGATTAGACTTTCTTGTTCTTTGCGGTAGGACCCACCATTAGAGATGAGTGAACCCGAAATAAAAGTTTGGTGTTCATACCAGTTAGTGTCTGGGGCTAAACGCTGAACACGGGCTTCTCCAGGAAGTCCGCTGCAAAGTTCAGAGTTCCGAGGAAGAGAGAGATTTATTTTCCAGATCCAAAGTTCGGGTCTCTATTGTTTTCAGTGGGGTTGCGTTGTGGTTCAAGTTCGGATACAGTTCTCGTACCTGAACTAAACTTTGGACTAAACTTCCATGGGTGCGCTCATCCCTATCCACCTCCCTGCTACTCATTTAGTTCATGTTTATTGTACAGCACCCTGAAATAAATAGTGCCTTAAAATAAATAATAATTAGATGATGACTAGATATACTGTATACCAGACGCCCGTGTTTCCTGCCTGAGTACCATGGCTGGATGCACCATTTGTTCTCAGCACAATTAAAGGAATTTGTCATTTAAACCACGTAACTGGAACTTCGGAAAACAAAAACCTCAGAGAGTTGGGAGGGCAAGGAAAAAAAAACTGAGAACTTGGCCGTAGGAGCCTTTGCACAGAAGCGGGATTGTCGGAGGTCATTTGAGACAAATGTCAACAGTTTCACACAATGAGAGCCAGGTATGAAGTTTTACTGGCACAGGTGACTCAGGGCATTGCTTAAAAATACTCCGACAGCACAAATAAAAATCACAGGCATGCACAATGTAAGCAAATACTCACTCCTAGATTTATGCCATTTTGAAAACCTTTGCTGTAAAAATAGACTTTGCATTATGAATATTTGAGACATTATACAGGCCCAATGCGGGATGTACCCTACATGTTTGTTTCTTCTCCTTCTGTAGTTGTACAATTACTATATTTGCAATTAAATCATAGTTTTAGGTTCTGTGTTATCTACTGTGTAAACTTATAGTCAAGGAAAAGCACACAGGTATTGTAAGCAACAGACCGCAATTTATGTTTTTTATCCGTCCTTACTCTTATTTTCACAGATATTAGAGATTACCTTTATTTTGTTGTAAAATTGCTCTAAATCTCAGTATACATTCTTCATTCCCTTACCCCCTGATATAAAGTTTGCAGTTTGAAGTTTCAATTTTTTTCTTCTTGTGGGAGTGTCTTTCCTAGTTTTGTAGGCTGGATGAGAGTCTGATTATATTTGGGGTGCTGCTGCCTTAGGCTACTTTCACACTAGCGTTAACTGCAATCCGTCACAATGCGTCGTTTTGCAGAAAAAACGCATCCTGCAAAAGTGCTTGCAGGATGCGTTTTTTTCTCCATTGACTAACATTAGCGACGCATTGCGACGGATTGCCACATGTCGCAACCGTCGTGAGACGGTTGTGCCGTGTTGTGGCGGTCCGCCAGGAGCAAAAAACGTTACATGTAACGTTTTTTGCTCCCGACGGTCCGCTTTTTCCGACCGCGCATGCGCGGCCGGAACTCCGCCCCCACCTCCCCGCACTTCCCCGCACCTCACAATGGGGCAGCGGATGCGCTGGAAAAATGCATCCGCTGCCCCCGTTGTGCGGCGGAGACAACGCTAGCGTCGGTGACCTCGGCCCGACGCACTGCGACGGGCCGAGCCCGACGCTAGTGTGAAAGTAGCCTTAATGTTTTTTTATGTTTAGAATTGAGAGTCCTCAGTAGTTGATACCTTTTAATGTCTAATTGAAAAGATGGTAACAAATTGTAAGCTTTCGAGACTACACAAGTCTCTTCATCAGGCATAGACTAAAAGAAATTCTGGAGAATCATCTTTCCTGTCTTTTTATGTAGCAGTAACAGCTAAAATATTGCATTTTCATCTTTATGTGCTTTCTTCCTTACTGCTATCAGTAAGGCCGGGGTCACACTAGACCGTAATACGGACGAGTGCTATGCGATAAAAAATCGCATAGCACTCGGCCCAATGTTAATCTATGGTTCAGCTCCCATCATCCGATATTTTCTCCACCGTATTTCGGATCCGAGGGAACTCGCAGCAGGCTGCGATTGTCAGCGTATCTCGGCCGAGACTCGCCAATGCAAGTCTATGGGTGCGAGAAAAAATCGGATTACACACGAACCATGCGTGTGCATTGCGAGAAATACGGAAGACTTCTCCAGGTGACAGGAAATTGAATCATCCATCATCAGGAAGCTTTGGCATGCTAATTTATGGCCCACACTGGATTGCAAAGCAGGAAGCACGCCTCCACGGAGTGTACTGTGTAGTAGCATGGCCAGGCATATTAATGTTGAGATGCTGATTGCTCTGGTCCATGATAGACCAGAGTTATGGGACCAACGCGACGCACATTATGCTGACCGTGCACGAAAAGACGCAGCATGGAGGGCAATCTGTCGCCACATGTTCCCCGATTTTGATGAGCGACCTCAAGCGGTTCAGCAAGAAATTTGTAAGTACCATCCTTTACCCAAAAATGTGCTGTTACATTTTTGTCTTGATAAAAATAGGCATGAACATATCATATGTGTTGTGTTTAGGAGTGATGTAAATGTTCCAAGCTCTTGGTTGAGGATACAAAAACATTAACAAGACACACCAATATGGTTCCAATATAGTAGCTAGAGTCCTTTCAGATCTTACCAAGGGAGTTTTATGTCCCCTTAGGCTCCAGGGCCTGTGTGTGCTTGCAAACCCTGGACCTGTTGTAGTTATGTGCTTGGCCAGCATGGTGGCTCAGTGGATATGAGTCCTGGGTTCAAATTCCACCAAGGACAAAATATGCAAAGAGTTTGGATGTTCTCTCCGTGTTTGCGTGGGTTTCCTCTGGGCACTCCGCTTTCCTCCCACAATCCAAAGACATACTCATCGGGAATTTATATTGGGTGACAGCAATGATAATGTTTTTTACAAACTGCAGAATATGTAATCGTTATGTAAAACTAAAGATTCTTTATTATTATTTGGTATTCCACAAACAACTTTTGCTTCTTTGCAGTGAATGATGTCACTAGACGCTGGCGGAGTTGCCGGGATCAATACCGGAGGGAACGTCAAGTTTCTGGGCGGAGTGGTGATGCAGCACCGAAAAAAAGAAAATATCTGTATTTTGATAGGCTGAATTTTCTGGCCCCGGTGATGGAGCTCAGACCGTAAGTGGATGCATGTCCTAAAAAATTATACACATCTTCTAACGTGAATATGTTTCTAATTTTTTCCTCTCTAATCATTTGTGAAATACAGCACAGAGTCCAATCTGACAGAAAGAGAGACTGCATCTGACTCGGAGGTGGTGATTGACCCCATTGGTGAAGATTCCGAAATGGCTGGACCATCAGGGCAAGCACCAAGCAGCAACCAACCACAACCAGCAGCAGCGTCTTCTGCCACACAGGAGGCCAATCCAGAGGTTGAGGAAGGAGGCCAGAGCAGCAGTCCAACCTTGGCTCTGGATACATCACCACAGCCTACTACCAGACCAAACCGTGGGCGGCACAGAAGGGTGGCTTCTAACACTGGCACCAGGAGGCAAGTGGATACAGGGGTGTTGGACTATTTGTCAAGGGCTGCACATGACGATGGGGAGGAAGCGTACTTCCGCAGTCTTGCCCGCTATTTACGGCCCATTCCACGCTCGCTCAGGCTGCGGACCAGAGGTTGTATCCAAATTGTTCTTGATGCGGCCACACCCCCAAACAACCCCATTCGTTTGTTCAACTACCTAGAACAGTGGCAAATGTCACCTACAAATGTTCTGGCAGTGCAAGACCTTCCAGAGGAACCCAACCCAACAGTTGCAGCACCCCCCTTGCCACGTATAGCTCCACAACAACAGCCTGCCCAAAACACACAACAACAACCAAACAGGCCAATTAATGATTATCCATCCACTGCCCAATCTGACCACTTGAACAGACACATGTTTGGAGGCTGGTCCCAACATGTGTCTGCTCGACATGGCCATATTGGGGGGTATGACCAAATGGGTCAATACAGTACACAGGACTTTATGCCGTTCTATCCTCAACATCCAGTTGTACCGCACACTCAGGATCGAAACTTGCACCAACACCCTTCATATATATCTGCCATACCACAGGTTGACAGTCTGGTTGGTCCACCACCTAGGCCAAGTTCAGCACATGCTGAACCCCCGCCATCACCATCGCCACCCCCAACCTACCAGAACCTGTAAGTTTGGTTCCAAAAGTTTCGGGAAGTCATTTATGTTATTTCTTTTTGTTTTTGGCGCCATTGGCCTGTTCTTTGTTCTGGTTGACTCTGGTTATTAGGCCGAAAATTACATATGATGTTAATATGTTTTGGGCAAAGATATATATGCTTTGATCAGTAAAAATGTTGGTCAAAATATAAGTGTTGTGTCTTCTTAGGACTACAAAGATGATGTGGCAACTTCAAAACTTTTTGGGAAAGGAAAAGTAGAAACATAATATACAATTCACACATGAACATTAAGCTATTTATTAACTACCAATATCAAGAAATTCTAAAGCACAACAGCATTGTCTTGCCAATCAGTCGCTCCCTCTGGTGACACAAAATAATTTGTTAACACATCACGAACTTTGAGGCCTGAGGGCTGACGACGAGAAGGAAGAACACGTGGAGTAGGCAATACAGTATTAGCATAATCAATTTCAACAGCAGCAGATGATGGGCAATCATGGTATCTAGTAAAGTTGTGAAGAACAACACATGCTTTGATGACACCATTGACATTGCCTTCACTCAGTTGTATTGCGGACTGAAGTACCCGCCATTTAGCAGTGAGAATGCCAAATGAACACTCTACCAGATGGCGGGCACGTGAAAGGCGCAAATTAAAAATTCTACGCCGGTAGTCCAGGCCTCTCCGTGGATATGGCCTCATGACGTTCCTGGATAATTGAAACGCCTCATCTGCTACCATCATGTAAGGCACTGCATCTAAATTCGCCCCTGGTAGGTTACTTGGGGGTGGGAGATCCAAATCATTGGTGCGCATCCGCCGACCCATTAAGGAAGAACTGAAGACTCTAGAGTCTCCAGTTCTCCCATAGGCCCCAATATCGACAATTATAAACCTGTAGTTGCTGTCGACCAGGGCCAACAGCACTACAGAGAAAAACTGTTTATAATTATAGAATTGGGTCCCTGAGCCCGGCGGCTTACGCACACGGATGTGCTTTCCGTCCAGAGCCCCAATACAGTGCGGAAACTGGCAGGTGTCCTGAAATCCTTGGGCAATCCGTAACCAATCGGACCTTTTCGGCTCAGGCATCACCTCTTGATGGAGTCTTCTCCATATTTCCGTGCATGTATCCCGCACAATTCCAGAAATTGTAGATTTCCCGAGTAAAAACTCTAAATGCAGGGCCGCAAATGATAGTCCAGTGGCAAGGAAGCTAAAAGAAACAAGAGAATTTGTTTACAATACAAATTTAAAACATTACAGTGGTCAAAAACTACAATTAGCTAAATAATATGGCATGATTCCTCAAACATTAAGGACAAGCGATGGCTTTGAGGTTAGATTTGATTAAATAGTCCAACTTTAGCATAAATTACGGTATTTTCAGGAGTATCAGACAAATTTTGAACCCCTGAAAATCTTTTGAAAAATCGGGGGTCGTCTTATACACCGGAAAATACGGGTATGTTGAAGTTTAGGAACCCTTTAAATAGCTACTTTTCACAATGGGTAATAGCATTACACACAAATCTTTTTTTAGAAACCGAGGATTGATACATACCGTAAAGTAAGGATAAGGCGCTCCTCTGCGGAAATGGATTTTCGCATCCTGGTGTCCTTCTTGGTAATCCCCGGTCGCAAAATCTCCAACAAAATATCAAACGTTTGTATCCGCATCCGACAATAGTTGAAGAACTTGTCTGGATTGGTCCTCAGAGCAGCATACAGACGTTTGAAATGTCCTTTCTTGATCCGTTGTTTCATAAGTGGATGTACCCACATCCGTCTACGCCTCCTCGGATCAACAATTACTGGGTATGGCTCTCCAAAACAATGGGAAAGTACCCAGTTGTAAAGCACACGCTCTGTGGTGTTAAAAGTCAGTAGATCCGACATGTTGCTCATCAAGCAGAAGTGCACCAACACAAGCAGGGACTCTGCTGCCTTGATTGGTGGCTGCCACCTGTTTTCTGGGCCTTAAATAATGTTCTGGGTGATGATTTAAATTTTTCCAGGTGGAAAAACCGTTATATGTCCATTTTGCAAGCTTGCGAGAAAATCTCGGCATACGGATGCCATACGGATGTCACACGGATGTCACACGGATCATTTGATGCGAGGAAATCGCATCCTCGCACTGCACACGGATCACTGTTTTTGAAACATTTGTGCGATTCTCGGCCGTGAAAAACGGACCGTTTTTTTATACGTTAAGTGTGTCCCCGGCCTTACACAGAGAAGTGACAGGGAGAGCAGAGAGAGCCGTCAGACAAAGCTTTAATGGATTAGTAAAATGTCTGCAAAGCACTGAGCGAGAAAAATGATTTACAAATATCTACAGAAGTACAAAATTTTAAAAGGGAACCTGCCAGTTAAAAAATGCTAAACACGTCAGTACAAAGGTGTACATAATCTTTAAGAAAAGTTGTGGAACTTTTTGTTAACTTTTTTATTTAAGTAATCCCCATTTTCAGGATCACTGCTTGCAGATAGTGAATGGAAATATCCATCTTAGTATCCAAAAACCTTTTCATACGGTAATGCTTCACAGTGCTCAAAATGTGCTCCAATTAGAATCAGTCTAGATAATCATGTCTAAACAACAGCATACATTTCTCATAAGTCCTGTTGTGTAAAACAGGTCCATAATTGGGTTTTCTGTTAGCTCTAAATAGGGGTCCCATGTACAGGCTTTGCACAATCTACTCGGCAGCGAATACTTCGATCTTCAGCATTTGACAATTCGTGCTCTGTCCATGATTTTCATGGATCCATAGACTTTGATGGATAATTTTGATATGAGATTCGGATAAAAATATGGACGTCTCCATGATTGTTTGCGAACCACTCAGTCTGCAAAAAAACATGGATATGTGCAAAGCCCTGTTGGATACAGTGGCTTTGTGTTCTATGTATGAAATACACAGATGGAACACGTGACTCATGTACGTCTGAGTGAGGTCTAACAAATGTGCCTCTTGATCCTTTGTCAAAATTTTTTTGAATGTTGCAATCGCTACACGTTTGTATAAAGGGCGATCACACTTATAGTCTCGTAACATTGACGCAGGTCCCTTGTAAAAAGAATCATTACTATGAAGCCTATGTGTAAGAACAGTTGTTCAGTTTGTTTCCCATTCACAGAAGGACCACAGTGACTCACCCCAGTGAAAAACCACCTGACCTAGAACAATTCAAGATGAATTACAGGCATATGGAAACTGGAGCCGAGCGTTTTAAAAAACACAAGCGTACAGCTCATAACAGAATCTACAGATAATTGAGCTGAGAAAAAGAAAAAATATGGTAAGTAAATAATATCAAGCAAGAAATGTTAATCATTGAGCAAGTGACTCCTTTTCGCATTGTTACTTTGTCCAAGGGAAATAAATGCTTGGCAAGCGTCCCAAGGAGCGGAAATTCTACTCAGAGCTTAGTATGGAACTTTTTGATTTCACTACTTTTTCAAACTTTGAGAACTGATTTGGCTAGGTGAGAGGCTCAGTCCAGAAAGATCATTGGAGTTCAGAGCTAAGGAACTCAATTCAACTCAATGACGATAGCGCAAACGTCAAATTCCGATGACCTTTCTGACGGCAAAGTGAGCGTGAGAACTTTCATGTCAGTGAGGTGAAACTAGTTAAAGGGAACCTGTCACCTCAAATTGGCGGGATATTTAAATGAGTTTTTACCGGTCCGATGGGCGGCGTTTCCTCTTCATTTCTCCACCCCGTCAGTCCCTGTTGTCTGCAATATTTTAGTGAATTAGAGTATGTGTGCGCCATAGTTGGCGTCTGCGCAATGCAATCTTCGGTGGCGCACGCGCAGTATGCTTTGCCCAACTGGGCAAAGCCGAAAAGCATTACAGCGCATGAGCCCACGCCCTATGTCCCGGAAGTATTTCGCTGTTTTGCGGGACATAGTGCGCGGGCGCATGCGCAGTAATGCTTTTCGGCTTTGCCCGCAGTTGGGCAAAGCATACTGCGCGTGCGCCACCAAAGATTGCATTGCGCACGCGCCAACCGTGGCGCACACATACTCTAATTCACTAAAATATTGCGGACAACAGGGACGGACGGGGTGGAGAAATGAAGAGGAAATGCTGCCCATCGGACAGGTAAAAAATCATTTAAATATCCCGCCAATTTGAGGTGACAGGTTCCCTTTAATTGGATATGAACTCTGCTCAACATTAGCATATCACCATGAGGCAATCAGCTGAGAAGCACGGCTGGACGGCAGGCTGTATAGTCGCATCATGCAACAATGCAGCCTGCCATCTAGCTATCTAGCTGTAGCAGTGCTAGATGTGTGTCAGGACAATTGGATTATTATCTTCTCATGGGATGTATTGCACATGAGGTGAGTATAAATGGTTTTGGCTAATTTAGAGTCAATAAAAGGAGTCTGTGTCATTTGTTCAAATAAAGGACTTTGATCTGGGTGTTATTTTTTTCACAATTTGACCTTGGGGTTAAAAATGGGGGCGTCTTATAGAGCTTAATCTTATAGGGCTTGATGTCACCTGATAAGCGCCAGATTTGGGGCGGCTGAGAGCTGATGTTTTTAGTCTGAGAGAGGGCCAATAACCATGGCCACTTCCTAGGCTATTAACCCCTTTCTGCCATTGGACGTACTATTCCGTCCATGTGGGGTGGGCCCTAATTCCCAAGGACGGAATAGTACGTCCAGCACGATCGGCCGCTCTCACGGGGGGAGCACGGCCGATCGCGGCCGGGTGTCAGCTGCCTATCGCAGCTGACATCCGGCACTATGTGCCAGGAGCGGTCACGGACCGCCCCCGGCACATTAACCCCCGGCACACCGCGATCAAACATGAACGCGGTGTGCCGGCGGTACAGGGAAGCATCGCGCAGGGAGGGGGCTCCCTGCGGGCTTCCCTGAGACCCCCGGAGCAACGCGATGTGATCGCGTTGCTGCGAGGGTCTCCTACCTCCTATCCCTGCAGGCCCCGGATCCAAAATGGCCGCGGGGCTGCATCCGGGTCCTGCAGGGATTACTTCCGGGTGCCGTGCAGGCTGCAGCTTTCATCTGCAGCCTGCACGGCTGTAAGTGAGATCGGTGATCTGACAAAGTGCTGTGCACACTGTCAGATCAACGATCTGTAATGTCCCCCCCCTGGGACAAAGTAAAAAAGTTAAAAAAAAAAATCCCACATGTGTAAAAAAAAAAAGAAAAAAAAAATTCCTAAATAAAGGAAAAAAAAAAAATATTATTCCCATAAATACATTCCCTTATCTAAATAAAACAAATCAAACAATAAAAGTACACATATTTAGTATCGCCGCGTCCGTAACGACCCCATCTATAAAACTTTATCACTAGTTAACCCCTTCAGTGAACACCGTAAAAAAAAAAAAAAAAAACGAGGCAAAAAAACAACGCTTTATTCTCATACTGCCAAACAAAAAGTAGAATAACACGCGATCAAAAAGACAGATATAAATAACCATGGTACCGCTGAAAATGTCATCTTGTCCCGCAAAAAAAGAGCCGCCATATAGCATCATCAGCGAAAAAATAAAAAAGTTATAGTCCTCAGAATAAAGCGATGCCAAAATAATTATTTTTTCTATAAAATAGTTTTTATCGTATAAAAGCGCCAAAACATAAAAAAAAGATATAAATGAGGTATCGCTGTAATCGTACTGACCCGAAGAATAAAACTGCTTTATCAATTTTACCAAACGCGGAACGGTATAAACGCCTCCCCCAAAAGAAATTCATGAATAGCTGGTTTTTGGTCATTCTGCCTCACAAAAATCGGAATAAAAAGCGATCAAAAAATCTCCCGTGCCCGAGCATGTTACCAATAAAAACGTCAACTCGTTCCGCAAAAAACAAGACCTCACATGACTCTGTGGACTCAAATATGGAAAAATTATAGCTCTCAAAATGTGGTAACGCAAAAAATATTTTTTGCAACAAAAAGCTTCTTTCAGTGTGTGACGGCTGCCATTCATAAAAATCAGCTAAAAAACCCGCTATAAAAGTAAATCAAACCCCCCTTCATCACCTTCTTAGTTAGGGAAAAATAAAAAAAATTTAAAAAATGTATTTATTTCCATTTTACCATTAGGGTTAGGGCTAGGGCTAGGGTTAGGGCTAGAGTTAGGGTTAGGGCTAGGGTTAGGGTTAGGGCTAGGGTTAGGGCTAGGGTTAGGGCTAGGGTTAGGGCTAGGGTTGGGGCTAGAGTTAGGGCTGGGGCTAGGGTTAGGGTTAAGGCTACAGTTAGGGTTGGGGCTAAAGTTAGGGTTTGGATTACATCTACGGTTGGGAATAGGGTTGGGATTAGGGTTAGGGGTGTGTCTGGGTTAGAGGTGTGGTTAGGGTTACCATTGGGATTAGGGTTAGGGGTGTGTTTGGATTAGGGTTTCAGTTATAATTGGGGGGTTTCCACTGTTTAGGCACATCAGGGGCTCTCCAAATGCGACATGGCGTCCGATCTCAATTTCAGCCAATTTTGCGTTGAAAAAGTAAAACAGTGCTCCTTCCCTTCCGAGCTCTCCCGTGCACCCAAACAGGGGTTTACCCCAACATATGGGGTATCAGCATACTCGGAACACAATGGAGAACAACTTTTGGGGTCCAATTTCTCCTGTTACCCTTGGGAAAATACAAAACTGGGGGCTAAAAAATAATTTTTGGGGGAAATTTTTTTATTTTTATTTTCACGGCTATGCGTTATAAACTGTAGTGAAACACTTGAGGGTTCAAAACTCTCACAACACAACTCTAGATGAGTTTCTTAGGGGATCTACTTTCCAAAATGGTGTCACTTGTGTTTTTTTTTTACTGTTTAGGTACATTAGGGCTATGCAAACGCAATGTGACGCCTGCAGACCATTCCATCTAAGTCTACATTCAAAATGGCGCTCCATCCCTTCCGAGCCCTCCCATGCGCCCAAACAGTGGTTCCCCCCCACATATGGGGTATCAGCGTACTCAGGACAAATTGGACAAAAACTTTTGGGGTCCAATTTCTCCTGTTACCCTCGGGAAAATACAAAACTGGGGGCTAAAAAATAATTTTTGTGGAAAAAAAATATTTTTTATTTGCATGGCTCTGCGTTATAAACTGTAGTGAAACAATTGGGGGTTCAAAGCTCTCACAACACATCTAGATGAGTTCCTTAGGGGGTCTACTTTCCAAAATGTTGTCACTTGTGGGGGGTTTCTACTGTTTAGGTACATTAGGGCCTCTGCAAACGCAATGTGACGCCTGCAGACCATTCCATCTAAGTCTGCATTCCAAATGGCGCTCCATCCCTTACGAGCCCTCCCATGCGCCCAAACAGTGGTTCCCCCCCCACATATGGGGTATCAGCGTACTCAGGACAAATTGGACAACAACTTTTGTGGTCCAATTTCTCCTGTTACCCTCGGGAAAATACAAAACTGGGGGCTAAAAAATAATTTTTGTGGGAAAAAAATGTTTGTTTTATTTTTATGGCTCTGCATTCTAAACTTCTGTGAAGCACTTGGTGGGTCAAAGTGCTCACCACACCTCTAGATAAGTTCCTTAGGAGGTCTACTTTCCAAAATGGTGTCACTTGTGGGGAGTTTCAATGTTTAGGCACATTAGTGGCTCTCCAAACGCAACATGGCGTCCCACCTCAATTCCTGTCAATTTTGCATTGAAAAGTCAAACGGCGCTCCTTCCCTTCCGAGCTCTCCTATGTGCCCAAACAGTGGTTTACCCCCACATATGGGGTATCAGCGTACTCAGGACAAATTGTACACCAACTTTTGGGGTCCAATTTCTTCTCTTACCCTTGGGAAAATAAAAAATTGGGGGTTAAAAATATAATTTTTGTGAAAAAATATGATTTTTTATTTTTACGGTTCTGCATTATAAACTTCTGTGAAGCACTTGGTGGGTCAAAGTGCTCACCACACCTCTAGATAAGTTCCTTAGGGGGTCTACTTTCCAAAATGGTGTCACTTGTGGGGGGTTTCAATGTTTAGGCATATCAGGGGCTCTCCAAACGCAACATGGCGTCCCATCTCAATTCCAGTCAATTTTGCATTGAAAAGTAAAATGGCGCTCCTTCGCTTCCGAGCTCTGTCATGCGCCCAAACAGTGGTTTACCCCCACATATGTGGTATCGGCGTACTCAGGACAAATTGTACAACATCTTTTGGGGTCCATTTTCTCCTGTTACCCTTGGTAAAATAAAACAAATTGGAGCTGAAGTAAATTTTGTGTGAAAAAAAAGTTAAATGCTCATTTTTATTTAAACATTCCAAAAATTCCTGTGAATCACATAAAGGGTTAATAAACTTCTTGAATGTGGTTTTGAGCACCTTGAGGGGTGCAGTTTTTAGAATGGTGTCACACTTGGGTATTTTCTATCATATAGACCCCTCAAAATGATTTCAAATGAGATGTGGTCCCTAAAAAAAAATGGTGTTGTGAAAATGAGAAATTGCTGGTCAAATTTTAACCCTTATAACTCCCTAACAAAAAAAAATTTTGGTTCCAAAATTGTGCTGAAAGTAGACATGTGGAAAATGTTACTTATTAAGTATTTTGTGTGACATATCACTGTGATTTAATTGCATAAAAATTCAAAGTTGGAAAATTGCGAAATTTTCAAAATTTTCGCCAATTTTCCCTTTTTTTCACAAATAAACGCAGGTAATATCAAATAAATGTTACCACTATCATGAAGTACAATATGTCACGAGAAAACAGTGTCAGAATCACCGGGATCCGTTGAAGCGTTCCAGAGTTATAACCTCATAAATGGACAGTGGTCAGAATTGTAAAAATTGGCCCGGTCCATAACGTGCAAACCACCCTTGGGGGTGAAGGGGTTAATATCAGCCCACAACGGTCTGCCTAGCCTTTGCTGGTTAGATTTTATAGGGGAACTCTACGTCAATTTTTCTGGAGTCACCATGTAAACTAGCCAGTAAGGCTAAGCAAACGGCTGTCAAACACTGACCGCGGCATTTAACAAGCGATTCCGGCCATCGGGCCGGAAATCCACCCAACGGTGACCCCCGGAACGTGATCACGGGTTCATTGGCATGACAACCAGAGGTCTCCTGGAGACCTCTATGGTTGTCAGTGCCGGCTTGCTGTGAGCACCACCCGGTGGTCGGTGGTCAAAGCAAGTGAGTAATTCAGCTACATATAGGCGATCTGATCATCACCTATATGTAGCTGAGCCAATCGGGTTATGGCAGCTTCTAGTCTCTCATGGAGACTATTGAAGCATGCCAAAAAAAAAGTTTTAAAATATAAAAGTTCAAATCACACCCCTTTCTCACCATCCATAATAAAATAAAATAAAATAAATCAAACATACACATATTTGGCATCTCCGTGTTCAGAATTGCCCGATCAATAAACAAAAAGGGTTAACCTGATCGCTAACCGGCGTAGCAAGAAAAAAAGTCAAAACGCCAGAATTAAGTTTTTTGGCTGCCGCAACATTGCATTAAAATGCAATAACAGGCGATCAGCAGATCGCATCTGCACCAAAGTGGTATCATTAACCCCTTAATCCCATTGGATGTACTATCCCGTCAAGGTGACCTGGGACTTAATTCCCAGTGACGGGATAGTACGTCCAGTGCGATCAGCCGCGCTCACGGCTCACTGACTATCGCAGCTGACATCCGACACTATGTGCCAGGAGCAGTCACGGACCGCCCCCGGCACATTAACCCCCGGCACACTGCGATCAAACATGATCGCAGTGTTCCAGCTGTATAAGGAGGCATCGCGCAGGGTGGGGGCTCCCTGCGTGCTTCCCTGAGACCCTCGGAGCAACGCGATGTGATCGCGTTGCTCCGAGGGTCTCTTACCTCCTTCTCCCTGCAGGCCTGGATCCAAAATGGCCGCGGGGCTGCATCCGGGTCCTGCAGGGAGGTGGCTTACCAGCGCCTGCTCAGAGCAAGCGCTGGTAAGCCTCCCTGCTGTGCCTGTATGATCGCTGACCTGACACAGTGCACAGCAAAGTGTCAGATCAGCGATCTGTCAATATAATGTGATGCCCTCCGTGGCAAAGTAAAAAAAATTTTTTTTACATGTGTAAAAAAAATAAATTCCTAAATAAAAAAAAAAAAAAAAATATATATATATATATATATATATATATATATATATATATATATATATATATATATATATATATATATATATATATATATATATATATATATATATATATATTGTTCCAATAAATACATTCCATTATCTAAAAAAAACCAAGAAATATTAAAAGTACACATATTTAGTATCGTCGCGTCCATAACAACCTGACCTATAAAACTGTCCCAATAGTTAACCCCTTCAGTGAACACCGTAAAAAAAAAAAACCGAGGCAAAAAACAACCCTTTATTATCATACTGCCGAACAAAAAGTGGAATAGCACGCGATCAAAAAGACGGATATAAATAACCATGGTACCGCTGAAAACGTCATCTTGTCCTGCAAAAAACGAGCTGCCATACAGCTTCATCAGTGATAAAATAAAAAAGTTATAGTCCTCAGAATAAAGCGATGCAAAAAAAATTCTTTTTTTCTATAAAATAGTTTTTATTGTATAAAAGCGCCAAAACATAAAAAAATAATCTAAATGAGGTATCGCTGTAATCGCACTGACCCGAAGAATAAAACTGCTTTATCAATTTTATCAAACGCAGAACGGTATAAAGGCCCCCCCAAAGAAATTCATGAATAGCTGGTTTTTGGTCATAGTGCTTCACAAAAATCGGAATAAAAAGCGATCAAAAAATGTCACATGCCCGAAAATGTTACCAATAAAAACATCAACTCGTTTGGCCATATTGATGGAAAAATAAAAAAGTTATGGCTCTGTGAAGAAGGGGAGCAAAAAATGAAAATGCAAAACCAAAAATACCTCTGGTCATTAAGGGATTAACGGCACATACACCTCCACTTTGGAGAATTACATATGCTTTGGATATTTCTTACAGCATATGAATGAGAGCTCTTAGGGTATGTGTCCACGTTCAGGAATCGCTGCGTTTTTGACGCTGCGTGGAGCCGCAGCGTCCAGATGTTCCAGCATAGTGGAGGGGATTTTATGAAATCCCGTGTCCACTATGCGTGGAAACACGCATCCGTCGGCCCTGCGACTCCGAACATGCTGCGCATCTTTTAAGATCGCAGCATGTCCGTGTTCCTTGCGGCGACGCTGCGCCGCCGCAAGGAATAACACAGGGCCCTATGCGAGGGGTGCGATGATGAGGGGCATATCCTATCGAGGAAGCCACAACGGCGAAACGGCGCTGTCGGGGTTCTTGAGGGTACCGCCACCGTGACACTAACTTTGTAAGTATTTGTACTTGTTTACATCCGGACTTTGAAATTATATTAAGGCACCTTTTTGCACTATGCACTTTTTTACTAGAGTCTCATTGCGTGCAGTGGGGAGGAAAGGTTTTTATGTATAAGCCTGCTTCACTGTTGGATATTTGCAATAGAGATGCGTTTAACGGATTAAGTGTGCCATTTATACTTATAATTGTCCTAATTATTTATTTGGTTGTTCCGGGTGGTTGTGTTAGGGTCCCTTTCCACTTGCGAGATAAAAAACGGTCCGTAATCTGGACCGAAAAAACGGATGGAACGTATGCGATTTTCATGCGAGTGTCATGCGAGTACAATGCGATTTTTAATCGCATCATCCGTTTTTTATAATCGCATCATCCGTATGACATCCGTATTACTGTCCGATTTGTACGCACCGGTGTCCTTTGAAAAGCCGGCAATTCAGCGCAGTGTACAGTAAAATCACACTGACAGGTTAGAATAGACTAGATATATACACATAGAATAGGTATATATACATATATATATGTCAGTGAGACACCTATATATGTATATTTATATTTAATGCAGCGCTAGATAGCATAAAAGCCGCTAATTCAATTGCCGGCTTTTAATTTCACCTTCACAAACCCGACATGATATGAGACATGGTTTACATACAGTAAACCATCTCATATCCCTTTTTTTTTGCATATTCCACACTACTAATGTTAGTAGGGTGTATGTGCAAAATTTCAGCGCTGTAGCTATTAAATTTAAGGGTTAAATGCGATCACCGTAGGCATGATCCCCGGCTACTTCTAGTGTTGGCGTTAGGAGTAGCTATTTGGTCAACCCAGTTACCACAGCCCTATGAGCTGGATTTTTGTATCTCGCAGATTTACACGTTCCTCTGAGACCCTGTCCACTGGGGTCATAACAGGGCAGATATTAATAGCCTAGAGAGGGTCCATGGTTATTGGCCCCCCCTGGCTAAAACATCTGCCCCCAGCCACCCCAGAAAAGGCACATCTGGAAGATGCGCCTATTCTGGCACTTGGCCACTCTCTTCCCACTCCCTGTAGCGGTGGGATATGGGGTAATGAAGGGTTAATGCCACCTTGCTATTGTAAGGTGACATTAAGCCAGATTAATAATGGAGAGGCGTCAATTATGACACCTATCCATTATTAATCCAATTGTAGGAAAGGGTTAAAAACACACACACACACATGATTACAAAGTAGTTTAATGAAATAAACAGCGGTTGTTGTAATAATTTATTGCTCTCTCAATCCATCAGGAACACCCTCGCTTGGCAACATAATAAACGCACAAGATACATACCCTCAGATGTCAGATCACGTCCCACGATGTAATCCATCTGAAGGGGTTAACTAATATTACAGGCAGGAGCCCTGCTAATGCAGCTGTGCTCCGTGCCTGTAATCCCCGGCGAATGAATGAAATGTAGGTCATTGACCTACATTTCCTTCAGTCGCGGTGATGCGCCCCCTGGTGGATGTCCTCATATGACCTGGAGCGTGGGAAAAAGTTCCCAGGCTGCAGTTCATGAGAACATCCACCAGAGGGCGCCTCACCGCGACTCAATGTAAGTACAGATCCTGCTTTCCTTTCAGCACCCGGGGATTACAGGCACGAGTGAGTGGTTTATTGCAGCTCTGCCTGTAATATTAGTTAACCCCTTCAGATGGATTACTTCGTGGGACGAGACGGTTCACCAGAAGGTATGTATCTTGTGCGGTTATTATTTTGCCAAGCGAGGGTGTTCCTGATGGATTGAGAGAACAATAAATTATTACAACAACCGCTGTGTTTATTTCATTAAACTACTTTTAAATCATGTGTGTGTGTGTTTTTTAACCCTTTCAAACAATTGGATTAATAATGGATAGGTGTCATAATTGACGCCTCTCCATTATTAATCTGGCTTAATGTCACCTTACAATAGCAAGGTGGCATTAACCCTTCATTACCCCATATCCCACCGCTACAGGGAGTGGGAAGAGAGTGGCCAAGTGCCAGAATAGGCGCATCTTCCAGATGTGCCTTTTCTGGGGTGGCTGGGGGCAGATGTTTTTAGCCACGGGGGGGCCAATAACCATGGACCCTCTCTAGGCTATTAATATCTGCCCTCAGTCACTGGCTTTACCACTCTGGCGGAGAAAATTGCGCGGGAGCCCACGCCAATTTTTTCCGCCATTTAACCCTTTATTTCAGCAGCTACAGCGCTGAAATTTTGCACATACACACTATTAACATTAGTAGTGTGGAATATGCCAAAAAAAAGGGATATGAGATGGTTTACTGTATTTAACCATGTCTCATATCCTGTCGGGTTTGTGAAGGAGAGAGCAAAAGCCGGCAATTGAATTAGCGGCTTTAATGCTATCTAGTGCTGCATTAAATATAAATATACATATATAGGTGTCTCACTGACATATATATATGTATATAGACACATTCTATGTGTATATATCTAGTCTATTCTAACCTGTCAGTGTGATTTTACTGTACACTGCGCTGAATTACCGGCTTTTCAAAGGACACCGGTGCGTAAAAATCGGACAGCACTCGCATGGTGCGAGTGCTTTGCGATTTTTTTCTCGCACCCATTGACTTGCATTGGCGAGTCTCGTCCGAGAATCGCAGCAAGGGCTGTCCCACACGTCCAGATAATTCCGGTACCGGAATAAATCGGTACCGGAGTTATCCGTGTCCGTGTGCCTGGGAACTCACGGAGGCCATACTTGCGGCACACGTGTGCCGCCCGTATGGCGAGTGGGTACCACACGGAGCGTGTGGTACCCACTCTGCATGGTGCTGAAGCTGCTGAAGCTGCGATTCATATCCTCTCTGCAGTAACGTTTGCTGCAGAGAAAATATGAAGAATAGTGTTAAAAATAAAGATTTAGGTGTCCGCCGCCCCCCCACCCCCTGTGCGCCCCCCCGCTGGTCAGAAAATACTTACCCGGGTCCCCCGTCGGCTGTCGCTCCTTCTTGGTCTTGCCGCGGCTTCTCCTGCATGCGGTCACGTGGGCCCGATCATTTACAGTCATGAATATGTGGCTCCACCTCCATAGGGGCGGAGCCGACTATTCATGATTGTAATTGATCGTCCCCACGTGACCGCATACAGTAGGAGGCGCGGCCAGACCAGGAAGGAGCGACAGCCGACGGGGGACCCGGATAAGTATTTTCTGACCAGCGGGGGGGCGCACAGGGGGTGGGAGGGCGGCGGACACCTAAATCTTTATTTTTAACACTATTCTTCATATTTTCTCTATAGCAAACGCTGCTACAGGGAAGATATGAATACCGGCTTCAGCACCATGTGGGGGGGACAGCGCTTACTGTAGCGCTGTCTCCGGCACGCACACGGACCCCAGACGGAGAATGTCCGTGTGAGGTGCGTGTTTTACGCGGACCCATTGACTCTATTGGGTCTGTGTAAAACGTGCGCTCCCACGAACACTGACATGTCTCCGTGTTTGGCCGGTTTCACACGTCAGTGGCTCCGGTACGTGAGGTGACAGTTTCCTCCCGTACCGGAGACACTGACACACGTAGACCCATAAAAATCAATGCATCTGTTCAGATGTCATTGATTTTGTGCGGACCGTGTGCGGACCGTGTCTCCGTGTGCCAAACACGGAGACATGTCAGTGTTCGTGGGAGCGCACGGATTACACGGACCCAATAGAGTCAATGGGTCCGTGTAAAACACGGACCTCACACGGACATTCTCCGTCTGGGGTCCGTGTGGCGTGCCGGAGACAGCGCTACAGTAAGCGCTGTCCCCCCCACATGGTGCTGAAGCCGCCATTCATATGTTCCCTGTAGCAGCGTTTGCTACAGAGAAAATATGAATGATAGTGTTTAAAATAAAGATCCATGTGTCCGCCGCCCTCCCACCCCCTGTGCGCCCCCCCGCTGGTCGGAAAATACTCACCCGGATCCCCCGTCGGCAGTCGCTCCTTCCTGGTCTGGCCGCGGCTTCTCTACTGTATGCGGCCGATTACACTCATGAATATGTGGCTCCACCTCCAATAGGGGCGGAGCCGCCTATTCATGAGTGTAAATGAGCGGCCCCACGTGACCGCATACAGTAAGCCGCGGCCAGACCAGGAAGGAGCGACTGCCGACGGGGGATCCGGGTGAGTATTTTCTGACCAGCGGGGGGGGCGCACAGGGGGTGGGGGGGCGGCGG
Source organism: Ranitomeya variabilis (assembly GCF_051348905.1). Lineage (NCBI taxonomy): Eukaryota > Metazoa > Chordata > Amphibia > Anura > Dendrobatidae > Ranitomeya > Ranitomeya variabilis. The sequence goes on from NC_135233.1 coordinate 447,925,034, forward strand.
ACACATGGATCTTTATTTTAAACACTATTCTTCATATTTTCCCTGCAGCAAACGTTGCTACAGGGAACATATGAATCGCAGCTTCAGCACCATGCAGAGTGGGTACCACACGCTCCGTGTGGTACCCACTCGCCATACGGGCGGCACACGTGTGCCGCAGGTATGGCCTCCGTGAGTTCCCAGGCACACGGACACGGATAACTCCGGTACCGATTTATTCCGGTACCGGAATTATCTGGACGTGTGGGTCAGCCCTTTGGCACACGGAGACACGGTCCGCACACGGTCCGCAAAAAATCAATGACATCTGAACAGATGCATTGATTTTTATGGGTCTACGTGTGTCAGTGTCTCCGGTACGTGAGGAAACTGTCACCTCACGTACCAGAGCCACTGACGTGTGAAACCGGCCCAATACGCAGCATGCTGCGATTTTTTTCTCAGCCGATCCAGATTTTTCTCAGTCCGATTTCGGCTGAGAAAAAAATCGCAAATCAAAAGACACCTATTAACTAACATTGGTCCGAGTGCAATCCGATTTTTTATCGGATTGCACGCGTCCGTTTTCCTCGCAAGTGGAAAGGGACCCTTACCCTCATTTACTGATGATTGTCCCTTGCATGTATATTTTAAATATTTATATAATAAAGACATCATTTTATCACGTTATTTTTTGTTCCTCTCATTTTCCTCTTTATCATGTATATGGGGGATTTTGATTAGCTATATTAGTTTGGAGAGTGTTCTCACTATTTTGGACATTGGATATGTATCTGATTTTCTCAGATAAGAAAACATATGGTCGTCTGCACCTGGCCTAATGCTGCAAATTTATTTTGTGCAGCGTGTGGATGAGATCTGGCAAAGTTTCATTCATAATGCTGCAACCCCCCCAAAAAATCACAACGAGCACATGGTTATGTGTCAATCGGTGGAATAGAAAATAGCAATTTCATCTGCAAAAGTGGACGAGTCTAATGCATTGGTCTCCAACCTTTATCACCTTGAGAGCCACATCCAGCTCCCTCCCCCCTCACAGTAGTGTCAATCAAAGCCCCCATTACAGATATAATGATAACCAAAGCTTTTCCACAGAAATCACCCCAAAGGGTACACCAAGATTCAGGGGTTCCCACATTACCCCCATTCCGTATTACCCCAACAAACACTCCTGATACACTGCCACTTCCAGTTTCAAGCACCTCTTTTGACAGGTAGTTTCATCTTGTCTCCAGTTTACCACACTTAAATTTGCTCTATACACATGTGAACAGTATATGTGTATCCAGATTTGCTCTTCTGTGCAGGGCTACTCACAAAATTCACCATTTTCAGATGTGCTCCTCATACCTGTGTAGTAGACTTGGTGATAATGCACCAAGCTGGCAGACCGCCACGAGCCACAATTCATGGGACTGTGAGCCATATGCGCCTCCCCAGCTACAGGTTGGGGACCCCTATGCATCATGTGATTTAATGTTTCCCCACACAGATGAAAAGTCATGTGAATCACTTTATTTTGGTGTGCTGACCGTGTGCAGTCCGTTGTGCACACAGGTCAAAATTACGCTCATTTGAGCTAACCCTGAAGCCTGTGGGTTCTATATAGACATGTCAGTCACAATAAAACACTCTGGTACACGTTCCCTATTTACTCACTTTGCTATGTGTGCCTCTAGGCCAAAAAGATTTGTGGTTTTGGAAGTTATGTGCTTGTTTGTCACACTGCTCAAATGCAATAATAGCTATTCCATGTCTGTAACATGTTCTGCAGACTGTGGTGGGGAAGAACACTAGCTCATTATGATGGAAAAGAGCAGTGGAAACCAGAATCTGGCACAAAGAGAGAAAATTATGACTTTCCTAAAATGTCATAATACCCGACCAGACAAGCAGAAACTGCAGCAAATATATAGTTACACACTGTAAGATAGAATTGATGCATCTTGCTAGTTATGTTGGGCCATGTTCAGACCTCTGTTTTTTTGTGTGCATGAAAAAAAGTCTTCTTTTTTTTTATCGGTGTGCTGCATCAGATTTTCATCAGTTTCTGATCTGTGTACATTTTTGCCATCAAGGTGACATCCGTTTTTCTCATATGCAAAAAAAATTATCAGCACTAGCACGCAACTGGGATAACATCACTGCTCTGAGTTTTTTATGGACGGACAGACTTGAATTTGCAATTTTTATCCGTGACTCAGGTCAAGCTTCTCCTAGCCATTAAGGCTCATTCATACGTCCGATTTTCGCATACGTGTGCTATCTGTGGTTTTCTCGGATAGCACTCATAGTTGTTAGTCTAAGAGGCCATTTGCATGTCTGTGATTTTTTTCACGGAAAATCACAGAGACATGTCCAGTGTTGATCCAAGAGTCTGATCAAATCGGCACTGCAAGTCTATATGGGTCCTGAAAAAAAATTGGACAGCACTCGGATACCATCCATGACGCTTACATGGACTGTTAGGGAAGGATATAGAATTTTTTTGTTTGTTAATCATCCAAAAAAAAATGATGATGCTTGGATCAAACTCTGATGGTAAAAACTGACACTGACCAAACTACGATGAAACTGATAAAAAAAAACACGGATTAAACAATTTTGTTGTAGCAGAAAATCACTGACTTCTGTAAAAAAAAACAAACAAAAAAAACTGCACTTGGACATCCAACTGCGGTCCAATTTTCACAGCCTGTCAGAAAAGATAAGTCGGAGAAACTTTTTCTTTTCCTCCACATATGAGAAAAACTGAGGCTATGTGTGGAGCACCCCCAGACGCAGGGCTGCGGGGTACCCGGTTCCGGGCCTCTCTGTCTCAGTTCTGGGGTTGTCACGGTGGCTAGACCCGGTCCGTGACCCTGCTAAGGGGCGTCCAATGAAAGGTGTGATGAGGGTGCGTGGTGCAGGTCGCGATGAATAACGAGGACACAGGGTTGCAGTCTCTTTACCTCTTTACTGAAGGCTTCAGGGTCCGCAATCCAGAGTACTGCTAACAGGGCTGGCTGAGACCGGCCGGTCCGAAGGCACATCCAGAGTTCCCTTTGCAGGTGGAAATCAGTGCCTACCTTCTAGCGCCTGTGTGTTGTAGTACCTCCCTGCTGAGCACCACGGGATAGTCCTCACAACTGTTGTGTCTGTTTCTGATGTTCTTCTCTCACAACTCGTATCTATTCTGATGTTCTTCTCCGTCCCCCAGATGATATGGATAGGACGCACCCGTATGACGGGTAGGCCTGGAGTTCTTCCGGGACCCTAGCGTCGCCCCTCTCCCACAATTGCCTCCTATGTCTGCTTAGGTGATTTAGGTGAGACAGCCAACCTAAAATTAACTGTCTTGCCGCTGTTTGAAGTAATGCTTGGAGCCTAATACTTCCTCGGCGTTCCGGCCACCGGCTACGCGCCTCAGTAGGATGTTGCCTCGATCTCGGCACGACTCCTACTGGCTTTATCTCCTTTTTGCTGCGATCTCGTTTCTCACTTCTCCACAGTAAACCTCGCTTCTTTTCCTTTCTTAGGATGCCACCGCAACGGGTGCAGGCATGGCTCCGTAACGTTCTGTTCTGTTCGCTAGGCCTCTGTCAGGATCCCACCCCTGACAGAGACCCCCCTGAATCTTCCCCCCGCAACACCCTCTGCCACAGGATGTTGCCTGGATCCAACCCAGTCAGCTTCTGACTAACTTCCTATCCAGCCCCCAGTTTTACCAGATTGTGAGGAGTGGCCTAATACATAGAACCCTTTGCTCCCCCTGGTGGCCAGAATGTGAAGTGTAATGTGTGACTGTGATACCTGGTCAGGTGAACTCCTTAAGTGCCATCAGACGTACCATCACTCCCCTTAGCGGCGGAGCGTCAGTACTGCAACGACCAGGACTCTGGGGTGCTGCATGTGCACAAGTTGTGGATTTGCCTGCGGATCTGCAGCGGATTGGCTGCTGCGGATTCGCAGCAGTTTTCCATCAGGTTTACAGTACCATGTAAACCTATGGAAAACCAAATCCGCTGTGCCCATGGTGTGGAAAATACTGCGTGGAAACACTGCGTTGTATTTTCCGCAGGATGTCAATTCGTTGTGTGGATTCCGCAGCGGTTTACACCTGCTCCACAATAGGAATCTGCAGGTGGAAAACCGCAGGTGAAATCCGCACAAAAAACGCAGGAATTCCGCAGTAAATCAGCAGTGCGTTTTACCTACGGATGTTTCAAAAACAGGTGCGGAAAAATCCACACACGAATCTGCAACGTGGGCACATAGCCTGATAATACTCGCATCACACTTTGATGAAACTCTGATCAGATTCTGATCAAAATAATCGATCTGTTTTTCTCATACATGAGGCCTTAAAGAAAAAAAACGGATGGCATCTGAGTTCTATATGTAGAAGTCTTTCAGGAGCCTGAAAAGTGCATGGAAAATTGCAATTTGTTTTTCAAGAGTGAAATCACAGCATTTCTGCATTATAAAATGCTGTTGAAAGGCATAAAATTAAGGAAAATAGTGTAATAAACAGTGCATATTGCTTTTGTTGATGCGACACGTAAGGAAACCATGAAAAATAAACGCAGCATGCTAATGTCCCCTTATGGCAGAAGGAGACGAGCATTTGCATGGGGGCTATCTGAAGTTGGTAGACAGTGTGTCAGTATTTGTGGGGGTAAATGTTTGAGTACTTTGCTGAAACATGTTTCACGTATCACATTTTCCCCCAGTGTGCTATTTCCCTGTACACTCAGATTGACAGACGGGGCCCTAAGTTCCCTTTGTGCACAGGTGGAGCTCGTCATTCTGAGAGTGAAACCAGCAGTTCAGCTCTATTTCTTGTGATACGTTATTGTGCTTATTGGAGTGTTCGGTTACGCTTGTTAGACTGTTTATTTTCTCCATAAATGTCAGTCACTGAACCTTAAAGAAATGTAGTTTAAAAATCAGTTTATTTTTTCTGCATGGGAAAAGTCTTGGCATGCAGGTGTAGGGAACAGGTCAGTCGCTCTGTTTAATGTGTAAAATAAACATATAGCAGTATTTGCACGCTCTTAAGTAGACACTTAACCCTCACTATGGTTACTGATAACAATATTGCATCGAGGACTGTGCAGACTATTTCTAATGCATATTACATTTCTTTTATTGTGATATCGCTTCCTATAATCTCAGCAATATATGATTGTTTCTGGGACAGTATGTAGCTAAAGCTGAAGGGAGCCTATCACTTTGTACATGCCGTCTGATCATAGATATCATAGAAAAGAGAAGAAGCTGAACAGAATGATATATAGATTTGTTGGTAAACATTTGGTATAACGTGTTTTCTTCATTAAAATCCCTGGAGTTTGTATGCATGTAAGTCAAGGAGACAATGCTATTTAGCAGGGCCGGACTGGGACAAAAATTCAGCCCTGGCATTTGAAGTTACACAGGCCCACTTGTCACATAGTGACTGTATAATATCTTTGTACTCTTGTAGGCAGGGCCGGTTTTAGGCAAAGTGGGGCCCTACGCCTAGGCAAAAATTTATAATGGGGCCCCAAATGCTAACATATTGCACAACACACTAAAGCATTTCGGTTGTATTTACAAGTGCTGAGTTCAGGCCGCTAAATGAGTTTGATCGACAATACTAAAGTTGTTCAACACTTGTTTCCCGACCCACCAGCTGAAGAATAATGATGGGACAGAACGATCACTAATAGATCACTAACAGATCACCATACAGTATCATGTTATCAGCAGCACATCTACAGTTTACACAGGCGATGTGCTGCTGAGATCAATGATTTTTGTTCCAGCAAAAACAATCTGAATATGCAGCATTTTACTTGTTTAGTAAAATACACCCCATAGTCCTCCATATATTATAATGGGCACCACAGTCCTCCATATAGTATACACTCCCTATAGTCCTCCATATATTAAAATACACTGCTCAGTCCTCCATATAGCATAATACACTCCTCATAGTGCTCCATATAGTATAATGCACCACCATAGTCATCCATGTAGTACAATTCACTTCCCATAGTATAATGCACCCCATAGTTCTTCATATAGTATAACGTATTCCCCATAGTCCTCAATACAGTATAATGCAGCCCACATATAGTATAATGCAGCCACCCCATAGAATATAATACAGCCCACCTCCCCATAATATATAATGTAGCCCCCATAGAATATAATGCAGCCCCCCATAGTATATAACACAGCCTCCCTCTTAGAATATAATACACCCACAATAGTATATATCACAGCCACATAGTATATAACACGGACTCCCCATAGACTATAATATACCCCCATAGTATATAGCACAATCCGCATAGCAGATAACACAGCCCACGTAGCAGTATACAGCACAGCCCACGTAGCAGTGCACAGCCCACGTAGTATACAGCACAGCTCACTTAGCAGTATACAGCACAGCCCACACAGTAGTATACAGCACTGCCCACACAGTAGTATACAGCACTGCCCACACAGTAGTACACAGCACTGCCCACACAGTAGTATACAGCACAGCCCACACAGTAGTATATAGCAGAGCCCACATAGTAGTATACAGCACTGCCCACATAGTAGTATATAATATAGCATAGCCCACACAGTAGTATATAGCAGAGCCCACACAGTAGTATATAGCACAGCCCACATAGCATACAGCAGAGCCCACATCTCTCCTCCCCCCCTAGAATGGCCCCACAGTCCAGTAAAAAAAACAAACACACTCCTCACCTCCCCTCGTGCCTGCGCTGCCTCCTGCTCCTGTCTCGGCGGCTGCCGCTGCACTGCCTGGGTGGAACACAGTGAGTGCACGCGCACCCGAAGTGTCAGAGGCAGAGCGCGGAATGATGGGAGAGGGAGTGTCAGGTGATGCTCTCTCCTCCATCATTGCATTCAACTGTACCAGCAATATAGATCACCGGTATAGTTGAATGCGGCAGCGGCGGCGCTGGGGGGGAAGGGTGAGTCGGCGTGCAGCGACCCACTACTGGCACCAGCCTTTCTGGCATTTGCCAGAACTGCCCGATGGCCAGTCCGGCCCTGCTATTTAGTGATTGACAGCTATCATGTACAGCCACACAATCATACAGCTACTGGAATCAAATGCTTACAAACACCAGGGATTTCAATAAATAAAATTCAAGGTTTACTAAAACTTTTCTCTCAAAAATATATATCAATCTGAATGCAAGTTCGCTGTAAATATGTCCCATGTGAACATACTTTTACCTGATATCAGCTATGTTAAAATTTATAGGACTAGTGATTTATCACCAACTCCTAGGAAAACACTTTCTCTCCCAACACGCACTATGCAGACATACAGTGTTATGCAAAAGTTTGGGCACACCTGGTTAAAATTACTGCTATTGTGAACAGCTAAGTTGAAGATGAAATTATCTCTAAAAGGACTAAAGTTAAAGATGACACATTTCCTTTGCAGTTTAAACAAATGTATATTATATATTTTCATCTTTTAAATTTTAAAAATTAAAAAAGGAAAATGGGCCTATGCAAAAGATAGTGCACCCGGCACGTTTAGTATCTAGTTTCACCCCCTTTTGAAAGCATCACAGCTTGTAAACGCTTTTTGTAGTCAACAAGAGTATTTTAGTTCTTATTTTGAGGGCTATTCATCCGTTCTTACTTGGAAATTTTTTCCAGTTCTGTGAGATTCCTGGGTCGCTCGTATGAACTGCTATTTTGAGGTTTAGACAAACATTTTCATTGATGTTCAGATCAGGGGACTGTGAGGGCCATTGTAAAACCTTCAGCTTGCACCTTTTGAGGTCGTCTATTGTGGATTTTGACATATGTTTAGGATCATAATTAGGGATGAGCGAACGTGTTCAGTGATACTCTGATATCACTCTAGTATCTGGGTGCTTGGATGTGCTCGGCACTCGGCGAGCATTAGCTGGTGCTCAAATTTGAAACTCGAATCCCTGCCCCTCATGTATGGCGCCTGTTACACAGCCAATAAGCATAAGAAGATTACCTGTGAGTCACTGTGATGCCTTAGCCATCTTGGTAGTGGCATTACTGTGATTGGCTGGCCGTTTGACATCATCAGGGGTTATAAAAGGATAGGCACCACCACACTGATGCCTCTGCACAGCTCAGGGACAGTTCTTATTGGAGGGAGAGAGTGCTTGTCCAGGGCTGTGTGTGCACAGTTGAATGAATCAGCGTCCTCTAGCATTGATACTGATGCTGATTCTAAAACATCATGCTAACAGCCCTTGCAAGGGCTAAATCTGTGCTTTGTTGTTTGTATCAGATACATTCTGCATTTAGTCTAGAGAAGGACAGTTGCAGGAGCAGGGAGAGTGGCACAATACAGTCTCTAGGCAGGGCTTTGCAGTCCGTTGCTAAATATATCTGTCACTCTATGCCTTGGAGGTGTTGTGCTGCTCTGTCTCTAGCGTCTTGTATGAGTGGGTTTTTAGAGCTGCCGGGGGAGTCAAAACAGACAGGTACTTTTGCCTGTAAAAAAAAGTGCTGACAGGCTCAATCTGATAAAAATGAACAAACCTTGGATTAGCCCCAGCTTTCCCACTCCACCAGATGACAGCAGCACATAATGTGTTTTTAATCTTCAATATCTGAAAGAGCCCCACCAGTTATTGCTTTCAAGGGTCTATGGATGACCCTACTTATAATTTTCTCCTGGCTTTGCATTTTGTGCAAACTCTTTGAGTGTAGGAGTACATAAACTACACTTTCAAAATATTTTAATGAGGCCCCAAGTTCTTGCCTTTAAGGGTGTATGGATGACCCTCCTTAAAAAATCTGGCTTTGTACTGTGTGCAAAACCTTTGTAAGTGTTGAAGTGCCTCAACTACACTTTGTTCACAATATTTGAATGTGTATGGATGACCCTTCTTGAAATTTTTGGCAGGCTTTGCACTTCATGGAGAGCTTTTATGAGTCTAGGAGTACCACAACCTGACAATTTGAACAGAATGTGTATGAGGCCCTCCTTTAGGGTGTATCTGACTGCCTCTTCCATCATATTTTTAGCAGTTCTTGCTTATTTCATACATTACACTGACATTTCCAATGAAAATTTCAATTTTGGTTTCCTTAAATTATTATTATTATTATTATTATTATTATTACTCCAATTTCTTGTTGATTTTTTAATGCTTTGTCAGTCCTTAAAATTAAGTAAAAGTGTGACACCATTTTTAATGCTTTGTCAGTCCCTAAAATGGAGTAAAAGTGTGACACCATTGTTCTATGCAGCGATTTGGGAGTCCATTACCTCCCATTAGGGTATGTGCACACGCTGCGGATTTTGCTGTGGATCCGCAGCGGATTTGACGCTGCAGATTCGCAGCTGTTTTCCCTGAGTTTACAGTACCATGTAAACCTATGGAAAACAAAATCCGCAGTGCACATGCTGCGGAAAAAACGCACGGAAACGTAGCATTGTTTATTCCGCAGCATGTCAATTCTTTGTGCGGATTCCGCAGCGGTTTACACCTGCTCCATAATAGGAATCCGCAGGTGTTAAACCGCATGTGAAATCCACACAAAAAGCGCAAAAAAAGCGGTAAATCCGCAGGAAATTCGCAGTGCGGATTACCTGCGGATTTACAAAAATCAGTCCAGAAAAATCTGCAGAGTAATCCGCAGCATGTGCACACACCCTTATACCTGTTACTCAAAATGAGTATTCAAAATTGCTTGGTTGGAGTAATGAGCATCCAAGCATTTTAGTGCTCGCGCATCTCTAATTATTATTATTATTATTTATTGTTATAGCGCCATTTATTCCATGGCGCTTTACAAGTGAGGAGGGGTATACATAATAAAAACAAGTACAATAATCTTGAACAATACAAGTCATAACTGGTACAGGAGGAGAGAGGACCCTGCCCGCGAAGGCTCACAATCTACAAGGGATGGGTGAGAATACAGTAGGTGAGGATAGAGCTGATCGTGCAGCGGTTGGTTGATCGGTGATTACTGCAGGTTGTAGGCTTGTCGGAAGGGGTAGGTCTTTAGATTCTTTTTGAAGGTTTCGATGGTGGGCGAGAGTCTGATGTGTTGTGGTAGAGGGTTCCAGAGTAGGGGTGATACGCGAGAGAAATCTTGTATACGATTGTGGGAAGAGGAGATAAGAGGGGAGTAGAGAAGGAGATCTTGTGAGGATCGGAGGTTGCGTGTAGGAAAGTACCGGGAGACGAAGTCACAGATGTATGGAGGAGACAGGTTGTGGATGGCTTTGTACGTCATGGTTAGGGTTTTGTACTGGAGTCTCTGGGCAATGGGGAGCCAGTGAAGGGATTGACAGAGGGGAGAGGCCGGAGAATAGCGGGGGGACAGGTGGATTAGTCGGGCAGCAGAGTTTAGAATAGATTGGAGGGGTGCGAGAGTGTTTGAGGGGAGGCCACAGAGCAGGAGGTTGCAGTAGTCAAGGCGAGAGATGATGAGGGCATGGACTAGGGTTTTTGCAGATTCTTGGTTGAGGAATGAACGGATTCGTGCAATATTTTTGAGTTGAAGTCGGCAGGAAGTGGAAAGGGCTTGGATATGTGGTTTGAAGGAGAGATCAGCGTCAAGGATAACCCCGAGGCAGCGAGCTTGTGGGACTGGGGAGAGTGGGCAGCCATTTACTGTAATGGATAGGTTCATTGGGGGGGTCACATGAGATGGGGGAAAGATGATGAATTCTGTTTTGTCCATGTTAAGTTTCAGAAATCTAGCGGAGAAGAAGGATGAAATAGTGGACAGACATTGAGGGATTCTGGTTAGTAGGGAGGTGATATCTGGTCCAGAGATGTAGATCTGTGTGTCATCAGCATAGAGGTGATACTGAAAGCCATGAGATTTTATGAGCTGTCCCAGGCCAAAGGTGTAAATGGAGAAGAGCAGGGGCCCAAGGACTGAACCTTGTGGGACTCTGACAGATAGGGGGCGAGGTGAGGAGGTGGTGTGTGAGTGGGAGACGCTGAATGTCCGGTCTGTTAGGTATGACGAGATCCAGGATAGGGCCAAGTCTGTGATGCCAAGGGATGAGAGGGTCTGTAATAATAGGGAATGGTCCACTGTGTCAAAGGCAGCCGACAGGTCGAGGAGGAGGAGAACAGAGTAGTGTCGCTTGCTCTTGGCGGTTAAGAGGTCATTGGTGACCTTAGTTAGGGCAGTTTCAGTGGAATGGTGTGACTGGAAGCCAGATTGTAAGCGGTCAAAGAGGGAGCAAGAAGAGAGATGGGAGGACAGTTCAAGGTAGACGTGTTGTTCCAGTAGTTTTGAGGCATAGGGGAGAAGTGATATAGGGCGATAGCTAGATACAGAGGATGGGTCAAGAGAGGGCTTTTTGAGGATAGGTGTGATGTCATGGTTCCCAATGGCAGGGGAACGTCAGGACACATAAATAACGGACGAGCTCTTGGGTGATGGAATCTCGAGCTGACCGTGAGCTAAACCTACCACACAACTAATAGTGGCCGGGGGGCGTGCCTAAGTTTTATCCCTAGATGTCTCTCGCCAGCCGGAGGACTAACTAATCCTAGTAGAGGAAAAAACAGACCTGGCTTACCTCTAGGGAAATTCCCCCGAAAAGGAGACAGAAGCCCCCCACATATATTGACGGTGAGTTCAGAGGAAAAGACATATGCAGTATGAAGGTAGGTTCAGCAAAGCGAGGTCCGCTTACTAGATAGTAGAAAGATACAAAAGGGAACTGCACGGTCAGCTGAAAACCCTTTTAAAATACCATCCTGAAATTACTTTAAGACTCATGTGTCAACTCATGACACCGGAGTGGTAATTTCAGCCCACAAGAGCTTCCAGCTACAGAGAAAGATATAACTGTAAACTGGAACAAAAAATGCAAACAAACTTAGGACTAAGAGTCCAACTTAGCTGATCAGTAGTCTAGGAGCAGGAACATGCAACAGAAAGGCTCTGGTTACATTGATGGCCGGCAAGGCAATGACTGAAGAGCAGGAATAAATAGGAACTCCCCACTACTGATGAAAACAGGTGAACTGAGAAAGAAAACACACCCGAGTCACCAGTACCACTAGCCACCACCAGAAGGAGCCCAAAAGCAGATTCACAACAGTACCCCCCCCTCAAGGAGGGGGCACCGAACCCTCACAAGAACCACCAGGGCGATCCGGATGAGCCCTATGAAAGGCACAAACCAAATCAGAGGCGTGAACATCAGAAGCAGTTACCCAAGAATTATCTTCTTGACCATAACCCTTCCACTTAACCAGATATTGTAGTCTCCGTCTGGAAATACGGGAGTCCAAAATTTTCTCCACAACATACTCCAATTCACCCTCAACCAGCACAGGAGCAGGAGGCTCGGTAGAAGGAACAACCGGCACCTCATACCTCCGCAACAACGACCGATGGAAGACATTATGGATAGCGAAAGATGCCGGAAGGTCTAAACGAAAGGATACAGGGTTAAGAATCTCCAAAATCCTATAAGGACCGATGAACCGAGGCTTAAACTTAGGAGAAGAAACCCTCATAGGGACAAAACGGGAAGACAACCACACCAAGTCCCCAACACGAAGACGAGGACCAACACGATGACGGCGGTTGGCAAAATGCTGAGTCTTCTCCTGGGACAACTTCAAATTGTCCACCACCTGTCCCCAAATCCGATGCAACCTATCCACCATAGTATCCACTCCAGGACAATCCGAAGACTCCACCTGACCGGAAGAAAAACGAGGGTGAAATCCCGAATTGCAAAAGAAAGGAGAAACCAAAGTGGCAGAACTAGCCCGATTATTGAGGGCAAACTCCGCCAACGGCAAAAAGGCAACCCAGTCATCCTGATCCGCAGACACAAAACACCTCAAATAAGTCTCCAAGGTCTGATTAGTTCGCTCCGTCTGGCCATTAGTCTGAGGATGGAACGCAGACGAAAAAGGCAAATCAATGCCCATCCTAGCACAGAATGCCCGCCAAAATCTAGACACGAACTGGGTCCCCCTGTCAGAAACGATATTTTCCGGAATACCATGCAAGCGAACCATATTTTGAAAAAACAGAGGAACCAATTCGGATGAGGAAGGCAACTTAGGCAAAGGTACCAAATGAACCATCTTTGAAAAACGGTCGCACACCACCCAGATGACAGACATTTTCTGAGAAGCAGGGAGATCAGAAATAAAATCCATAGAGATGTGAGTCCAAGGCCTCTTCGGAATAGGCAAAGATAACAACAATCCGCTAGCCCGAGAACAACAAGGCTTGGCCCGAGCACAAACATCACAAGACTGCACAAAAACTCGTACGTCTCGAGACAGGGAAGGCCACCAGAAGGACCTAGCCACCAAATCCCTAGTACCAAAGATTCCAGGATGACCTGCCAACGCAGAAGAATGAACCTCCAAGATGACTCTACTGGTCCAATCATCAGGAACAAACAGTCTACCAGGCGGGCAACGATCAGGTCTATCCGCCTGAAACTCCTGCAAAGCCCGTCGCAGGTCTGGGGAAACAGATAATATCACCCCATCCTTAAGGATACCTGTAGGTTCAGAATCACCAGGGGAATCAGGCTCAAAACTCCTAGAAAGGGCATCTGCCTTCACATTTTTAGAACCTGGTAGGTATGAGACCACAAAATTAAACCGAGAGAAAAACAACGACCAGCGCGCCTGTCTAGGATTCAGGCGCTTGGCAGACTCAAGATAAATCAGATTCTTGTGATCGGTCAATACCACCACCTGATGTCTAGCCCCCTCAAGCCAATGACGCCACTCCTCAAAAGCCCACTTCATAGCCAAAAGCTCCCGATTACCAATATCATAGTTTCGCTCGGCGGGCGAAAATTTTCGAGAAAAGAACGCACAAGGTCTCATCACGGAGCAGTCGGAACTTTTCTGCGACAAAACCGCCCCAGCTCCGATCTCGGAAGCGTCGACCTCAACCTGAAAAGGAAGAGCAACATCAGGCTGACGCAACACAGGGGCAGAAGAAAAGCGGCGCTTAAGCTCCCGAAAGGCCTCCACAGCAGCAGGGGACCAATCAGCAACATCAGCACCCTTTTTAGTCAAATCAGTCAAAGGTTTAGCAACATCCGAAAAACCAGTTATAAATCGACGATAAAAATTAGCAAAGCCCAAGAATTTCTGAAGGCTCTTAAGAGAAGTAGGTTGCGTCCAATCACAAATAGCCCGAACCTTGACAGGATCCATCTCAATGGAAGAAGGGGAAAAAATGTACCCCAAAAATTAAATCTTTTGAACCCCAAAAATACACTTAGAACCCTTCACACACAAGGAATTAGCCCGCAAAACCTGAAAAACCCTCCTGACTTGTTGGACATGAGAGTCCCAGTCATCCGAAAAAAATCAAAATATCATCCAGATACACAATCATAAATTTATCCAAATATTCACGGAAAATGTTATGCATAAAGGACTGAAAGACTGAAGGGGCATTTGAAAGACCAAAAGGCATTACTAAATACTCAAAATGGCCCTCGGGCATATTAAATGCGGTTTTCCACTCATCCCCCTGCTTAATTCGCACCAAATTATACGCCCCACGAAGATCAATCTTAGAGAACCACTTAGCCCCCTCTATTCGAGCAAACAAATCAGTCAGCAGTGGCAAAGGATACTGATATTTGACTGTAATTTTATTCAAGAGTCGATAATCAATACACGGCCTCAAAGAGCCATCTTTTTTAGACACAAAGAAAAAACCGGCTCCTAAGGGAGATGAAGAAGGATGAATATGTCCCTTTTCCAGGGACTCCTTAATATACTCTCGCATAGCAACATGTTCAGGTACGGATAAATTAAACAAACGACCCTTTGGAAATTTACTGCCTGGAATCAGATCTATGGTACAATCGCAATCTCTGTGAGGAGGGAGTGAACCAAGCTTAGGCTCCTCAAAAACATCATGATAATCAGACAAAAATGCCGGAATCTCAGAGGGAATAGATGATGAAATGGAAACCAAAGGTACGTCCCCATGAGCCCCCTGACATCCCCAGCTTAACACAGACATTGCTTTCCAGTCAAGGACTGGATTATGAGATTGTAACCATGGCAATCCGAGCACCAAAACATCATGTAGATTGTACAACACAAGGAAGCGAATCACCTCCAGATGGTCTGGAGTCATACGCATAGTCACTTGTGTCCAGTATTGTGGTTTATTACTAGCCAATGGCGTAGAATCAATACCCTTCAGAGGTATAGGGACTTCCAGAGGCTCTAGATTAAACCCACAGCGCCTGGCAAAGGACCAATCCATAAGACTCAAAGCGGCGCCAGAGTCGACATAGGCGTCCGCGGTAATTGACGATAATGAACAAATCAAGGTCACAGATAGAATAAACTTAGACTGTAAAGTGCCAATTGAAACAGACTTATCAACCTTCTTTGTGCGTCTAGAGCATGCTGATATAACATGAGTTGAATCACCACAATAGAAGCACAACCCATTTTTTCGCCTAAAATTCTGCCGTTCGCTTCTGGACAGAATTCTATCACATTGCATATTCTCTGGCGCCTTCTCAGAAGACACCGCCAAATGGTGCACAGGTTTACGCTCCCGCAAACGCCGATCAATCTGAATAGCCATTGTCATGGACTCATTCAGACCTGTAGGCGCAGGGAACCCCACCATAACATCCTTAATGGCATCAGAGAGACCCTCTCTGAAATTCGCCGCCAAAGCGCACTCATTCCACTGAGTAAGCACAGACCATTTACGAAATTTTTGGCAGTATATTTCAGCTTCATCTTGCCCTTGAGACAGGGCCATCAAGGCTCTTTCAGCCTGAATCTCTAAATTAGGTTCCTCATAAAGCAACCCCAAAGCCAGAAAAAACGCATCCACATTGAGCAACGCAGGATCCCCTGGTGCCAATGCAAATGCCCAATCTTGAGGGTCACCTCGCAGCAAGGAAATTACAATCTTAACCTGCTGTGCGGGATCTCCAGCGGAGCGAGGTCTCAGAGGAAGAAATAATTTACAATTATATTTGAAATTCAAAAAACGAGATCTATCTCCGGAGAAAAATTCTGGTATAGGAATTCTAGGTTCAGATATAGGAGCATGTATAACAAAATCCTGTAAATCTTGAACTTTTGTGGCAAGATTATTCAAACCTGTAGCCAAACTCTGAGGATCCATTTTAAGCAGGTGAGATCAGAGCCATTCAAGGGTTAGAAGGAGAGGGAGACAAAGACTGCAATTAGAGCTGAAATGCAACTGATTCAACTATAGAGCAAGCACCAAGGGAAAAAAAAAAAAAATTTGCAGACTTCTTTTTCTCTCCTTTCTTCTGCCAACAGTTTTAACACTTGGCCGGCCATACTGTCATGGTTCCCAATGGCAGGGGAACGTCAGGACACATAAATAACGGACGAGCTCTTGGGTGATGGAATCTCGAGCTGACCGTGAGCTAAACCTACCACACAACTAATAGTGGCCGGGGGGCGTGCCTAAGTTTTATCCCTAGACGTCTCTCGCCAGCCGGAGGACTAACTAATCCTAGTAGAGGAAAAAACAGACCTGGCTTACCTCTAGGGAAATTCCCCCGAAAAGGAGACAGAAGCCCCCCACATATATTGACGGTGAGTTCAGAGGAAAAGACATACGCAGTATGAAGGTAGGTTCAGCAAAGCGAGGTCCGCTTACTAGATAGTAGAAAGATACAAAAGGGAACTGCACGGTCAGCTGAAAACCCTTTTAAAATACCATCCTGAAATTACTTTAAGACTCATGTGTCAACTCATGACACCGGAGTGGTAATTTCAGCCCACAAGAGCTTCCAGCTACAGAGAAAGATATAACTGTAAACTGGAACAAAAAATGCAAACAAACTTAGGACTAAGAGTCCAACTTAGCTGATCAGTAGTCTAGGAGCAGGAACATGCAACAGAAAGGCTCTGGTTACATTGATGGCCGGCAAGGCAATGACTGAAGAGCAGGAATAAATAGGAACTCCCCACTACTGATGAAAACAGGTGAACTGAGAAAGAAAACACACCCGAGTCACCAGTACCACTAGCCACCACCAGAAGGAGCCCAAAAGCAGATTCACAACAGTGTGATGGAGGCATGTTTAAAGCTTGAGGGGAAAACGCCAGTTGTTAGTGATAGGTTGAAGAGATGGGTTAGGGTTGGGATGAAGATTGTGGTGAGGTTTGGGATGAGGTGGGATGGGAGCGGGTCAAGTGCACAGGTGGGGAGATGCGATCTTGAGAGTAGAGTGGCGAGTTGATCTTCTGTAATGGTGGGGAAGTTGGTTTTGGAGGTGGAGGGTAGGGAAGTTGGGAGGAAGGGCTCTGGGGGTTGTTGACCAAAATTGTCTCTGATGTTATCAATCTTCTGCTTGAAGAATGAGGCAAGGTCTTCAGCAGAGATAAGTGGGGAGGGAGGAGGTGCTGGGGGACGGAGGAGAGAATTGAAGGTGTTGAATAACTGTTTAGGGTTGTGAGACAGGGAGGATATGAGAGATGAGAAGTAGGTTTGTTTAGCTGTGGCGAGTGTGGTCTTGAAAGTAGTGAGGGACTGTTTGAATGCGATGAAGTGGTCGTTGGAGTGGGATCTTTTCCATCTGCGCTCAGCAGCCCTGGAAGCTCGCCTCAGTTTTTTGGTCAGGCTGGTGTGCCAGGGCTGTCTGTTGATTTTGCGAGCTTTGGTATGTGTAAGTGGGGCAGCAGATTCCAAAGCATCCATCCTCTATCCTCTTTTCAGCTTCATCTTTTTTACAGATGGTGCTATGTTTGCATCAAGAATTTGTTCAAATTTAATTGAATCCATTCTTCCCTCTACTCGTGAATTGTTCCCCATGCCATTGGCTGCAACACAACCCAAAAACATGATTGATCCACCCCATGCTTAATGGTTGGTGAGATGTTCTTTTCCTGAAATTCTGTACCATTTTGTTCCACACATACCTTTGATCATTGTAGCCAAAGAGTTCTATTTTAACCTCATTGGTCCACAGGTCTTGTTTCCAAAATGCATCAGGCTTGTTTAGACATTCTTTTGCATACTTCTGATGCTGAATTTTTTGGTGAGGACACTGGAGAGGTTTTCTTCTGATGACTCTTCCATGAAGGCCATATTCGTGCAGGTTTCTCTGAACAGTAGAACAATGTGCCACAACTCCAGTGTCTGCTAAATCTTATTTAAGGTCTTTTGCAGTCAAGTGGGGGTTCTGATTTGCCTCTCTAGCAATCCTACGAGCAGCTGTCACTGAAATGTTACTTGGTATTCCAGACCTTATCTTGACTTCCACTGTTCCTGTTAACTGCCATTTCTTAATTACATTTCAAACTGGGGAAAGGGCAACTTGAAAACGCTTTGCTATCTTCTTATAGCTTTATCCTGCTCTATGTGCCTCCATCATTTTCAGAGTGCTAGTCAGCTGCTTAGAAGAACCTATGGCTGCTATTTTTGGCACAAGGTTAGAGGAGGCTGGGTTTTTATAAAGCTGGTAATTTGTCTTCCCTGGATTTTCCTAACAATGATCGTGAACAAGTTATAATCCTAACGGGCTATGTAAGTTCTGAAACCTCGTTCAAATTTATCTGAACACGCAAATCTCCAAAGGTGCCCAAACTTTGGCATTGGTCCATTTTCCATTTGTAATTTTTAAAATGTAAAAAATGACAATCTTTGTTTGTTTGCCTAAAATACAAAGGAAATGTGTCATCTTTAACTTTTAGGCATTTTAGAGATCATGCCCTCTTTAACTTGTTTAACTGTTCGCAAGAACAGTAATTTTAACTAGGGGTGCCAAAACTATTACATGCCACCATATGTGTGATCACTCTCTAAGCGCAGAGTTTCGCTGCATGATCACTTTTTGGTGACCAAATGTTAATTGATCATGAGTTTCTGTTAAAATCTGTGTATATTGGCTTTAACCACTTCCCAACATGCGCTGTACATATACTGCTATGCGGGAGCTGCATTCCCGCAAATAGAAATATGTGTACGGCGCCGTGATCGCACAAATTCAAGCTGAGCGCCGCGGCTATCGGGTGCGGATGTCAGCTCTATGTGAGAGCTGACACCCTGCAGTAATGGCCACATCAGTCCTTGCACCGATTTGCGGCCATTTAATTCCTCTGTTGCCACTGTCAATAGTGACTGCGACATTATTATTATTATTATACATTTATATAGCGCCATTTATTCCATGGTGCTTTACATGTGAAAGGGGCAAATATAGGCAAGCACAATAAACATGAGCAAAACAAGGCACACAGAAGTACAGAAGGAGAGAGGACCCGGCCCGCGAGGGCTCACAGTCTACAGGGGATGGGTGAGGATACACTAGGAGAGAGTAGAGCTGGTCGTGCGGCAGTTCAGCAGACTATGGATCACTGCAGGTTGTAGGCTTGTCGGAAGAGGTGGGTCTTCAGGTTCTTTTTGAAGGTTTCCTTGGTAGGCAAGAGTCTGATGTGTTGGGGTAGAGAGTCCCAGAGTATGGGGGAAGCATGGGAGAAGTCTTGTATGCGGTTGTGGGAAGAAGAGATAAGAGGGGAGAAGGTTGTGTGTAGGTAAGTACCGGGAGACCATGTCACAGATGTATGGAGGAGACAGGTTGTGGATGGTTTTGTATGTCATAGTTAGGGTTTTGAACTGAAGCCTCTGGACAATAGGAAGCCAGTGAAGGGCTTGACAGAGAGGAGAGGCTGGTGAATAATGGGGAGACAGGTAGATTAGTCGGGCAGCAGAGTGTAGGATGGATTGGAGTGGTGCCAGAGTGCTAGAGAGGAAGCCAGAGAGTAGGAGGTTGCAGTAATCGAGGCGGGAGATGATAAGGGCGTGCACATTGAGGAGCATCCCACAGGGAGTTGGCTAAGCAGTACTGTACAGCCATATAGGGTATTTCTACATTCAGTAGAAATTGTGGGACACATTTTGGTGCAACTTTTACCCATTTCCCAGTATGAAATGTAAAATTTGGGGCTAACAGACAATCTTGGTGGTAAAAATGTTAATTCTTTTTTCTTCACTGTCCAATGGTATAAAATTCGGTGACACACCTGTTGTCAATATGATCACCGCACCCCTAGATGAATTCATTCAGAGGTGTAGCTTGTAAAATGGGGTCACTTATGGGGGGTTCTGCTGTTCTGGCACCTCAGGTGCTCTGCCAATGTGACACGGCACCCTTAAACCAGGGCAGCAAAATTTGTGCTGAAATATGGTGCTTCTTCCCTTCTGAGCTTTGCACTGTGCCTCCAAAGTAGTTTTCGACCACATATGGAGTATCAGTGAGCTCAGAAGATATTGCTCAACAAGTTTCGGGGTCCATTTTCTGTTACCCTTGTGAAAATACAACATTTAGAGCTAAAAAAAAAATATTTTTGTGGGAAAAATTGTAATTTTTTTTTTTTGTATTTTTAAAGCTCAACGATATAAACTTTGGTGAAGCACCTGGGGTTTCAAGGTGCTCAGTACACATCTAGGTAAGTTCCCTGAGGGGTCTAGTTTCCAAAATGGTGTCACTTGTGGGGGGTTTCCACTGTTTAGGCACATCCAAATGCAACATGGCGTCCGCTAATCATGCCAACAAATTGTACATAAAAGAAAAAATCAAATGACGCTCCTTCCCTTCCAAGCCCTGCTGTGCGCCCAAACAGTGATTTTCCCCCACATATGTGGTATTGACGTACTCAGGAGAAATTGCAAAACCAATCGTATGGTCCATTTTCTCATGTTACCCTTGCAAAAGTAAAAAAAATTGGGTCTAAAGAAAAATATTTATGAAAAAAAATTTAAATGTTTATTTTTTCCTACCACATTCCATTAATTCATGTGAACCACCTGAAGGGTTAACAAATGAATGTGGTTTTGAGCAACTTGAGGGGTGCAGTTTTGAGAATAGTGCTACTTTTGGGTATTTTCTGTCATATAGGCCCTCTAAAGTCCGTTCAAATGTGAGGTGTCCCTAAAAAAATGGTTTTGTAAATTTTGTTGTAAAAATGAGAAATCGCTGGTCAACTTTTAACACTTATAACTTCCTAACAAATAAAAATTATGTTTAAAAAATTGTGCTGATCTAAAGTAGACATGTGGTAAATGATACTTATTAACTATTTAGTGTGACATGACTCTCTGATTTAAGGGCATAAAAATAAAAAATATGAAAATTGCAAAATGTTTGCTAAATTTCCGATTTTTTCAGAGATAAACTTATGTCATATCAAAGAAATTTTACCACATTCATGGAGTACAATATGTCACAAAAAAACAGTCTCAGAATCAGTGGGATCCATTGAAGCGTTCCAGAGTTATAACCTCATAAAGTGACAGTGGTCAGAATTGAAAAAAATGGCTTGGTCAGGAAGGTGAAAACAGGGTGAAGGGGTTAAAGGCCTTGCATCAAAAAGGCAAGCAATTCTGGGGCCAGACTAAGCCTAAGGCCGGAGTCACACTAGAGCGAAATACGGGCGACTGCTATGCGATAAAAAATCGCATAGCACTCGGACCAATGTTAATCTATGGGGTTGTTTTCTCGGCCGTATTATACCTGCGAGAGAAATCGCAGCATGCTGCGATTGTCACTGTATTACGCCCGAACTACGCCAATGCAAGTCTATGGGTGCGAGAAAAACTGGTACACCACACGGACCATCAGTGTGACTTGCGAGAAATACGCATCGGTGTCCTATAGAAAAGCTGGCAATTCAGTGCGGTGTAATGTAAAATCACACTGACAATTTACACAGGTTACAATAGAATATATAAAATAAATATCTACACATAGTATATACAGTACAGACCAAAAGTTTGGACACACCTTCACATTTAAAGATTTTTCTGTATTTTCATGACTATGAAAATTGTACATTCACACTGAAGGCATCAAAACTATGAATTAACACATTTGGAATTATATACTTAATAAAAAAGTGTGAAGCAACTTATATATGTCTTATGTCTATATATATATATATATATATATATATATATATATATATATATATGTCTTATATTCTAGGTTCTTCAAAGTAGCCACCTTTTGCTTTGATGACTGCTTTTCACACTCTTGGCATTCTCTTGATGAGCTTCAAGAGGTAGTCACCGGGAATGGTCTTCCAACAATCTTGAAGGAGTTCCCACAGATGCTTAGCACTTGTTGGCCCTTTTGCCTTCACTCTGCGGTCCAGCTCACCCCAAACCATCTCGATCGGGTTCAGGTCTGGTGACTGTGGAGGCCAGGTCATCTAGCGTAGCACCCCATCACTCTCCTTCTTGGTCAAATAGCCCTTACACAACCTGGAGGTGTGTTTGGGGTCATTGTCTTGTTGAAAAATAAATGATGGTCCAACTAAACACAAACCGGATGGAATAGCATGCCACTGCAAGATGCTGTGGTAGCCATGTTGGTTCAGTATGCCTTCAATTTTGAATAAATCCCAACAGTGTCACCAGTAAAGCACCCCCACACCATCACACCTCCTCCTCCATGCTTCACGGTGGGAACCAGGCATGTAGAGTCCATCCGTTCACCTTTTCTGTGTTGCACAAAGACACAGTGGTTGGAACCAAAGATCTCAAATTTGGACTCATCAGACCAAAGCACAGATTTCCACTGGTCTAATGTCCATTCCTTGTGTTCTTTAGCCCAAACAAGTCTCTTCTGCTTGTTGCCTGTCCTTAGCAGTGGTTTCCTAGCAGCTATTTTACCATGAAGACCTGCTGCACAAAGTCTCCTCTTAACAGTTGTTGTAGAGATGTGTCTGCTGCTAGAACTCTGTGTGGCATTAACCTGGTCTCTAATCTGAGCTGCTGTTAACCTGCAATTTCTGAGGCTGGTGACTCGGATAAACTTATCCTCAGAAGCAGAGGTGACTCTTGGTCTTCCTTTCTTGGGGTGGTCCTCATGTGAGCCAGTTTCTTTGTAGCGCTTGATGGTTCTTGCAACTGCACTTGGGGACACTTTCAAAGTTTTCCCAATTTTTTGGACTGACTGACCTTCATTTCTTAAAGTAATGATGGCCACTCATTTTTCTTTACTTAGCTGCTTTTTTCTTGCCATAATACAAATTCTAACAGTCTATTCAGTAGGACTATCAGTTGTGTATCCACCAGACTTCTGCTCAACACAACTGATGGTCCCAACCCCATTTATAAGGCAAGGAATCCCACTTATTAAACCTGACAGGGCACACCTGTGAAGTGAAAACCATTCCCGGTGACTACCTCTTGAAGCTCATCAAGAGAATGCCAAGAGTGTGCAAAGCAGTCATCAAAGCAAAAGGTGGCTACTTTGAAGAACCTAGAATATAAGACATATTTTCAGTTGTTTCACACTTTTTTGTTAAGTATATAATTCCACATGTGTTAGTTCATAGTTTTGATGCCTTCAGTATGAATGTACAATTTTCATAGTTATGAAAATACAGAAAAATCTTTAAATGAGAAGGTGTGTCCAAACTTTTGGCCTGTACTGTATATATATATATATATATATATATATATACATACACAGTATATATATATATATATATAATATGTGTCATTGACGCACAAATATATATACGCTGCTCAAAAAATAAAGGGGACACTAAAATCCCTCCCACATCCTAGTTATCACTGAATGAAATATTAATCTTTATTCATTACATAGTGGAATGTGTTGAGAACAATAAAACCTAAAAATGATCAATGTAAATCACAACTAATATCCCACGGAGGTCTGGAGTTGGAATGATGATCAAAATCAAAGTGGAAAATGAAGTTACAGGCTGATCCAACTTCAGTGGAAATGCCTCAAGACAAGGAAATGATGCTCAGTAGTGTGTGTGTGGCCTCCACGTGCCTGTATGATCTCCCTACAACGCCTGGGCATGCTCCTGATGAGGCGGCGGACGGTCTCCTGAGGGATCTCCTCCCAGACCTGGACTAAAGCATCCGCCAACTCTTGGACAGTCTGTGGTGCAACGTGACGTTGGTGGATGGTGCGAGACATGATGTCCCAGATGTGTTCAATCGGATTCAGGTCTGGGGAACGGGCGGGCCAGTTCACAGCTTCAATGCCTTCATCTTGCTGGAACTGCTGACACACTCCAGCCACATGAGGTCTGGCATTGTCCTGCATTGAGAGGAACCCAGGGCCAACCGCACCAGTATATGGTCTCACAAGGGGTCTGAGGATCTCCTCTCGGTACCTAATGGCAGTCAGGCTACCTCTGGCGAGCACATGGACGGATGTGTGGCCCTCCAAAGAAATGCCACCGTACACCATTACTGACCCACTGTAAGGGTAAGTTCACACAGGACTTTTTTGCTGCGTATTTTTGCTGCGCTTTTTTATGCTAATTTTCAGCTGCTTTTTACAGTACTAGCAAAGCCTATGAGATTTCAGAAATCTCATGCACACACGTTGGGTTTTTGTTTGATCAGTATTTTCCGCTTTGCTGCGTCTTTTGGACATAGAGCATGTCACTTCTTTCAGCTTTTTTGCAGCGTTTTTTCACCCATTGACTTGAATGGGTGATGGAAAAAACGCTGCAAAAACGCAACAAAAACGCATGTAGCATTATTTGCTGCGTTTTTTGTGCAGAAAAATCATAGCCAGCAGAAACTGATCTCACAGCCAAGAGCTTAGGGGTGTGGTTAGTGAGGTGTCCATAGTGACAGTGAGCTATTGTGAGGTGTCCTGATAGTGATGTATTGTGAGGGAGTTTCTGGTAGTGAGGTGTGAAGAGCCATTGTGAGGTGTCCTGATTGTGATCTATTGTGAGGGAGTTTCTGGTAGTGAGGTGTTAGGGTACCGTCACACTCAGCGACGCTGCAGCGATATAGACAACGAGCCGATCGCTGCAGCGTCCGTGTTTAGGTCGCTGGGGAGCTGTCACACAGACAGCTCTCTCCAGCGACCAACGATCAGGGGAACGACTTCGGCATCGTTGAAACTGTCTTCAACGATGCCGAAGTCCCCCTGCAGCACTCGGGTAACCAGGGTAAAAATCGGGTTACTAAGTGCAGGGCCGCGCTTAGTAACCCGATATTTACCCTGGTTACCATTGTAAAAGTAAAAAAAAAACAGTACATACTCACCTTCTGATGTCTGTCACGTCCCCCGCCGGCGGCTTCCCTGCACTGAATGCGTCAGCGGTTCCGGCAGTAACAGCGGTGACGTCACCGCTGTGCTCTGCTTTACGGCCGGCCGGCGCTGACACATTCAGTGCAGGGAAGCCGCCGGCGGGGGACGTGGCAGACATCAGAAGGTGAGTATGTACTGTTTTTTTTAACTTTTACAATGGTAACTAGGGTAAATATCGGGTTACTAAGCGCGGCCCTGCGCTTAGTAACCCGATATTTACCCTGGTTACCATTGTAAAACATTGCAGGCATCGTTGCTTTTGCTGTCAAACACAACGATACACACCGACCTAACGACGAAATAAGGTGCTGGCCTTCTAGCTCCGACCAACGATATCACAGCGGGATCCAGATCGCTGCTGCGTGTCAAACACAACGATATCGCTATCCAGGACGCTGCAACGTCACGGATCGTTGTCGTTCTCGTTGGAAAGTTGTTCAGTGTGAAGGTACCTTAAGCCATGTCTTGGTATAGGAGGATGAGCATTAATGTTTCCCAAAAATGTTTTCCCCCAAAAAAACGCATGAAAAAACAAGCAGCTGAAAATTAGCATAAAAAAGCAGCAAAAATACGCACCAAAAATTCCTGTGTGAACTTACCCCAAAACGCAGCAAAAAACGCACCAAAAACGCATCTATAAGCAGCTAAAAATTAGCATAAAAACCGCAGCAAAAATACACAGCAAAAAAGTCCTGTGTGAACTTACCCTAAAACCGGTCATGCTGAAGGATGTTGCAGGCAGCAGATCGCTCTCCACGGCATCTCCAGACTCTGTCACGTCTGTCATATGTGCTCAGTGTGAAGCTGCTTTCATCTGTGAAGAGCACATGGCGCCAGTGGTGAATTTGCCAATCCTGGTGTTCTGTGGCAAATGCCAAGCATCCTGCACGGTGTTAGGCTGTGAGCACAACCCCCATCTGTGGACATCAGGCACTCAGACCATCCTCATGGAGTCAGTTTCTAACTGTTTGTGCAGACACATGCACATTTGTGGCCTGCTGGAAGACATTTTGCATGGCTCTGGTAGAGCTCCAACTGTTCCTCCTTGCACAAAGGCTGAGGTAGCGGTCCTGCTGCTGGGTTGTTGCCCTCCTACAGCCCCCTCCCTCCACGTTTCCTGGTGTACTGGCCTGTCTCCTGGTAGCACCTCTAGCCTCTGGACACTACGCTGACAGACACAGCAAATCTTCTTGTTAAGGCTCGCATTGATGTGTCTTCCTGGATGAGCTGCACTACCTGAGCCACTTGTGTGGGTTGTAGAGTCCATCTCATGCTACCACGATTGTGAAAGCACAACCAACATTCAAAAGTGACCAAAACATCAGCCAGAAAGCATTGGTACTGAGATGTAGTCTGTGGTCCCCACCTGCAGAACCACTCCTTTATTGAGGGTGTCTTGATAATTGCCAATAATTTCCATCTGTTGTCTATTCCATTTGCACTACAGCATGTGAAATTGATTGTCAATCAGTGTTGCTTCCTAAGTGGACAGTTTGATTTCACAGAAGTTTGATTTACTTGGAGTTATATTCTGTTGTTTAAGTGTTCCCTTTATTTTTTTGAGCAGTGTATTTTGCTATGTCAGCTATGTATATGATTCTTTTACTTACTTTATTTTATTTCATTAATGAAAGATACATATTTAATTATGTTTGTGTCTGGCAGGCTTTTCTCCTTTATTGGTATACCCATCTGAGAACAGCATGATGTAGGGGCAAAGGCTCTGATTCCAGCTATATATTACTAATTTTACTGGTTGGAGCAGTTGTGATAAAATCACAGTTTTTTTCTGCTGCAGATCTAGCAGTTCTCTAAATACTTTGCTTTATTATTCTTACATTGGCATTACATAACGACTTCAATTCTATTTTAGTTGGCTGTGGATAAATAGAGTTGGGATGCTTTCTCGGCAATGGAGATTTGTGCCCTTACAGGGAAATAAACATGAACATACTAAAACTTGCCTCCCTTTCCTTTCAATAGCAAATATTCAGGGTTTGCTGTTGTTACTCAGAAACTTAACCAACAGCAAAAAAATTATTTCCCCTGCTAATTGTTCAAAGGCCCCTTTTTATATGAGGGCTGCAAACATATTGGTTGATCATATGGCTCACTGCTCCACTTTTGATATCTTGTGAAGGAACAAATTATGAAAGGTTCTCCATTTTGTGCTAGATTCTCCATTTTTGTGTTTTTGACTCCATTTTCTTGTTGCTTAAAGATAAATTCTGTTATTTCATTAGGTAAAAGGTTACAGCTGCCATGAAGTAATTTTATCTTGTTGTTCACAAGCCTGGTATGCAACTAGGCTATGGTTCATAATTGGTATAAAGACCTTGAGTCTTCTGACTCGAGCCAGATAATAGATTTGGGGGTGTATCACTATACAAGACTAAGGCATCTGTTAGAAAAACACATACTATGCCAAAAAGACATGACCATATCTGTAGTTTCCATTTTTCCTGTATCCTCATAGGTTAAGTTTTTCCTGCATTCTTATAGGTTAAGAACTGTGAGCGTGTTCTTATGCTGATTGGTTGAAGTATAATTTCTATGACTATGAAAACTCATACACAATAAAAACGGGGGCCAGAGATCTGCTCGATCCCCCATACAGAGGCACACGTCTCCGTCTGGTCATTTTCAGTTGCCGGCAACGCACTGTAGATTAATTTGGAAATCACTGAGTTAACCGTGAAGGATCAATTTAGATCCTCCCTCAACAGTTGGCGCCCGAGAACGTGGGGCCCCAAGCAGGAACGCCTCTGCCCCCCGGAGGACAACAAGACAAAGGACCCTCGGACCGGACACAGGCACTGGAAAATTGGGACTGATCATCCCCCACAACAACCACGGTAAGTTGGCAGTTATACTGTCCAGACTGACCATTTGGTGTGGTTTTCCTGTGTTTGTTGCTGCAAAGAGGATCTGAGGTTTGTCCCCGAAGGTGGGATGATTTTTGGGTGGAATCATATAGAGGTGTAGTTCCGTTGGGAGCCCAGTGCTCGAACCATACCTCATAAGGGACGGACACCCCGGATTGACCAGTGATGTAATTCTCTTTACAGTCAAAATATCCTGAATTCCTGATCACTGTTAGGGTATGTGCACACCATGCAGATTTAGTGCAGTTCTGCAGCGTTTTTTTCTGCAGCAGAAACGCTGCAGAACTGCACTGTGATTTACAGAACAATGTAAATCAATGTGAAAAAAAAAAAGCTGTGCACATGGTGCAGAAAAATCCGTGCAGAAACGCTGCAGATTTCAAAGAAGTGCATGTCACTTCTTTTGTGCAGAACTGCAGCGTTTCTGCACCCATTGACTCCCATTCTGTGGGTCAAATCCACATAAAAACTGCAGATGTATATACCATCTGCAGATTTTATGCGGATTTGGGTGTCAAAACCGCAGCAGACGGAAGTGACATCAGAGGAGGAAGTGAGTGGGCGGAGTGTAGTGAAAATGGAGTCGTACAGTCGGATGGGGATCGATGTGAGGCGTATGGTAGAAATGGTATGTATAGTGTCTCTGTGTGTGTGTGTCTGTGTGTCTGTCTGTCAGTCAGTCTGTCAGTAGTGACTCATTGTAGTCATTCGTCGGGTGGGACTACTGCTCCCATCGAAATGTGATGATGGGAGAGTTGTCCCATCATCAGGCGACTGACTACAATGGGTTAAAAACACAAACACACATATAACATGTAGTACATACTCACCACATACGTCCCCGAAGGCCACCTTCCTCAATCATTCTTCTCCCCCCCCAAAAAAAACTTTTCCGTCGTAATCCATTAATAGGTTGTCCCACGACGTCCTCCGGTGATACACTGCAGGAGTTAATCGCTCCTGCAGTGTATCGGAGCTGCCCGTTCTTTTCCTGGAGCTAAATGAACTCCGGGAGCTCACTTTACGGCAATTGAACTGCTGTAAAATTTTTCAGCAGTGTCGTAAAGCGAGAGTCCCGGAGTTCATTGAACGCCGGTAAACTCGCGCGCATGCGCAGGCACACTGCAGCTCCTGTCAGTGTGTTTTGGCAGCCATGGAGAGCAGTCACATCTCCTGGTGTGGCTGTTCTCCATGGCAGATCGTCGTGGGACACTCGATATTAATGGACTACGTCGGAAAAGACTACAGATCATCAAGGGATTTGTAAGTATGGTAAAATTTAGAATATTAAAATACTTTTTCCTGTCTCTTTTTTTTGTGTTCAGTAATTTGGGGTTAATAATGGATAGGCGTCTTACAGACGCCTCTCCATTATTAACTGGGGTTAACGTCACCTTACAATGTCAAGGTGACGTTAACCCCTTCATTACCCCATATCCCACCGCTACACGGGAGTGGGAAGAGAGAGGCTAAGCGCCAGATTTGGCGCATCTTAGAGATGCGCCATTTCTGGGGCGGCTGCGGGCTGGTAGTTGTAGCCGGGGGGGGGGGGGGGCAATATCCATGGCCCCTCTCTAGGCTATGAATATCATCCCGCAGCTGTCTGCGTAGCCTTTCTGGCTATAAAATATAGGGGGACCCTATGTCATTTTTTTTCTGGGGTCCTCCTATTTTAATAGCCAGTAAGGCCACGCAGACAGCTGTGGGCTGATATTCATAGCCTGGGAAGATTAACCCCTTCCCTGGCTACAAATTAGCAGCCTGCAGTCGCTGGCTTTCCCTTTCTGGACATGAAAATTGGGCGGGAGCCTACGCCAATTTTTTTTTAGGGGTTAATAATGGATAGGCGTCTTATAGACGCCTCTCCATTATTAACTGGGGTTAACGTCACCTTACAATGTCACGGTGACGTTAACCCCTTATTACCCCATATCCCACCGCTACACGGGAGTGGGAAGAGAGAGGCTAAGCGCCAGATTTGGCGCATCTTAGAGATGCGCCATTTCTGGGGCGGCTGCGGGCTGGTAGTTGTAGCTGGGGGGGGCAATATCCATGGCCCCTCTCTAGGCTATGAATATCAACCCTAATCCTAAACGTGACTGAAATACGTGGCACTGAAATACGTGGCACTGAAATACGTGGCACCGAAATATCGTGGCACTTATATATGTGGCACTTAAATACGTGGCACTTATATACGTGGCACCGAAATATCGTGGCACTTAAATACGTGGCACTTAAATACGTGGCACTTATATACGTGGCACCGAAATATCGTGGCACTTAAATACGTGGCACTTAAATGCATGACACTTAAATACGTGGCACTTAAATACGTGGCACTTAAATACGTGGCACTTAAATACGTGGCACTTAAATACGTGGCACTTATATACGTGGCACCGAAATATCGTGGCACTTAAATACGTGGCACTTAAATACGTGGCACCGAACTATTGTGGCACTTAAATACGTGGCACTTAAATGTGTGGCACTTAAATACGTGGCACTGAAATATCTGAATATACTGAAATATTGTGGCACTGAAATATCGTGGCACTTAAATACGTGGCACTGAAATATCGTGGCACTGAAATATCTGAATATACTGAAATATCGTGGCACTGAAATATCGTGGCACTTAAATATGTGGCACTGAAATATCGTGGCACTTAAATACGTGGCACTTAAATACGTGGCACTTAAATACGTGGCACTATGACTCAGAAAATATTCATTAAACGTGACTGAAATACGTGGCACTATGTCAGAAAATGTTCATTAAATGGTTAGGGGTGAGGTTAGGGGTAGGGTTAGGGTTTGGATCCCTTTATCACCTTGATGGTGGTGGGTGGCTTTTCAGTTTGTTTTCTGTTTTTTTTTTCTATAAAAACGCATGCGTTTTTAACGCAAACAAACGCATGTGCTTAAAAATGCATGCGTTTACATAGACAGCAATGCATTTTTTTGCCGCAAATAAACACATGCGTTTTTTGCGGCAAAAAAACGCCGCTAGAAATTACTACAGGTTGCATTTTTGCAAATGAACGCACGCGTCCTAAAACGCATGCGTTGCCGAAAACGCGTCAAAACGCATGCGAAAAAACGCCAAAAAAGACGCAAGCGTCACAAAACGCAACGCAACACATGTCCATGCGCCCCCATGTTAAATATAGGGGCGCATGACGCATGCGTCACCACTGCAGCGCCCGACGCTGCGCCGCACAACGCTAATGTGAACCTAGCCTTACCTGCAATCTTTGCTGGTTCAGATACTCCAGTAAAACCCCAATCATCTGGAGGCGTTGTGGCCTGCGTATCTGCACAGAAGTAACATGCTGTTCAGTATGCGGTGAGCTACTTTCTTCCCTGTGTTCTTCATTACCAGCACTCATGGTAAGGCCTGTCAGAAAGTGGTTATGGCTTTCCAAAATGGAGATTGAGAAGAGGTTGGACTAGGAAATGACATCACGTAATTTTTTTTATTTTTTTTTAACCTCTTTATTTAGCTTTAAAAAGCTGACAAATCAGCATAAAAAAACGCACAAAAAACTGCACCAAAACTGCACTGCAAAAAACGCACTAAAAACGCATAAAAAACGCATAAAAAACACATAAAAAACGCAGGTGCGTTTTCTGCCAGAAGATGCAGATTTTGTGCAGAAAATTCTGCACCAAATCTGCATCGTGTGCACATAGCCTTAGAATCAGGCACGGTGAGGTGATCGAAGATTGGGTAGGATACGTAACTCAGGTATATATTGATTTAAATATATCCAGAGGTGTCCAGAGGGAAGTCTAAGACGCCCTCCTCCTTTCACTGAGTACCGCGTTTTTGGGTTGTCCCAGCGGGGGACAGAGAGACCCAGTGGAATAAAACCGTAAGGCCGTCGGTATTATGCACGACTAAGTAAGGGTATTTAGCTCTAAAAGAGAATCAGTTTCCGTGGAAGAAGAAGATTTTGAATTGTGTGATGAATTTGATATTGTTAGCCCAAAGATGGGGAAAGAAATCTGTCAGGAATGCAGGGAAAATATTCTCAATTATTGTTTTTTTTCCTAAGGTGTTCTGGTATGTGAATTGTGCGACGAAGATTTTGTAGTAATTAATTAAGGCTGAGAACTGCTGTATTCCGTTTCTGTGTTTATCTCTAAAATATCCGATGGGAGGGGTCGAGCAGCTGCGCTGTTGCTTTCTCCCTTCTGTGCTGAGGAATGCTGTGATTTTCTTATCTATGCTGTGTTTCTGGTGTGGAGGGGGCACGCACGTGGCTGCGCTCTTGAGTTTCACTGTATTTTCTTGGTGTAGTACGCGCTGGTAGATCTGTGTTTTGTTTAAAGTGACAATATTGTTTTGAAGTACAAAGAAATATTGTAAATTGAAAGTGAAATCTAGTGCCTAGTTCTAGAAGGAAACTAGTAAGTGATTGTTTGGTTATCAGTGTGATTGAAAGATTGGTAAAAGATTCACCTGCTTCAAGTTGAGTGGTTGATATATAGCAAATTGAGGATCAACAGAGGACGTGAATTCTGATTGTTTTGTCACGTTGGAAAGGGAAAGTTGTCTATTACTATGACAAAAAACTGAATGTTTTGTGGTACCAGAAGGAATTGAGAAAGTGATTGAGGGTAATGTATTAGAAAGATAAATAATTAAAAATAATAATCTGAAACAGGGGGGCTCCCTGTTGGATAATATGGTCCCTCCCCAGGTAATCAAGCCTCTACTCCCGACTGTAAGCCCTATGTCCCTTAAAGCCAAGGCACCAATATATCCTGGATTGCCGAGAAGTTCTATGGGCGTCTTATGATAGTATTTAGAGATCTGAGATTCTTATTGTAACAAAAAGCCCATTCTGTATCAGCAGGGAAATTGAAGGTTAAATCAGCAGCTCGCTCTCTAGCCCCCACCGCAGTACAAGGACGAAGCTTCATTCCTTATCAGTGGTCTATGTAACAGATTCCAGTTTCTGCCCTCCTCCCACCGTACACAAATTCAGTTCTCCAATACGCTTTTTAACCCTATGTATGGGAATCTCACTCCCTCCCAAGCCCCGTCATGTCAATTCTCAGACCAAGAGTTTGTTTTAATCGGTGTAGATGGCAGACCTAATAAATATACTCTTATAAAACCTATCCCCGTGGGACCCTTTCCCTGAAGTTACTGCTCAGTTCATAATCTCTCCTATATGTCCGGTAAATTTACTGGGGGCAGATTTATTATCACAGTTCCGCTCCAGAATATAATTCCAAGATGATGGTCAGATGGTCCTTACGTTATATAACCCCTATGCAGATGAATATAATGTGGCTGATCTTTTGTGTGTGCACAAACAGAGCAGGAAGCCATTGCTGCCACTGTTAGTCTTCT
The DNA here is from genome assembly GCF_051348905.1 of Ranitomeya variabilis. NCBI lineage: Eukaryota > Metazoa > Chordata > Amphibia > Anura > Dendrobatidae > Ranitomeya > Ranitomeya variabilis. The sequence continues at coordinate 447,958,374 of NC_135233.1, forward strand.
CAAGTATCTGGCAGATCTGAACTGTCGGGTTTCGGCCTCGAAACTTCAGTTCTGCCTTGGTCAAGTGATATTTTTGGGTCACTGTCTCCTTCAGGGTGTCAGACACCTCTCAAAAGAAAGAAAAGTAGCCATCAGCTCCCTTCCTTTTCCAAAAGATGAGACTGAACTCCAGCGTTTTCTTGGACTATGTACTTATTGTTGTCAGTGGATACCGGACGCATCCCACATAATGCAATCTCTCTATAATGTCCTGAAAGACGGTTCAAGATATGCTGATGATTTTGGCAGATTCCACACCGGATACGCTGTTACTACGGAAGATACTGTAGTGCACGCAGCTGCACTCCCTCCCTCACTGTCAGCAAAAGAAGCAGAACTTCAGGCTCTGTCTACTGCATGTGTTCTGGCCAAAGACAGGTGGGCTAATATTTACACAGACTCACAGTATGCATTTGGTATTGCTCATGATTTCGGAGCCCTATGGGCCAATCGAGGGTTTATTACCACTGCCGGGACTCCAGTGAAGAATGGTGAAGCTGTTAAAACCCTCATGGACTCAATCAAATTACCTACTCAGGTGGCCATTATCAAAATTAAGGCGCAAGGTCCTAGGAAAAGTCCACAGACTGTTGGTAACGTCTTTGTGGATATGCAAGCAAAAGCTGCTGCTTTCCTACCCGTTGAACTGAACATACCAACTATGGTGACCACACGCTCTCAGCGTAAACAGTTACAAGAAACACTGACTCTACAGGAACCTGATGATCTACGCCAGACTGAGGTTTTCTGTCGGACCCCGCGAGACCGCTTAATGACGATGCAGAGAATGTCCCCAAAAGGAAGAAGTGAAGCAGTGGAAGGCTGATGGAGCACGTATGGACAATGGTCTCTGGAAAAAGGACCAACTTGTGTGTCTCCCTAAGCAGATGTACCCTGCTATTGCCACGTGGGCACATGGGCCCACACATCGAGGAAAAAAAAGTACAAAAATTCTACTGGGCTCCAGGTATTTCTACTGTGCTGACAGCACACATCCGTGCATGTAATATCTGTCAGACATGCAATCCCGGTCAACTTCAACGTGTACCCCCGAAGCATCTTGCTAAGCCCGACTATCCTTTCCAAAGGCTCCAAGTGGACCACATCACGTTGCCTAAGTCTGGAAGGTATGAATATTGTTTGGTGGTTGTCGACATGTTCTCCGGTTAGCCTGAAGCATTCCCGGTTACCAACATTACTGCAAAGACTACAGCGAAGAAACTGGTGATGGAAGTTATATGCAGATATGGTGTTCCAGAAGTCGTCGAAAGTGACCAAGTTCCGGCCTTTTCTTCTCATGTGTATCAGGAGGTTCTGACAAGGTTTGGATCCACTGTATCCCTCCATACTCTATACTATCCACAATCCAGTGGGAAAGTTGAGAGGCTGAATGGCACACTGAAGGGACAATTGACCAAAATGATGCAGGAGACTACGGCTCTATGGCCAGAGCTCCTACCCATTGTACTGTACCACATTCGTACTACCCCTAAGGCAAAACATGGCCTGTCCCCATATGAGATATTGTTTAGTGCTAGACCCTGCAAATTTCTAGCCTCATTAGTTATCAGAAGAAACTGACAGTGCTGTTCAATATGTTATTCAGCTTAGTAAAAATCTTGCTAACATCTATGTTTTAGTTTTTTCCTTCCCTTCCAGATTCAGCAGAAACCGAACACTTGTCACAATTTAAAGTCTGGTGGTTTCGTGGTCGTGAAAAGGCATGTCAGAAAACACGGACTAGAACCCTTGTATGACGGTCCCTACCAAGTCCTCAGTATCACTCCTATGTCAGTAAAGCTGGAAGGAAGGCCGACACGGATCTACGCATCGCACTGCAAGCTGGTCAAACACACTAGTAGCAAATAAGGGGACATAATGTTTTGGTTTTCGCATTTTCTATATTATTATTGGTAACCATATGGGACAGCCTAAATTCCCCAATATCCTTGAATAATAAGTTTGTACAATATCATGAAAGATTAGTAGTACAGATGGGTATAGCCAATAAAATTGTCAGTTCTATTTTCATTTACCCTATGATTACACAAATGTGGGATACATTGGTTAGGGCCACAGACTATCTAGATGATCAAATTTGGGATATATTGGATATACTTAATACTACTGTTGCTGTCCAAAACCAACTTATCATAGTCACTAATCAACATACTGTAGTACTGGATTACTTAACAGCAGCACAGGGTGGTATGTGTCAGGTTATTGGACCCGCTAGCTGTCATTATGAAGTTAAAGTTAGAGGACATTCAAACACTCAGAGATCAATATGATAAAGACAATGACCGTAATAAGGACAGTTGGTGGGCAGACACCTTCTCCTTTCTTAATCCAGCAAATTGATTTGAGGGACTTGGGGGCTGGATAGCTGGAATCTTGCAAAGTTTGTTATATATTGTTGCCTTTATCCTTGTTATATATGTAATACTAAAACTTGTTTTTTGGTGTATTTCTGTATGTATTAGGAAATTCTGCACTAAGACAATTAATGATGGAACCAAAAGGGTTGCCACTCCTGCTCTTCTCTACACCGATTTCACAAAGATACCTGATGAAGGTGTTGAAGCCAAGCGCATGGCTATCTTCAAAAGATCCCTACTACTGTTATCAATAATTGTTATTCGTAAATTCTAGTATACAGGGGGGACGGGTACGCCGCAACAGCCATGGCTGGTAACATGGCACCAGTCATGTGAAGACCAGTACCCCTCGAGCTTAGAGCTTGGGATAGTACCTCTGATGCTGGACATTAATTAACAAAATTTATCTAGGGGGGAATGTGAAGGAACAAATTATGAAAGGTTCTCCATTTTGTGCTAGATTCTCCATTTTTGTGTTTTTGACTCCATTTTCTTGTTGCTTAAAGATAAATTCTGTTATTTCATTAGGTAAAAGGTTACAGCTGCCATGAAGTAATTTTATCTTGTTGTTCACAAGCCTGGTATGCAACTAGGCTATGGTTCATAATTGGTATAAAGACCTTGAGTCTTCTGACTCGAGCCAGATAATAGATTCGGGGGTGTATCACTATACAAGACTAAGTAAGGCATCTGTTAGAAAAACACATACTATGCCAAATAGACATGACCATATCTGTAGTTTCCATTTTTCCTGTATCCTCATGGGTTAAGTTTTTCCTGCATTCTTATAGGTTAAGAACTGTGAGCGTGTTCTTATGCTGATTGGTTGAAGTATAATTTCTATGACTATGAAAACTCATACACAATAAAAACGGGGGCCAGAGATCTGCTCGATTCCCCCATACAGAGGCACACGTCTCCGTCTGGTCATTTTCAGTTGCCGGCAACGCCCTGTAGATTAATTTGGAAATCACTGAGTTAACCGTGAAGGATCAATTTAGATCCTCCCTCAACAATCTCATTTGTTGTATTATGTTTTGGCGTTACCCGTGTTATACAGTAGCATACATTTCTGCTGTAATTTTGATGAATTTATCGGCCACTCTCTGCTACAACTCTTTTTCCCTTTACCCATGAGAGCACCACCTGAGAGAGGATCCTCACATCCAGGACAGGAAAGCCACAGATGCAAAAGGGCGGCAACTTTCCTCCGCATCAGTTGGGGTCCTGTCTTTGATGGGAGTCCTCTGGATGATGGCTGAAAGTAAGTCCTAGGCCTGACCCAGTGTCTGAGAAAATGGCTTACTTGGCCGTTGCATCGGTGTGTTGAGTTTGGAAGTGCCACCACAGGGCTTCTTTGCCGGTGTAGTAGGCGAGTGTGAGCAGCGGAGGGCCCAGCATTGTCTTTGGCTGCCGTGCCTGCTTGGATCTGTGCTCACGCACGCATACAAGATAGTGAGCCGTGTTGTAGAGCACACCTAACGGTTCAAGGAAGTTGGCTTGGCGCATGCGCATGGAATGCCACAAGATGGCACCCTGATGACAAAGGGAGCCAAGTGAATGGGAGACGGCCAGCCACATGTACCTGGCAGTCCACAAGATGGCGCACCCTTGTGACGAGCATGGCGGGTGACATCTAGAGAGTTTGATATCACCTCCAATGTCGTTATAGGCAGGAATACACTGTGGGCACTGCATTTTAAAAGGAGTGCAGGCTGGGGTGACAGTGGTAATGCTCCAGCACTCCTCTAATGATGGAGGATCAACGGCAGCAAGAATCACAGCAGCAGATGCAGCATCGTCAAAGAAGCGAACTCCATGGTGGCAGTCGCACAAGTAAATGCAGCAGTAAGACCAGCCAAAGGTCCAGAGGGTCCAGGAGGAAACAGTCTTGTGACCTGATCCAGCCTCCAAATCTGGTATCCTTGAGTAACTAGTGATGAGGGAGTGTACTCGTTGCTCGGGTTTTCCCGAGCACGCTCGGGTGGTCTCCGAGTATTTGTTAGTGCTCGGAGATTTCGTTTTCCTCGCCCGTAGCTACATGATTTACGGCTGCTAGACAGGCTGAATACATGTGAGGAATGCCTGTTTGTTAGGGAATTCCCTCATGTATTCAGGCGGTCCAGCAACCATAAATCATGCAGCTGAGGGACGAAAACGAAATCTCCGAACACTAACAAATACCCGGAGATCACCCGAGCGTGCTCGGGAAAACCTGAGCAACGAGTATACTCGCTCATTACTAGTAACAATGGGTAGTGAGTGATCTCCGAGAAAGTTCACCTTACTAATGGGGCCCCTATGTTTCTGTTATTTGTCCAAATAGGAAAGGCCAAGGAAAGCTGTAACAAGACATAAAAATAGAGAATGTGCGCTTTGCAAGTCCCCATTACCCTCCGACTAGCATAAAAGCCTGTGTGCATCATGCTTCCAGAAAATAATCTCTGAGGAGGCGCCTGATTTTGCAATGAATCTAAAGTCAATCATTAACCCCTTCACGCCGCAGCCCTTTTTAGTTTTTGCGTTTTCGTTTTTCGCTCTCCTCCTTCCCAGAGCCATAACGGTTTCATTTTTTCGTCAATATGGCCATGTGAGGGCTTATTTTTTGCGGGACGAGTTGTACTTTTGAACAACACCATTGGTTTTACCATGTCTCGTACTAGAAAATGGTAAAAAAATTCCAAGTGTGGTGAAATTGCAAAAAAAGTGCAATCCCACACTTGTTTTTTGTTTGGCTTTTTTGCTAGGTTCACTAAATGCTAAAAACTAACCTGCCATTATGATTCTTCAGGTCACTACGAGTTCATAGACACCAAACATGTCTAGGTTACTTTTTAGCTAAGTGGTGAAACAAAATTCAAAACTTTGCTATAAAAAAAAAAATTGCGCAATTTTCCAATACCCGTAGCGTCTCCATTTTTTGTGATCTGGGGTCGGTTGAGGGCTTATTTTTTGCGTGCCGAGCTGACGTTTTTTATGATATCACTTTTGTGCAGATATGTTCTTTTGATCGCCCGTTATTGCATTTTAATGCAATGTCGCGATGACCAAAAAAATGTAATTCTGGCGTTTTGAATTTTTTTCTTGCTACGCTGTTTAGCGATCAGGTTAATGCTTTTTATTGATAGATCGGGCGATTCTGAACGCGGTGATACCAAATATGTGTAGTTTTTTTTTTTTTATTGTTTTATTTTGGATGGGGCGAAAGGGGGGTGATTTAAACTTTTATATTTGTTTTATTTTTTTCATATTTGTTAAAACATTTATTTTTTACTTTTGCCATGCTTCAATAGCCTCCATGGGAGGCTAGAAGCTGGCACAACTGGATCGGCTCTGCTACATAGCAGCGATCATCAGATCGCTGCTATGTAGCTGAATTGAAGGCTTGCTATGAGCGCCGCCCACAGGGTGGCTCTCACAGCAAACTGGCATCAGTAACCATAGAGGTCTCAAGGGCCTCTATGGTTACTATCCTGATGCATCGCTGACCCTCGATCATGTGACGGGGGTCGGCGATGCAATCATTTCCGGCCCGATGGCCGGAAGTGCTGGTTAAATGCCGCTGTCAGCGTTTGACAGCGGCATTTAACTGGTTAATAGCGGCGGGTGAATCGCGATTTCACCCGCCGCTATTGCGCGGACATGTCAGCTGTACAAAACAGCTGACATGTCACGACTTTGATGTGGGCTCAGCCCCGGAGCCCACATCAAAGGGGGAGACACGACATGCGCCGTACTAGTACAGGGCATGTCGTGAAGGGGTTAAAGTAGAGGTTAAAAACTCCCTCACATCCTTTAAAATCGGCATTGTATCAAATACTTATTTTCCCCATTGTATGTGTTCTTCATTCTTTTGGAGATATACATTTTGTGCTGACAGACTCCCTTTAAAATTTGGTAGGTCCCAGATTATTTCAATGTAATGTACGTACACAGTGACTGCACCAGCAGAATAGTGAGTGCTGCTCTGGGGTATAATACAGGATGTAACTCAGGATCAGTAATGTAATGTGTGTGTCATGTCGGACGCTGTTCATACCAGGGCGTTCGACAGACAGCGGTAATTCCGCTTTTGTCCACTATGTGCTCAGTGGCGTCGGCTAGATTCAATCTAGCTGGTCCGGGGTTAATTTAGCTGGTGCTCGGATTGGAAGCTGGGCCACGCCCACTGTCTTTAAATAGTTCTTCTGAATATTGGGCGTCGCCGATTATAGCTTCTGTCTAGTGCTTGGTTATCTTAGTCTGGAGTGGTGAGCTAGGAGTTGGAGTATCGTATCTGGTGGTGTATTTCCCTTTGTCTTATTTACTCCTTCCTATATTTGTATTTGTTTTGCCCTGCGCATTTATAGTGTATTCCTGAGTGACTGCGGCGTGGTGTATATTTTCCGTTATCCTTGTCTGTGCTAACTGTGGGTATTGGTGTATTAACTCTTCACTGGGTGGTGGGGTGGTGGTTTCAGCCTAGGGTTGAAACAGGAGATAGGGTGACGGTGGAGGCCTAGACATGCACACCATCAGTGTAAACTCTAGGTAGAAGGTCAGTCAGGATTTCCCTAGTCTGAGGGAAATTGCAGGGGCCCGGGTTTTTAGCTCTTGCCCACCTAGGCTTCCCGTGACATTATAATCGGCCATATAAAAAAAAAAGGGGTTTCCTTTTTTTGTTTTGTCATGGATCCCATGACTTCCATTACCCGCCAGTTGGAGGCGCTGTCCCTACAGGTCACTGAGTTGAGGGGGGCAGTGCAGCAACAGGGACTAGCAGTGTCTAATGTGCAAACTGGAACGACAGGTAGAGTTGCTGAGCCTAAGTTTCCTCTGCCTGAAAAGTTTGCTGGGGAACGCAGTAAATTTGTTTCTTTTCGTGAAGCTTGCAAACTATATTTCCGTATGCGCCCGGTCCAGGGCCGGTGTCAGCACCCGGCGCACCTGGGCAAGTGCCGGGGCCCTGGCGAGACAGGGGGGCCCACTCATGCTGTCTGGGATACAGCCACTACAGCAGAAGCTCCACTGATAATCATAATCAGTGAAGCTTCCGATGTAGAGACTGGCTGAGGACCTGTAGTGACATCACGATCATGTGACCGTGATGTCACCACAGGCCATGTATTCATAGGCCAGTGCACCTCCTGTCCTCCTGCACGGAGCTTCTGAGGGGAGGGAGAGCTAAGTCCCGGGCCGGCACCTACATACCTGAGCTGTGATGTGAGGTACCATAAGTCGTGCAGCACCCTTTGTGTGTGCTGCTCCTGTGATGATGGCTCCTGTCAGCAACTCCTGCTCTTGTCGGCAGTCCCAGCAGAGGAGAGGGCAGGGAAGTGTCTGCTGGGATAGTGCTGCTGGGAGCAGGAGGAGCTGCATCTGATACTGTGCAACTTCTCATTCCTTACAGCATAAAGCAGTGTATGTGAGGTGTGTGTAATTGATGTGTGTATAGTGTGTGGTATGTGTAGTGTGAGCTATGTGTATGTGTTTATATGAATCACATGTATCAAATGAGCATTTGTTGTGCAGCATGTGTCTGCCATGTATGTATGTGTCGTGTGTGCCATGTATGTATGTGTGTGTGCCATGTATGTATGTGTGTGTGCCATGTATGTATGTATGTGTGTGTGCCATGTATGTATGTGTGTGTGCCATGTATGTATGTGTGTGTGCCATGTATGTATGTATGTGTATGCCATGTATGTATGTGTGTGCCATGTATGTATGTATGTGTGTGTGCCATGTATGTATGTATGTGTGTGTGCCATGTATGTATGTGTGTGTGCCATGTATGTATGTATGTGTATGCCATGTATGTATGTGTGCCATGTATGTATGTGTGTGCCATGTATGTATGTATGTGTGTGTGCCATGTATGTATGTGTATGCCATGTATGTATGTGTGTGCCATGTATGTATGTGTGTGTGCCATGTATGTATGTGTGTGTGCCATGTATGTATGTCGTGTGTGCCATGTATGTATGTCGTGTGTGCCATGTATGTATGTGTGCCATGTATGTATGTATGTATATGCCATGTATGTATGTGTGTGCCATGTATGTATGTGTGTGCCATGTATGTATGTATGTGTGTGTGCCATGTATGTGTGTGCCATGTATGTATGTGTGTGTGCCATGTATGTATGTCGTGTGTGCCATGTATGTATGTATGTATGTGTGTGCCATGTATGTATGTGTGTGTGCCATGTATGTATGTATGTGTGTGCCATGTATGTATGTGTGTGCCATGTATGTATGTGTGTGCCATGTATGTATGTATGTGTGTGTGTCATGTATGTATGTATGTGTGTGTGCCATGTATGTATGTGTGTGCCATGTATGTATGTGTGTGTGCCATGTATGTATGTCGTGTGTGCCATGTATGTATGTATGTGTGTGTGCCATGTATGTATGTATGTGTGTGTGCCATGTATGTATGTGTGTGTGCCATGTATGTATGTATGTGTGTGCCATGTATGTATGTATGTATGTGTGTGTGCCATGTATGTATGTGTATGCCATGTATGTATGTGTTCCATGTATGTATGTGTGTGTGCCATGTACATGTGTGTTCCATGTACTGTATGTATGTACCATGTATATGTGTGTACCATGTACGTGTGTGCGATATGTACATGTACTGTATGTGTGTGCGCCGTGTATATGTACTGTATGTATGCGTGTGCCATGTACGTGTGTGTGTCATGTACGTGTGTGCCATGTACTGTATATATACATTTTTGCACATGTCACTTATTGGGGTCAGTCATCAGCACTACAAATCGACAGTGAGTTCAAAACAATGGGACATCGAATACTGATGTGTTGTGATGCTGCAGCCTGCAACCCATTTTGCCCTTTTACAAATGTCCTACGTTAATACTTTCTAATGTTTACTTTAAGGCTGTGTGCACACATTCAGGATTTTTTGCTTTTTTTCCGCGTTTTTTCTCATAAAAACGCATACATTAAGCATCCTATTATTAGAATGCAATCTGCAATTTTTGTGCACATGCTGTGGTTTTTTTCCGCGGCAGAATCGCATTCTGAAAAAAAACACAGCATGTTCATTCTTTGTGCAGAATCGCAGGGATTCCGCACACATAGGAAAGCATTGATCCGCTTACTTTCCGCATGTGGCTATGCCCACCATGCGGGAAGTAAGCGGATCATGTGCGGTTGGTACCCAGGGTGGAGGAGAGGAGACTTTCCTCCAGGCCCTGGGAACCATATAATTGGTAGAAAAAAAAGAATTAAAATAAAAAATCATGACATTCTCACCTTCCGGCGTCCTCGACAGCCTTCCCGCTCCTCGCGATGCTTCCATTCCCAATAATACATTGCAAAAATGACCTGTGATGACGTCGGTCTCGCGAGACTTCTACTTCATCTGGGGTCATTGTTGCAATGCATTATTGGGACCGGAGCATCGCGAGGAGCAGGAAGGCTGTCGGGGATAGGCAGCATCAATAGTAAAAAGTTGGTCACACTTGTCAAACAATGTTTGACAAGTGTGACCAACCTGTCAATCAGTTTTCCAAGCGATGCTACAGATCGCTTGGAAAACGCTAGCATTCCGCAAGCTAATTACGCTTGTAAAACGCTAGTGTTTAGCGGGAAAATGCATGCCAATTCCGCATGTGATATACCTGCAGCAGGAGTTGCGGAATTGCCGTGGAAATTTCCGCAGCAATTCTGCAACATGTGCACATAGCCTAAAAAGTTTTCCACAAAAATTGGCATATAAGGGGTTGACTTATATAAAGCCCCTCTGCTGTGTGGTATTGTAGAATTTACAATAGCTATCACTCATGTAAGAAGTGAATTCTGGCATTGGACTATACCTATATTTCTCTGCTGTATCTGTGATTCATGAATTGTGGTATGTGTTAAAGGGGGGGCCCAGTGAGACTCTTTCGCCCGGGGCCCTCAAAAACCTGGAGCCGGCCCTGGCCCGGTCTCCTCGGGTACTGAGGCTCAGCGTGTGGGTCTGGTGTTGTCTTTGTTAAGCGGGGATCCCCAAGCATGGGCGTTTTCTTTGCCATCTGATTCTGCTGCATTTGACTCTGTGTTGAGTTTTTTTCCTTTCTTGGAAACATTTATGATGAGCCTGACAGAATGGCTCTAGCTGAATCTAAGATGCGCACTATTCGCCAGGGGGAGCGAGTTGCAGAGGATTACTGTTCTGAATTTCATCGCTGGGCGATCGACACACAGTGGAATGATCAAGCGCTGCGGAGTCAGTTTATTCATGGGGTTTCTGGAAGGGTTAAAAAAGCCCTTCTGATGTACGAGACTCCTGCTACTCTAGATTCCGCTATGAGTCTGCTTGTCCGCATTGATCGCCGTTTGCGTCAGGGGGAGCATGAGACACCGTCTATGGGAGAGGGTTTAGGTTCACGTGAGGTTGCTGCAGGTGAGCCCACGGAACCTATGCAAATCGCAGGGGTGTCACATGTTAAGCGCCGAGCTCCTGTGCTCAGGAAGCAGGGAGCCTGTTTTTACTGGGGTAAAACTGGTCATTTTGTTAACATTTGTCCTCTGCTGTCTAAGAAAAACGCAACGGCGGAAAACTTCTAAGCTCAGAGGGTGTGGAGGAGGCCAATCTGAGCTTATGTATATCCTCCATGGTGGTTTCTCAATGCATGCTCCCTGCTAAGGTTATTATCACTGGCAGTGAGCTGCCAATTACTGTTTTTGTGGATAGTGGTTCTGCCACAAATCTCATTGATGAGGAGTTTGCGCGCTCAGCAGGTTTTAGGATTGAAAAACTGCCTCATCCTATCCGCGTGGTCACCATCAATGCTGCTCCTCTCTCACAGGGGGAGATTACTGAGTTTGTGGCTGAGGTTAAACTCCACATTGGGGTTCTACATTTCGAGCAGGTTACATGTAAGGTGCTCAGGAATCTTCCTGCACAGGTGGTTTTGGGTTTTCCATGGTTGTCTATGCACAACCCGGTAATTGACTGGAAAACTCAGGACATAATTAAGTGGAGCGAGTTTTGCCAGGAGAATTACCTGGCCACATGTGTGTCTGCTGTGACTTCAAGTGTTCCGGAGTCACTTCTGGATTTTGTGGATGTGTTCTCTGAGAAGGGTTGTTCAGAGTTGCCACATCGTCCCTGTGACTGTACTATCAGGTTTAAACCAGGGGCCAAACTGCCTAAAGCAAGGATGTTTAACATCTCCGGTCCGGAGAGACAAGCGTTAAAGGATTGCATTGCTGAAAGTTTGAGCAAAGGGCACATCAGGCCTTCATCCTCGCCTGTGGCAGCAGGGTTCTTCGTGAAGAAGAAAGATGGCGGATTACGCCCGTGTCTGGATTTCAGGGAGTTGAACCAGATTACGGTTCGTGATCCATACCCTATGCCATTGATACCGGATTTGTTCAATCAGGTGGCAGGTGCTAAGTGGTTTACCAAGCTTGACTTCAGGGGGGGGTACAACCTCATAAGAGTCCGTCAAGGTGATGAGTGGAAGACGGCTTTTAATACCCCTGAGGGTCATTTTGAAAATTTGGTGATGCCATTTGGGTTGACTAACACACCTGCAGTGTTCCAACATTTCATTAATGATGTGTTCTCGCTTGTTTTGGGGAAATTCGTTATCGTGTACCTAGATGACATTCTCATATATTCTTGCGACCGTGATACTCATTTAGATCATGTCAGGCAGGTGTTACAGCTTCTCAGAGAGAATAAGCTGTATGCTAAACTTGAGAAATGTGTATTCTCTGTTCAAGAGTTGCCTTTCTTGGGTTATATTGTGTCTGCTTCTGGTTTTAAAATGGACGCCGCTAAGGTGCAAACGGTGCTGCATTGGGAACGGCCTGATAACCTGAAAGCACTTCAGCGGTTCCTTGGGTTTTCTAACTACTATAGGAAATGTATCAAAGATTTTTCCATCATTGCTAAACCGCTAACTGACATGACTAAAAAGGGTACCGATTTCTCCGTTTGGCCTGAGGCTGCTGTGCGCGCATTTGAATTTCTTAAGAACAGTTTTGTTTCAGCCCCCATTCTTGTGCAGCCAGACGTATCAAAACCTTTTGTTGTGGAAGTCGATGCGTCTGAGGTTGGTGTGGGGGCGGTACTATCACAAGGCTCATCTTTGAGTGATTTGCGTCCATGCGCCTATTTTTCCAAGAAACTGTCACCCGCCGAACGTAACTACGATATCGGCAACAGGGAGTTGTTGGCAATCAAGTTGGCCTTTGAGGAATGGCGACACTTCTTGGAGGGGTCGGTTCATCAGGTTACCGTTATTACCGATCATAAGAATTTGCTTTATTTGGAGTCTGCCAAGAATCTGTCTCCCAGGCAGGCTCGCTGGGCATTGTTTTTCACGCGGTTCAACTTTGTGGTCACTTACAGACAGGGGTCTAAAAACACTAAGGAGGATGCTCTGTCCAGGTACTTTCCGGGGGGAGAACCTCGGGCTGATCCAGTACCCATCCTCCAAAAGGGTGTTGTGGTTTCGGCTCTCACTACCGAGGTTGAGGCTGAGATTGCCGAGGCTCAGGAGGAGGTACCATCTGAGCTTCCCATCAACAAATCTTTTGTACCGCTTCATCTCCGCTTAAAGGTTTTGGCGGAGCATCATGATGCTGTCCTGGCTGGCCACCCAGGGGTTAGAGGTACCTTGGAGTTGGTGTCACGTCAGTTTTGGTGGCCCAAGATCCGACAGGACGTGGTCTCATACGTGTCAGCTTGTACCATGTGCGCTAGGGCTAAGACGCCCCGTTCCCGTCCGGTTGGCACACTACTTCCTCTCGAGGTACCTAGTAAGCCATGGACGGAAATCTCCATGGATTTCATCACTGATTTGCCCTCCTCAGCTGGGTACACGGTCATCTTGGTGATTGTTGATCGGTTTTCAAAAATGTCGCACTTTGTGTCTTTGCCTTCGTTGCCTAACGCTAAAACTCTGCCTCAGGTATTAGTGCAGGAGGTGGTCAGACTTCATGGGGTTCTGTCTGACATCGTGTCTGATAGGGGTACTCAGTTTGTGGCCAAATTTTGGAAAGCATTTTGCTCACGGCTGGGGATCAAGTTGTCTCATTCTTCGGCGTTTCATCCTCAGTAGTGTTGAGCGATACCGTCCGATACTTGAAAGTATCGGTATCGGAAAGTATCGGCCGATACCGGCAAAGTATGGGATCCAATCCGATACCGATACCCGATACCAATACAAGTCAATGGGACTCAAGTATCGGACGGTATTCCTGATGGTTCCCAGGGTCTGAAGGAGAGGAAACTCTCCTTCAGGCCCTGGGAACCATATTAATGTGTAAAAGAAAGAATTAAAATAAAAAATATTGCTATACTCACCTCTCCGAGGGAACCGGCAGCGTTGTTTGCTTAAAATTCGCGCTTTTCTTTCCTTACGTGAAGTCCCGGCTTTGTGATTGGTTGCGTCGCAGTCACATGGGCGACGCAACCAATCACAGCAAGCCGTGACGTAATTTCAGGTCCTTAAGGATTTTAAAATTACGTCCCGGCTTTGTGATTGGTTGCGTCGCAGTCACATGGGCGACGCAACCAATCACAGCAAGCCGTGACGTAATTTCAGGCCCTTAAGGATTTTAAAATTACGTCCCGGCTTTGTGATTGGTTGCGTCGCAGTCACATGGGCGACGCAACCAATCACAAGCCGTGACGTCACGGGAGGCTGGACACGCGCGCATTTTAAAATGCGCGCTTGTCCAGCCTCCTGTGACGTCCCGGCTTGTGATTGGTTGCATCGCGGTCAACCAATCACAAGCCGGGAGGCTGGACACGCGCGCATTTTAAAATGCGCGCTTGTCCAGCCTCCCGTGACGTCCCGGCTTGTGATTGGTTGCGTCGCGGTCAACCAATCACAAGCCGGGAGGCTGGACACGCGCGCATTTTAAAATGCGCGCTTGTCCAGCCTCCCGTGACGTCCCGGCTTGTGATTGGTTGCGTCGCGGTCAACCAATCACAAGCCGGGAGGCTGGACAAGCGCGCATTTTAAAATGCGCGCGTGTCCAGCCTCCCGGCTTGTGATTGGTTGACCGCGACGCAACCAATCACAAGCCGGGACGTCACGGGAGGCTGGACAAGCGCGCATTTTAAAATGCGCGCGTGTCCAGCCTCCCGTGACGTCACGGCTTCTGATTGGTTGCGTCGCCCATGTGACTGCGACGCAACCAATCACAAAGCCGGGACGTAATTTTAAAATCCTTAAGGACCTGAAATTACGTCACGGCTTGCTGTGATTGGTTGCGTCGCCCATGTGACTGCAACGCAACCAATCACAAGCCGGGACTTCACGTAAAGGAAAGAAAAGCGCGAATTTTAAACAAAGAACGCTGCCGCTTCCCTCGGTAAGGTGCAGGCTGCGTCGGAGAGGTGAGTATAGCAATATTTTTTATTTTAATTCTCTCTTTTACACATTTTTACATTAATGTTGTTTCGATACCGATACCCGATACCACAAAAGTATCGGATCTCGGTATCGGAATTCCGATACCCGCAAGTATCGGCCGATACCCGATACTTGCGGTATCGGAATGCTCAACACTAATCCTCAGTCAAATGGTCAGACCGAGCATATGAACCAAAATTTGGAACAGTACTTACGCTGCTTTGTCTCTGATAACCAGGAGTAGTGGTCAACGTTCCTTCCTTTGGCTGAGTTTGCCATCAATAATCACCGCCAGGAGTCGTCTGGGGAGTCTCCGTTTTTTTGTGTTTACGGTCTACATCCTCAATTTTGTACTTTGAGTCAGAGGGGCTCTTCCGGCGTTCCGGAGGAGGACCAGTTAGGAGCACAATTGTCATCAGTCTGCAGGAGAGTTAAACAACGCTTGCTGAGTGTGGGTGCTAGGTACAAACGTGTGGCTGACAGTAGGCGTGTGCCAGGTCCGGACCTGAGTGTGGATGACTGGGTGTGGTTATCCACAAAAAACATAAGACTCAAGATATCATCCCTTAAAATGGGTCCAAGGTTTATTGGTCCATTTAGGGTCATCGCCGTCATTAACCCTGTAGCGTACCGATTGGAGCTTCCTACGGTGTATAAGATACACAACGTGTTCCACAGATCGTTGCTAAAAAAGACGGTGGGTCTTGTGGACACGACACCTATGCCTTCTCCAGTCTTGGTGGATGGTAATTTGGAATTCGAAGTCTCCAAGGTGGTCGACTCTTGTGTAGTGTGCCGCACTTTACAGTACTTGGTACACTGGCGTGGTTATGGGCCTGAGGAAAGGTCCTGGGTACCAGCCTCGGACGTTCATGCGGACCGGCTGGTCAGTATGTTTCACCGCCGTCATCCGGACAAGCCGGGTCCTATAAGCCGTGAGGGCCCTGGGGTCCCTCGTAGAAGGCGGGGTAATGTCATGTCGGACGCTGTTCATACCAGGGCGTTCGACAGACAGCGGTAATTCCGCTTTTGTCCACTATGTGCTCAGTGGCGTCGGCTAGATTTTATCTAGCTGGTCCGGGGTTAATTTAGCAGGTGCTCGGATTGGAAGCTGGGCCACGCCCACTGCCTTTAAATAGTTCTTCTGAACATTGGGCGTCGCCGATTATAGCTTCTGTCTAGTGCTTGGTTATCTCGGTCTGGAGTGGTGAGCTAGGAGTTGGAGTATCGTATCTGGTGGTGTATATTTCCCTTTGTCATATTTTCCTCCTTCCTATATTTGTATTTGTTTTGCCCTGCGCATTTATAGTGTATTCCTGAGTGACTGCGGCGTGGTGTATATTTTCCGTTATCCTTGTCTGTGCTAACTGTGGGTATTGGTGTATTAACTCTTCACTAGGTGGTGGGGTGGTGGTTTCAGCCTAGGGTTGAAACAGGAGATAGGGTGAGGGTGGAGGCCTAGACATGCACACCATCAGTGTAAACTCTAGGTAGAGGGTCAGTCAGGATTTCCCTAGTCTGAGGGAATTTGCAGGGGCCCGGGTTTTTAGCTCTTGCCCACCTAGGCTTCCCGTGACAGTATGTACACAGTGACTGCACCAGCAGAATAGTGAGTGCTGCTCTGGGGTATAATACAGGATGTAACTCATGACCGCGTATGCCGAATATGTTTTTTCCTTGGGTGAAAACCTAGATACTAAATAACACCGTCAGACTGTCCCAACCCATACCGTAAATAAAAACACTACCATTTATGTTCTTTGGATAATTTTGGCCACAGCGGCCAACTTTTATTAACAAAACAATAACATAAACAGTAATACAATCTGTATGTAAATACGAGGGGAAGGGTTCTTGGAGCTAAAAGATCTGGCAAAAACCAAATTGATGATCGACCACCATGTTACTTTCAGCCGTGCACCACCAGCTCGAGGGCACTGTACATCCCATTCCGGGAAGAGAAACCACCAAAAGCTCCCAGGGTAAAAACCCCGTCCAGAGCCCATAACCAAATGCCAGATCAAACCCCACACCATTTTCTATTGCCTGAAATTGTTACAATTCCTTCCCCCTACCAATCAGCGTCAACTCCAAGAACCCCCACCCCCCCACCAACCACGAACAGCCCTGACCACCTCAGGCTCGTGAGTGCCCCAACACCACCAATGCTCTCTCCACTTCCTCCTGTAATGCCAATGTCCACAAATCGATCCCACTTGCATTTAAATGAACTCCATCCTCCAACCAGTAATTACCAACCCCCGATTCCAATTCAAAATGCCTGACGCTAATACCCCCATTTCTGGATACAAAACACGATACTGCCCTGTTTAATTTTACCCTAGCACTGTTAATCCCCCTCAAAGATCTGGCTACCCTCCACCTCTTCCTAGGCGCAATATCCGACCACACGGTCAACACTCCCGGAAACGATATCCACAACCTCAAGAGGTCGAACCGTATATCTCTAATTAATTCTCTAACCGGCCTTACCCCCAAATCATTCCCCCCCATATGCACAACCAAAATGTCGGGCTGTCTATCCAAACAAACTGCCCTGGAAAATTCAGAAAGGACCCTACTCCAAACCATCCCTCTAAATCCCAACCAACGAATGACCACTTGCTGCCTCCTAAAACTCAGTTGCCTACCGTCCGGCCTGACATCGCACGCAGCGCCCCCCAATGCACGAACGAATGTCCAAAGATCCAGGCTAAATAGGGAGAACCACCTGCAACAAGATATATAAAAACAATCAACTTCAACACAATATCCTGACATGCTACCCAATAATTAATGACGCACATAAGTTAAGTAGCGATCCGAAGTTCACCTACCAATCCTCCTTATTGCGTCCACACCTAAACCCAGACTATCCGCCTCCGATGCAGCCCCAATCCTAAAGGAATGCGACCCGAACATATCCGGGGAAAGGCCCAACTCCTGCAAACCCCTTTTTAATACCGCAATAAACTGGACACGAGACAAAAATGCCCCCCCGCTTGACACAACAAAGGGCCTACTCTACCTGACCACAAATGCCAGTACGCTTCCAAACAGCTCTGCGGGCACATCAACGACCCATTAACTCTCCCCAACACCACACGTTTGCCCCTACTAAACTGATCAGTCTTCGAATGCCAAATTCAAAAAACAATACCCCCCGTCCAAAATTCCACATCCTCTGCCAACAAACCACCTGCCCTGTCCCTGGTGCCCGACCCAAGCTCACCAACTCGCATGGCCCCAAAAAAGGCTAAAGAAAAGGCTAGTCAAAACAAGGCCAATTCAAAATTGGAATAACAAATATTCTCCAAAACTCCACCCAACCGTTCCAACAGGCTTAACGAAATTGGTCGACGCCTATCAAGCGTCTGATTGCCTCTTCTAAAACCCCTTAATGCCTGTCTAGCCAAAAAACTTTTTGTAACATCCGCCGACCCCTGCAACTTAAAGGCAAAAGCAAGTCCAGCCACGAATTTATTCACTTTAGAAATTGACCAACCTACCTCCGCCGCTTTGCCAATTAAAAATAACACCGCCAACATCGTATCTTCCTCGGACACCAAATCGCCCCAACAAGACACCCAACTTTGCCATACCTGCCACGTGGCTTCATACGATGACCAGGTTTGGCTTGTAACATACTCCCGAATCAATCGTCCTGCTCATCCATAATCACGTGCCACAGATGCAAAGGACATTCCGCTCCAGAGACCTCGGCGTCCGGCGCCAATTCCCGAACATGCTCCCACTGAAAACGAGACAATGCATCCGCTATTAAATTTTGGACACCTGGCACATGTACCGCAGAAATACAAGCATTCAGCTCAAGACACCTGAGAACCAGCTCCCTCACCAACTTAATCACTGGGGGGATGAAGCCGATAAACTGTTAATCACCGACACCATGCTCATATTGTCACAATGAAACCGAACCCTCCTGTTCGCGAACATTCCCCCCCAAATTGAAACCGCTATGACAATAGGAAACAATTCTAACAAAGCAAGGTTTTTGTAAGGCCCAACTTCCTCCAAGGCTCCGGCCATCGTCCCGCACTCCACCTTCCCTTGCAATAGGCCTCATAACCAGCCGCACCTGCTGCGTCCGTGTAGATCTCACAGTCAAAATTGGTTAATATCTCCTGTTGAATCAATGACCGCCCGTTGTAATTTTTCAAAAAACTTTGCCACACTATCAAATCGTCCCTGTGCTCCTTGTTCAAGTGAATGAAATAGTGAGGCGCCTTCACCCCTGCAGTCGCGACCGACAACCTGCGACAAAATATTCTTCCCATGGGCATGATCCTACATGCAAAATTCAACCTGCCCAACAAAGACTGCAACTCTTTCAAAGTCAGCTTCCGCATTTTCCTAGCTCTATCCACCTCTTGCTGCAGCAAGGCCAGCTTATCTTCTGGTAACCGACACTCCATTCTCTCTGAATCAATCAGAATACCCAGAAAACTCAACACAGTACTAGGACCTTCCGTCTTTTCTTTTGCTAACGGAACCCCAAAACGCTCTGCAACCCAAAACATGGCTGTTAACGCGTTCCTGCACACCGCTGAATCAGGCGGACCAATAAACAAAAAGTCATCCAGGTAATGAATAACTGACTGAACTCCCGCAACATCCCTAACCACCCATTCCAAGAAAGTACTGAACGTCTCGAACAAGGAACAAGAAATTGCGCAACCCATTGGTAAACATCTATCCAAATAGTAACCACCATTCCAAAAACAACCTAACAAAGGAATACTGTCTGGGTGTACCGGAAGCAATCTGAAGGCCGATTCAATATCTGTTTTTGCTAACAAAAGCTCCAGATCCATACCTCCTCCCCCACTGTACCGCCGCATCGAACAATGTATATTCCACAGAACACAACTCCTGGGCGATACCATCATTCACTGACAGGCTTTTAGGATATGACAAATGCTGAATCAACCGAAACTTATTCGGCTCTTTTTTGGGCACCACCCCCAAAGGGGAAACAACCATCCTTTCAGTTGGCGGGTGCGAAAACGGACCTGCCATCCTACCCAGCTCCACTTCTTTTTCAAGTTTAACATCAACAACCTTGGCATGCAACTGCAAATTCTTAACTGAAAAAGGAACCTTATGACTCAGCGAGGGAATCTTAAAACCGTCCGCAAAACCATGAAAAATAACAGCAGCCTTCGCTTGATCTGGATACCTATTTAGAAAGGGGGCAATCTCTGGAAGTCTCATCGGGCTCTCCCCCTTGACCGGCACCCATCGTTGGCTTTCCTTTCCCTTTTTTGAAACACTTCGAAGCCCCATGTGAGCTTCCATTACAATCTTCTCTTTTACCTCTTTTTTCAAATGAGCTCCCAAAGGCCCTTCAAAGCACACATAAACTTCCCCTTTTGCTCTGTCATCCAATTTAACCGCATCCCCTTTTTCTTTTTCCATCTGAACTGAAACTGATATACCCGAAGATGCGACCTCTGCAACCCAACCAGGACTCAACAAAATACTTCCAGACGGGGCTCTAACCCCTGCACCATCACTCATGCCCCCACCAGCGATGTAATGGCCCCACTTGCTGCACCACCCTCTAATCTCCTCAGAATTTGTGACATACTATGTAAAATATCCTGAAGGCCTGGAACCTCCGCCAAAATAGGCCCACTCCACCGCCGCTCCTCACTCATTACCACCTGGCTCTCCCTGGCTTTTTGCAACATGGCCCCTGTGGGCAACAAACAAGACATGGAATCATACTCAGCTGCGCGGGTGATGTGTCCCCACCAGCCGAACCTCCGGATCCCTGATGCTCCGTCCCTCCGGATCCCTGATGCTCCGTCCCTCCATGATGATCACTGCCAGACGCCATCTCCTCCACATTGTGCTGCAGCCCCAGGCCCGCGCCCCTGGCCTCCTCGTCACCAGGGGGAACCCGAGCGTGTTGAGACCGCTGCGTCGCCAACATCCTCTGCCCCAGGCCCACACCCCTGGCCTCCTCATCACCAGGGGGGACCCGAGCGTGTTGAGACTGCTGCACCGCCAAACTTCTTTGTCCCGGGCTCGCGCCCCCGGCCTGCTCTTCACCAGGGGGGACCCGAGCGCATGAAGCCCTCTGAACTGCAGCCCTCACAGGTGACCTGGACCGAGCTGGGTTTTCAGACCCGGGTGTGCCAGCCCGGTCGGAAACTCTCCCCCGCTGAATGGCAGACAGCACGACACTGCTGCCCGCCTCTCCATCTGCCCCTTGCTGACTACCAGAGCCAGGCAGCAGGGGGGCTTCCTGCTGCTGCCTGTCTGCTGCTTGTCGGCGCCTGTTGCTCTGCCTGGCAGGCACCTCGCCGGGGACATCGCTGGAGGTACCTGCTGCAGGGGCTGCCTCCAGACTCCTCCTCGCCGCTGCCTCCGGTTCTGCCCGTGTCCCTCTTCGTCCTACTGCCGACTGCCCCCTGCCCGCCTGGGGCGCGTTGTACTGCCGAAATTCCAAGAGGGCCCCAGCCACTGGCTGCCTGCCTCGTGCAGGCCACAATTCCGGTTCGGCTCTCACTGCAGCCGCGGTGCCCGATCCTTGCCGACGAGCGCACACAGGCCGGGTGGGTGGATTCCTGCCGGATCGGGCGCGGCGGGGGGAACCGCGCCGCCGCACTCACCATCCGCAGAGGAGCTCCGGAGCCTGTGCCTACCACGTGCCGCGACTTCCGGGGAAAGTGGAGCGCCCCCACGTAAGGGCAATGGGGTACTCGGTACCGGGTCCTTCGGTTCGGGGAATGTCACGGTGGCCTGACCCGGTCCGTGGCCCTTTGAGGGGCGTCCAATAAAAGGAAGAGTTTTTATGGGATAATGTTCGTGATGCCACCTGTGGTATTTGGTCAGGGTGACCGACGCTGCTTAGGGGTCCGCTGGGGTGATGTTACGAGAGCTAGATGGTATACCTTACCACAGGTGAAGTGTATCCCCAGGGCTTCCCAGAGGTATAGATGGTGGATGATGTAAGGCGCAGTGAATAACGAGGACACAAGGTTGCAGTCTCTTTACCTTTACTGAAGGCTTCAGCATCCACAGTCCAGGGTACAGACCACAGGGTAGGCAGAGTCCAGCCAGTCTGAAGGCAAATCCAGAGTCCCCTTATCCAGGTGGAAATCAGTAGCCTTCCTCTAGCATCTGTGTGTTGTAGTACCTCCCTGCTGAGCTTCTCGGTAAGGTCCTCACAACTATTGTAGATGGAATGTCTCTCTCTCTGTCCCCCTGATGGATAGGATAGGACAAACCCGTATGACTGATGGCCTGAGGCTTTTTACAGGGACCCTACGACGCCCCAGCCCCCACAAGTTGCCACCGTGCCTCCTGGGTATATGGTCGGGCAGCCAACGTGGAATTAACTGTCCTGCCGGTCTCTGAAGCAAGGCTTGGAGACGATTGCTCCCTCGGTGTTCCGGCTACCGGATTCTGCACCTCAGAAGGAGGCAGCCTTTTGCAGGGCAGTACTCCTTCTGGATTCCTCTCCTTGTGCTATGACTTCGTTTCTCACCCGCTACAATACAATTCTCTTTCGTGTCCTTCCTTAGGATGCTGCCGCACATGGGGCAGGTGCAGCTCTGTGGCCCTCTGTCTAAGCCTCTGACAGGATCCCACCCCTGTCAGGGACCTCTCTGTCTGCAGCTCTGTGATGTTCCTCCTTTCCCTCTGTCTGCCTGACAGGAACTGACTGCATGAAGCCCAGCCAGCTTCTGACTAACTTCCTATCCAAACCACCAGTTTTACCTAATTGTGAGGAGTGCCCTAATAGATAGGAGCATAGCTCCCCCTGGTGGACTGGAGTGTGACGTGTGGTGTATGGTTTGTGATACCTGGTAAAGAGATCTCCTTTATTGCCCTCAGACGTAATATCACTCCCCCTGGTGGAAGAATAATATTACTGCAACGACCAGGACTCTGGGGCGCTGCAAAAGCCTCTCCGGGGGCCTGGTCCTCCTGCCCCTTGCCTTCGAGCCGGATTGCTCCGCAGCACCGAGGAGAGAGGAAAGCTGGGCTTCAAGCCATCCTCCCCTCCTGGAGTGAG
Source organism: Ranitomeya variabilis (assembly GCF_051348905.1). Taxonomy (NCBI): domain Eukaryota; kingdom Metazoa; phylum Chordata; class Amphibia; order Anura; family Dendrobatidae; genus Ranitomeya; species Ranitomeya variabilis. The sequence goes on from NC_135233.1 coordinate 447,981,211, forward strand.
CCACTTCCTGCAGCCGGGCCATCAAAGCTTCCGCCGACTCCATGAGGTATGTGTCTGCCTCTTCTGGATTCCTGTAATGTAAATGGCGGTTTTCCCGCACTTTTCCCTACTCCTCAAGTGATAGGTGGATGGTAGTGGGGGAGAAGTTTTAAGGAGGGGGGTCCTTAAAACTTCTCCCCCACTACCATCCACCTATCACAACCCTTATATATTTTTAAAAAACCTCCCGGCCAATCGCAGTCATTGGGGGCTTCCATATAGCTGCGCCCTACTCCTGCCCCCGTCTGGATCAGTACTGTAGACAGTGACTGTACATTATGCTGATTTATTTTATATGTGCACAGTATGCATCTAGTATGCCACAATATTAATGAAAATGTTTCATTAAGACCTTTATACCGTAATTAAAAATTATATTAATAGTTATTGAAAGTCTTCATATTAAGTATGTAGAAAAGGCTTCCAGCCATAGTGCTCATTGTGCTCTAGTGGATGCTGCATGTGGGCTGGATACCATTTAAGACCAAACAGACATGGGAACTTTAAGTGGATCCAGCATTTTTGTATAAATAAATTGGGTAATTTCCAGCGTCTGAAGATGTTTTAGAACTGGGGCTTGAAATTTCAAAGTCGGCTTGGCTGGAACATTTTTTTCATTAACACCTTGCTTATGTATGGGAATGTTGTACAATTGCATTTAATGTTGTTTTGGAAGCACAGCTTGTCCTGAACCTCTAGGCCAAAGTCCTCAGTGCTATGATAATTGAGCTTAAATTAAATCCACTCATTTTATTTATAGTTTAAATCAAGCAGTTGGGTTATTTCTGGAAAGTTATTGTAGCTAAAAGCCCACAAATTGTTATTTTTGTTTTTCTAGTCTAGTTTGATAAAAGCTGCACACATTTTTGTCGTTTTTCAAAGAGTATTTTCCATTTATGAGGGATGTCTGGCTTCTCTATATGAGAGCATTATAAGTTACCACCTTAGATGGCTTGTTCAGCTGACATCAATTCTGCCTGAGCATCTTGTACACATTCATGCTCTGCTCCACATGTATGTGATCTCAATTGGAAGGAGGGAATAAGTTACTGCAAGACACTGGCGGTGACTTATTTCCCATTAAAACCAAGGATTTGGTATGTTAAAACCCAACATTACTATTCATCTTTCCCCCAGCATTTCCCGCTTGACCTCCAATTTTACACATTTTGACTCTGTGTGCATATCTGTGTGCTCATCCACATGTATAAGAGCTGCGTACTATTTACATGCCCGTAGTCGTGTCTGTAAATCGGACAGGACTGGCACATACTACCATTTTTTTCTCCATGTGGACCAGAGGTTTATATGGAAAATTGCCTAATTGCACTACCACATAAATTACAATTGCCGTGTGTGTTCCGTTGTACACACAGATTGAAAATACATATTTGTGATTGTAACCTTTAGAGGATCTGTCCCATATTGCAATCTATTGAGTTTAATAGTCTCTGTGTAATGCTTAATTTCCACTGTGCTAACAATGCAGGGAAGTGGTACACATGCCGCCAGGTTTTAGGCCATGTGCACACGTTCAGTATTTTTTGCGTTTTTTCGCTATAAAAACGTGATAAAAAAGCGAAAAAAACGCGAAAAAACCGCTAACATATGCCTCCCATTATTTTCAGGGTATTCCGCATTTTTTGTGCAAATGTTGCATTTTTTTCCGCAAAAAAATCGCATTGCGGAAAAAAAAGCAACATGTTCATTAAATTTGCGGAATTGCGGGGTTCTGCACACCTAGGAATGCATTGATCTGCTTACTTCCCGCACGGGGCTGTGCACACCATGCGGGAAGTAAGCAGATTATGTGCGGTTGGTACCCAGGGTGGAGGAGAGGAGACTCTCCTCCACGGACTGGGCACCATATAATTGGTAAAAAAAAAAATAATTAAAATAAAAAATAGTGATATACTCACCTTCGATGCCCCCCGCAGTCTTCCCGCCTCTCCGGTGCATGCTGCCGCTTCGGTTCCTATAGCTGGTGTGTGGTGAAGGACCTGCGATGACGTCGCGGTCTTGTGATTGGTCGCGAGACCGGTCATGTGACCACTCACGAGACCGCGACGTCATCGAAGGTCCTGCACACACACACCATCTATAGGAACGGACGCCGCTGAGGAGATCTTCTGTCTGCAGGTGAGTATAACCATTTTTTTTATTTTTTTTATTACTTTTAAACATTCTATCTTTTACTATTGATGCTGCATAGGCTGCATCTATAGTAAAAAGTTGCTCACACTTGTCAAACACTATATTTGACAAGTGTGACCAACCTGTCAGTCAGTTTTCCAAGCGATGCTACAGATCGCTTGGAAAACTTTAGCATTCTGCAAGCTAATTTCGCTTGCAAAATGCTAAAAAAAACGCGAAAAAAACGGGGAAAAAAACGCAAAAAAAAAGCGGATTTCTTGCAGAAAATTTCCGGTTTTCTTCAGGAAATTTCTGCAAGAAATCCTGACATGTGCACATACCCTTACCATACAAAACAAACCATCACTGGGGGTCCCAGCAGGGGGACACTGATTTTCTTTTTGTCAAGGGACCGTTGAAAATAATGAGATTCCCGTTAACCCCTTAGTGACCAGGCGGCCAAATTTTTGAAATCTGACCAGTGTCACTTTATATAGTAGTAAATCCATAATGCTTCAACAAATCCCAGTGATTTTAAGATTGTTTTTTCATGACACATTATACTTTACGATAATGGTAAATTTAGGCCATTATGTTTTGTGTTTATTTATTTAAAAAAAATCAGAAATTTGACAAAAAATGTACAAAAATTAGCAATTTTCAAACTTTGAATGATTATCCCTTTAATCCAGATAGTCATACCACACACAAACATTAATAAATAGCATTTCCCTCATGCCTGCTTTAAATCAGTACCATTTGTAAAATGTTATTTTATTTTGTTACATTTTTGAACCTCCTAAAATGCTAGCAGCAATTTTTTATTTTTTCATGGAAATTTACAGAATAATTTTTTTTTTAGAGATCTATCCATGTTTGAAGTGACTTTATGGGTCCTATATATATTGGAAAACCCCCCAAAAGTGATACCATTTTAAAAACAACACCCCCTGACATACTGAAAGCTGCTGTCAGGTAGTTTATTATTATTAACCCTTCAGGTGCTTTTCGGGAATTAATACAAAGTGGCATGATAGGAATGAAAACGTGGATTTTTACCACCTAAATGTCGCTAACTTTTGAATAGGCCACTGTAGCCAGCAGACTCTAAAGGCTGTTATTTGGCCATGAATTGCCATGGTAAACATCACGACTACACAATCATGATCTCAGGATGCCGATGGGGACAAAGAGGGAGAAGCCACACTCTTTCAACCATTTATATGATATAGTCATTAATTATTGACAGCAGCATCTAAGGGGTTAAACAGATATGGACTGTGCCAACACTGATCGTGGCTGATGCAGCAAGTTGTCAGCTATAGTGTTCAGCCGACAGCTGCAGGATTGTCACCTGTATGGGGAGGCCATTCTCTTATATCTCAGGTCAGTAAAAAGACGTATTGGCGGTCATTAAGGGGTATTAATAGTCTTTTCACTCATAATTTTTATTTGCCTCTTATATAAAAAAATAATGGCTGCTTTTACATTGTCTGCTTGGGTTGTCACCCAATTTTCTACCAATCCAGAATGGGAATATAAATCTGAATAGCTTTGGCATATAGCTGCACAGAGCAATGCAACATGTTAATGATTATACTACAGTTTTATACTGGAAGCATTGAAAGTACAAGGAGTATTAATGTTTTACACTGTGTTCTTGTTTTGAAGCACACTTTCAATCCATCATCACTCAGCTTTGTTTTCCATTCAGAATCTTGTTTGGTACATGTTGGGCACGACACGCTCTGGTGGATTTACCAGTGGAAATTATGCAACACGTTACAGGAATAAACAGCGCTGTATAAATCCAGAGCTTTTCAAAGACTTATGAATCCAAAAATTATTTTATGCAGCTTTTCATTGTTGTACAGTCAAAATGCAGAGTTTGCTGCATCTACTATATATTTATTAAGGAATCACGTTATTTTATAAAATATAGTTTAAGTTGCTGACAAGACAACCCTAAAATTGATCTTGTATAACAGATAATTGTAATTGGAACCTGGTTTTCTGAACCTCCCAACATCCATTAGGAGGTAAAGGCCCCACAAGCATAAGCCTGGTCTACAAAACAGACCAGACTGTTTCATGCTGCAAGTTTTTCCACACAGACCAATAATTTGAATAAAAAATTGTATTATTTACAACTAATTGCATATGATGTGATGTCAGAGTGCTGACCATGGTCAGCGGGACAGTACACAACCAACTACACAATCATCAGAATGAGTCATAACTATTAAAATTCTATATTAAATTTAACCCCTGCGTAAAATAAAACATAAAAATGTGAGGGTGATCTCTTAAAGTGAGATCTATATGATTGCTTGTACCTGACCAAATATAAGCTGAGTGCTAGCTTAGAGGCAAAGAATGTATCAGATACACAGACAAATACACATGTCCTCTCTCTCAGCAAATGCTTACACACAACTGCTTTATTCTGAACAAAGGAAGATACTAAAAACAGGAAATGGGGGAGGTCGCACAACTTCTGAATAGTTAGTGTCACTCTGATTGGTTCATTCCAACTTCATTTCCAACTTCACTTCCATATATGGTATTCAGTCCATTGTCCAATATTCAGTGACGTCTTCACATTCCAAAAGTTCCTTCCAGTGTGCTGCTGATCATGTGCTTCCATCTTGCTACACCATATCTGAACTGACTTATATAAGGTTTAATAATTGATTTCATTGGCCATTCACAATAGTATGTCCTATGTTGGGTCCCCATGTACGGAGCCTGCTCAGGAGCTGAGCCCGCACCATACCTGGCAGATGCAGCAATCCTTACACTACCATATCTGCTTGTAAAGCAGTCAGGGCTGGCGTCAGCACCCGGCGTACACGAGCAAGTGCCGGGGCCCTGGCGAGACAGGGGGGCCTATTCAGGGCCGGCGTTAGGGGCAGGCAGCTGCCAGTGCCTAGGGCCCCCGCTCCCCCAGGGGCCCTCAGTTAGTGGCACATCATGTAGCTGCTATGGGACCCCTGTGAGTCAGGGGGGCCCGCCTGTCGCAAGCGCCAACTCCCCCGCCGCCGCTTTGAACTTTACCGGCGTCTGCCGGTAAAGTTCAAAGCAAATGATGGAGGAGAGAGCGTCACCTGACGCTCCCTCTCCCATCATTCCCCACTCTGCCTCTGACACTGACGTTGCGGGTGCGCGATGACATCATCGCACACTCGCTGTGTGTCAGGCAGTGCAGCGGCAGCCGCCGAGACCAGAGCAGGGAGGGAGCAGCGCGGCGCGGGAACGTTGAGAGGTGAGGAGTGTTTTTTTTTGTAACTATAACAGTGACAGTGAGTACTGGACTATGGGGCCATTCTTGGGGGAGGGGGGCTATGCTGTATACTACATGTCTGTGCTATATACTACATGGCTGTGCTATATACTGCATGGGCCGTGTTATATACTATGTGGGCTGTTACATGCTACATGGGCTGTGCTACATGGCTGTTCTATATGTTCTATATACTACGTGGGCTGTGTTATATAATATGTGGCTGTGCTATATACTATATGGGCTGTTATATGCTACGTGGGCTGTGCTATATACTACATGGCTGTTCTATATACTACGTGGGCTGTGTTATATAATATGTGGCTGTGCTATATACTATATGGGCTGTTATATGCTACGTGGGCTGTGCTATATACTACATGGCTGTTCTATATACTACATGGGCTGTGTTATATAATATGTGGCTGTGCTATATACTATATGGGCTGTTATATGCTATGTGGGCTGTGCTATATACTACGTGGCTGTGTTATATGCTACGTGGCTATGTTATATGTGATCGTGAATCGTGGTATGTGTTGAAGGGAGGGCCCACTGAGACTCTTTCGCCCGGGGCCTTCAAAAACCTGGAGCCGGCCCTGAAAGCAGTAAACCATACCTGGCCCTGATCGCTGCTGTCTTGCCATTTAAATATTGCTGTTATTCACTGATCTGACAGCAGCTTTTAAATTATGTGAGTGCCAGTTTGAACCTGTGTAAGGTGCCTGAGAAAGGTAGTCGTGGGCGAGTTGCTGCTGCAGGCACTGGCACCCCACAGGAAAATCATGTCCTAGTCTCAGTGTGCTATCAGCTGTGGGGTGCACATACTCACTTATGGGCCATATGGCTCCAGGCTTCCATCTTCAGTAACCACCGCACATAATCCAAGGGACGCCAAGTGCTTTTCAACAGTCAAACTTTTACTGAACAGTTCAGTCATTAGCATGTGGTATAGGGCGCAACAGGTTACAGCCTTTCCCTCAGGTACCGGACATATCTTCAGCCCTAACACTTGTTCTCGAAAGAGCATCTATATTCCTGCTGTCTCCACTACCACTAGAGATCCCTCTCCACTAATGGCAGTGCACCATCACCCTCCGCCTTTGAGTGTCCATGTCCATCTTCTCCTGCAGGTGTGAGCTAATCTTGAGGTCCCTGGCTCGACAAAGAGATCAGCATGGAAAAATTGTATGGCAAACCACTGCCCCGAGTGATAGGCCCATGTTGGCCCTGGCAGCCCCCAACACTTAAACTCAATGGTGAACTTGCTTTAAACTTTCCACTACTACCAACTCTACTAAAACACAAAGTGATTCCCCTTTTATTAACACTATCGCCCTTCCATCTGTGGGCTTATACCTTACATTAACTATTCATTACCTATTTCCTATTCTTGCAGTATATTACCAATAGCCTTTTTCCCTTTTATCTATAAAACACTAAAGGTACCTTCACACTAAGCGACTTTACAACGATAACGATAGCGATCCGTGACGTTGCAGCGTCCTGGATAGCGATATCGTTGAGTTTGACACGCAGCAGCGATCAGGATCCCGCTGTGAGATCGCTGGTCGTTGCTGAAAGTCCAGAACTTTATTTCGTCGCTGGATCTCCCGCTGACATCGATGAATCGGTGTGTTTGACACCGATCCAGCGATGTCTTCACTGGTAACCAGGGTAAACATCGGGTTACTAAGCGCAGGGCCGCGCTTAGTAACCCGATGTTTACCCTGGTTACCATTGTAAAAGTTAAAAAAAAACACCACATACTCACATTCCGGTGCCCGGCGTCCGCTTCCCTGCACTCCTCCTGCATCCTGTGTAAGTGCCGGCCGTAAAGCAGAGTGGTGACGTCACCGCTCTGCTCTGTGGGAGATGCCGGAGATGTTCGGCGCTGACACAGGATGCAGGAGGAGTGCAGGGAAGCGGACGCCGGGCACCGGAATTTGAGTATGTGTTTTTTTTTTTTTTACTTTTACAATGGTAACCAGGGTAAACATCGGGTTACTAAGCGCGGCCCTGCGCTTAGTAACCCGATGTTTACCCTGGTTACCAGGGGACTTCGGCATCGTTGGTCGCTGGAGAGCCGTCTGTGTGACAGCTCTCCAGCGACCACACAACGACTAAACAGCGACGCTGCAGCGATCGGCATCGTTGTCTGTATCGCTGCAGCGTCACTTAGTGTGAAGGTACCTTTAGTCTTGCACACTATTATGGGGTTCACGCATTTGCCCCACTATTCTACATATTACCATAACACATTACGTAGGGATTATACACATGGTAATAGTAATAATTTTATTTCTATAGCGCCGACATATTCTGCTGCACTTTACATTTTAGAGGGGACTTGTACAGACAATAAGACATTACAGAATAACCATAATCACATAAATCAACAGATACCAAGAGGAGTGAGGGCCCTGCTCACAAGCTTACATTCACATAACATTGTTCACATTACATCTATGAATACAGCGGTGGTCTTCAGAGCAGGAATGGTGATAAGACAGTCCAAATCTTCACACCCGTTTCAGCTTCCATTTCCCCCAAAAATGGGTTTGCAGGGTATCAATAGGCTGTCATGGCAACCATGAGCCCGCTAAAAGCTGCCAACTTTGTGCTCCTGTGAAGCTCAGCCCATGACCGGACTTTATAGAGCATCAATTTTGTCTAAATATTACAATACTGTAGTATTGCAATGTATAAAACAAGTGATCAGACAATCCAATATGGCACTAAAAAAGAAAGTAAAAAAAAATGAATATTATATAATTATTTATTTATTTTAGATTTTTTTTTTTATAGTGCCATTTATTCCATGACACTTTACATGTGAAAAGGGGTATACGTAACAAAAAACAAGTACAATAATATTAGTACCTGCCAGTCCCTTGTCTCCTCTCACCTGTTCTGATAGATTAGAAACTGCTGGGGATCAGTTATATGGTAGTTGGTTGGCTGATCCCACCAAAACTTGCGCGAGTTTGGACGAAAGTTATCTAATGTGTGTGGGGACTTTACAGGTGGCTTTCTGGCAAAAAAAATACTGCAATCCGATTTTCTCTTTAGATCAAAAAATCACTGATAAAAAACACTGATTGTAAAAACTTACTCACCAAACATTGATACTTGGCCTTTTTTTTGCTTGAAAAAAATCACTGACATCTGAATGAAGCCTTAACTGAAGAGCTGTCGGATCACATTTAGAATATTTATTTATTTTCATTGATTAATTTTTTCCTATTGTCATGTGGGAAAAACCTAATTCTCCATTGTTACATAAGACTTGGAAATGATAGTTGATGCATAATAATACTCTCGGGAATGCGCTGTACCCAGTCATGGTCTTTGATCTCCTATCCATCTTTGTTTTCTTACATTACTAACCTCATTATATCAACTTTTCACTGATTTCCTGTACAAACTTTCATCTGAGCTAAACTATTCCATTTATTTATGGCCTTTACCATATTCAAATAAATGCTGATTTTCAGCTGCCTTCCTGATTCACGCTAGATTGAAAGAATGTATCAATGTTATCACACAGCTTGGACACAATAGAAATACAAGTTTACACAGTGCATACTTTACTGATACCACAAAGATTACATATGCAGTCACAGTGAATTACCATCCACACCGTGTGTAAATTAGTGCATTACCCAACAAACTGTAAAAAGAGGAGACTGAGGATTAAAGGGTCTAATGCAAAAGCATTGAATCAGACTCCACACTCCAGAGTGTCACAATTGAGTTTACTAATACTCTGATAAGACATGTGCGGAGTGATGGCTTCCCATTTTTCAGTATTCCACAAAATTTTAATTTCTCAAAGTGTGTTTGCATTTTACTGAGACAACCCCTTCTCGGCCATTAAGTGATTGCCAGTAGGATACATACCAGCAAAATTGGTGGTAGTTTAATAGCCTCTTTAGACAGGTTGAGTGATCTTCCATACACACAGAAAAGTCGTTATTATGATCTTTCTGTGCTTATAAAATATATTTGTTCTAAGCAGCACATGTCCTGTTTATATGACTAAAGTGCTGCCAAAAATTATGATTTTTTAAAAAACAAAAAAATAATTTCACCCAACAAACCAACACTTTGCTCGTTTGTTGGGTGATTGGCAAACTGATGTGTAGCCTTTTCAAAAGAGTAATAAAGGCTGACAAAAATATTTAGAATACAATAATTATGAATTGGCATGTACTGGATATTAGTTAACCTATAGAATTATGGGTATGTTCCCATGGTCAGTAAACGCTGCGGGTTGGATGCTGCGTGTATCCACAGCATCCAACCCACAGCGGCCAGATGTTCCAGCATAGTGGATGGGAGTTCAAGAAATCCCATGTCCACTATGTGTGCACCGGCTCCCGCGGCTTCCCTGCAGAGAAGGACATGTGGCGCTTCTTTCCAGACTGCAGCCTCAAGTCTCCGCAAGATAAATATCACCTGTCCAACGTATTGGGCGTGCAGTGATTCTGCACGGTTCAAAGAACACATGCGGAATCACCTGCATTCAAAAGCTGGAAGCGCTTTGGATGCAGCGGACATGTATACATACCCTAAGAAGTTGGGGCATTTTGTAAATATATACTGTTAGGACTAGCGGAACGCACCGAGTAGAGAGATGTGATCAGGTGCGTTCGCAGTCCGGGGTCCACCGTGCAGGAGAGAACCTGCTGCTAGCAAATGGCAGCGCTATATATGGCGGTGGAAAAAAAGTCTGTTAAGTCACAGTGCCGCGGCACCGCACAAAGAGCGCAAGCGAGGAGTCACCGAACTCAGTCCCAAGACTCGGGATTTGAGTCCGTCTAGACTACTTGCGCTTAACACCGCTACTGGGTGTAAGAAATAAACTACAATAATATTTGAGCACAAGAGTGCGAGCTGTGCCGTACTGGCGGACGCCACCAACCACCCAGGCTTGGGCTAAGAAAGCGCTCTAATGGCACGTGGCGCTGTACTGGCGGTCACAGCAGTAGACGCAGTTGTGTGTTTAAGTGCTGAGAGTTCAGCCGGGCGCTAGATAGCAGCCATACACCATACGCGAACAGTCATACAATAGGGATGGGATATTTAGGAACGACTTGCACTCATCAACACACACACGTATACAAATGTACACTAGCGCATGGCCGTGCGGTCATGCGAACCTTTTATAGCTGCAGCAAGTACAGGACCTTCCCAAAAGGACCAATGGGAGGCTGCCACAGAAGTTGAGCACCTTCAGGACCTTCCTGGAGGACCAATGGGAACTGCTGCAGTATCTGAGCATGTGACCCTCGATCTCCAACGGGAGATCTTGCCTTGGGCATGCTCAGAAGAGGAAAAGCAGGACTTAGTCCCAAAAGCGTCTGCTCGCCACTGCCCAGCACTGGCTTTAATGGCAGAAGCTGGAAAAGCAGCAGTAACCCTTTGCACAGAGTGAGACTGAGCAAGATGCTGGGACCGACGTCGCTGCTGAGCAGGCTCCACTGCGGCAGAAGTGGAATGGGAGACCGCAGCGGAGATAGCCCGAGATTTCCCCTGTACAGGGGTAGGAACTCGACCCCTAACATCACGGCCCCCCTCCTTGGACCTCACTACGCTCGAAGGCAGCAATGAGCAGCGGAGCCCGAATGTGCTCAGCAGGCTCCCAGGACCTGTCCTCAGGACCACAACCCTTCCAGTCCACCAAATAAAATTTTTTGCCACTTACCACCTTGCACCCCAAAATAGCATTCACCTCGTAATCGTCCGTAGACGAACCATATGTCCCGGGAGATGACTCGGAAAACCGGGACATGTATACGGGCTTCAAGAGGGACACATGAAAGGTTTCGGTGATACCCAGGCGTGGCGGAAGGGCTAATCGGTAGACCATAGGGTTAACCTGTTCAAGGACCTTAAAAGGACCCAAGTGGCGAGGTGCAAACTTAGTGGACTCAACTCGCAGCCTGATGTTACGGGCAGAGAGCCACACTAAATCGCCAGGAGCAAAGGTCGGAGCGGGGCGGACGTCCTCATTCTCTCCTTGGAGGCCCGAATGGCATCCTGAGTGCGGTCCCAAATGTCCCGTGCCTCCACAGCCCAGTCTGCCACCCTGGAGTCGGCGGAAGACACGGGCATGGGCACAGGTACCCGCGGATGCTGACCATAGTTAAGGAGGAATGGAGTCTGTCCAGTGGAGTCAGCTACATCGTTGTTCAGCGCAAACTCTGCCCACGATAGCAAAGATGCCCAGTCATCCTGCCTGGATGAGACAAAATGTCGCAGATATGTGATCAAGGTCTGGTTGGCCCTCTCTACCAACCCATTCGTCTCCGGATGATATGCAGAAGAGAGATTTAACTCAATGCTGAGAAGATGACAAAGCTCTCTCCAGAACTGAGATGCAAAGTGGGGACCCCGATCACTGACAATTTTGTCCGGCATACCGTGTAGGCGGAAGATGTGTTTTATAAACAACGCTGCCAAGGCCCGTGCAGAAGGTAGCCGTGGAAGCGGCACCAAGTGCACCATTTTAGAAAAATGATCGGTGATAACCCAAATGATGGTACAGCCACGAGACTTGGGCAAACCCACCATAAAGTCCATCCCGACCATCTCCCAGGGCCTGTCTGCCACCGGCAGAGGATATAATAACCCAGCTGGCCATTGTCGAGGAGACTTATTTTTGGCGCAGGAGACACGCCCGAATATAGTCTCCAACGTCACGGACCGTATGTGGCCACCAGTACGTTCTCGCCAACAGCTCAGATGTCCTCTTTGCCCCAAAGTGTCCACCCACTCTGGACGAATGAGCTCAAGAGAGAACCTCCGGTCGCAAATTAATGGGTACAAAAGTCTTGCCCAGAGGCACGGACTCTAGCAAAACGGGAGCTGCGGTTCTCAGGCTCTCAGGAGGGACAATAAGCCGAGGCTCCCCTTCCTCCTCCTCAGATGACACAACGGTGTGAGAGAGGGTGTCAGCACGAATGTTCTTCTCCCCAGCGAGATAATGGAGAGCGAAGTGGAACCGGGAGAAGAACAAGGACCATCTGGCCTGACGAGAATTCAGCCGCTGAGCTGTACATAAATAAACCAAATTTTTGTGGTCCGTGAAGACTTGGAAGGGAAAGCGAGCTCCCTCCAAAAGATGTCTCCACTCCGAGAAGGCCAACTTCATTGCAAGCAACTCCCTATCCCCGATGGAATAATTCCTCTCCGCTGGTGTGAAGGTCTTGGAGAAGAAGAAGCAAAGATGCTTCCGACCTTGAGCATCCTTTTGGAAGAGGACTGCTCCAGCACCAACGGATGAGGCATCCACCTCCATTATGAATGGCTTATCATCATCGGGACGATGTAGGATGGGAGCGCAATGAGACTTAATAGAAGTGAAGGCCTTGGAGACCTCCTCAAACCACAATTTGGGATTTGCTCCCTTCTTGGTGAGGGCTACCAAGGGAGCTACCAAAGTTGAGAAGTGGGGAATGAACTGGCGATAGCAATTAATGAACCCCATAAAGCGCTGCACCGCTTTAAGAGAATGGGGGTTCTTGCCAGTCCATCACAGCCTGTAGTTTGGCAGGATCCATAGCCAATCCCTGGGCTGAGATGATATAGCCCAGGAAAGGTAAAGACTCCTGTTCAAACACACACTTCTCCAACTTTGCATAGAGGGAATTAGCCCATAAGAGGTCGAAGACTCTGCCAACATCTCTCCGGTGGGAGTCAATATCTGGAGAGAAGATGAGAATATCATCCAGATAGACTACGACCGAGGTGGAGAGCATATCCCGGAAGATATCGTTGACAAAGTCTTGGAAAACGGCTGGGGCATTACAGAGCCCGAAGGGCATCACCAGATACTCATAGTGCCCATCCATGGTATTAAAAGCGGTCTTCCATTCGTCCCCCTCACGGATGCGAATCAGGTTATAAGCACCCCGCAGATCTAATTTGGTGAATACCCTTGCTCCCCTTAGCCTGTCAGAGAGCTCAGAGATCAGAGGCAACGGGGACTTATTTTTAATGGTGATGGCGTTAAGACCCCTGTAATCGATGCATGGACGTAATTCCCCATTCTTCTTCTGCACGAAGAAGAACCCTGCCCCTGCAGGTGACACTGACTTCCTAATGAACCCTCTTGCCAAATTCTCCTGGATGTATTGAGACATAGCCTCCGTCTCAGGGAGAGAGAGGGGATAGACCCGTCCCCGAGGAGGTTCAGCTCCAGGCATGAGATCAATAGGACAGTCATAGGGGCGATGCGGCGGAAGGGTCTCTGCAGCCTTTTTGGAGAAGATGTCTGCATAGCACCAATAGCACTTGGGAAGGGATGAAAGATCTGCGGATATCTCGGTAGTGGAAACCTGTATGCACTCTTTCACACATCTGCCCTTACAAGACTCACTCCAACCCAATATCCTCCCAAAGGTCCACTCAATATGTGGGGAGTGGAAACGAAGCCAGGGTATTCCCAGCAGAATCTCATCCATTCCTTCGGGAAGGACAAGAAGGGAAATAATCTCCTGGTGGGAAGGGGACATGGACAACGTGAAAGGGACAGTCTGGTGTGTGATCTGTAAAGGGAGTGTTGACCCATTCACTACTCTAACAGTTACTGGTTTGGCAAGCGTCACCAGAGGTATTGCGTGGCGCAGAGCAAAAGCAGAGGACATGAAATTTCCCTCTGCCCCAGAATCCACACAAAGCTCGACAGTTAGAGAGGATGAGCCTAACATGATTGTCCCTTTGAAGGACAGCTTGGAGGAAAACGCCGCTGTGCCTAGTGAACCCCCTCCAATGGTTACTAGACGCGAACGTTTACCCGACCGCCATGGACATTTATTGGCATAATGTCCTTGTTGTTGGCAATTTCTACAAACCACAGGTTCTCGAGCGGTCTGAGACTTAGGTTCCGCTCGAGAAACCTCCTTGGCCTCATGGGAGTCAGACGCCATAACAGGAGATTCTAGAGGTCTGGCGAAGGTGGGAGCCAGCCGAAACCTCTGCCTACACTGGGTCCGCTCTAACCTCCGCTCGTTAAAACGAAGGTCGATGCGGGTAGATATAGAAATGAGCTCCTCCAGTGTGGCGGGAATCTCCCTTGTGGCCAAGGCGTCCTTCACATGGTCTGCCAGTCCTTTCCAGAACACCGGAATAAGAACTTTATCTGGCTATTCTAGCTCAGAGGCTAGAGTCCGGAATTGGACGGCAAACTGGCTGACCATGGACGAACCCTGAGTTACTGCCAACAATTGGAGCACGGTATCATGGGTGACACGGGGTCCCACAAAGACCTGCCTCAGAGCATCCAGGAAGAGAGGAGCACTTTGCACCACACGATCATCATGCTCCCAAAGCAGCGTTGCCCACTCCAACGCCCTGCCCGACAAAAGAGATAAAATAAATCCCACTTTCGCCCGTTCCATAGGAAATTGTGCAGCCAGGAGCTCAAGATGTATGGAGCACGGACTCACGAATCCCCGACATAGCTTACTGTCACCAGCAAACTTGTCTGGAAGCGGGAGATGGGAAATAGTCAGAGCAGGGGTGGCAGCAGACAGACTGGCTGCAGCTACACTTGCAGCCTGAACAGCGACAGCAGCGACATCCACAGCTGAGGTTGTACGCTCTAGAGCCGCCAACCTACCCTCCAGCTGCTGGATGTACCGCTGTAGACGCTGATCGTCTGCCGTTTACTAGCCAGACCCTGGCGCTAGTGTTCTGTTAGGACTGGCGGAACGCACCGAGTAAATAGAGAGATCAGGTGCGTTCGCAGTCCGGGGTCCACCGTGCAGGAGAGAACCTGCTGCTAACAAATGGCAGCGCTATATGGCGGTGGAAGCGAACTCTGTTAAGTCACAGGGTACCGCACAAAGAGCGCAAGCGAGGAGTCACCGAACTCAGTCCCAAGACTCGGGATTTGAGTCCGTCTAGACTACTTGTGCTTAACACTGCTACTGGGTGTAAGAAATAAACTACAATAATATTTGAGCACAAGAGTGTGAGCTGTGCCGTATTGGCAGACGCCACCAACCACCCAGGCTTGGGCTAAGAAAGTGCTCTAATGGCGCGTGGCGCCATACTGGCGGTCACAGCAGTAGACGCAGTTGTGTGTTTAAGTGCTGAGAGTTCAGCCGGGCGCTAGATAGCAGCCATACACCATACGCGAACAGTCATACAATAGGGATGGGATATTTAGGAACGACTTGCACTCATCAACACACACACGTATACAAATGTACACTAGCGCATGGCCGTGCGGTCATGCGAACCTTTTATAGCTGCAGCAAGTACAGGACCTTCCCAAAAGGACCAATGGGAGGCTGCCACAGAAGTTGAGCACCTTCAGGACCTTCCTGGAGGACCAATGGGAACTGCTGCAGTATCTGAGCATGTGACCCTCGATCTCCAATGGGAGATCTTTCCCTGGGCATGCTCAGAAGAGGAAAAGCAGGACTTAGTCCCAAAAGCATCTGCTCACCGCTGCCCAGCACTGGCTTTAATGGCAGATCCTGGAAAAGCAGCAGTAACCCTTTGCACAGAGTGAGACTGAGCAAGCCGCTGGGACCAACGTTTCTGCTAAGCAGGCTCCACTGTGGCAGAAGTGGAATGGGAGACCGCAGCGGAGATGGCCCGAGATTCCCCCTGTGCAGAGGTGGGAACTCAACCCTTAACATATACTGATCCTGAATTATATTCTGTATTCTACTCTAGAGATGCATTCAAAAAGTGATTCAGACTAAACTGCAATATCTGAACCCCAACCTACTTGGTTAGTGTCTGTACAGAACATGTCCTGGTGGTTTGCATATTAAGAGTTATCATCTTTATACCATATGCTTTACATAAGTATAGCATAGGAAATATCTTTTAAACTGTATAAGACGAGATCAGCAGAATAAGTGAGTGCAGCTTTGTAGTAAAAGACAGGCAGTAAAAGTATGTACACAGTGACTACACCAGCAGAATAGTGAGTGCAGCTCTGGAGTATAATACAGGATGTAACTCAGGATCAGTACAGGATCAGTAATCTAATGTATGTACACAGTGACTGCACAAGCGGAATAGTGAGTGCAGCTCTGGGGTATAATACAGGATGCAACTCAGGATCAGTACAGGATCAGTAGTATAATAATAATAATAATAATAATTTTATTTATATAGCGCCAACATATTCCGCAGCGCTTTACAACTTATAGAGGGGACTTATACAGACAACAGACATTACAGCATAACAGAAATCACAGTTCAAAACAGATACCAGGAGGAATGAGGGCCCTGCTGCTCGCAAGCTTACAATCTATGAGGAAAAGGGGAGACACAAGAGGTGGATGGTAACAATTGCTTTAGTTATTTAGACCAGCCATAGTGTAAGGCTCGGGTGTTCATGTAAAGCTGCATGAACCAGTTAACTGCCTAAGTGTGTAGCAGTACAGACACAGAGGCTATTAACTGCATAAAGTGTATGAGAACATGATGGAGGAACGTGATTATGTTGTTGTTTTTTATTAATAGGCCACACAGGGATAATTAGGTTAATGCGTTGAGGCGGTAGGCCAATCTGAACAAATGAGTTTTTAGTGCACGCTTAAAACTGTGGGGATTGGGGATTAATTGTATTAACCTAGGTAGTGCATTCCAAAGAATCGGCGCCGCACGTGTAAAGTCTTGGAGACGGGAGTGGGAGGTTCTGATTATTGAGGATGCTAACCTGAGGTCATTAGCAGAGCGGAGGGCACGGGAAGGGTGGTAGACTGAGACCAGAGAGGAGATGTAGGGTGGTGCTGAGCCATGGAGTGCTTTGTGGATGAGGGTAGTAGTTTTGTACTGGATTCTGGATTGGATGGGTAGCCAGTGTAATGACTGGCACAAGGTAGAGGCATCGGTGTAACGGTTGGCGAGGAATATGATCCTGGCAGCAGCATTCAGGACAGATTGGAGCGGGGAGAGTCTGGTAAAAGGTAGGCCAATTAGTAGAGAGTTACAATAGTCCAGACGAGAATGAATAAGTGAGACAGTAAGAGTTTTTGCAGAGTCGAAAGTAAGAAAAGGGCGAATTCTGGAAATGTTTTTGAGATGCAGATAAGAAGAGCGAGCCAGTGATCGGATGTGGGGGGTGAATGAAAGCTCGGAATCAAGGATGACTCCAAGGCAGCGGGCATGTTGCTTTGGAGTAATGGTGGAACCGCACACAGAGATGGCAATGTCGGGCAAAGGTAGGTTTGTAGAGGGAGAGAACACGAGGAGTTCAGTTTTTGACAGGTTCAGTTTCAGATAGAGGGAGGACATGATGTTAGAGACAGCGGTAAGACAATCACTGGTGTTTTCTAAAAAGGTCGGCGTGATAACAGGAGAAGAGGTATATAATTGGGTGTCGTCAGCATAGAGATGGTACTGGAAACCAAATCTACTGATTGTTTGTCCAATAGGGGCAGTATACAAAGAGAAGAGGAGGGGGCCTAGGACTGATCCTTGAGGAACCCCAACAGTAAGGGGAAGGTGAGAGGAGGAGGAACCAGCAAAACAAACAGTGAAGGATCGGCCAGAGAGATAGGAGGAGAACCAAGAGAGAACGGTGTCCTTGAGGCCGATGGAGCGGAGCATAGTGAGGAGGAGCTGATGATCCACAGTGTCGAATGCTGCGGAGAGATCCAAGAGAATTAGCATGGAA
The DNA here is from genome assembly GCF_051348905.1 of Ranitomeya variabilis. Lineage (NCBI taxonomy): Eukaryota > Metazoa > Chordata > Amphibia > Anura > Dendrobatidae > Ranitomeya > Ranitomeya variabilis. The sequence goes on from NC_135233.1 coordinate 447,999,318, forward strand.
TAGTGACCATTAGATTTAGCTGTTAGTAGGTCATTAGAGACTTTAGTGAGGGCAGTTTCAGTAGAGTGTAAAGAGCGGAAACCAGATTGAAGAGGGTCGAGAAGAGAATTATCTGAGAGATAGCGGGTAAGACGGGAGTGGACCAGGCGTTCCAGGAGTTTAGAGATGAAGGGAAGATTAGAGACAGGTCTATAATTAGCGGCACAATTTTGATCGAGGGAGGGCTTTTTAAGTAGTGGATGTATGATGGCATGCTTAAATGAGGAGGGAAAAATACCGGAAGTGAGGGAAAGGTTGAATATTTTTGTTAGGTGAGAGGTGACAGCCGGGGAAAGGGACTGGAGGAGATGCGACGGAATGGGGTCGCTGGTGCAAGTGGTCGGGCGAGAAGATGCAAGGAGCCTGCTTACTTCTTCTTCTGTAACTGGTTCAAAGTCAGAGAGTGAACTAGATGCAGTGGGGGAGGGAGGACAGTGCTTGGTATGAAGAGATTGGGAAATGATTTCCTGTCGAATGTGGTCAATTTTTTCTTTGAAGTAATTGGCCAGATCGTCAGCGTGGAGATCTGTGGTTGGGGCCTGCTCTCTTGGGTTGAGTAGGGACCGGAAAGTGTCAAAGAGACGTTTAGGGTTATTGGACAGCGAGGTGATGAGGGTGTTGAAATAGGTTTGTTTGGAGAGGTGAAGGGCAGAGTTGTATGTTTTTAACATGAACTTATAATGGATGAAATCTTAGGGCAGATTAGATTTTCTCCACAGACGTTCGGCGCACCTGGAGCACCGCTGCAGGAAACGTGTTTGCAGCGTGTGCCACGGTTGTCGCCGTCTGTGCCGAGTTGTTCTATGTATAGGAGGTGCAGCTTCTTCCAGGGCACTTTGCAGGGTTTCATTGTAATGCTTCAGAGCAGAATCAGGACAAGAGATGGAGGAGATTGGGGCCAATGAAGACTGCAAGTTCTTCATAAGTTTCTGGGTGTTAATGGCCTGTATGTTTCTATAAGTGTGGAAAGTGGGGATGACCTGAGCGGGATGGCAGTTCTTGATAGAGAATGAAAGAAGGTTGTGGTCAGAGAGCGGGAGAGGGGAGTTAGTGAAATCATCCAGTGAGCAAAGCCGGGAGAAGACCAAATCAAGGGAGTTTCCATCATCATGTGTTGGAGAGTTAGTATGCTGCGAGAGGCCGAAAGAGGAGGTTAGAGATAAAAGGTGAGAAGCAGATGGGGAGAGGGGAGAAGCAATTGGGATATTGAAATCACCCATGATGAGGGTGGGGGTGTCATAAGAGAGAAAGTGTGGAAGCCAGGTGGCAAAATGATCCAGGAACTGGTGAGAGGGGCCGGGAGGACGATACACCACCGCCACTCGCATGGAGAAGGGGACGTAGAATCTGACAGCATGGACCTCAAAGGAAGGGAATACAAGTGAGGGTACTTGGGGGATAACTTGGAAGGTACATTTGGGTGAAAGGAGCAGACCAACGCCTCCACCTGCTCTGTTGTCTGATCTTGGGGTATGAGAAAAGTGTAGTCCACCAAATGAGAGAGCAGCAGCAGCGGTGGTGTCTGACTGCTGGATCCAGGTTTCAGTAAGAGCCAGGAGATTAAGAGAGTTAGAAAGGAAGAAGTCATGAATGAAGGAGAGTTTATTACACACAGAGCGAGAATTCCAAAGAGCACAATTGAAAGAGACAGAAGGCATGCATGGAATATTAATAAGGTTAGAGGGGTTTCTGGGTGTAGCAGTTGGGAGGTTTGACTGGCTATAACATGGGGGGCCGGGGTTCGGAGAGATGTCTCCAGCAACTAGGAGAAGGAGGATAGAAAGAGTGAGCAGATGGTTAAGTGATTTGTGAGAGCGTCTCTTGTGTTGGATGGTGGGACTGAATGGATCTGTACTGTTAAGCAATGTGAACAGAGCATGAGTGCTATACATAGGAGAGGCAAGAACAGAGGGGCCGATATGGATGGAGTATAAAGAGTTTATGCAAGGGCGGTGATTGTGTGTGAAAGCAGCAGCCATGATATAGATTATACAAATACATATGGTGAGTATTTGCTGTGTGCCAACTGAATAGGGAATAGATTTTGATTGTCTTACCTGTCTCCTGCCCTGTCTAACTGCCATGTTATAACTGCTGAATACTTAGAAAAAAAAGTACTTTGAAAAAAAAAAAAAAAAAAAAATGTACACGAATAATAGTGCACGAATGCCCCCTGCATGAATGCTTCCCCAAGCTATATCTACATTTATAGGTGGCCAGCTCTTAGATCTCACTTTTTTTTTTTTTTTTTTTTTGGTCTTCCCCCCTCTCGTTACCAATCAATCTAACTCAATTGAGACAGCAGGGCACAATAAATGTAGTGATCAGATAAACAAATGTCCAGGTCTACATGGATCATAAACCCCTTTGAAAAACAGTTATGCGAACTCTTGGCATAAGGACAAGCAGAAGAGAATTAAATATCTAGAAACAAAAACAATTGCATAACAAGCTGGCTAACAAATATAGATATAAGCAGGAATCAATGCCGAAGGTAGAAGGACTCTGATACCATTCAAGCTTGCTTGCTGTCAGGGAATGGAGCAATAGACATGCAGGATATTTCAGTTCAAAGAATGAATGATATGTTACCATTCAAGCTTGCTTGCTGTCAGGGAATGGAGCAATAGACATGCAGGATATTTCAGTTCAAAGAATGAATGATATGTTACCATTCAAGCTTGCTTGCTGTCAGGGAATGGAGCAATAGACATGCAGGATATTTCAGTTCAAAGAATGAATGATATGTTACCATTCAAGCTTGCTTGCTGTCAGGGAATGGAGCAATAGACATGCAGGATATTTCAGTTCAAAGAATGAATGATATGTTACCATTCAAGCTTGCTTGCTGTCAGGGAATGGAGCAATAGACATGCAGGATATTTCAGTTCAAAGAATGAATGATATGTTACCATTCAAGCTTGCTTGCTGTCAGGGAATGGAGCAATAGACATGCAGGATATTTCAGTTCAAAGAATGAATGATATGTTACCATTCAAGCTTGCTTGCTGTCAGGGAATGGAGCAATAGACATGCAGGATATTTCAGTTCAAAGAATGAATGATATGTTACCATTCAAGCTTGCTTGCTGTCAGGGAATGGAGCAATAGACATGCAGGATATTTCAGTTCAAAGAATGAATGATATGTTACCATTCAAGCTTGCTTGCTGTCAGGGAATGGAGCAATAGACATGCAGGATATTTCAGTTCAAAGAATGAATGATATGTTACCATTCAAGCTTGCTTGCTGTCAGGGAATGGAGCAATAGACATGCAGGATATTTCAGTTCAAAGAATGAATGATATGTTACCATTCAAGCTTGCTTGCTGTCAGGGAATGGAGCAATAGACATGCAGGATATTTCAGTTCAAAGAATGAATGATATGTTACCTGTATGAAGAGAGAAGAGATGCTTGTTATATTCTGCCATGTTATAACTGCTGAATACTTAGAAAAAAAAGTACTTTGAAAAAAAAAAAAAAATGTACACGAATAATAGTGCACGAATGCCCCCTGCATGTAGTATGTACAGTTAGGTCCATATATATTTGGACAGAGACAACATTTTTCTAATTTTGGTTATAGACATTACCACAATGAATTTTAAACAAAACAATTCAGATGCAGTTGAAGTTCAGACTTTCAACTTTCATTTGAGGGTATCCACATTAAAATTGGATGAAGGGTTTAAGAGTTTCAGCTCCTTAACATGTGCCACCCTGTTTTAAAAGGGACCAAAAGTAATTGGACAATTGACTCCAAGGCTATTTCATGGACAGGTGTGGGCAATCCCTTCGTTATGTCATTCTCAATTAAGCAGATAAAAGGCCTGGAGTTGATTTGAGGTGTGGTGCTTGCATTTGGAAGGTTTTGCTGTGAAGTAAATATGTGGTCAAAGGAGCTCTCCATGCAGGTGAAACAAGCCATCCTTAAGCTGCGAAAACAGAAAAAAAACCATCCGAGAAATTGCTACAATATTAGGAGTGGCAAAATCTACAGTTTGGTACATCCTGAGAAAGAAAGAAGGCACTGGTGAACTCATCAATGCAAAATAACTTGGGCGCCCACGGAAGACAACAGTGGTGGATTATCACAGAATAATCTCCATGGTGATGAGAAACCCCGTCACAACAGCCAACCAAGTGAACAACACTCTCCAGGAGGTCGGCGTATCAATATCCAAATCTACCATAAAGAGAAGACTGCATGAAAGTAAATACAGAGGGTTCACTGCACGGTGCAAGCCACTCATAAGCATCAAGAATAAAAAGGCTAGACTGGACTTTGCTAAAAAACATCTAAAAAAGCCAGCACAGTTCTGGAAGAACATTCTTTGGACAGATGAAACCAAGATCAACCTCTACCAGAATGATGGAAAGAGAAAAGTATGGCGAAAGCATGGTACAGCTCATGATCCGAAGCATACCACATCATCTGTAAAACACGGCGGAGGCAGTGTGATGGCTTGGGCATGCATGGCTGCCAGTGGCACTGGGTCACTAGTGTTTATTGATGATGTGACACAGGACAGAAGCAGCCGAATGAATTCTGAGGTATTCAGAGACATAGTGTGCTCAGCTCCAGCCAAATGCAGCCAAACTGATTGGTCGTCGTTTCATCCTACAGATAGACAATGACCCAAAACATAAAGCCAAAGCAACCCAGGAGTTTATTAAAGCAAAGAAGTGGAATATTCTTGAATGGCCAAGTCAGTCACCTGATCTCAACCCAATTAAGCATGCATTTCACTTGTTAAAGACTAATCTTCAGACAGAAAGGCCCACAAACAAACAGCAACTGAAAACCACCGCAGTGAAGGCCTGGCAGAGCATCAAAAAGGAGGAAACACAGCGTCTGGTGATGTCCATGAGTTCAAGACTTCAGGCAGTCATTGCAAACAAAGGGTTTTCAACCAATTACTAAAAATGAACATTTTATTTAAAATTATTGAATCTGTCCAATTACTTTTGGTCCCTTTAAAAACAGGGTGGCACATGTTAAGGAGCTGAAACTCCTAAACTCTTCATCCAATTTTAATGTGGATACCCTCAAATGAAAGCTGAAAGTCTGAACTTCAACTGCATCTGAATTGTTTTGTTTAAAATTCATTGTGGTAATGTTTATAACCAAAATTAGAAAAATGTTGTCTGTGTCCACATATATATGGACCTAACTGTATGTACACAGTGACTGCACCAGCAGAATAGTGAGTTCAGCTCTGGGGTATAATACAGGGTGTAACTCAGGATATGTACGATACGATACACTTTATTGATCCCGTGGGAAATTATTATTCTTATTCATATTCATATTATTATATCTAATGTATGTACACAGTACACAGTGACTGCACCAGTAGAATGGTGAGTGCAGCTCTGGAGTATAATACAGGATGTAACTCAGGATCAGTACAGGATCAGTAATGTATGTACACAGTGACTGCACCAGCAGAATAGTGAGTGCAGCTCTGGAGTATAATTGTAACAACCCTGCCGGCATCACTGCATGGCCTTCCATTCCCCACCTGCCTGTTACATCTACTCACTCACCCAGTGCCATGCTGTGAGATCTGTCTGCTGCCGGCTCCATGCCATGTGCTTCATGGCCACTTGCTCTGTGTACACTTCCTGGCTGTGTGCATAGGGGGGCGGCGCCAGCCACTCCGGATTCTTATTGAGACTGTGTGCACCTCCCTAAGGTGTTCCTGGCCAATGGCCTAGAGGCCTCTGATACTTAAGGCATCCTCACTCATTGGAGGATGCCTGAGCAAACTATTTCCCTCAGTTAGCACTTGCTACTAAGCTGCCAGGTCGCGTCTGTGTCCTGTCTCAGAGGGCTGCAATTAGCAGGCCTTCATCTGTGTTCTGTTTGTGTATCCGTGCCTGTTTCTGTCTGTACTCTGGTCTATGTCCGTTCCTGTTCCTTCTTTGTCATTTGTCATTTCCCACTCTGCTGTGTGTACCTCCGCCTTATCTTTCTGCTCTGCTTGCCACTATCAGTGGCTCTGCATCTCCATGCTCTGTTCGCCACTACCTGTGGTTCTGCGCTACTCTGCTCAGTTCTGCCACAACCTGTGGTTCTGTGCCTCTCAGCTTTCCTCGCCACAACCTGTGGTTCTGCACTCTCTGGCTCTTGGCATTACCTCCTGCGGTTCTGGCTCTTGGCTCCGCCTCCAGCATCTCTGCTCTTGGCTCCGCCCTTGGCTCCGCCTCTAGCATCTCCGCTCTTGGCTCCACCCCCTGCGGCTTCGTTCTTGGCTCTGCCTTCTCCTTCTCTGCCCTTAGCTCTGCCTTCTCCTTCTCTGCTCTTAGCTCCACCTCCTGCTCTTACTCCGCCTTCTGTGATTCTGCTTTGCATCCACTCTTGCTCTACCTTTATTCAGCAACTTGCCGTACGGGTCTCTACCTGTTTCTTTATGTTCACCAGTCTTAACAAGTTCTTGCCTGTTTCCATACATCCGCCTGTATACCAGTTCCTACCAGAGTATCAGTCCTGTCTGCCAGTGCCAGCTGTGTCTGCCTGAGTGCCAGCCGCGCCCATCTGCCTGCCTGTATCTCCGTCAAGTCAGTCTGCCCGTCAGGACCTCTGCCATACCCGTCCGTCAGCCAGTGTCACAGCCGTGCCTGCCTGCCTGTGTCTTGTCCCCGGTGGGATCAGCATCCACAGTCCGACTCCACCCTGGAGTGGTACCTGGTAGCTTCCTATTGCACAAGTCTGACCTCACCATCAGAGGCTCCAGCGAACACCTAGGAAGCTACTTAGTTACGCCCCTTCCAGGGAAGTTTGGTCTGTGGTCCAGTGGGGCCACACCCCCAGGTGCCAGCGCCAACCAGTCTCGGCGAGAGCGTTACAATAATACAGGATGTAACTCAGGATCAGTAATGTAATGTATATACACAGTGACTGCACCAGCAGAATAGTGAGTGCAGCTCTGGAGTATAATACAGGATGTAACTCAGGATCAGTAATGTATGTATACAGTGACTGCACCAGCAGAATAGTGAGTGCAGCTCTGGGGTATAATACAGGATGTAACTCAGGATCAGTACAGGATCAGTAATGTAATGTATATACACAGTGACTGCCCCAGCAGAATGGTGAGTGCAGCTCTGGAGTATAATACAGGATGTAACTCAGGATCAGTATAGGATCAGTAATGTAATGAATGTACACAGTGACTGAACCAGCAGAATAGTGAGTGCAGCTCTGGAGTATAATTCAGGATGTAACTCAGGATCAGTATAGGATCAGTAATGTAATGAATGTATAGTGGCTTCGCTAACAGAATCATAAGTGCAGCTCTGGAGTATAACACAATCAGTAATTCAGGATCAGTGCAATTTAATTATTTTTCCATTCATTGAGACTTTTATAGAAACTGTCAGATGTTGTGAACATGTGCTTTAAATAAAATGACCTTTTCTGTTGTTAAAATCCCACTCATATTATCTTGCTAAATGAACCTTGGTCACAAAAATTGAATATCAAGCATAGCGTCTCTTAGAAAACCCTCCAGGATTTTACCCACAGTAGAGGTTAAGCTTATCGGCCTATAATTTCCAAGTTCAGATTTTGTCCCCTTTTTTAACCCCTTCGTGACATGCGCCGTACTAGTACGGCGCTGCCGGCACTGCATTAGTGCCAGCCGCAGTACTAGTACGGCGCCCCGATCACCGCGGTCTCACGCTGAGCGCCGCGGTGATCGGGTGCGGGTGTCAGCTGTATATGACAGCTGACACCCCGCAGCAATGCCCACGATCGGCGCTGTCGCCGATCGCGGGCATTTAACCCCTCTGATGCCGCTGTCAATAGTGACAGCGGCATAGAGGGGGATCGCGCAGGGACGGGGGCTCCCTGCGCTCTCCCACCGGAGCAGCGCGATGAGATCGCGCTGCTCCGGTGACCTGGAAGGAGTCCCCGGATCCAAGATGGCCGCGGGACTCCTTCCGGGTCATAAGATGACCCTGCTTGCCGGCGTCTGCTGAGAATCCTCATAGCAGGCGCCGGCAAGCCTCTGTTACGTGCCTGTCACATCGGTGATCAGACCGAGTGCTATGCACACGGTCTGATCACCGATCTGTGATGTCCCCTCCTGGGACAAAGTAAAAAAGTAAAAAAAAAAATTTTCCAAATGTGTAAAAAAAAAATAAAAAAAAATTCCTAAATAAAGAAAAAAAAAAAAAATATATTCCCATAAATACATTTCTTTATCTAAATAAAAAAAACACCACACAATAAAAGTACACATATTTAGTATCGCCGCGTCCGTAACAACCCCACCTATAAAACTATATCACTAGTTAACCCCTTCAGTGAACACCGTAAAAAAAAAAAAAAAAACGAGGCAAAAAACAACGCTTTATTCTCATACCGCCAAACAAAAAGTGGAATAACACGCGATCAAAAAGACGGATATAAATAACCATGGTACCGCTGAAAACGTCATCTTGTCCCGCAAAAAAAAAGCCGCCATACAGCATCATCAGCAGAAAAATAAAAAAGTTATAGCTCTCAGAATAAAGCGATGCAAAAACAATTATTTTTTTATATAAAATAGTTTTTATTGTGTAAAAGCGCCAAAACATAAAAAAATTACATAAATGAGGTATCGCTGTAATCGTACTGACCCGAAGAATAAAACTGCTTTATCCTTTTTACCAAACGCGGAACGGTATAAACGCCCCCCCTAAAAGAATTTCAGGAATTGCTGGTTTTTGTTCATTCCGCCTCCCAAAAATCGGAATAAAAAGCGATCAAAAAATGTCATGTACCCGAAAATGGTACCAGCAAAAACGTCAACTCGTCCCGCAAAAAACAAGATCTCACATGACTCTGTGGACCAAAATATGGAAAAATTATAGCTCTCAAAATGTGGTGATGCAAAAACTATTGTTTGCAATAAAAAGCGTCTTTTAGTGTGTGACGGCTGCCAACCATAAAAATCCGCCCAAAAAACGCTATAAAAGTAAATCAAACCCCCCTTCATCACCCCCTTAGTTAGGAAAAATAATAAAATTTTAAAAAATATATTTATTTCCATTTTCCCGTTAGGCTACTTTCACACTAGCGTCGGTACGGGGCCGTCGCTCTGCGTCGGCCCGACATACCGACGCATACTGTGCAAGCGCCGCACAACGGGGGCAGCGGATGCTGTTTTTCCACGCATCCGCTGCCCCATTGTGAGGTGCGGGGAGGTAGGGGCGGAGTTCCAGCCGCGCATGCGCGGTCGGAAATGGTGGACCGTCGGCACAAAAAAAGTTACATGTAACGTTTGTTGCTGCCGGCTGTCCGCCACAACACGACGCAACCGTCGCACGACGCTTGCGACGTGTGTCAATACGTCGCTAATGTTAGTCTATGGGGAAAAAACGCATCCTGCAGATGACTTTGCAGGATGCGTTTTTTCGCCAAAACGACGCATTGCGACGTATGCAAAAAAACGCTAGTGTGAAAGTAGCGCTAGGGTTAGGACTAGGGTTAGGGTTGGGGTTAGGGTTTCAGTTAGAATTGGGGAGTTTTCACTGTTTAGGCACATCAGGGGCTCTCCAAACGCGACATGGCATCCGATCTCAACGCGTTTGTTTGCGTTAAAAACGCATGCGTTTTTATAGAAAAAAAACAGAACACACTGAAAAGTCACCCACCACCATCAAGGTGATAAAGGGATCCAAACCCTAACCCTACCCCTAAACTCATCCCTAACCGTTTAATGAACATTTTCTGACAGTCATAGTGCCACGTATTTCAGTGCCACGTATTTCAGTGCCACGTATTTCAGTGCCACGTATTTCAGTGCCACGTATTTCAGTGCCACGTATTTCAGTGCCACGTATTTCAGTGCCACGATATTTCAGTGCCACGATATTTCAGTGCCACGATATTTCAGTGCCACGTATTTAAGTGCCACGGTATTTCAGTGAAATACGTGGCACTGAAATATCGTGGCATTTACGTGAAATACGTGGCACTTAAATACGTGGCACTTAAATACGTGGCACTTAAATACGTGGCACTTAAATACGTGGCACTTAAATACGTGGCACTTAAATACGTGGCACTTATATACGTGGCACTTAAATATCGTGGCATGTACATGAAATACGTGGCACTTATATACGTGGCACTTATATACGTGGCACTTATATACGTGGCACTTATATACGTGGCACTTATATACGTGGCACTTATATACGTGGCCACTGAAATATCGTGGCACTTATATACGTATATACGTATATAAACGTATTTCAGTGCCACGTATTTCAGTGCCACGTATTTCAGGTTAGGGGTAGGGGTAGGGTTAGGGGTAGGGTTAGGGTTTTTTGGTTTTTTCTTGTTTTCTTGTGTTTTTCTATAAAAACGCATGCGTCTAAAAAAACGCATGCGTTTTACCGCGATTACATGCGTTTTTTCACACATGCGTTTTTAAAAAAAACGCAAGTGTGAAACCAGCCTTATCCTTGGAAAAATAAAAACATGGGGGCTAAAATATAATTTTCGTGGAAAAAAATATATTTTTTATTTTCGCGGCTCTGCGTTATAAACTGTAGTGAAGCACTTGGGGGTTCAAAGTTCTCACAACACATCTAGATAAGTTCCGTGGGGGGTCTAGTTTCCAATATGGGGTCACTTGTGGGGGGTTTCTACTGTTTAGGTACATCAGGGGCTCTGCAAATGCAACATGACACCTGCAGACCAATCCATCTAAGTCTGCATTTCAAACGGCGCTCCTTCCCTTCCGAGCTCTGCCGTGCGCCCAAACAGTGGTTTATCCCCATATATGAAGTATCAGCGTACTCAGGACAAATTGGACAACAACTTTTGTTGTCCAATTTCTCCTGTTACCCTTGGGAAAATAAAAATGTGGGGGCTAAAATATAATTTTCGTGGAAAAAAAAAAATTTTTTATTTTCATGGCTCTGCGTGATAAACTGTAGTGAAACACTTGTTGGTTCAAAGTTCTCACAACACATCTAGATAAGTTCCGTGGGGGGTCTAGTTTCCAATATGGGGTCACTTGTGGGGGGTTTCTACTGTTTAGGTACATCAGGGGCTCTGCAAATGCAACATGACACCTGCAGACCAATCCATCTAAGTCTGCATTTCAAACGGCGCTCCTTCCCTTCCGAGCTCTGCCGTGCGCCCAAACAGTGGTTCCCCCCAATGTATGGGGTATCAGCGTACTCAGGACAAATTGGACAATAACTTTTGTGGTCCAATTTCTCCTGTTACCCTTGGGGGAAAAAAAATTGCGGGCTAAAACATCATTTTGTGGAAAGAAAAAATGATTTTTTGATTTTCACAGCGCTACATTCTAAACTTTAGTGAAACAACTGGGGGTTAAAAGTGCTCACCACACATCTAAATAAGTTCCTTAGGGGGTCTTCTTTCCAAAATGGTGTCACTTGTGGGGGTTTCCACTGTTTAGGCACGTCAGGGGCTCTCCAAACACGACATGGGTTCCGATCTCAATTCCAGCCAATTTTGCATTGAAAAGTCAAATGGCGCTCCTTCCCTTCCGAGCTCTGCCATGCGCCCAAACAGTGGTTTATCCCCATATATGAAGTATCAGCGTACTCAGGACAAATTGCACAACAACTTTTGGCATCCAATTTATCCTGCCACCCTTGGGAAAATAAAAAATTTGGGGCAAAAAGATCATTTTTTGTGAAAATTAATATTAATTTTTTTTTACGGCTCTACATTATAAACTTCTGTGAAGCACTTGGAGGTTCAAAGTGCTCACCACACATCTAGATAAGTTCCTTAGGGGGTCTTCTTTCCAAAATGGTGTCACTTGTGGGGGTTTCCACTGTTTAGGCACGTCAGGGGCTCTCCAAACACGACATGGGTTCCGATCTCAATTCCAGCCAATTTTGCATTGAAAAGTCAAATGGCGCTCCTTCCCTTCCGAGCTCTGCCATGCGCCCAAACAGTGGTTTACCCCCACATATGGGGTATCAGCGTACTCAGGACAAATTGCACAACAACTTTTGGGGTCCAATTTATCCTGCTACCCTTGGGAAAATAAAAAATTTGGGGCAAAAAGATCATTTTTTGTGAAAATTAATATTAATTTTTTTTACGGCTCTACATTATAAACTTCTGTGAAGCACTTGGAGGTTCAAAGTGCTCACCACACATCTAGATAAGTTCCTTAGGGGGCCTTCTTTCCAAAATGGTGTCACTTGTGGGGGTTTCCACTGTTTAGGCACGTCAGGGGCTCTCCAAACACGACATGGGTTCCGATCTCAATTCCAGCCAATTTTGCATTGAAAAGTCAAATGGCGCTCCTTCCCTTCCGAGCTCTGCCATGCGCCCAAACAGTGGTTTACCCCCACATATGGGGTATCAGCGTACTCAGGACAAATTGCACAACAACTTTTGGGGTCCAATTTATCCTGCTACCCTTGGGAAAATAAAAAATTTGGGGCAAAAAGATCATTTTTTGTGAAAATTAATATTAATTTTTTTTACGGCTCTACATTATAAACTTCTGTGAAGCACTTGGAGGTTCAAAGTGCTCACCACACATCTAGATTAGTTCCTTAGAGGGTCTACTTTCCAAAATGGTGTCACTTGTGGGGGTTTCCACTGTTTAGGCACGTCAGGGGCTCTCCAATCGCGACATGGGCTCCGATCTCAATTCCAGCAAATCTTGCATTGAAAAGTCAAATGGCGCTCCTTCCCTTCCGAGCTCTGCCATGTGCCCAATCAATGGTTTACCCCAACATGTGGGGTATCGGCGTACTCAGGACAAATTGTACAACGACTTTTTTGGTCCAATTTCTCTTGTTACCCTTGGTAAAATAAAACAAATTGGATCTGAAGTAAAAATTTTGTGAAAAAAAAGTTAAATGTTCAATTTTTTTTAAACATTCCAAAAATTCCTGTGAAGCACCTGAAGGGTTAATAAACTTTTTGAATGTGGTTTAGAGTACCTTGAGGGGTGCAGTTTTTAGAATGGTGTCACTTTTGGACATTTTCTGTCATATAGACCCCTCAAAGTCACTTCAAGTGTGAGGTGGTCCGTAAAAAAAATGGTTTTGCAAATTTTGTTGCAAAAATGAGAAATCGCTGGTCAACTTTTAACCCTTATAACTCCCTAACAAAAAAAAATTATGTTTCCAAAATTGTGCTGATGTAAAGCAGACATGTGGGAAATGTTGTTTATTAACTATATTATGTGATATAACTCTCTAATTTAAGGGCATAAAAACGAAAAATTTAAAAATTGCTAAATTTTCATAATTTTCGACAAATTTCTGTTTTTTTCACAAATAAATGCAAGTCATATCGAAGAAGTTTTACCACTATCATAAAGTACAATATGTCACGAGAAAACAATCTCAGAATCACCAGGATCCGTTGAAGCGTTTCAGAGTTATGACCTCATAAAGTGACAGTGGTCAGAATTGTAAAAATTGGCCGTGTCACTTAGGTGAAAACAGGCTTTGGGGTGAAGGGGTTAATGTACCCTGGTTGCTTCAGAGGCTCTTGCTGGAGATGTGATATTTCATACATTTATGTTAGAGTAGGATATAGAAGGGCATAGGAATTTTATAATCTGAAGAATGAATGCATTAGTGAATATTAAAGAAACAAATACATAGGAAAAGAAGACATACCAAACAAGGGGAAGGGGTGGGGATGTTTTGAGGGAAGAGTTTAATTGGGGGGGAAGGTAAGGTTTTGATAATTGATTTACAATAACATTTTAAGATTATTCCATGATACATTACAGGTATGCTTATAACGTTGTCATGAAAACAGATGGATTTACAGTGATATGTAAAACAAGAATGTAATATGTATTGTTGGAAAATCGTGATTGTCACAGAAAAAATGAACTTTGTCTATGGGGGTGCTGTGTGACATCACAGTGATTTTAATTATCTTCTTCACGTAATGAACCTATTAACCTTGCATTCCATAGATTGCTGTTTGTGCATTAAAACCGGTGACAATGACGTGCATTGTACTCAATGGTGGTAGTAACTCCTTCAAGTCATATAACTGCCACTCATTTCACAGATCTGTCACCAACCGTTTCTTGTCCAAAGCTTTTTGCGATCACTCTTATGATATTTACTTATTAACAACATAGCCTTTAAAATTGGGAGTCTAAATTGAATTGTATATTCGAGACTAAAGCTTTAGGAAGCTCAAGTAGGCATGTTGCACAACTTACTCCAGTTTGAAATGCTCCCATTTAATTAACTCCGCACATATTGTGAAACCGAATGTCTTGGTGAGTAATGGTAAATATACAGAAGGTCTATAAAACTCAGGGTGTTTCCTTCTAGTGCTGGTAAATTTTATTGTATAATCCTTCTGCACTCTCTGATCTCCCACATAGAATATTATCTATGTTATTCACTCACGAGACTCAAATGGGTTGATTCATGAAATACACTTTGGCCTTATTGCACATAGCCTCATCAGGATTTTGAGGTGCTGAAGGCTTAACTAATAATGTCTTCCAAGTCTGTCAACCTAGCATGCATCTTAAGCCCTTCCAGCATTATAAAAGTACAGAAGAGAGATTTAATGAGTGAGTCCTCTATCAGGACTTCAGGAAATTAAATGAATAGATACGAGCGAATTTGAGCTTAAAAGTTCGGGGTTCGTATTGGATAATTAGTGTATGGTGCTAAACTCCAAACTTGGATTTAATGTTCAGAGTTCCAGGGAAGGAGAGAAAACTACTCAAGTTTGGGTCCCCATTATTTTCAATCTGGGTCAGGTACCTGTTCAGGTACCTGAACCGAACTTTGGACTAAAGTTTGGGTCAGGTACCAGAACCCAAACTTCTGCTCATCCCTTTAGATAAACTGATATCAAAATGTAATAACAATAGGAACAAAAAAATATATTTTTTCCCCAAAAAATATTTTTCTGTTAACACTCTTTTTTTTGTTTGTTTCTCACCCCTCCCTCAACTTCTAAGAAAAAAAACAAAACACAGAATAAATAGCAATACAGACATCCTGTAGTAATGTACCCCAGTAGTAGCAAAGAAAACATCAACTTGCCTTGCAAAAGAAAAGCCTCTGTAGACTGAATATGACACTAAAACGATTATTTATTGGTATTTTTATAGATTTTTTTTTAAAAGTGAATCTGTCACACCAAAATTTGCCTATAATCTAAGGCCACCGGCATCAGGGGCTTATCTACAGCATTCTGTAATGCTGTAGATAAGCCCCCGATGTAACCTGAAAGATAAGAAAAACGAGTTATATTATACTCACCGAGGGGCGGTCCTGGTCCCGGTCCGGTCCGGTCCGATGGGCGTCGCAGGTCCGGGTCCAGCGCCTCCCATCTTCATACGATGATGTCCTCTTCTTTGCTTCCTGCCGTGGCTCCGGCGCAGGTGTACTGATTTGCCCTGTTGAGGGCAGAGCAAAGTACTGCAGTGCGCAGGCACCGGGAAAGGCCAGAGAGGCCCAGCACCTGCGCACTGCAGTACTTTGCTCTGCCCTCAACAGGGCAAATCAGTATGCCTGCGCCGGAGCTGCGGCAGGAAGCAAAGAAGAGGACGTCATCGTAAGAAGATGGCAGGCGCTGGACCTACACCGCGACCCCCATCAGACCGGACCACACCGGGAACCGCCCCTCGGTGAGTATAACCTAACTCGTTTTTCTTATCATTCAGGTTACATCGGGGGCTTATCTACAGCATTTCGGAATGCTGTAGATAAGCCCCTGATGCTGGTGGCCTTAGCTTATAGGCAAATTTTAGGGTGACAGATTCCCTTTAAGTAACAGTAGTAAACCCTATGCTATGTCACTTTCTCGGTCTCCCATGACAGCACTACGGAGAGAGGGGATCCGCCCTTCAGGGACAGGAAACCTACAGATAAAAGGGCGGTACCTCTCCCTCGCATCAGTTGGTTTCCTGTCCCTGACAAGGGAACCTCTCTTCGGACGGTACCTGTATGAAGACCGATGGACCGGGACCGGGCGGTCGAGTTCCGGCAGCGAGGAGGCTCCTGCCGCGGCTTGTCCGGCTCCCGAAGCCGCCACCGCTGGAACCGAGGGGTTCTTCAGGGTGTGCGGGGGAGAGGTCGCCGCCAGACTCCGAGGGAAGAAGGGGCGCTGATCACCCGGAGCTTCTGTGCCGGCCGCTGCACGCTCCGGGTGAAGAAAGATGGCCGCCGCTCCGGAAATGCGGCATCAACTCCCGGGTCATCTCCGCGCGCATGCGCGGTAATTTCTCCTCTCCCGGGGATGTGTGCAGGACCGGAAGTGAGGAAGAACGCCGGGGGTGGCGCCGAATTCAAAAAGGGAGATGGTGCACACATGGTTGTCACACTTTTCTCCCTGTAACCATGGAGGACAGCGATCCACAGGAGCTGCAGCCTGGACAGCAGCGCCACAGAAAATCTGAAACAAAGAGTACCAGGAGTGGGTCTAGCAGCCATTCCACACGGCGCAGCAGATCTGCTGCGAAGACTGATACTCCTTCCCAAGGACCTTCCCTGCCAGGCCCGAGCCCCCCTCCAGAACCGGTACCTGCATCCACATCCGAATGGTGAGTGATCTCCGTGAATGTGCATTTTTTATAATGGGGCTCCCTCTTCTCCCTTACTAGGGTAAGAAGAGCCTGGAGAAAAGGAAAAATAGAGTTTGCCCCACCTGTAACAAAGCTTTACCAGTAACCTGGGACAAAAAGCTTTGCAAGTCATGCATCCAACACTTACTATGTGAGGAGACACCGACTTTGCATCTGAACTTAAAAATATAATCAGGTCTGAGGTTCAGAATGCCCTTTTATCCTCCAAAAAAGAGATGAAGAAAGTAAAGGAGTCGGTACATTCCCACTCGGTCCGATCCTCATCTGAAAATGCTGATTCGTATGATTCAAATTCCCCCCTTTCCTCTTCCGAGGAAGAGTCGGGCCGACATTGCTTCCCACTAGAAGAAGTGGATTCTTTAGTGAGAGCAGTTAGGGCTACTATGGGGGTGGAGGAACCCAAACCCGACAAAACGGCCCAAGATGTAATGTTTGGAGGTCTGGGACAAAAAAAGAGAAGAACTTTTCCCCTAAATCCTAATGTCCAGACATTAATTAAAAAAGAATGGGAGAAACCGGATAGAAGAAATTCCTCGGTACCCTCCCTTAAAAGAAAATATCCCTTCGAGGATGAGGCTTCCTCTTTCTGGGATAAGGCACCAAAACTAGACGTGGCAGTAGCCAAAGCCTCGAAAAAATTCGCGCTGCCGTTCGAGGACATGGGTACCCTCAAAGACCCGTTAGATAAAAAAGCGGATACCTTCCTCAAGGGAGCATGGGAATCGGCTGGGGGTAGCCTGAGACCTGCAGTTGCAGCTACTTGCACCTCCAGATCCCTAATGGTGTGGATCGACCAGCTGGAAAGTCAGATTAAAGATGGGTTACCCAGAAATAAATTGCTGGATTCATTCCCTGCAATGAGAGCAGCAGCAGCGTTCCTAGCGGACTCCTCGGCGGACTCCGTACGCCTAACATCTAAGGCCGCAGCTCTTTCCAACGCAGCCAGAAGAACCTTGTGGCTCAAGAGTTGGCCGGGAGATCTACAAACGAAGTTGAAATTATGTTCTATCCCATGTGAGGGAAATTTTTTATTCGGAGAAACCCTGGATGACATCCTCCAGAAAGCGGGAGACAAGAAAAAGGGGTTTCCAAATCTGGGTCCGGCTCCATTTAAACAATCCTTTCGGAGCCGCAGATTTTTTCGCCGTAGACCCCCCAGGGAGCAGAATAAGTGGGAAGACGGAAGGAGAAGGGATAAGGGTTACCTCTTTGGCAACACCTCCCGTGATAAAAAGCTCTCCAAATGACACTTACCCTTCGGTGGGAGGAAGGCTAACATCATTCCTTCCCGCCTGGAGGAAAATTTCCAACAACATCTGGATTCTAAATATCATACAGTTTGGTCTAAAAATAGATTTTGTCTCTTTCCCTCCCTGGAATTATGTACTAACAAAAACAAGATCCTCAGCAGCAGAACAAGCTGCATTAGAGGAAGAAATTATTTCCCTTCTGCAAAAATCGGTGATTCGGGAAATATCTCCTCAGGAAATAGGGGAAGGTTTTTTCTCCCCTCTATTTTTAGTACCAAAGCCCGACGGGTCCTTTCGGACGATCATAAATCTAAAAAACTTAAACAGATACGTCGTAAATTACAAATTCAAAATGGAGACAATAAGGTCCACTATAAAGATTCTTTTTCCGAACTGCTACATGGTTGTAATAGACCTAACCGACGCATACTACCATGTGCCCATCCACGATCAATCCCAAAAATTCCTCAGGATGGCAGTCTCCATAAAAGGTCAAATAAGGTTTTTTCAATACAAGGCTCTTCCGTTTGGGATTTCAATAGCTCCTCGTATATTTACGAAAATAATAGCGGAAATGATGGCCCACGTGAGGGAACAAAATATACTAATAATCCCTTACCTGGACGATTTTCTTATCGCAAGCAACTCAGCGCAAAGTTGCAGGGAAAAGAGAGACCAAGTGATGACCATCCTGACGGACTTGGGATGGCTTATAAATGTAAAAAAATCAAAATTGGAACCCTGTCAAGTACAGGAGTTCCTAGGACTGACATTAGACTCTCGGGTCCAAGAATGCCGACTCCCGGGCCCCAAAAAAGACAACATATTATCTATGATAGCGCGAACATTACACAATCCCTCAATGACTCTAAGGAGAGCAATGTCGCTTCTAGGCTCTCTGTCCTCATGTCTACCAGCGATACCCTTCGCACAATTTCACACAAGAGAGCTTCAATGGCACATACTACAATGGCAGTTGTCACTAAAAAACAAATTGGAAAGCCGGGTCACCCTAGATTCATCAGTTATTCATTCCCTTCTTTGGTGGGGAAAAGACCAAAACCTGTCAAAGGGAGTCCCTTGGGTACCAAATATCTCTCGGATAATAACTACCGATGCGAGCCCCAGAGGGTGGGGGGCCCACCTGGGGGACAAAGTAGCTCAGGGAAATTGGTCAGATCAAAAACTGTTAGCATCCTCAAACCAAAAAGAACTTTGGGCGGTATATCATGCTCTTCTATATTTCCTAGCCGACATTCAGGGACACCATGTCCGAATTCTTTCAGACAACAAAGTGACTGTAGCCTATATAAACCACCAGGGGGGAACAAGGTCTCGTTCACTGATGAGTTCTTCAGCCAAAATTATCAAACTGGCGGAAGAAAACTTACTATCCCTCTCGGCACTACACATCCAGGGTTCAAACAACGAAAGGGCAGATTACCTGAGCCGGACTCAGTTGAAACAAGGCGAGTGGTCCCTAAACCAATCCATCTACAATCAGATCACAAAAATGTGGGGGACACCAACAATAGACCTGTTCGCCAATTGCAAAAACAAAAAAGTAGGCAAATTTTGTTCTCTAAGCCCAGAAGGGAATCCCCAGGCTCTGGATGCCTTTCTGATTCCATGGACACACAAACTGGCATACGCTTTTCCGCCAACCATTCTGATTCCGGCAGTCATTCGGAAAGTCAGAGAGGACAAAACAAAAATGATTCTGATTGCCCCATTCTGGTCAAAAAGGGCATGGTTTTCCTGGCTAAGGATGCTATCGATATCAGACCCGTGGGTTCTACCGGATATGCCAGACCTTCTACATCAAGGTCCAATCTTCCACCCACAGGAGTCGAACCTCCATTTGACAGCCTGGTTTTTGAACGGGGACTATTAAGAGAAAGGGGTTTCTCGGATAACTTAGTGGCTACGCTGTTAAAAAGTAGAAAACCCATCACTACTAAAATATATGGGAAAACATGGAGGAAATTCCTATCTGTCTCCAAGGTAAAGATCCAGGACGGGCCTTCAATTCCTAAAATCCTTGAGTTCCTACAAAAAGGTCTGGAGCAGGGGTTGGCAGTCAGTACTCTTAAGGTGCAAATAGCAGCTTTAGGAGCTCTATATAACCAAAACATTGCAGCTAACCCATGGATAATAAAATTTATCAAGGCGGTTACAAGATCAAAACCCTAGTTATTCAAAAGATACCCTCATGGGACCTAAATTTAGTCCTTTCAGCATTAACGGGCCCTCCATTTGAACCTATACAAACGATTCCCATAAAAACATTATCACTTAAAACTATTCTCTTAGTAGCATTAACATCTGCGCGCAGAATAAGTGACATTCAAGCCCTCTCCTCTAATCCACCTTTCACTAAAATATTGGATGATAGAGTCACTCTTAGACCCGACCCAGCCTATTTGCCAAAAATGGCATCAAAATTTCATAGGTCACAAGAAGTATCCCTGCCATCCTTCTGTCCAAACCCGAAAAACGAGAAAGAGCTAAACTTCCATAATTTAGACTTTAAAAGATACCTAGTCCAATACTTAGATTCCACCAGGGAGTATAGGAAGGAAGGCTCTTTGTTTGTCTGTTTTCAGGGTCCCAGAAAAGGATTCCGGGCATCCAAGGGTACTTTAGCCAGATGGATTAAGGAGGCAATAGCCTTGGCATATTCATCTTCAGGGAATACAATCCCGGATGGTATAAAAGCGCATTCCACAAGAGCAGTAGCTACCTCATGGGCTGAGAGGTCAGAGGTATCAATAGAGCAAATCTGTAAGGCGGCCACCTGGTCATCACCATCAACCTTTTTTAGGCACTATAGACTAAATCTAGCCTCTGTATCTGACTTAACCTTCGGACGAAGGGTCCTTGAGGCGGTGGTCCCTCCCTAAGCTTAATCTCTGCAATTCTCTCCGTAGTGCTGTCATGGGAGACCGAGAAAGTCATAGTTACTCACCGTTAACGGTGTTTCTCGGAGCCCATGACAGCACCCGCTTATTCCCTCCCATCACGAGTGCGGTGAGCACCTTTTTAAATATAATTTATATAATTTATATGATGTATATACTATAGGTTTAGGCACGGGGTTCCTCTTTTAAGAAATGTTATAATATAATGTTCTCTCTGTTGTAACTAACCTGGAGGTCCTCTGATGCTCTGTAAACCAACTGATGCGAGGGAGAGGTACCGCCCTTTTATCTGTAGGTTTCCTGTCCCTGAAGGGCGGATCCCCTCTCTCCGTAGTGCTGTCATGGGCTCCGAGAAACACCGTTAACGGTGAGTAACTATGACTTTTGGTTTTATTTACTATAATTGTACTGATCCACAGAATGGAAAGTTCCTTGGCTATTTTCATAACTTCCTTAGAAGTGATTGCAGCGAGCGCCACCAAATCACCCCAACAACCTCAGGTTGGAGACCCTTGTCCTCAATATAGATGCATTAACATGTTCAAGCAGAACTGTACTTTAAACAAATCTTGCATAAATTAATGGTAAAGGCAACTATAAGAAGCTTTGTAATGTATCCTATCAGAGAAATCTTTCCCGCAATTATATGCATTTGAAAAAAATGCACAAAAAACGCGAAAAAAACGCATGCGGATTTCTGGCAGAAATGTCCGGTTTTTGTCAGGAAAATTTCTGCTAGAAATCCTGACGTGTGCACATAGCCTTATTCTTCATACACACACTCAGGACACCTTATTCTGAATAGTTACTTAAAGGAACAGTTGCCCTTTAAGAAAAACAAAAATGCAAATTTCCAAACCTTTTTAGTCTTGAGATTAGAGATCAGATGCCTTCACATAAAACTTATGTTATCCATAAGACCTTGAGTTTAGACAAGGACATGGAGACTACATGCTGTCTAAGTAATCGTGCCAACATTTTTCACAATTCTGTTTTTCTTTGGTGTTCTTTAAAAAAAAAAATAATTCTAAATTGCAAACAGCTGTTACTTCTCAAGGTATATTTACATGAAGAAAACGTTGTGTTTTAAGGCTAGAGCCCTACAACATCATAATGTAGCACCAATGACTTTGCTGAAATTTATATGTTCCAGTAGGAACAAAAAAAGTTGCAAGAGATCTTATGAATGATACTTTAAATTAATCTGATCAAGGCCTTCGGCTGTGTTCACATGATGCGTTTTATATGAAAGATTCCAAAATCACAGTAAAATCATCACCTTTTTAGTATGTTTTTAGGAAATCACAACAAAGAAATGGCCTTAAGGGGCATTTACACTGTAAGATAATCGTGAACAAGCCAAGTTAAAAATGCTCGTTTCACAATTATCTTGTCATGTAAACAGACTGTCAATCATCTGGAGAATGAGAAAAACATTGGGTGAAATGATCTTTTTGGGCACTGTAAATGATCATCGTTCTCAGCAGTGCATCGACATGTGTAAACGAGAACCAAGTCAGCCTATGCGCATTCATCGATCTAGTGTTGCCCAATGTTTTTCCCAGGTTAAACTGGAATCTGAAATCTTTCATGATGTCCAGGAGCAATAATAATATTTTTTATTTCTATAGCTCCAACATATTCTGTAACACTTTGTCTGCACAAGTCCCCTCTGTAAAGACATTACAGAGCAAACACATAATTAAACAGATACCAAGAGGAGTGAGGGTATGTGCACACATTCAGGATTTCTTGCAGAAATTTCCTGAAGAAAACCGGAAATTTTCTGCAAGAAATCCGCATTTTTTTTTTGCGTTTTTTTTCCGTTTTTTTCGTGTTTTTTTAGCATTCTGCAAGCGTAATTAGCTTGCAGAATGCTAAAGTTTTCCAAGCGATCTGTAGCATCGCTTGGAAAACTGACTGACAGGTTGGTCACACTTGTCAAACATAGCGTTTGACAAGTGTGACCAACTTTTTACTATAGATGCAGCTTATGCCGCATCTATAGTAAAAGATAGAATGTTTAAAAATAATAAAAAAATAAAAAAATGCTTATACTCACCCAGACATCTCCTCACCGGCGTCCGGCTCCTCTTCCTATAGCTGGTCTGTGCGCACAGGACCTTCCGTGACGTCACGGTCACGTGAGCGGTCACATGACCGCTCACGACCAATCACAGGACAGTGACGTCATCGGCAGGTCTTTCGCCGCACACCAGCTACAGGAACCGAACGGCAGCGTGCAGTGGAGGCGGGAAGACATCGAGGGTGAGTATAGGACTGTTTTTTATTTTAATTCTTATTTTTTGACCACTTATATGGTGCCCAGTGCGTGGAGGAGAGTCTCCTCTCCTCCACCCTGGGTACCAACCGCACATAATCTGCTTACTTCCCGCATGGTGTGCACAGCCCCGTGCGGGAAGTAAGCAGATCAATGGACCCCTAGGTGTGCGGAATCCCCTGCAATTCCGCATTTTAATGAACATGTTGCTTTTTTTTCCGCGATGCGATTTTTTCGCGGAAAAAAAGGCTACATTTGCACAAAAAATGCGGAATACACTTAAAATAATAGGAGGCATATGTTAGCGTTTTTTTCGCGTTTTTATCACGTTTTTATAGCGAAAAAACGCGAAAAAAACGCTAAAAATCCTGAACGTGTGCACATGGCCTGAGGGTCCTGCTCTCAAGCTTACAATCTGTGAGGAAGTAGGGGGAGACAATAGGTATAAAGTGCTAGTATTGTATGGTCCAGCCATCAGTATAATAGGGTATTCAGTATTCACATGATGCTGCATGATCCGGTCACCAGCCAGTACCTCTATATGTACATATACAAAGTGCTATTAAGTTCATGAAGGGTGTAAACAGATGCTACCAGGGAACAGATTTAGAAGAAAACGTTGGGCAAAACTGGAATAGTTACATAATTGAGGTGATAAGGCAGTCCAAAAGTTTGCTTTTTTAGGGCATGTTTAAAACGGTTTGGTATTGGGAATTGATTGAATTGTCCTGGGTAGTGCATTCCAGAGAAGTGGTGCAGCTTGCGAGAAGTCTTGGAGATGGGGGTGTGAGGTTCGGATTGTTAGCAGAATGGAGGGCACGGGTAGGGTGGTAGACTGAGACAAGGGAAGAGATGTAGGGTGGTGCTGAACCGTGGAGAGCTTTGTGGGTGAGAGTGATAAGTTTATATTGGACTTTGCAGCAGATGGGCAACCAGTGCAATGACTGGCACAGGGTAAAGGCATTGGTTTAGCAGTTGTAAAGGAATATGATCCTGGCTGCTGCATTCAGGATGGATTGGAGAGGGGAGAGCTAAGTAAGAGGGGGACTGATTAGTAGTCCTGACAAAAATGACTAAGAGCAATAGTAAGTTTTTGCAGAGTCAAAGGTAAGAAAAGATCAAATTCTAGAGATGTTTTTGAGGTGTAGGTGACATGAGCAAGCAAGTGATCGATTGTGGGGAGTAAATGAAAGGTCTGAGTCAAATATAACCCCAAGACAGCAGGGCAGTAATGGTAGAACCACACATGGAAATGGCAATATTGGGCTTGGGAAAGTTAGTAGAGGGAGGAAACGCAAGGAGTTCAGTTTTTGACAGAATCCGTTTTCGATGGAGGGAGGACATGATTTTAGAGACAGCAGAGAAACTATCACTGTGATATTGTAGTAATGCAAGAGTGATGTCAGGAGACAATGTGTATAATTGGGTGTTATCAGCACAGAAATGGTATTGAAATCTAAATCTACTGATGGTTTGTCCGATAGGGGCAGTATATACGGAGAGGAATAAAATAGAGAGCTTACCCTTTGGCAACCCTGCAGATCAAATTAGCTAGATTACTAATCCAGTTTTCTTCTATTTACCAATAATTATAGTCTGTAAAAAAATAAAACACATAGGATTTCCTTCTATTTCCGTTTACTTCCTAATACATTCTATGAGGTCAAATACATTAATTCTACTTTGGGTTGCTTCAGAAGTGAACACTTAAGTTTTAATTTCCATTGTAGGTCACAGTTTAACTTGATTGGCACATTGTCCCAGGTGTATAAACTAGCCCCTAGCCATGCAGTCTACTTTTATGGCTCATTTTAAACAGCTCACTGAATGTGAGTATGGTACTGTAATAGGATGCCACCACTGTAACAAGTCAGTTTGTGAAATTTCTTACCTTATAAATATTCTTCACTAAACTATGAGACCACATAAAGTTACAGAGCAGGGTTGCCCATTGCTGCGGTATAGTACATACGTCACCAAAGCTCTGTTGTTGCAATCTATTGCCGTGCAGAACCCACTTCCTACATTGCAATAGGAGCCGCTAGTCAATCAGAGGCCGGCAGCTGACGTGCACGCTGCCGGTGTATGACGTAACTGTCGTACGCCAGAGTGTCCATGCCTCAAATGGTTGAGGAAGAGGATGCCACTGGACCATGGCCAGGTGTCATGAAGTGACTGTCCTAGCGTGACACGACCCGACAGGTGGACGGTCACCAAATGGCGAAACACACAAGGGTACACTGGGGACACAATAACAACGGTGGTCCCTGACAATAGGGAATGGGAAAATGGACACCTCCTGCGCTCACATGAGGCTGTAGGCTGTACCCTAATCTCCCTAACGTCCCTATATGGGTTCTTTCACTCCATCACCGAGCAGGATACCTAAACCCTCACTTGCCCTACTCCTATCCCTAAGTAGGGAATTGGCAAGTGAAGACACTGGTCCCACCGCTGCACTAAAACAACA
Source organism: Ranitomeya variabilis (assembly GCF_051348905.1). NCBI lineage: Eukaryota > Metazoa > Chordata > Amphibia > Anura > Dendrobatidae > Ranitomeya > Ranitomeya variabilis. The sequence goes on from NC_135233.1 coordinate 448,024,860, forward strand.
CAAAGTAATGTAAGACAAACACTACAGAGAAAAGGAAACACAAAACAACACTTGGCTTTCTCTGCAGAAATGCACCGCACAGCAGAGTACGGCACCAAATAACAGCATACAGCTGAAGCATCACTGCACCAGCAACCTCCAGTCTTCAGCCTGGTTGGTATCCAAAAAGACCTGTATAACCAACCGGTCTGAAGCCTGGAGGTTGTTGGTGCAGTGGTGCTTCAGCTGTATGCTGCTATTTGGTGCCTTACTCTGCTGTGCGGTGCATTTCTGCAGAGAAAGCAAAGTGCTGTTTTGTGTTTCCTTTTCCCTGTGGTGTTTGTCTTACCGTACCTTGTGTTGTTTTAGTGCAGCAGGGTGGGACCAGTGTCTTCACTTGCCAATGCACTACTTAAAGATAAGAGCAGGGCAACTGATGGATTAGGTATCCTGCTCGGCAACAGGGTGAAAGAACCCATATAGGGATGTTAGGGGGATTAGGATACAGCCTCAGGTGACTGCAGGAGGTTTCCATTCCCCATTCCCTATTGTCAGAGACCACCGTTGTTATTGTGTCCCCAGTGTACCCTTGTGTGTTTCGCCGTTTGGTGACCGTCCACTTGTCGGGTCGTGTCACGCTAGGACAGTCACTTCATGACATTATAACCAACCATGAGCTGATGCATCAGGTGACCTTTTGAAGGAAGGTGGGAGTGGTCACCACCTGCATCAGCAAATTCTGCAGCAATGTAATTACCCCAGCGGTCACTGGGGGGGGTACTGACATTAACCCCCAATGGCCAGAAAGGAAAACCGTTTTAATATGAAACACCAAATCTGCCACAGATCCAAAAATGGATCGTGACACCAGGTAAGGAGAAACCTTTTTTTTTTAGTATAGGAAATAAAGGTGGCTGGGAGTTTAGGAGGCAGCGATCATGCTATCCTCGAATTTTGGATTACAGAGGAGTAAGACCAGCAAGACTTTAAGGCTGGACTTCAGAAAGGCAGATTTTCATGGACTCATAAAGAGGGTAGGAAAGATCCAATGGTTGGATGTTTTAAAAGACAGAAGTGTCCAAGAAGGTTGGGAGATTGTATAGTGAGAATTTCATTTGACAAAATCAGTAACAATCTCGAAAAGAAGGAAGAATTGAAAGCATTTAAAGACACCAGGATTGCTGAACACAGAACTTAGACACTTGTTAAAAAGGAAAAAATAAATGTATATTAAATGGAAAAAGGCGAATATCTAAAGATGGATATAATGCTGTTTGCTGGGAATGCAGGGAAAACATTAGAAGAGCTAAAGTCCGTAATGAAGTGAGGCTTGCAAGGGAGACCAAAAGCAATACAAATAAATGTTGTGGGGTATGTCAAAACCAAAAGAAAAGTCAAAGATGCTAAAGGATTTTTACAGACTGAAAAGGGTGAAGTGATCAAAATGAGGTTAAGAAGGCTGGAATTTTAATTTCCTATTTTGCATCTGTGCTCTCTAAGAAAGCAATTGTAACATCAACTGATCTTCGTGATGCTATTGAAGGAATAAAAGAATCCACATTATCTATAAAGAGAGAGATGGTGAGGGAACACTTAGGTAAATTTAAATGAATTTAAATGTCCTGGTCCAGATGAATTTGATCCTAGAGTACTGAAGGAGATAGCAGAGGAAATTGCAGAACCACTAGTCAGAATCTTTAAAAAATCTTGGAGAACATGAGAAGTCCCAGAAGATTGGAGAAGGGCAAATGTTGTCCTTATCTTCAAAAAATCGATAGTATAAAAGAGTGAATCCAGCTTTGAAAATCCCATATAAAATGTAGAAAATGTATTGAAATAATTTTAACAAGAATAGAACACCACCGTAATAGTCACAGCCCCTGTCGGGTAAGGTTTCAGACCGTCAGTACTTTAATCATTGGCAATGATTCACTCTTTTCTACTATCGATTGGTCTTCCTGGGGTACTGTTGAACTTCTTATTGGGTGAGCTGACATAATCTTCTTTTTTTTATTTATCTTCAAAAAAGGAAAGCGGGTGTAGCCAGGATATTACAGACAAGTGAGCCAAACTTCTATGCCAGGAAACATCTTTGAACAAATTGTTAAACAGCATGTATTTAAGTACTTGGATAAGAATACAGTAACTAACCAGAGCCATCATGGGTTTGTAGCAAACCCAGTCATGCCAGACTAATCAAATATAATTTTATGATGGAATCACTGACTGGGTGGGTCAGGGAAATGCGGTAGATATACTATATCTCGACTTCAGCAAAGCATTTGATAAAGTATCTTATACTATCCTTATTGAAAAAGTGACCAAGTATGGAATTGACAAGACTACGGTTTGGTGGATTCATAACTGGCTCAGTGATCGTACTCAAAGAGTAGTGATAAATGGTTGCACAATGCACATCCAATTGGAAAAGTGTTTCAAGTGGGGTACCACAAGGCTCTGTCCTGGTCCTAGTGATGTTCAACATTTTTTTTATTAATGATCTAGTTAAGGGAACTGAAGGTAAACTAATCACATTTGCAGATGATGCAAAGCTAGGAGGGATAGCTAACACTAGAGAAGACAGAGGAAGGGTTCAGAAGGATCTATTTAACCCCTTCATGCTGCGGCCCTTTTTCGTTTTTGTGTTTTCGTTTTTCGCTCCCCTCCTTCCCAGAGCCATAACTTTTTTATTTTTCCGTCAATATGGCCATGTGAGGGCTTATTTTTTGTGGGACGAGTTGTACTTTTGAATGACATCATTGATTTTACCATGTCGTGTACTAGAAAACGGGAAAAAAATTCCAAGTGCGGTGAAATTGCCAAAAAAGTGCAATCCCACACTTGTTTTTTGTTTCGCTTTTTTGCTAGGTTCACTAAATGCTAAAACTAACCTGCCATTATGATTCTCTAGGCCATTACGAGTTCATAGACACCTAACATGTCTAGGTTATTTTTTATCCAAGTGGTGAAAGAAAATTCCAAACTTTGCTTTAAAAAAAAAAAAAAAAAAAAAGTGCCATTTTCCGATACCCGTAGCGTCTCCAATTTTCGTGATCTGGGGTCGGGTGAGGGCTTATTTTTTGCGTGCCGAGCTGATGCTTTTAATGATACCATTTCGGCGCAGATGCGTTCTTTTGATCGCCCATTATTGCATTTTAACGCAATGTCGCGGCGACCAAAAAAAATGTAATTCTGGTGTTTCGGATTTTTTTCTCGCTATGCTGTTTAGCGATCAGGTTAATGCTTTTTTTTAATTGATAGATTGGGCGATTCTGAACGCGGCGATACCAAATATGTGTAGGTTTGGTTTTTTTAATTGTTTTATTTAGGATGGGGCGAAAGGGGGGTGATTTAAACTTTTATATTTTTAATATTTTTTTCACATTTTTAAAAACTTTTTTTTTTCACTTTTGCCATGCTTCAATAGCCTCCAAGGGAGGCTAGAAGCAGGCACAGCCCGATCAGCTCTGCTACATAACAGCGATCATCAGATCGCTGCTATGCAGCAGAAATGCAGGTGTGCTGTGAGCGCCGACCACAGGGGGGCGCTCACAGCTACCGGCGATCAGTAACCATAGAGGTCTCAAGGACCTCTATGGTTACCTTCCTGATGCATCGCCGACCCCCGATCATGTGACGGGGGTCGGCGATGGCGTCATTTCCGGCCGCCCAGCCGGATGCGGTAGTTAAATGCCGCTGTCTGCATTTGACAGTGGCATTTAACAGGTTAATAGCGGCGGGTGAATAGCGATTTCACCCGCCGCTATTGCGCGCACATGTCAGCTGTACAAAACAGCTGACATGTCGCGACTTTGATGTGCGCTCACCGCCGGAGCGCACATCAAAGCAGGGGACCCGACATGCGCAGTACATGTACGGCGCATGTCGCGAAAGGGTTAACAGGAAGAAATGGACGATTTATACATCTGGGCAAGAAAATCAAAAATTACATCTATCGAACGGGAGGAATAGAACTAAGAAACATGTGAATTAGACTTGGATAAACTAATATTTCACAGACTGCACATGAGTCAACAGTGTGATGGAGCAGCAAAACAGGCAAACAGTTCTAGGATGTATTAAGAGAAGCGTAGTGTTTAAATCACATGATGTAATTATTTCCCTTTACTCCTCCTTGGTCAGGCCTCATCTGGAAAACTGTGTCCAGTTCTGGGCACCACATTTAAAAAAAAAAACCTTTGAAAAACTGGAGCAAGTTCAGAGAAGTGCTACCAGGATGGTGAGAGAACTGCTAAGTGTGTTGTATGAGGAACAGTTAAAGGATCTGGGAATATTTAGCTTGCAAAAAAGAAGGCTAACAGGAGACATAATAGCTGTCAACCAATATCTAAAAGGATGTCACAGTGTAAAAGGATCATTCTTGTTCTCATTTGCACATGGAAACACGAGAAGCAATGGAATTAAATTGACAGAGAGAAGATACAGATTAGATATTAGAAACTTTTTCACAGTGAGGGTGATCAATGAATGGATCAGGCTGCCACCAGAGTTAGCAAGTTCTCCTTCAATGGAAGTCTTCAAACAGAGGCTGGACAAACATCTGTGGGAGATGGTTTAGTGAATCCTGCATTGAGCAGGGGGTTGGACATGATGACCCTGGATGTTCCTTTCAACTCTAACATTCTATGATTCTATGTCACATGGGAGTAGGATGGAGACATATGAGGCCAGGATGAGGGATTTTATTGCAGGAAAGTGCCTCGATATTGGACATTATTACTGTAGGGGCTAATTAAGAGATATTATTACTGCTGTGATGTATTTTAATGGTGGGGGGAGGTCCTATTACTTGTGCAGGGCGAAACTGTCACTTTTTTTCTTCATCTGACATAGTATAGAAGTTGGGGAAAAATTGGGTAATGTGCTCTAGATAACTTATTTTCTGCAGAGACGGATCCTAGTTGGAAGAAGTGATGGCGGTTTGCACTGGATGAAGACACAAAGCTAAGGTGAATATCTTCAACTAAAGACGTCACTGGTAAGTCAGTTTGGTACCTGTACACTTACACTATACACTATGTAGTGTATATACACAGCTCCTGTGTGTAATGTCATTGATTACTGTATTACCTGTACACTGACACTATATGCAGAGCTCTTGTGTATAATGTCACTGGTGAGTCACTGCGTTACCTGTACACAGGGCAGGCTGCAGGTTTTCATGGGCACCAGGCGAAAGAGTCTCAGTGGGCTCCTTTAACACATACCACAAGTCATGATGCACAGATACGGCAGAGAAATACAGATGTAGTACAATGCCAAATATTTCACTTACTTCTTACATTACATGAGTGATATCTATTGTAAATTCTACAATAGCTCAGAAAACGGTGAATCCTCGCAGTGCCTAGTAGGTGCCCTGGGGAGATTCAAAAGTTTCCATTTTAGACCCGACATTATAGTCCTCCATACAGTTTTATGGAAACCACATAGTCCTCTATATTATGGGCACCCCATAGTCCTCCATACAGTAAAATGAGCCCCATATATTGCTCCATACAGTATAATGGGCCCCATATATTGCTCCATACATAATAATTGGCCTTATATATTGCTCCATACAGAATAATGGACCCCATATAATGCACCATACAGAATAATGGACTCAGTATAATGCTCCATACAAAATAATGGACCTCATGTAATGTTCCACACAGAATAATGGACATCATATAATGCTCCATGCAGAATAATGGGCCCCATATAATCCTCCAAAGAGAATGGGCCCTACATTATGCTTCATTCAGAATGGGTATCATATAATGCTCCATATAGAATGGGCTCCATACATAAAACATAAATAATCAAATACCTCTCCTCTTTTCCTGCTGGCTACATCTCTGATCTCCTCAGGTCTGGTGCTTTCAGTCTAGTGTGGCTCTCTGCACTGCTCAGCACAGAGAGCGCAATGCAGTGATGTAATCGCGCCTTCTGATGTGAGGCATCACAGAGTCGGGAGACACTGAAGAGACCGGACCTGCGGCCAGCGGGGAACGAGGAGAGGTGAGTATTTCAAACAGTTTAAAGCAGGAAGGGGCTTTTTGCCAGCACCTGCACTGGCACCAGAACCCCCCGACTCATGGGGCCCATAGCGTGTGGTGTCCCCAACTGCCGATGGGTCCCCCGCTTGCTCAGGGCCCCACCACTTGCCCGGGTGCGTCGGGTGGTGATGCCGGCCTTGCCTGTATACTGTATACTATGTACAGAGCTCCTTTGTATAATGGTACTTATGGTAATATTAGTATTGTATTTATTTATTAATGATCAGTATTGTAGTAGTTAGTCACTATGTGGTAGTAATATATGGTCTGGTCATGGTGTGGTGGTATTTGTCCCTGTATGTGGTATTATTCGGTCACTATGCAGTGGTAATATGTGGTCTGGCCATTGTGTGACGATATTTGTCCCTTGTATGTGGTATTATTGGTTATTTTAAAAAATGTGACACACTCCCCTAATGATAATTAAAATACTCAATACTCTTTTTAGGCATATTTTCATTTAACAAATGTTCAATAGGTTAGAGCAGACTAGGGTCCGTCTAAAAGAGTCTACCTTGTCGTGGTGGCAGGCTTAAAAAAAATCTTTTGGCCAAAGCAAAACCTGACGGCTTTGTATGGGATCTGGTGTTCGATGGGAACTGTTAACGTGTGGTTGTCGAGGACGTGGTGCAGAAGTGGAGTTTTTTTTTTAGAGTGGCCGGTAGGACTGTGGAAAATTTGGGGGGTAGAGCCTGGGCAGTGTCTCAAGGAGGACCGAAAATTTTGCCAGTATGGGCTCTGAAATTCCTGGCGTCAGCCCTGGCTTCATTGCATGGGTTTCCTTGGCAAAGCATCTGCAGTGAAAGGATTGTGCTTCTCTATTTGGTATCTGATGGATAAGTCTAATTTGGGTGAATTCCAAGGGAACGTTAACCCCCTGACTACACTGTGCCAGCTGTAAAGTATGGTGGATGAGGGATAATGCCATGAAAGTGTTTTTCAGATGTTGGCTTTGGCCCCTTAGTTCCAATGAAAGTAAATCTTAATACTTCAGCATAGCAACACATTTTGAACATACTGTATGTATTTTCCATCTTTGCGGGAACAGTTTGAGGAAGGCCCTTTTATGCTACCCATGACTATGCCCAGTGTACAAGGTCCATAAAGGCATGACTGAGGGAAATTTGGTGTGGAAGAACATGACTGGCCACATAGAGCCCCAACCTCAACACCTCTGTGATGAACTAGGCTGGAGATTGTAAGCTCGACCTTCTCATCCAATACCAGTGTCTGACATCATAAATGCTTTTCTGGATAAATGGGCAAAAAAAATTCCCTTTCCAAAACCTTGTTGAAATCTTTTTTCAGAAGAGTGTAAACTGTTACAGCTGTAATGGGACCAAGCTCATATTGATGTCTCTGGTTGTAGAATCTGACGTCATAAAAGCTCCTTAGGTGTAATATGGAGGAGGCACATGCTTTTGTCCATATATTATATCTGTATCTTCATTCAGATGCCTTATAACAACTATATTTTATATTCATATAGACAGATATGCCTAAGAGGCTGTTTTTCAGGTCAAGACATCCCCAGTTGGTATTGTGGTTCGAACACGGACTGTAAAATAGGATCAGATGAATGCACATTTAGTCACTACCACTACAATGCTAAGTTTCTTGCATTTCTGATCAAGAGAGCCTAGCAGAAAATCTGCCTATTATAATACAGACCAGTAATATTATGTTTAATTACATTTCGAGGCCACAATTTGCCCAACTTCCTTTACAAGGGAAGGATGAGATTTCCTTTATTATTGTGACATAATTAAAATTATTAATGTTTGTCTGCATGCAGCCAGGTTCAACATTAACTGTTGCTAGGAACTTTTATGTAAGACTTGACTAATTACAGTGTCGGCACATAATTACTATTTTAAAATTAGCATGCAATTTTCTCATGTAGGAAGCAAATTTATTTCTATGCAAACTGACATCTATATTCTTTGGTTGCAAATAAAGGTATGGTTTATAAGAAGGCTAATTGAGTTTTTAGTTGGAAAATACATTTATTTAGCATTGCAATCCGAGCTAAATACTGTAATTAGTCGCACAATTGTTCTGCATTCTTGTGTCCCAGCCATCACCATAAATATCTCTTCTGGATTTGTCCACATAAGCTCAGGTTCAGGGCTGTTTGGTAGTTTACTTCTATTATGTTCTTACATTGCCTTTAATACGTTAAAGGGATCTTGGATTTGCCAAATTAAACTACTAACAACACTTTTTCCTGTACAGGCATGATTTTATTTAATGTTTCTGAAACTTACTTTTAATCTGGTGCATGCAATAACCTAAATTTTCTTGGGGAGTCATACAGGTGGGCTGTTCCTGTGAATAGTCATAACAAAGGACTCTTTTTGGCTTGTCAAGCATACCAGAGTTGGCTTGACTATTTACTGGATAACTAGATGACTACTTGTGAGTAATTAGCATATTGAATATGCTGGATTAAAGGTTAATTTTTTTTTTTTTTTTTTTTTTAACAAGTACTTTTTTTATTAGAACATTTGCACTTTACAACTGGAATTCTGGAAACTCGAAAACCACATATTTGCCTGTGAGTTTCTTGTAGACACCAGAAAATGTTTCAACTACCTTGTGTTCCACAATTTTTAACACTGTGCCTTATCAGAGATTTTATATGAAAGGCTGTCTGTAATTTTGTAGAAGTCAGAAATATCCATGTGGCCGGTTCCCTTTATGGGGAATGCACAGGAGCACTCCCTTTGCAAAGCCTTGCCAGCATTTGCAGTGTGGAGTTCCAGCTTGTGGTGACGACGCATATCAGTTAGTGAGCTGGCACTTCCAGGGGCTTCTCACAAAATTAGATATAATCAAAAAGTTAATTTATTTCACTTCTTCGATACAAAAAGTGAAACTCATATATTATATAGAGTCATTACAAACAGAGTGATCTATTTCAAGTGTTTATTTCTGTTAATGTTGATGATTATGGCTTTCAGCCAATGAAAATCCAAAAGTCATTTATCTCAGTAAATTAATAGAATAATTAACAAAAAACAGCTGCAAAAGCTTCCTAACTGTTTAATAAGGTCCCTTAGTCTGTTTCAGTAGGCTCCACAATCATGAGGAAGGCTACTGACTTGAGAAATGTCCATAAGGCAGTCATTGACACACTCCACAAGGAGGGTAAGCCACAAAATGTCATTGCTAAAGAAGCTGTAGCTGACTAGTGTAAATGGGCGCTAACGTGGCATACCTTGATCAGAAACTCTGGCTAATCTGGGTTGGTTTTCAGAAGCTGAACTACCAAAGATGAACACATAGGCCAAGATTGGTACGTGTGTGAGGTTGCCAAACTTCAGAGCCGCTACTTAGTGATGACCATTATCACACACGACCATGCCTCGTTGAATGTTCAGTGGTGACAGCCACAAATCTGTCTGTTATTTCTTTCAATAACTGCAACGGTGTACGGTTTGTCTCATAGACAATTTTAGCTTCAGCAGAGCCTGTTTCCACTTCACTAATGCAGTGCTGCAGAGCTTCCGACTGATGTGGACGACGTGCTCTGAGATAACGCATCAGAGATGGAGGATGAGTAGGAGCAGAAGGGGGTGCAGGAACTGGTGTAGGAGGTGGAGGAAATTCTGATAGAAATATGGCCAGCAATCCTCTGTGTTGGTAGTACAGGAACCGTGCCAGGGCAGGATCTGGCTCCAGCCTCCACAATGTTCACCCAGTGTGCAGTCAGGGAAATGTAGCATCCCTGGCCAAAAGCGCTTGTCCACATGTCTGTCATTAAGTGGACAATCCCAGTAAGTGCATTGGTAAGGGCACAGGTGGTAAAAGGCGGGGATGCCACACCGTGAGATAGTGGTGGCTAGGGACCGAGTACCGAGGGCCGACTGCCGCCATGAGTCGGCAGAAATCCTCTATCTACAAGCCTAAACTTACTTTTTCATTTCAAGTTCTGGGGTAGGGACAGCTAAATGCTGTACTGGAACAAGGATCTGGAAGTGCTTGATAATGGTGCCTCAGAATGTGCAAGGACAGGTGCAGGGCGGGTGGCATCTGCGCCAGTGTCATGGACAGGGAATTGGCAAGCACCTTGCACAGGTAAAGAGGCAGTGGTGTCACCCGCTGGCACCAATTGTGGATCCAAGTGTTTGGCCCACAGAGTAGGGTTAGATGACATATGCCTAATCAAGCTGGTGGTGGTTAGGCTCTTAGTGGTCAGGCCACTGCTAATCTTGGCATGGCACAGGTTATAAATTACAGTTTTTTTGCCTCAGAACTTTCTTTAAAAAGTCCCAGACTGGGGACAACCTAGCTGATGGAGAAATTCACAAATGTCGGTGCTCTGTGGAACAGTCCCCCTGCAGCGCTGCTGGCATTTCTCTACATACCAGCTTCCCAGGTTGGGTCAGTGACACATCTTCCACTGCCTCACCATTTCCTCCTTATTTGGTGACTTAACAACAACCTGACTTATTGGCAACTCTGTCTCATCATCTACCTGTTTAGACAAAATTTGCAGTTCCCCACTGTCATCTTCTTGTGACCGTGGTTGCTCTAAGTTTTGTGCATCACTAAAAAGCATGTCCTCCTGTCCCTCTTGGAACATGCAGGGTAAGAGGCCACAATCAAAAAATGATAAAGTAAAGAACTCCTCGATGTGTCCTAGTGTGGGATTACTGGTTTCCTGGGACTCGAAATGGTGGGAGGAAGGAAGATCAGCATGAGGATTATGTGATCCAGACTCTTGGGTGGGGAGACTGGACTGTGTGGAAGACTGGGTGTTGCTGCCAAGCATGCTGGAAGCATTAACTGCTATCCAACTGACCACCTGTTCGCAGTGATGTGGCTTAAGAAGTGGTGTCCCGTGCCTCCCTGCAAACTGTGATAGGAAACTGTGAGTGTTGTGGATGGGCGTGTTGCTTGTGTTCGAGCAACAGGCGCAGTTGCACTTGCCCTACGTCCTCGCCATCTCTGCACCATCATCAGCACTTCCACTTCCCCATCCCTTAATGTCCACCTTACACATTTTCTAATTGCTAGGTCGCTAGAAACCAAGTTTCCTTGATTAAACAAAAAAAATTTAAATTAAAAAAAAAATTGAGTCACTTTAGCAAATTTTAGACCACTGTAATTTCACACAAGGCACGTTAAACTTCACGGATGACAATAGTCAATTTTTTTTTTAATTGAATGTCTACTGTTCCCTGCATTCCCTTGCGGTGGCCATACACATTAGATGGCTGTTTGCCGAATGATGCTTCAGCCAGTTGTTAATCCGACAGCCATTTCAGCCAACTCTCCCATACATAGGAGTACTCGCTCGGCCCATCACGCCTGTGTTCTCTATAAGAAAGCCGCAAACTGATGCATTGTTAGGCAGTTTATCTTGTGGAAAACAATGCGATTAGCAGTCTGAAATCGGAAATGCACGATTGACATCTCTCTTGATTTTCAGTTGGCCGGCGCACCCAGGTACAAAAGACCATCAGCCAAACCCGTCGATGTCAGTGGATTTAGCAGATATTAGTCTGTGTATGGGGTCCTTTACACATCCATTGACTTCAAGGAATGTTTCCAAAATTTTCATTTATAAATGTCAATAATTGCTGTGGAACCCCAAATAATTTATTCTAATGTTTGCAATGAATGGTCATAGCCAGAAAGTATATGTGCAATTGATAGTCCTCCCAGTTTATCAGCGTATTTCTCCGGTGTAGCCTGAAAAACCCTGTGAATAAGAACACAGAAAAATTAAGTAACGCAAATCTATTTACTTAGGACTTGAAAAAAGTTACAAATATAAGCAATCATCCATATTGATGGCTATAGCTACTTGCTTTAGCTGTCAATACATTGAAATGCCCTTCCTACAGCTATAGCCGTTATATGATTGTAACTGTTGAGAGAGGGATATGTTTTTTCCTTGATGCATAGTTTTCTCATTGTCTCTGACTGTGTGACATTTTTTGCTTGGTTCAGCACATCTCTATAGCTCGGCAGGCCACCTCTCCACAGGATTTAAAACTCTGTGCCCTTAGAGTCAAGTCTAGGCGCCTGCTTAAGAAGCCATCTCGCCAGGGTTTTAGCCTTTTCAGCATGCACTCCCACCTCTTTCTTTTGTCCGCTTGTTACACGATTATAAGTGAACAAAAGCTTTAAAGAATTTTCCAGGACGACAAGGCATTCTGTCCACCCCACAGACCACAAGGAATCACACCCTACTACTCATGCATTTTGGAATAAAGGGTCTATGGAACAACTTGCAAATCAATGTAGACAATACACACCTGCTACGAGTGTAATTTGTAATGGTTAATTCTAGCAATTAAGGAAAACGTTTTCCAACCATCCAAATTCTTTTGCTATATAGTTTCATACTTACCCAAATCCAATAGTTCTTACCATTTAGGGTTTTCCCCAATTGTATCTTGTCTAGGCAATTATCTGAGAATTGTTTTTAGTGCAGGTTTCTATAAAGCAGGGGTGTAACTACCACAGTCACCCGCCAATGCCAGTGCCTATTTCAGCTACATGTGCGTCCGAGGAAGCAAAATCAGCTAAAGTGTATTGCGGCACAAAAATACACTGCCACCCTGCACTGCAAAACACGCCGTCAGACAATCAGAGGCCGACAGCTGACGTTGGCGTGCTTATCATGAGCGCCGTACGGCAGTGACATCATGCGCTTCCCAAGACTGGCACGCTGGAGTCAGCTGCAGGCTATAGTAGAGGACACCAAGTGTCATTGGAGCGGACGAAGGTAACAAAAATGTATTTATTTTTACTGTGTATATAGCTGTGTATATACTGTGTGAGTAGCAGTAGGACTTTGTACCAGAAAGGAGCCCAAAATGGGGGTCATTATACCAGGAAGGGGATCAGGATGGGGTACATTATTATAGGATGGGGGACATTATTACAGAAATGGGCTAGGACAAGGGACAATATTACAGAAATTTTGCTCTGGGGCCCATTGGACTCTAGTTACGCCACTGCTAAAAGGTATCAGAAATGTTATTATAAAACACTAATTAGAGGATTTATAAATTGCAGGAATCTTTGGACTTCTCATTCTCAGCAGTAACTGAGAGCACAATTTTACAGAGTAACCCCTCTGCATGTTCACAATTGTAATATCCAAGTGATGTAGGTTGATTCATTAAAGACCTTCAGTAGTTCTCACAGGGCTGTTCCCCCTGTTGAAGTTCATGCCACCCAACTATCAGCGGTAGATCTATCCAGAATAATGCCCCATTGTTGTTGTTATGGACAGACAGCTGTAGGCGAACATTACGTACTGGTAAACACGCTGTATCTTCTTAGGGTCTACAAGTCTAGGCTTCTTAAGTCTTCAGAGGCTATAATTATAACACCGAGTGCATTATTTCATTATTCATACAGGAAAATTGCTTTGCATATACCTGCAGCATTGTTTGCTCGTCACATGCTTCTGTCATGACCTCACTTGCTAATTCATCTCCTCCTCTTTGGGATTTGTTGAGTAACCTTTCACTATTTCTACAGACAGAATTTAAGGGAAAGTGGTGTTTCCCATCCTAAATAACAGAGAGTATACTGTATGTTGTGGCAACCAAAAGGGCTTCCTCCACCTCAAGTCAAGCGGTCTTCTGCTGCAACAATAGAATACCATTAAAAAGTTAATTTATTTCTGTTCTTTAACATAAAATGTGAAACTCATATATTATAGTCTTTACAAACAGAGTGATCTATTTTAAGTGTTTATTTCTGTTAATGTTGATGATTATGGCTTACAGTCAATGAAAACCCAGAAGTCATTATCTCAGTAAATTAGAATAATTAACAAAAAACACCTGCAAAGGCTTCTTAAGTGTTTAAAAAGGTCCCTTAGTCTGTTTCAGTAGCTCCACAATCATTGGGAAGACTGCTGAATTGACAGATGTCCAGAAGCCAGTCATTGACACACTCCACAAGGAGGGGAAGCCACAAAAGGACATTGGTAAAGAAGCCGGCTGTTCACAGATTGGTGTATCCAAGCATATTAATGGAAAGTTGAGTGGAAGGAAAAAGTGTGGTAGAAAAAGGTGCAAAATCAACTGGGATAACCGCAGCCTGGAAAGGATTGTTAAAAAAAGGTCATTCAAAAATTTTGGGGAGATTCACAAAGAGTGGACTGCTGCTGGAGTCATTGCTTCAAGAGCCACCACACACAGACGTATCTAGGATATGGGCTACAAGTGTCGCATTCCTTGCGTAATAAAGTGCACTAGAGTTGCTTCAAATCAATTCTCAGGACTAAAGCCATTGGTCACTTCTGTAATTTTGGCTGCTGGATGGAAGCCTTAAGAGTCAGCTCCTGCCTGACGGCATTCAGGCTCATTCTATGAATAGCTGGCCTGGTACGACATCATGGTTGCAACATGACACACATTTGACAATGCAGCAGTCCGGATAATTTAAAACCAGAGCCACGGATGCCATCAGGAAGCGATTCTCGGGGCTCCAGTCCAGCAGCCACAATTTACTGATCGGTGGGGTCCTGCGAATTGGTTCACATCATTTCTAGTGGGTGTGCGTGTTGGCTGGGTCAGAGGTCTCATGTTTGGATGCAGTAGGTTTCTGCCCCACAGGCTCCATTCTAGGTGGGGACAGGCTATATGTGTGAGGTAGTTTAGCATGCCTGCCGGTCAGATGGTCAAAGAGTGATCTCATCAATGAACTGAGCAGTGTCGCACTGCCAAGGACCATCTGAACAGGTAGCAGTGAGGGGAATCTGTGGTTGGAAAAGACCTAAGATCTGACTGGTTGATTTCATCTAATTGCTTATGATGTGGAGCTGCTGTTTTTATTTGGCCAGCTGAAAAGAGATAAAGATAGCCCTCAATATTGCATGCATATGCCAGCTACTTAAAATCAATTGTGATAAGAGACTGTTCCTGTTACCATAAAACCTCTGTGAAACAACCTTTGAAGTATAACTGGTGAGCTTCTGTGCATGTATCTGTCAAGCTTGTGCCCTTGCTGTAACCACTATGCCAGTTGTCTAATGCTGAGTAAACATTTTTTCAGGCAGTGAATCACTGCACAACCCTTGAGTGGTAGTATCGGATTAAGGCTGGGGTCACATGGCCGTCGATTCTGTCATGTGAGAGAATCGAGACAATTATGCTAATGCCACTCAGATCAAACTGTGACAGTGTATGATCTGAGTGTCACCTTTAGTGTGATCTGATTCTCTTGCATGAAAGAATCAGATCTCAGGTGCAAAGAAGATGGAGAACTTAATTTCTCCATTTTCTTAATTCTCTATGTCTGCTGTAATCGCACTGCACTGACATCCGAGAGCAGTCCGATGTTTCACATTCATCCGTAGACTTGTATGGGTCTGATACGATTATCAGATGCACTTTCAGCATGCTGTGATTGTTTTTTTAAAAAAAGCACTGGTTGGCACTGCTCCATAGTACAACATTGGTTCGAGTGCTCTCCGATAAAACATCAGATTACACTCGGCTGTGTTATACGGTCATGTGAGCGAGCCCTAGGAGCTATAGACCACAGACAAACCTGATGGACTGGAGTTTAACACAGAGATTCTGCCTGGGGTCTTCAATCAATCCCTATGTCATGTTTCATTAAAAAAGGCAGATTTAGAACTAGAAAATGTTCCTAGAATCAAAATGCCCCAAAATCCATAAGTCCATCAAATGGATTTCACAATACTGTTTTGTTTTTTTATAACAAACTTTACTTGATGAGATAAATTCGACGAATTAAACAAGTTATGTTCACAAGTTTTTCAAGACATGCACTAATGCAACCAGTACATCAATCCACATCATTATACATAAATGTCAAAAACCTCCCATCATTTTCTTTGTCATAACAATTAAGTTTAACCTTTTTAAAATTTCCAATCTTTAACTCATCATAACCATAGGCGGTAAAAGAAAACAAACAGCAAAGTAAGCCAAAAATATATATATTTACACATATTTATTAAAAATGTCCCTTATGGGTCTGTGCAATGGTAAGTATATGCTTGTGTCTGAGCATTATATTTTTAGTTTACCAATTGTACCTTTGATTTCTCCCATTTTATACCATGAGATGTGATGAAATGTCTTCATCATACGCAGGGCCGGACTGGCCATAGGGCACTTCTGGCAAATGCCAGAAGGGCCGGTGCCAGTGGTGGGCCGCTCAATCCGCCGCCCCCGCCGTCGCATTCAACTATACCGGCGTATAGACGCCGGTACAGTTGAATGCAATGATGGAGGAGAGAGCGTCTACAGACGCTCCTCTCCCATCATTCCCCGCTCTGCCTCTGACACTGCGGGTGCGCGATGATGTCATATCATCGCACACCTGCTGTGTCCCGGGCAGACTGCAGCTGCTGAGACAGGAGCAGGAACCAGGAAGCAACGCGGGGCACGAGGAGAGGTGAGGAGAGTGTTTTTTTTTTTCTGGACTGTGGAGCCATTCTCGGAGGAGGTGAGGGGAGGAAGAGAAGAGATGTGGGCTGTATATAGTTCTCTGTGGGCTGTGCTCTGTGCTGTATACTGCTGTGGGCTGTATATAGTTCTCTGTGGGCTGTGCTCTGTGCTGTATACTGCTGTGGGCTGTATATAGTTCTCTGTGGGCTGTGCTCTGTGCTGTATACTGCTGTGGGCTGTATATAGTTCTCTGTGGGCTGTGCTCTGTGCTGTATACTGCTGTGGGCTGTATATAGTTCTCTGTGGGCTGTGCTCTGTGCTGTATACTGCTGTGGGCTGTATATAGTTCTCTGTGGGCTGTGCTCTGTGCTGTATACTGCTGTGGGCTGTATATAGTTCTCTGTGGGCTGTGCTCTGTGCTGTATACTGCTGTGGGCTGTATATAGTTCTCTGTGGGCTGTGCTCTGTGCTGTATACTGCTGTGGGCTGTATATAGTTCTCTGTGGGCTGTGCTCTGTGCTGTATACTACTGTGGGCTGTATATAGTTCTCTGTGGGCTGTGCTCTGTGCTGTATACTACTGTGTGCTATATATAGTTCTCTGTGGGCTGTGCTCTGTGCTGTATACTGCTGTGGGCTGTATATAGCTCTCTGTGGGCTGTGCTGTATACTACTGTGTGCTCTGTGCTATATATAGTTCTCTGTGGGCTGTGCTGTATACTGCTGTAGGCTGTATATAGTTCTCTGTGGGCTGTGCTCTGTGCTGTATACTGCTGTGGGCTGTATATAGTTCTCTGTGGGCTGTGCTCTGTGCTGTATACTGCTGTGGGCTGTATATAGTTCTCTGTGGGCTGTGCTCTGTGCTGTATACTGCTGTGGGCTGTATATAGTTCTCTGTGGGCTGTGCTCTGTGCTGTATACTGCTGTGGGCTGTATATAGTACTCTGTGGGCTGTGCTCTGTGCTGTATACTGCTGTGGGCTGTATATAGTTCTCTGTGGGCTGTGCTCTGTGCTGTATACTGCTGTGGGCTGTATATAGTTCTCTGTGGGCTGTGCTCTGTGCTGTATACTACTGTGGGCTGTATATAGCTCTCTGTGGGCTGTGCTCTGTGCTGTATACTACTGTGGGCTGTATATAGCTCTCTGTGGGCTGTGCTCTGTGCTGTATACTACTGTGGGCTGTATATAGCTCTCTGTGGGCTGTGCTCTGTGCTGTATACTACTGTGGGCTGTATATAGCTCTCTGTGGGCTGTGCTCTGTGCTGTATACTACTGTGGGCTGTATATAGCTCTCTGTGGGCTGTGCTCTGTGCTGTATACTACTGTGGGCTGTATATAGCTCTCTGTGGGCTGTGCTCTGTGCTGTATACTACTGTGGGCTGTATATAGCTCTCTGTGGGCTGTGCTCTGTGCTGTATACTGCTGTGGGCTGTATATAGTACTCTGTGGGCTGTGCTCTGTGCTGTATACTGCTGTGGGCTGTATATAGTTCTCTGTGGGCTGTGCTCTGTGCTGTATACTGCTGTGGGCTGTATATAGTTCTCTGTGGGCTGTGCTCTGTGCTGTATACTGCTGTGGGCTGTATATAGTTCTCTGTGGGCTGTGCTCTGTGCTGTATACTGCTGTGGGCTGTATATAGTTCTCTGTGGGCTGTGCTCTGTGCTGTATACTACTGTGGGCTGTATATAGTTCTCTGTGGGCTGTGCTCTGTGCTGTATACTACTGTGTGCTATATATAGTTCTCTGTGGGCTGTGCTCTGCTGTATACTGCTGTGGGCTGTATATAGCTCTCTGTGGGCTGTGCTGTATACTACTGTGTGCTCTGTGCTATATATAGTTCTCTGTGGGCTGTGCTGTATACTGCTGTGGGCTGTATATAGTTCTCTGTGGGCTGTGCTCTGTGCTGTATACTGCTGTGGGCTGTATATAGTTCTCTGTGGGCTGTGCTCTGTGCTGTATACTGCTGTGGGCTGTATATAGTTCTCTGTGGGCTGTGCTCTGTGCTGTATACTGCTGTGGGCTGTATATAGTTCTCTGTGGGCTGTGCTCTGTGCTGTATACTGCTGTGGGCTGTATATAGTACTCTGTGGGCTGTGCTCTGTGCTGTATACTGCTGTGGGCTGTATATAGTTCTCTGTGGGCTGTGCTCTGTGCTGTATACTGCTGTGGGCTGTATATAGTTCTCTGTGGGCTGTGCTCTGTGCTGTATACTACTGTGGGCTGTATATAGCTCTCTGTGGGCTGTGCTCTGTGCTGTATACTACTGTGGGCTGTATATAGCTCTCTGTGGGCTGTGCTCTGTGCTGTATACTACTGTGGGCTGTATATAGCTCTCTGTGGGCTGTGCTCTGTGCTGTATACTACTGTGGGCTGTATATAGCTCTCTGTGGGCTGTGCTCTGTGCTGTATACTACTGTGGGCTGTATATAGCTCTCTGTGGGCTGTGCTCTGTGCTGTATACTACTGTGGGCTGTATATAGCTCTCTGTGGGCTGTGCTCTGTGCTGTATACTACTGTGGGCTGTATATAGCTCTCTGTGGGCTGTGCTCTGTGCTGTATACTGCTGTGGGCTGTATATAGTACTCTGTGGGCTGTGCTCTGTGCTGTATACTGCTGTGGGCTGTATATAGTTCTCTGTGGGCTGTGCTCTGTGCTGTATACTGCTGTGGGCTGTATATAGTTCTCTGTGGGCTGTGCTCTGTGCTGTATACTACTGTGGGCTGTATATAGCTCTCTGTGGGCTGTGCTCTGTGCTGTATACTACTGTGGGCTGTATATAGCTCTCTGTGGGCTGTGCTCTGTGCTGTATACTACTGTGGGCTGTATATAGCTCTCTGTGGGCTGTGCTCTGTGCTGTATACTACTGTGGGCTGTATATAGCTCTCTGTGGGCTGTGCTCTGTGCTGTATACTACTGTGGGCTGTATATAGCTCTCTGTGGGCTGTGCTCTGTGCTGTATACTACTGTGGGCTGTATATAGCTCTCTGTGGGCTGTGCTCTGTGCTGTATACTACTGTGTGCTCTGTGCTATATATAGTACTCTGTGGGCTGTGCTCTGTGCTGTATACTGCTGTGGGCTGTATATAGTTCTCTGTGGGCTGTGCTCTGTGCTGTATACTACTGTGTGCTCTGTGCTATATATAGTTCTCTGTGGGCTGTGCTCTGTGCTGTATACTACCGTGGGCTGTGTGCTATATATAGTACTCTGTGGGCTGTGCTCTGTGCTGTATACTACTGTGGGCTGTATATAGCTCTCTGTGGGCTGTGCTCTGTGCTGTATACTACTGTGTGCTCTGTGCTATATATAGTACTCTGTGGGCTGTGCTCTGTGCTGTATACTACCGTGGGCTGTGTGCTATATATAGTACTCTGTGGGCTGTGCTCTGTGCTGTATACTACTGTGGGCTGTATATAGTTCTCTGTGGGCTGTGCTCTGTGCTGTATACTGCTGTGGGCTGTATATAGTTCTCTGTGGGCTGTGCTCTGCTGTATACTACTGTGTGCTCTGTGCTATATATAGTACTCTGTGGGCTGTGCTCTGTGCTGTATACTACTGTGGGCTGTATATAGTACTCTGTGGGCTGTGCTCTGTGCTGTATACTGCTGTGGGCTGTATATAGTTCTCTGTAGGCTGTGCTCTGTGCTGTATACTACTGTGGGCTGTATATAGTACTCTGTGGGCTGTGCTCTGTGCTGTATACTGCTGTGGGCTGTATATAGTTCTCTGTGGGCTGTGCTCTGTGCTGTATACTGCTGTGGGCTGTATATAGTTCTCTGTGGGCTGTGCTCTGTGCTGTATACTGCTGTGGGCTGTATATAGTTCTCTGTGGGCTGTGCTCTGTGCTCTGTGCTGTATACTACTGTGGGCTGTATATAGTTCTCTGTGGGCTGTGCTCTGTGCTGTATACTACTGTGGGCTGTATATAGCTCTCTGTGGGCTGTGCTCTGTGCTGTATACTACTGTGTGCTCTGTGCTATATATAGTACTCTGTGGGCTGTGCTCTGTGCTGTATACTACCGTGGGCTGTGTGCTATATATAGTACTCTGTGGGCTGTGCTCTGTGCTGTATACTACTGTGGGCTGTATATAGTACTCTGTGGCCTGTGCTCTGTGCTGTATACTACTGTGGGCTGTATATAGTACTCTGTGGGCTGTGCTCTGTGCTGTATACTACTGTGGGCTGTATATAGTACTCTGTGGGCTGTGCTCTGTGCTGTATACTACTGTGGGCTGTATATAGTACTCTGTGGGCTGTGCTCTGTGCTGTATACTACTGTGGGCTGTATATAGTACTCTGTGGGCTGTGCTCTGTGCTGTATACTACTGTGGGCTGTATATAGTACTCTGTGGGCTGTGCTCTGTGCTGTATACTGCTGTGGGCTGTATATAGCTCTCTGTGGGCTGTGCTCTGTGCTGTATACTACTGTGGGCTGTATATAGCTCTCTGTGGGCTGTGCTCTGTGCTGTATACTACTGTGTGCTATGTGCTATATATAGTACTCTGTGGGCTGTGCTCTGTGCTGTATACTACTGTGTGCTATATATAGTTCTCTGGGCTGTGCTCTGTGCTGTATACTACTGTGGGCTGTATATAGTACTCTGTGGGCTGTGCTCTGTGCTGTATACTACTGTGGACTGTATATAGTTATCTGTGGGCTATGCTCTGTGCTGTATGCTACTGTGGGCTGTATATAGTTCTCTGTGGGCTGTGCTCTGTGCTGTATATAGTTCTCTGTGGGCTGTGCTCTGTGCTGTATACTACTGTGGGCTGTATATAGTACTCTGTGGGCTGTGCTCTGTGCTGTATACTACTGTGGGCTGTATATAGTACTCTGTGGGCTGTGCTCTGTGCTGTATACTGCTGTTGGCTGTATATAGCTCTCTGTGGGCTGTGCTCTGTGCTGTATACTACTGTGGGCTGTATATAGCTCTCTGTGGGCTGTGCTCTGTGCTGTATACTACTGTGTGCTCTGTGCTATATATAGTACTCTGTGGGCTGTGCTCTGTGCTGTATACTACTGTGTGCTATATATAGTTCTCTGGGCTGTGCTCTGTGCTGTATACTACTGTGGGCTGTATATAGTACTCTGTGGGCTGTGCTCTGTGCTGTATACTACTGTGGGCTGTATATAGTTATCTGTGGGCTGTGCTCTGTGCTGTATGCTACTGTGGGCTGTATATAGTTCTCTGTGGGCTGTGCTCTGTGCTGTATATAGTTCTCTGTGGGCTGTGCTCTGTGCTGTATACTACTGTGGGCTGTATATAGTTCTCTGTGGGCTGTGCTCTGTGCTGTATACCACTGTGGGCTGTATATAGTTCTCTGTGGGCTGTGCTCTGTGCTGTATACTACTGTGTGCTGTATATAGTTCTCTGTGGGCTGTGCTGTATATAGTACTCTGTGGGCTGTGCTGTATATAGTACTCTGTGGGCTGTGCTGTATATAGTACTCTGTGGGCTGTGCTGTATATAGTACTCTGTGGGCTGTGCTGTGTATAGTACTCTGTGGGCTGTGCTGTATATAGTACTCTGTGGGCTGTGCTGTATATAGTACTCTCTGGGCTGTGCTGTATATAGTACTCTCTGGGCTGTGCTGTATATAGTACTCTCTGGGCTGTGCTTTATATAGTACTCTGGGCTGTGCTGTATATAGTACTCTGGGCTGTGCTTTATATAGTTCTCTGTGGGCTGTGCTGTATATAGTTCTCTGTGGGCTGTGCTGTATATAGTTCTCTGTGGGCTGTGCTGTATATATTACTTTGTGGGCTGTGCTGTATATAGTACTCTCTGGGCTGTGCTGTATATAGTACTCTGTGGGCTGTGCTGTATATAGTATTCTGTGGGCTGTGCTGTGTATAGTACTCTGTGGGCTGTGCTGTATATAGTACTCTGTGGGCTGTGCTGTATATAGTACTCTCTGGGCTGTGCTGTATATAGTACTCTCTGGGCTGTGCTGTATATAGTACTCTCTGGGCTGTGCTTTATATAGTACTCTGGGCTGTGCTTTATATAGTACTCTGGGCTGTGCTGTATATAGTACTCTGGGCTGTGCTTTATATAGTTCTCTGTGGGCTGTGCTGTATATAGTTCTGTGGGCTGTGCTGTATATAGTTCTCTGTGGGCTGTGCTGTATATATTACTTTGTGGGCTGTGCTGTATATATTACTCTGTGGGCTGTGCTGTATACTACTGTGTGGACTGTGCTGTATACTTCTACGTGGGCTGTGCTGTATACTACTGTGTGGTCTGTGCTGTATACTACTGTGTGGTCTGTGCTGAATACTGCTGTGTGGGCTGTGTTATCTACTACGCGAGCTGTGCTATAGTATGCAGGCTGTGCTGTATACTATGCGGTTTGTGCTATATAATATGCGGGCTTTGCTATATACTATGGGGAGTATATTATATTCTATGGGGGAGGCCATGTTATGTACTATGTGGCTGTGTTATATACTATTGTGGGGGTATATTATATTCTATGGGGGAGGCTGCGTTATATACTATGGGGGGCTGCATTATATTCTATGGGGGGCTACATTATATATTATGGGGAGGTGGGCTGTATTATATTCTATGGGGGTTACATACTCTGGGGTGGCTGCATTATACTCTGTGGGGTGGCTGCATTATACTCTGGGGTGGCTGCATTATACTCTGGGGTGGCTGCATTATACTCTGGGGTGGCTGCATTATACTCTGGGGTGGCTGCATTATACTATATGTGGGCTGCATTATACTGTATCGAGGACTATGGGGAATACGTTATACTATATGAAGAACTATGGGGTGCATTATACTATGGGAAGTGAATTGTACTACATGGATGACTGTGGCGGTGCATTATACTATATGGAGCACTATGAGGATTGTATTATGCTATATGGAGGACTATGAGGATTGTATTATGCTATATGGAGGACTATGAGGAGTGTATTATACTATGTGGAGGACTGAGCAGTGTATTTTAATATATGGAGGACTATAGGGAGTGTATTATACTATATGGAGGACTATGGAGCACATTATAATATATGGAGGACTATGGGGTGTATTTTACTAAACAAGTAAAATGCTGCATATTCGGATTGTTTTTGCTGGAACAAAAAGCCTTGTTGTCAGCAGCACATTGCCAGTGTAAACTGTAGATGTGCTGCTGAAAACATGATACTGTATGGTGATCTGTTAGTGATCTATTAGTGATCGTTCTGTCTCATCATTATTCCTCAGCTGGTGGAAAGAGGCCGGGAAACAAGCGTTGAACAACTTCAGTATTGTCGATCAAACTCGTTTAGCGGCCTGAACTCAGCGCACGTAAATACAACAGAAAGGCTTCTGTGTGATGTGCAATAAGTTAGCATTTGGGGACCCATTTTAAACTTTGCCTAGGGCCCCACTTTGCCTAAAACCGGCCCTGCCTACAAGTGTACAAAGATATTATACAGTCACCATGTGACAAGTGGGCCTGTGTCACTTCAAATGCCAGGGCTGAATTTTAGTCCCAGTCCGGCCCTGATCATACGTGATACAGGAAAGATATATATCTTGGTGTGAAATTTCTAGTTGTGTATAGCTATACTATAGTGAGAAGATAGTATTCTGCTACAGATGGATCTGGATAAGTTGGAAACGTGGGCCGAGAGGTGGCAGATGTGGTTTAACAATGATAAATGTAAGGCTATACACATAGGAAGAAGGAATCAATATCACCATTACACACTGAACGGGAAACCATGGGGTAAATGTGACATGGAGAAGGACTTGGGGATCCTAGTTAGTGATAAACTTACCTGGAGCAGCCAGTGCCAGGCAGCAGCTGCCAAGGCAAACAGGATCATGGGGTGCATTAAAAGAGGTCTGGATAAACATGATGAGAGCATTATAGTGCCTCAATACAAATCCCTGGTTAGACCGCACATGGAGTACTGTGTACAGTTTTGGGCACCGGTGCTCAGGAAGGATATAATGGAACTAGAGCGAGTACAAAGGAGGGCAACAAAATTAATAAAGGGGATGGGGGAACTACAATACCCAGATAATTAGCAAAATTAGGATTATTTAGTCTAGAAAAAAGACGACTGAGGGGCAATCTAATAACCATGTATAAGTATATAAGGGGACAATACAAATATCTCTCCGAGGATCTGTTTATACCAAGGAAGGTGTCGGTCACAAGGGGGCATTCTCTGCATCTGGAGAAGAGAAGGTTTTTCCACCAACATAGAAGAGGATTCTTTATTGTTAGGGCAGTGAGAATCTAGAATTCCTTGCCTGAGTAGGTGGTGATGGCGAATTCAGTCGAGGGGTTCAGGAGAGGCCTGGATGTCTTCCTGGAGAGTAACAATATTGTATCTTATAGTTATTAGGTTCTTTAGAAGGACGTAGATCTGGGGATTTATTCTGACGGAATAAAGGCTGAAATGGATGGACAAATGTCTTTTTTCTGCCTTGCTAACTAGGTTACTGAGAAGATAGCGGCACACCACTAATGAAAAAATGAAAAAAAACTTTATTCAGCCATAGCAAGCCATATTAAAACATGAAAAGCCTTAGGTGTTTCAGGTGCATGCAGCACCCTTAGTCACCTGAAACGTGTAAGCTTTTTAATGTTTTTAATGTGGCTTGCTATGCCTGAATAAAGTTTTTTTCATTTTTTCATTAGTGGTGTGCCGCTATCTTCTCAATTTTTCCTGTTTGGCTGTGCTCACTAGCCTTGCAAGCACCCACCTGCCTTCTGATTTGGCTCTACCCATTTGGTGTTGCATGTGGATCCCGTTGAAGCTCCCAGACCTCCTTCTTCTAACTATGTTAGCCACTATGCACACGTCCGGATTTCTTGCAGAAATTTCCTGAAGAAAACCAGAAATTTTCTGCAAGAAATCCGCATTTTTGTTTGCGTTTTTCCGTTTTTTTTCGCGGTTTTTTTAGCATTCTGCAAGCGTAATTAGCTTGCAGAATGCTAAAGTTTTCCAAGCGATCTGTAGCATCGCTTGGAAAACTGACTGACAAGTTGGTCACACTTGTCAAACATACTGTTTGACAAGTGTGCCCAACTTTTTACTATAGATGCTGCTTATGCAGCATCTATAGTAAAAGATAGAATGTTTAAAAATAATTAAAAAAATAAAAAAATGGTTATACTCACCCTCTGCAGACAGCCAATCTCCTCAGCGGCGTCCGTTCCTATAGATGCCGGTGTGGTTCAGGACCTGTGATGACGTCGCGGCTTGGGATTGGTCGCGTGAGTCACATGAGCGGTCACGCGACCAATCACAAGACAGCGACGTCATCACAGGTCCTGAACCACACCATCTATAGGAACGGAAGAGAGAGCATGCACCGGAGAGGCGGGAACACTTCGGGCCGGGGGCCATCAGAGGGTGAGTATATGACTATTTTTAATTTTAATTCTTTTTTTTTACCAATTATATGGTGCCCAGTCCGTGGAGGAGAGTCTCCTCTCCTCCACCCTGGGTACCAACCGCACATAATCTGCTTACTTCCCGCATGGTGGGCATAGCCCCATGCGGGAAGTAAGCAGATCAATGCACTCCTAGGTGTGCGGGGGGGCGCACAGGGGGTGGGGACATGGAGCTTTATTTTAAACACAAAATACCACTAAAAAAATGGATTATTCATATCTTCTTTACAGCAAACGCTGCTGCACAGAAGATATGAATCGCGGCTTCAGCACCATGTGGGGGGGACAGCGCTTACTGGAGCGCTGTCTCCTGCGCGGCACACGGAGAACATCCGTGTGCGGTACGTGTTTTACACAGACCCATTGACTTTAATGGGTCCATGTAATACGTGCGCTCCCACGAACACTGACATGTCTCCGTGTTTGGCACACGGAGACACGGTCCGCAAAAAATCAATGACATCTGCACAGATGCATTGATTTTAATGTGTCTACGTGTGTCAGTGGCTCCGGTACGTGAGGAAACTGTCACCTCACGTACCGGAGCCACTGTAGTGTGAAACCGGCCTTAGAATTTTTTGGTGCAATGTACCAAACCCTAAGCCATTTTCTATCAAGGAGCCAAAATCCTTTTCCTTTCCGCTCTCCCAAAATCCTTTACCACTGAGCTATAGTAACCAATTGTTTGACAATATTGCAGATATTGCTGATCTCTCATGTTATACTTCTCTGAGAATTCTTGCCAAGTAAGGCCGGTTTCACATTTGCGGTTGTGTCCGCAGCGTTTCTTCCGCAAATATCCGCATGCATTGTGTATTCCTATCTTTAACATTAGGGACGCATTTGCCTGCAATCGTTCGCATTTTGCCGTGTTTCGTCGTCTGCGGCTTGTCGCGGAAATGCAACATGTAGTAATTTTTAGAGGCGTCAATTTGCCGCCTGGAAACGTATGCGGTCGATTGCGCAAGGAATGCGCCAAAAAAACGCATTGTTGTCTATATGAACGCATGTGTTCACAAGCACATGTGTTTGCTTGCGTTCATGAACGCATGCGTTCCACAAGAGAAAAACATGTCTAGACACTGATAAGCCACCCCCCACATACAAGGTGATAAAGGGAGGGAGTGGACATTTGCAGGTCACTACTCAGCAGACAGCCAAACAGAGCAGACAGACCACAGCACCTTGGAGCAAACAAGCCTCTGAACAATGTGAGTATATCTGTCATGTCGGACACTGTTCAGACCAGGTCGTTCGACAGACAGCGGTAATTCCGCTTTTGACCACTATGCGCTCATTGGCGTCGGCTAGATTTCATCTAGCTGGTCCGGGGTTAATTTACCTGGTGCTCTTATTGGTAGCTAGGCCATGCCCACTGCCTTTAAATAGTTCTCCTGAACATTGGGTGTCGCCGATTATAGCTTCTGTCTTGTGCGTTGTTATCTCGGTCTGGTGAGGAGAGCTGGTGGTTGGAGATTCGTTGCTGGTGGTGTATTTTCCTTTGTCTTATTTACTCCTTCCTATATTTGTATTTATTTTGCCCTGCACATTTATAGTGTATTCCTGAGTGACTGCGGCGTGGTGTATATTTTCCTTTATCCATGTCTGTGCTAACTGTGGGTATTGGGGAATAACATCTTCACTGGGTGGTGGGCGGAGGTTTCAGCCTAGGGCTGAGCTCAGGAGACAGGGTGAGGTTCGAGGCCTGGACATGCACACCTTCAGTGTAAACTCCAGGTAGAGGGTCAGTCAGGATTTCCCTAGTCTGAGGGAAACTGCAGGGGCCCGGGTTATTATCTCTCGCTCACCTAGTCTCTCCCTGACAATATCCTAGCCAATGCCTTTATTTTCTATTTTATGTCTCTACATGTCCTAATTTCTGCCATTTCTTTCTTTCTGCATGCATCAGAATGTCTTCTTCTTCTGATGAGGAGCAACGTCCTGGGCCTTCTGAAGTAGAACATGTCAGTGAGGTGAGTACTTGCCTCCTCAGATTGGTAAGTATTCACTGTCACATCGACACATATGACAATTTTTGTTTTTCATTTTTTTAGAGCTCTTCTACTGCAGCAGAGACTGGGCAGGAGCAGCGGAGTCACGGTCGGGTGGCAAGGCGGCTTCGGGTACGTATAAAAGGCTGACTGTTTACTGTATCCTCACTTTAGTATTCTTGAATCTTCCTTTCCTTACATTCCTATTTCTTTACATTTTCTTCTGGAATCCTTTTGTATCTTGACTTTCCTATTCATGCCATTTCTCAGCCTCTGTTTTCTTTCTTTTCCTTATGTTAATTGACCCAACATTACGGTCTTTATTTAATTTTTAGGTTCCAGAACGGGATGAAGACCTCATAGAAAATGACCTCCTCATCTCCCTGGTCCAGGAGCGAGTCCCGTTGTGGGACACCCGGGATCCACTGCACTCAAACAACGTGACGATCCGGCGCCTATGGAATGAGGTGGCCATAGCGATGTGGGATGGCTGGGACAACGCCCCGAATCGGGTCCGAACTGCATTTGGTAAGTATTGCAATGCAGTGTGAAGCAGCAGAGATCTTGGCCGTGCTCACACAACTGTGTGTGATGAAAGAAACTCTCAGGAGTTTCTCCCATCACACACAGTTGTGTGAGCTCGGCCAAAAGTCCATTTTCTGACCATAATATTTTTTTTTTCTTAACAATGGCCAAAGTCAAAACACGTTGGCGTTCGATGAAGGACCGCTTCAACAAGGACCTGCGTCAAGAGAGCCGTGTTCCCAGTGGTTCAGGAGCAAGGATCAGAAAATACAAATACCATCGCGTTCTGGCATTTTTAAGACCGGTCCTTGCCCAGAGAACATAAGTATTTTTCCCTTGCATTAGGTTGTATTGTATTGCCATAATCTTTATATTTCTATTCCACAGTATTTTGCTTCTGGTTAGTTTTTGGTATTAATTTTCTTTTTACTTTTTTCACAGCACATGGAGCACTACTGTTGGCCCAGGTTCTGGAGCGGTCCTTCATCAGACAGCCACGGACCCGTCCCAGCCATCCAACAGCGCTGCAGCAAGTGGGCCTGCCACACTAACTGGAGACCAGGAAGCTGGTCCATCAGGTGTTCCCCTTTCCCAGTCCTCTGCCACTGCCTCTTTTTTTGGGGGCTCCTCCCGGCAGCGGCAGAGGGCATCGGACAGATCCCTCATGCCCAAGTTTTTGCACTTGAGCTCAGTTTTTCACGAAGGACTCAAGGCTTTGGGTGACCGAATGGATATTTCACTTTGCCACATGAATACACGTATCTAGGAGGTCACCAAAAGCCTTGACCAAGTAAAAGCCGACCTCCAGAGGCCAGCACATCATTTTTTTTAACCAAATTGAGCAGGGCATGTCGGAACACCTTACTCCTGATCTCCAGCTGAGTGTCATGCAGGCCTGCAATGCTTCTTACATGCAGGGTATGCAGCAGAGTCGGTATTTTCAGCAGACAGTGGCGGCATATCCACCTGTGCCTTCACTGTCACGATTAACCTCAATGCCGACCTCTGCTGCATACCACTGCACGGCCACCTCTATTCCTAGCACTGCCGGACACCAGTACAGCACCACCACCATGCCGAGTGCTGTTGGACAGCCCACCGCCACCACCATGACAACCGCTGCTCCTGATTGGACCTCCTCCACTGACACCACGATGTAGCAGGACCCTGGCATGGCCTTCCGTACCGCCACCACCACGATACAGCAGGACCCTGGCATGGCCTTCCGCTCTACGAGCGCTATGGACTCTGGCATGGCTGCATGCTCTATGAGCACTATGGACTCTGGCATGGCTGCACGCTCTACGAGCACTATGGACTCTGGCATGGCTGCACGCTCTATGAGCACTATGGACTCTGGCATGGCTGCACGCTCTATGAGCACTATGGACTCTGGCATGGCTGCATGCTCTACGAGCAGTATAGACTCTGGTATGGCTGCACGCTCTACGAGCACTATAGACTCTGGCATAGCTGCACGCTCTACGAGCACTATTGACTCTGGCATGGCTGCATGCTCTACGAGCACTATGGACTCTGGCATGGCTGCACGTTCTACAAGCACTATGGACTCTGGCATGGCTGCATGCTCTACGAGCACTATGGACTCTGACACAGTGCAGCCGGACCCTGACAGGTCACCCACCATGACCATGCCACGACATATGAGCCCACCGAGGCTTCCCAGAACCCGGCAATCACAAAAATAAAAACAGAGGACTCTTAGTATTCCTCCCCTTCACCTCCCAGTGTGTCTGTAATGTCAGGTTTGTCTCCCCCTTCCAGTGCGTCTCAAGCCTCTCATGTGTCAAGCCCTATCCCCGAACTACCAGACCCCACTAGTTTCATTGACCCTTCTCCTGCCACCTCTGCGTCATCCACGGTTAGCCAGGCCTCAGTGCTTCACACCCCCCGTTTACATCACTTTACTCCAAGCCGGCGCAGTTAAAGAAATATTTTTGTTGTTAAAAAATAAATACAAGTTTTTTTGCCCCAATTATGTTTGGTTTATTGTGTCTTTCGCCGCCGGCAACACACACCGTGCGCCAACTAAGAAACTTCGCCACACACTTTATTTTTTGGCCACATCATATCTCCAGTAGTTAGCAAATAAAAGACTGCAGCTTTATGTGTCTTTAGTATAGAGATATGAGGCGGGCCAAAAAATTAATTCATGTATTATCTCCATAATCTCTTCCTTCTGCTTAGTCTGTGACTAGTGTTGCAGTCTGAAGAGAAAATGGCGGAAATACATTGCAGAACTATACTCAACAGGTCAGGTGTCAAAAACTCATTAGTTAGGACACTGTTATGGACTGGTAATTTAGGAGCGACATGCGACTAGCTCTGAGCAGGTGGTAACTATACAGACCGCAGTTCCTGATCTTAACACAACACTAGAAGTAGCCGTGGGATGTTCCTGTCACTCCCTGGACACCTCGTCACAGCCGGAGAACTAGCTACCCCTAAAGGTAGAAACAGGAAAGCTATCTTGCCTCAGAGAAAATCTCCAAAAGATAGGATAGCCCCCCACAAATATTGACTGTGAGAGGAGAAGGAAATGACATACGTAGTATGAAACAAGATTTAGCAAAGGAGGCCACTTCTAGCTATATACATAGTAAGGAAAGAACACTGTGCGGTCAGTAATAAAAACTAGAAAAAGTCCACTGCAGAGATATGCAAAAATCTCCACACCTGACTAAAGGTGTGGAGGGCAAAATCTGCAGCCCAGAGCTTCCAGCTTAGCTAAATAGATCCATACTGATAAGCTGGACAAATGAGCAAAATATAGAATGTGCTGAACAATAAAGTCCACAACAAATGGACTGCAAAAGGACAAGCAAGGACTTATCTTTGCTGAACTGGACAGAGTGTCAGGGAAATCCAAAAGAGCAGTGGCTCCAAGCAGGAACAATTGACAACTGGCAATGATTGAGGGCTAAGGCCAGACTAAAATAGCCGAGCCAGAAAGACGATCAGTGGAAGCAGCTGCTAATGCTAAATCCAAGAAGCAGCTATACCACTCAAAACCACAGGAGGGAGCCCAAGAGCAGAATTCACAAAAGTGCTACTTACAACCACCGGAGGGAGCCCAAGAGCGGAATTCACAACAGTACCCCCCCTTTGAGGAGGGGTCACCGAACCCTCACCAGAGCCCCCAGGCCGATCAGGACGAGCCAAGTGGAAAGCACGAACCAAATCGGCAGCATGGACATCGGAGGCAACCACCCAAGAATTATCCTCCTGGCCATAACCCTTCCACTTAACAAGACACTGAAGCCTCCGCCTCGAAAAACGAGAATCCAAAATTTTCTCAACCACATATTCCAACTCCCCCTCAACCAACACTGGGGCAGGAGGATCAACAGAGGGAACAACGGGCACCACATATCTCCGCAACAAAGGTCTATGGAAAACATTGTGGATGGCAAAAGAGGCTGGAAGGGCCAAACGAAAAGACACTGGATTGATAATCTCAGAGATCTTATAAGGACCAATAAACCGAGGCTTGAACTTAGGGGAAGAAACCTTCATAGGAACATGACGAGAAGATAACCAGACTAAATCCCCCACACGAAGCCGAGGACCAACACACAGACGGCGGTTAGCAAAACGCTGAGCCTTTTCCTGAGACAACGTCAAATTGTTTACCACATGAGTCCAAATCTGCTGTAACCTGTCCATCACAGAATCTACACCAGGACAATCAGAAGGCTCAACCTGCCCTGAAGAAAAACGAGGATGGAAACCAAAATTACAAAAAAAAGGCGAAACCAAAGTAGCCGAACTTGCCCGATTATTAAGGGCAAACTCGGCCAACGGCAAGAAAGCCACCCAATCATCCTGATCAGCAGACACAAAGCATCTCAAATAGGTTTCCAATGTTTGATTAGTTCACTCAGTTTGGCCATTTGTCTGAGGATGGAACGCCGAAGAAAAAGACAAATTAATGCCCATCCTAGCACAAAAGGCCCGCCAAAACCTGGAAACAAACTGGGAACCTCTGTCAGACACAATATTTTCCGGAATGCCATGCAAATGAACCACATGCTGAAAAAACAATGGAACCAAATCAGAGGAGGAAGGCAATTTAGGCAAAGGTACCAAATGGACCATTTTAGAGAACCGGTCACAAACCACCCAGATAACAGACATCCTCTGGGACACAGGAAGATCCGAAATAAAATCCATTGAAATATGCGTCCAGGGCCTCTCAGGGAAAGGCAAAGGCAAAAGCAACCCACTAGCGCGGGAACAGCAAGGCTTAGCCCGGGCACAAGTCCCACAGGACTGCACAAAAGAACGCACATCCCGCGACAAGGAAGGCCACCAAAAGGACCTAGCCACCAAATCTCTGGTACCAAAAATCCAAGGATGACCGGCCAACACCGAACAATGGACCTCAGAAATTACCTTACTTGTCCATCTATCAGGAACAAACAGCTTCCCCACAGGACAGCAGTCAGGTTTATCAGCCTGAAATTCCTGAAGCACCCGCCGTAAATCAGGGGAGATGGCAGAAAGAATCACCCCTTCCCTAAGAATGCCAACCGGCTCAAGAACTCCAGGAGAATCAGGCAAAAAACTCCTAGAGAGGGCATCCGCTTTAACATTCTTAGATCCCGGAAGATATGAAACCACAAAATCAAAACGGGAGAAAAACAGGGACCATCGAGCCTGTCTAGGGTTCAGCCGCTTGGCCGACTCGAGGTAAATCAGATTCTTATGATCGGTCAAGACCACAATACGGTGCTTGGCCCCCTCAAGCCAATGTCGCCACTCCTCAAATGCCCACTTCATAGCCAACAACTCCCGATTGCCGACATCATAATTGCGTTCCGCAGGTGAAAACTTTCGGGAAAAGAAGGCACATGGTTTCATCAAGGAACCATCAGAATTCCTCTGTGACAAAACGGCCCCTGCCCCAATCTCAGAAGCGTCAACCTCAACCTGAAAAGGAAGAGACACATCCGGCTGACGCAAGACAGGGGCAGAAGTAAATCGGCGCTTAAGCTCCTGAAAGGCCTCAACAGCCTCAGAGGACCAATTTGTCACATCAGCGCCTTTCTTCGTCAAATCGGTCAGGGGCTTAACCACACTAGAGACGTTGGCAATGAAACGGCGATAAAAGTTAGCAAAGCCAAAAATTTCTGAAGGCTCTTCACAGATGTGGGTTGAATCCAGTCATGAATGGCTTGGACCTTAACAGGATCCATTTCTATAGACGAAGGAGAAAAAATAAACCCCAAAAAAGAGACCTTCTGAACTCCAAATAGGCACTTAGACCCCTTCACAAATAGAGCATTATCACGAAGGATCTGGAATACCATCCTGACCTGCTTCACATGAGACTCCCAATCATTGGAAAAAATCAAAATATCATCCAAATACACAATCAAGAATTTATCAAGATAATTGGGGAAAATGTCATGCATGAAGGACTGAAATAAAGAAGGAGCATTAGAAAGCCCGAAAGGCATCACCAGGTATTCAAAATGGCCTTCGGGCGTATTAAATGCAGTTTTCCATTCGTCACCCTGTTTAATACGAACAAGATTATATGCCCCTCGAAGGTCAATCTTGGTAAACCAACTAGCCCCCTTAATCCGAGCAAACAATTCAGAGAGCAAAGGTAAAGGGTATTGCAATTTGACCGTGATCTTATTAAGAAGGCGATAATCAATACAGGGTCTCAAGGAGCCATCCTTCTTGGCAACAAAAAAGAATCCCGCTCCCAATGGTGACGAAGACGGCCGATTATGCCCCTTCTCCAAGGACTCCTTAACATAGCTCCGCATAGCGGTATGTTCTGGCACAGACAGGTTGAAAAGTCGGCCCTTAGGGAACTTAGAGCCTGGAATCAAGTCAATAGCACAATCACAGTCCCTATGTGGAGGAAGGGAACTGGACTTGGGTTCATCGAATACATCCTGGAAATCTGACAAAAATTCAGGAACATCAGAAGAGGGGGAAGAGGAAATTGACATTAAAGGAACGTCACTATGTACCCCTTGACAACCCCAACTAGTCACAGACATCGATTTCCAATCCAACACTGGATTGTGTACTTGTAACCATGGAAAACCCAGTACAACAACATCATGTAAATTATGCAACACCAGAAAACGACAATCTTCCTGATGTGCTGGAGCCATGCACATAGTCAACTGAGTCCAATACTGAGGTTTATTCTTGGCCAACGGTGTAGCATCAATACCCCTCAAAAGAATAGGGCTCTGCAAAGGCTGCAAAGAAAAACCACAGCGCCTGGCAAATTCTAAGTCCATTAAGTTCAGGGCAGCGCCTGAATCCACAAATGCCATGACAGAGAAAGATGACAATGAGCAAATCAGGGTCACAGACAGGAGAAACTTAGGCTGTACAGTACTAATAGTAACAGATCTAGCGACCCTCTTAATACGCTTAGGGCAATCAGAGATAGTATGAGCTCAATCACCACAGTAAAAACACAGCCCATTCTGACGTCTGTATCCCCTCTGTTCCGCTCTAGTCAGAATCCTATCACATTGCATAGGCTCAGGACTCCGCTCAGAGGATGCTGCCATATGGTGCACCACTTTGCGCTCACGCAGGCGCCGATCGATCTGAATGGCTAGAGACATAGATTCGCTCAGACCAACAGTCGTGGGGAACCCCACCATAACATCTTTAAGGGCTTCAGAAAGACCCTTTCTGAAAATTGCTGCCAGAGCGTCCTCATTCCATTTAGTGAGCACAGACCATTTTCTAAATTTCTGGCAGTATAATTCTGCCGCTTCCTGACCCTGGCACAAAGCCAACAAGGTTTTTTCCGCATGATCCACAGAGTTAGGTTCGTCATACAATAATCCGAGCGATTGAAAAAATGCATCTTCTACATTAAGCAATGCCGGATCCCCTGACTCAAGGGAGAATGCCCAGTCCTGAGGGTCACCACGCAGCAGAGAAATAACTATTTTAACTTGCTGAGTGGGGTCACCAGAGGAACGGGGTTTCAGAGCAAAAAACAATTTGCAGTTATTTTTAAAGTTCAAAAACTTAGATCTATCCCCGTAAAACAAATCTGGAGTAGGAATTCTAGGCTTTAAGGCTGGAGTCTGAACAACATAATCTTGGATACTCTGAACTCTTGCAGCAAGCTGATCCACACGAGAAAACAGACCCTGAACATCCATGTCCGCGCCCAAATCCACCCAGAGATTAAGAGGAAGGAAAAAGACAAAACAGACTAAAGAAAAAAAAAATGGCTCAGAACTCTTTTTCTTTTCCTTCTTTTGAGATGCATTCAACTCATCTTTGGCCAGTTGTACTGTTATGGACTGGTAATTTAGGAGCGACATGCGACTAGCTCTGAGCAGGTGGTAACTTTACAGACCGAAGTTCCTGATCTTAACACAACACTAGAAGTAGCCGTGGGATGTTCCTGTCACTCCCTGGACACCTCGTCACAGCCGGAGAACTAGCTACCCCTAAAGGTAGAAACAGGAAAGCTATCTTGCCTCAGAGAAAATCCCCAAAGGATAGGATAGCCCCCCACAAATATTGACTGTGAGAGGAGAAGGAAATGACATACGTAGTATGAAACAAGATTTAGCAAAGGAGGCCACTTCTAGCTATATACTGTACATAGTAAGGAAAGAACACTGTGCGGTCAGTAATAAAAACTAGAAAAAGTCCACCGCAGAGATATGCAAAAATCTCCACACCTGACTAAAGGTGTGGAGGGCAAAATCTGCAGCCCAGAGCTTCCAGCTTCGCTAAATAGATCCATACTGATAAGCTGGACAAATGAGCAAAACATAGAATGTGCTGAACAATAAAGTCCACAACAAATGGACTGCAAAAGGACAAGCAAGGACTTATCTTTGCCGAACTGGACAGAGTGTCAGGGAAATCCAAAAGAGCAGTGGCTCCAAGCAGGAACAATTGACAACTGGCATTGATTGAGGGCTAAGGCCAGACTAAAATAGCCGAGCCAGAAAGACGATCAGTGGAAGCAGCTGCTAATGCTAAATCCAAGAAGCAGCTATACCACTCAAAACCACAGGAGGGAGCCCAAGAGCAGAATTCACAAAAGTGCTACTTACAACCACCGGAGGGAGCCCAAGAGCGGAATTCACAACAGGACACCTGACCTGGTGAGTAGAGAACTGCCTTATATAACCTCCATTTTCTCTTCTGTGTATGTAATCTATTCCACACAAAGTGAAGGGACGATGGTGGTCATACACAGCATATCTATGCTCACCTGCACAGGTGTCAGAAATAGTGAATTCATGAGGCTGTTATATGTGCATCATGAATTCATTATTTCTGACACCTGTGTGACAGTCATTGTCTCTTCAGTCTGTGTCCAATGGATACTGCAGAACAGAATCAGGACGCAATGACGTCAACAAGCTTACCACTAAAGCAACATGGCTGCCGTCACACTAGCAGTATGTGGTCAGTGTTTTATATCAGTATTTGTAAGCCAAAACAAGGAGTGGAACAATTAGAGGTAAATTATGATATTAACATAATAACTAGCACCTCTGCCTTTATCACCCACTCCTGGTTTTGGATTACAAATACTGATATTAAATACAGACCAAATACTGCTAGTTTTAGGACAGCCTTGGTTTGTAGAGGAAATACATAGGAGACATGGTCAACACAACCAAAAATAAAGTTTATTAATGAGAAATATTATTAACATTTAAGAAAATTACTGGTACAGATAAAATTACAACAGGACATTTACACAACATTGTCCTGCCATGACACACGTCCAATATCAGAATCAAAAAAGGCAGCACATTGGTCCCGCATGTGACCAACTTCAGCAGTTGACCGCAGCGGGTGATGCTGGTAATCGGGCAGTGGGTGTGCAACTGGTTCATCCAGTTAAATGTTGGGTTGCTTCTTTGCCATTATATAATTGTGCAGAACCACACAGGCTTTGACCACCTCGTCGACTGTCTCCATTTTTAAATTAATGGCTGATGCAAGAATGCGCCATTTTGAGACTAGAATGCCAAAGGTACACTCTACTGTTCTTCGGGCCCTGGTCAGTCTGTAGTTAAAGATCCTTCTAGTGTGGTTCAAGTCCCGACTGGAATATGGCTTCAGTAGGTTTTCACACATCTGAAAGGCCTCATCCCCAACCATAACAAATGGCATTGGTCGACCTTGAGTGTTGGGGAGCGGTTGTGGCTGTGGAAAATGAACATTTTTGCCATACACACGGCGGCCCATATCAGAGTTCTTAAAAGTCTGGGAATCGTTGCCACGGCCAAAAGCTCCAATGTCCACGGCGATGAAGCGACAGTCCGCATCAGCTACTGCCATGAGCACAACAGAAAAATATTTTTTGTAATTGAAGTACTCCGATCCTGTTCTGGCTGGTTTGATAATGTGAATGTGCTTTCCATCAACCGCTCCCAAACAGTTTGGGAAATCACACACACTCCAGAATTTGTCCACAATTTCAAGCCACATGTCCAAGGTGGGTAGGGGTATAAACTCATCCCAGAGTACATTCCACAAAGCCCGGCAGGTGTCCGCATCTATTCCGGACAGGGTGGATATTCCAAGCCGGTATTGGAAGTGGAGGGATGATAAACTCTCTCCGGTTGCCAGAAATCTGTAGGAAAAACAAACAAACAAAAAAATTACAATCTATTCTATTAATGGTGTGGTTACGCTAAAGACAGAAAGAAAAATACCCAAAAAATACATGACAGAAAACCCCAAATTTGGACTGTCATTGATTTAGATTTGGAACGTACCTTAATGTAACCAGCAGACGTTCCTCGGGTGGAATCGCTCTACGGAGCTGGGTGTCCTGTCTCCGTATGGCTCCTTGGACACGAGCAAGCAAATCCCGGAATGAGTCTTGTGACATGCTTGTATATTCATGGAATTTCTCCGGGTTGGCATTAAGCTCACCATACAGCGTGTGATAGGCTCCACGGCTCTCACGTAGTTCGATAATGGGGTGTCTCCAAAAACGCGTACGCCGTCTCCTTCTCCATCTTTCGCGATTTCTGTCTTGCTCCCAAGCAAACACACAGGCAAGAAACAGCTTGATGCTTAAATCCAGGTTGAAATAAAAGCTCTCCATGCGAAGATCCATTCTGACACAGCATACAGGAGCAAAAGATTTCAGCTGTTCAAGGGTCTATATATAGAGATCCCATAATACACGCCCTCTGTAGTCCCATTGGCGGTTTCTGGTTATCTAGATTTTTCTCCTGTAAAATTTGTCACCATGCGCACCAAAAACACAAACGCAGGAAAAAACGCATAGAAAAGCATGCAAACGCTGCTTTTTTTTAACCAAATGCGTTCCCGCGTTTGGACGTGTTTCCATGCGTTTTTCCCTGCACTTGCGGATGCGGATTAAACACTGCGGATTCGAACGCTAATGTGAAACTAGCCTAAGTATCCTTCCCTCATTGATATTCAGTAGATCCCCTACTTGTATGATCCCTTTCTGTTTCCGTTGTTGAAAACGTTTTTGTTTACCCTGAAGAAAACCAGGATCTTCCCATAGAGGGACTATTTTCGATAATCAAAATTGACATGAGATGGCAATTCCCCCAAATCTCAAATGTAAGAGCATCTACAGGATATTTGGGGCCGCTAATTCCCTCTCCAACATAGTGTTTGAGAAACTACTGGTTCCATGAATCCGATCTCTAATGTGTCTCATTACTGCGGCCAGATAAGTTCTTATCAAAGGTAATGAGATTCCCCCCTCTATTTTAGACAAGGACAGTTTTTTGGTCTTTTCTCTTGCCACAAGAAAAGTATAATTGCTGACTGTAGCCTCTGTACATCTAACACAATACTGTTAATGTTCAGTTGCCTATTAGTACCCAGGCTCCCTAGTTAGAAAAAGGTATTCGTATTTTGCCTTGTCCTTTAACTTAAATTCCTCTTTTGTTTGGCAAGAAACTTGCAGACATTGGTCATCACTAAGTACAATGTAGGCTCAATTCAACATGTATTAGACTCAATTCTTGTAGTGTCGGTAGAATGCCTTAAGGTACCTTCACACTAAGCGACGCTGCAGCGATACAGACAACGATGCCGATCGCTGCAGCGTCGCTGTTTAGTCGCTGTGTGGTCGCTGGAGAGCTGTCACACAGACAGCTCTCCAGCGACCAACGATGCCGAAGTCCCCTGGTAACCAGGGTAAACATCGGGTTACTAAGCGCAGGGCCACGCTTAGTAACCCGATGTTTACCCTGGTTACCAGCGTAAACAGAAAAAAAAAAAAACAGATACTCACATTCCGGTGCCCGGCGTCCGCTTCCCTGCACTCCTCCTGCATCCTGTGTAAGTGCCGGCCGTAAAGCAGAGCGGTGACGTCACCGCTCTGCTCTGTGGGAGATGCCGGAGATGTTCGGCGCTGACAAAGGATGCAGGAGGAGTGCAGGGAAGCGGACGCCGGGCACCGGAATGTGAGTATGTGGGGTTTTTTTACATTTACGATGGTAACCAGGGTAAACATCGGGTTACTAAGCGCGGCCCTGCGCTTAGTAACCCGATGTTTACCCTGGTTACCAGTGAAGACATCGCTGGATCGGTGTCAAACACACCGATCCAGCGATGTCTGCGGGAGATCCAGCGACGAAATAAAGTTCTGGACTTTCAGCAACGACCAGCGATCTCACAGCGGGATCCTGATCGCTGCTGCGTGTCAAACACAACGATATCGCTATCCAGGACGCTGCAACGTCACGGATCGCTATCGTTATCGTTGTACAGTCGCTTAGTGTGAAGGTACCTTTACTGTAAAAGCTGTCAAAATAAATGACAGAATTGTAACAGGAAAGGACAGAAAGCGGTCTCGCCTGCTTTTTGTGGTGCTTAACCGCAGTAAACTTCTACCGTGGAAAAAAATATATTTTGTCTTCCTAGTAACTGATCTATAACACGACGGCATCCTAATTGTATGAGTGATCTCGCTGACCTGTAATATCCTGACAGGCAGGAGTTGGGGATGTGGTGTTGAGTTTCCTACTCTGTAATGGCAATCTGTTTCCGTCAATTACATGTCAATTTTTTCTCTATCATTGAATTATTGAAACCATGTCATTAGTATTCAATTTGCCACTAAAGCAGAACAGATTCACTAATTAGACTTGGCTACTTAAAGGGAACCTGTCACCACGTTTTTGGAAGATGGGATAAAAATAGCGTTAAATAGGGGCAGAGGTGGGCATTACATTAGTGTGTTTGTTATGCGTTTATTACCCACCTAAGTTGCCGAAATACCTTTGCAAAGCCTCCGTTTTCGCCTGTCAATCAGGCTGGTCTGGTCAAAAGGGCGTCTTGTCTTCCCCCAGATTTTGCGTAGTTTTCCGTTGGTGGCGTAGTGGTGTGCGCATGCCCAAGGTCCCGAATCCTCTGCCAGGGGATTTAAAAAAGCGCGCTGTTCGTGATTTCATTGGTGATCGGTGGGCGCGGCCATCTTCCTTTGGCCGCGCGTGCGCAGAAGCGGTGCTCTGCTGGCCGCGGCTTCAGGAAAATGGCTGCGGGATGCCGCGCGTGCGCAGATGGATATCGCGGCGGCCATTTTCCTGAAGCCGCGGCCAGCAGAGCGCCGCTTCTGCGCACGCGCGGCCAAAGGAAGATGGCCGCGCCCACCGATCACCAAGGAAATAACGAACAGCGCGCTCTTTTAAATCCCCTGGCAGTGGATTCGGGACCTTGGGCATGCGCACACCACTACGCCACCAACGGAAAACTACGCAAAATCTGGGGGAAGACAACGCCCTTTTGACCAGACCAGCCTGATTGACAGGCGAAAACGGAGACTTTGCAAAGGTATTTCGGCAACTTAGGTGGGTAATAAACGCATAACAAACACACTAATGTAACGCCCACCTCTGCCCCTATTTAACGCTATTTTTATCCCATCTTCCAAAAACGTGGTGACAGGTTCCCTTTAAAGAAAATATGTCAAATGAAATATTAAAAAGTATGTTAAAGAGATTGTCCAGACTTCCTGCAGATAAAGTCTTGTAGTAATCCTAAAGGTATATAAAAGAAAATCAGCAACATTGTCCATCCCTCTAATGTTTATGCGAGCAAAAGTCATATGCTCTGCGAGATAAGGGTCAGGCAGTTGGGTTTCAATATGCTCAATCCTTTTGTTCTGACACTAGAAGTGTCTGGCAATGACTTTAGCCCCTCATACACATTAGACCAGTGTTCCTGCATTAGACTAATGTTAGCCACATCCGCTAACATAGATGGGTTTGGCCAACATTCTAA
Source organism: Ranitomeya variabilis (assembly GCF_051348905.1). Classification (NCBI taxonomy): domain Eukaryota; kingdom Metazoa; phylum Chordata; class Amphibia; order Anura; family Dendrobatidae; genus Ranitomeya; species Ranitomeya variabilis. The sequence continues at coordinate 448,066,502 of NC_135233.1, forward strand.
TGTGTATGGGGGTACCATCCAGCTGATTGTTGAAGGAGAGTGTGTCACATTTCAGATTGACAATTGCTTTGTTCTCCCAGAGATAAGCCAACACCAGCCATGTCAATCAGCAGCTTTCTCATAGAGAACATAGGAGTGCACAGCCAAGCGAGCGCTTGTCTTTGGGACAGACAGCCAATATGACTGTCGGACGAATGATTGTCCAAAGCATGGTTCGGCAACAGCCATCTAATAGTATGGGGGCCTTTATTCCCATCTCCTCACACATGCATGCTTAGGCTATGTTCATCTGTCCAGTACTGATCCGTAAGAGCGGATCCAGCAGAAATCCATTAGGAAAAAAGTTGTACTGACACAACTTTTTTGTCCGTTAGTCATTAATCGATCTCTGACAGATTCTGCCAGAAATAGATGATGACGGATGCCGCATTCTGAAACATTCACTGTTGGGTCTCTAGAGATGTTAACATTGTTATCTGACATCCAAAGGAGACACCTATGGCATAAGAATTGAACCATTGGTCCCATTAGTATTACCAACAATGAGATGCTTAGCATTATGCACATTGCCAAGGTCTGTAAAGTATCATCTCTGTATAATAAAACTTTCAGCAAAATTAGACTATTCTTCAGTTTGTAACCATTTTAATATCCAGGCTTGCTGTCAGAAAATGTTAACTTTCTTGCTTACATAAAAGGTAGAAAACTTATCCTGGCTTAATATTTCTTACAGCTGAGTGATTGTCTCTGTTGTATCCAAGTTAGACAATACTTAGAGACATAAAACGTCTCGTCTCTAGACTGATAAATACAGTTAGGTCCATATATATTTGGACAGAGACAACATTTTGCTAATTTTGGTTATAGACATTACCACAATGAATTCTAAACAAAACAATTTAGATGCAGTTGAAGTTCAGACTTTCAGCTTTCATTTGAGGGTATCCACATTAAAATTGGATGAAGGGTTTAGGAGTTTCAGCTCCTTAACATGTGCCACCCTGTTTTTAAAGGGACCAAAAGTAATTGGACAATTGACTCCAAGGCTATTTCATGGACAGGTGTGGGCAATCCCTTCATTATGTCATTCTCAATTAAGCAGATAAAAGGCCTGTAGTTGATTTGAGGTGTGGTGCTTGCATTTGGAAGGTTTTGCTGTGAAGTAAACATGCGGTCCAAGGAGCTCTCCATTCAGGTGAAACAAGCCATCCTTAAGCTGTGAAAACAGAAAAAACCCATCCGAGAAATTGCTACAATATTAGGAGTGGCAAAATCTACAGTTTGGTACATCCTGAGAAAGAAAGAAAGCACTGGTGAACTCATCAATGCAAAAGACAACAGTGGTGGATGATCGCAGAATAATCTCCATGGTGAAGAGAAACCCCTTCACAACAGCCAACCAAGTGAACAACACTCTCCAGGAGGTCGGCGTATCAATATCCAAATCTACCATAAAGAGAAGACTGCATGAAAGTAACTACAGAGGGTTCACTGCACGGTGCAAGCCACTCATAAGCATCAAGAATAAAAAGGCTAGACTGAACTTTGCTAAAAAACGTCTAAAAAAGCCAGCACAGTTCTGGAAGAACATTCTTTGGACAGATAAAACCAAGATCAACCTCTACCAGAATGATGGAAAAAGTAAAGTATGGCAAAGGCGTGGTACAGCTCATGATCCAAAGCATACCACATCATCTGTAAAACACGGCGGAGGCAGTGTGATGGCTTGGGCATGCATGGCTGCCAGTGGCACTGGGTCACTAGTGTTTATTGATGATGTGACACAGGACAGAAGCAGCCGAATGAATTCTGAGGTATTCAGAGCCATACTGTGTGCTCAGATCCAGCCAAATGCAGCCAAACTGATTGGCCGTCGTTTCATACTACAGATGGACAATGACCCAAAACATAAAGCCAAAGCAACCCAGGAGTTTATTAAAGCAAAGAAGTGGAATATTCTTGAATGGCCAAGTCAGTCACCTGATCTCAACCCAATTGAGCATGCATTTCACTTGTTAAAGACTAAACTTCAGACAGAAAGGCCCACAAACAAACAGCAACTGAAAACCACCGCAGTGAAGGCCTGGCAGAGCATCAAAAAGGGGGAAACACAGCGTCTGGTGATGTCAACGAGTTCAAGACTTCAGGCAGTCATTGCCAACAAAGGGTTTTCAACCAAGTACTAGAAATGAACATTTTATTTAAAATTATTGAATCTGTCCAATTACTTTTGGTCCCTTTAAAAACAGGGTGGCACATGTTAAGGAGCTGAAACTCCTAAACCCTTCATCCAATTTTAATGTGGAAACCCTCAAATGAAAGCTGAAAGTCTGAACTTCAACTGCATCTGAATTGTTTTGTTTAAAATTCATTGTGGTAATGTCTATAACCAAAATTAGAAAAATGTTGTCTCTGTCCAAATATATATGGACCTAACTGTATATTAGAGCTGAAAAAAATATAAATATCAACAAAGAAACAAGAATGTCCCCATTTAATATAAGCAAGGATACATTTAGCAGGAATGCTCTGTTACCAGATGCAGAACTTTTTTTTTTATTGTATAATTGATTTTTATTTACATAAAATAGGAAACCCCCTTTATATGTTTGTGTATCCTATTTTTATGTACTCCAGCTGTACTTTTCTTTTCACTGGTAAAAGTGTTTATTTAGTCTTTCCATTTCTTTTGCCCCTTTTTTCCTTAGAAGTAAAAGCTCATCTATTATGTCTCTAGTAGTTATATCCATCTTGCATAACTGCCTATCAACACACATCCTCTTTTAATACCTATTAGTAGGAAGCGAGCTGTTTGCCCAGGTGATAATGGGATCCCACTGAATCTGTGATTAGGGGATTTGTAAAGTGAGCCGATGATGGGCGCAGGTTGTGTTATTATTAGCGCTGGTTGGTTTGTTTTCATTCTATTTTTTTTCTGTGATTTCAGCTTCCCCCATATCTGTCTGTGCACATCCCCTTGACAAACAATCCTCATCACCTCTGAGAAATTCCTTTTATTTGTCTGGTTTCCACCCACCTGTAAGGATTACATGTTCATGCCATGCTTGGCTTCACCTCATTTCAAAGCGAAGAGTCAGACTCCCACCAAAGAGCTAGATCTGTGAACTTGACTTAGAAAAACACATCAACTTATCATTGTTTGGGAGACAGTGGGACAGATATCACAATATATTTTAATAACAAAGTATTAAGAAATTGGTAATTGAACACATCACTAGATTCCAGTATAACCTATAGTATCTGCAAAATCATCTTGGTCATTCCACAAGTTCTTAAAAAGTATAAGTTTTCATAATGATATATTTGTCTTAAGATTTTCCACACATTTCAGATTTTTTCTTAAAGGTTTTCATGCTACAATGTGGAAGAGTCAGGTACCTGTCCACCTGTGTTTAACCCCAATTTCGGACAAGGACATCTTGAGACTCCTGTGCAGGCCCTGTTTTTTATGGCAACAAAGCTACAGAGATATATATATATATATATATATATATATATATATACACATTGCTCAAAAGAATAAAGGGAACACTAAAATACCACATGCTAAATATCATTGGATTAAATATTTCAGTTGTTTCATTTGCAAATCTTTATGCATTACATAGTGGAATACGTTAAGAACAATAAAACATAAAAAGGATCAATGTAAATCAAAATTAATATCCCATGGAGGTCTGGATTTGGAATGATGCTCAAAATCAAAGTGAAAAATCAAGTTACAGGCTGATCCAACTTCAGTGAAATTGCCTCAAGACAAGGAAATGATGCTCAGTAGTGTGTGTGGCATCCACATGCCTGTATGACCTTCCTGCAACGCATGGGCATACTCCAGATGAGGCGGCAGATGTTCTCTTGAGGAATCTCCTCCCAGACCTGGATTAAAGCATCAGTCAATTCCTGGACAGTCTGTGGTGCAACGTGGCGTTGGTGGATGGAACGAGACATGATGTCCCATATGTGCTTGATTGGATTCAGGTCTGGGGAAAGGGCGGGCCAGTCCATAGCTTCAATGACTTCATCTTGCAGGAACTGCTGACACACTCCAGCCACATGAGGCCAAATATTGTCATGCATCAGAAAGAACCCAGGGCCCACTGCACCTTCATATGGTCTCACAATGGGTCTGAGGGTCTCAACCCGGTACATAATGGCAGTCAGTGACCTCTGGCTAGCACATGGATGTGCAGCCCTCCAAAGAGATTCCACTCTACACCATTACTGACCCACTGCCAAACTGGTCATGCTGGAGGATGTTGCAGGCAGCAGAACATTATCCACGGCTTCTCCAGACTCTCTTATGCCTGTCCCGTGCTCAGTGTGAACCTGCTCTTATCCGAGAGGAGCACAGGGTCAAATCTGCCAATCTTGGTATTCTCTGGCAAATGCCAATCGCCCTGCACGGTGTTGGGTTCGAAGTACAATACCCACTTGTGGACGCTTGGCCCTCATACCACCCTCATGGAGTCTGTTTCTGACAGTTTGAGCAGACACATGGATGTTAGTGGCCTGCTGGAGGTCATTTTGCAGGGCTCTGGCACTTCTGCTCATTGCACAGAGGAGGAGGTAGCGGTCCTGCTGCTGGGTTGTTGCCATCCTATGGCCCCCTCCACATCTCCTGGTGTATCAGCCTGTCTCCTGGTATCTTCTCTATGCTCTAGATACTGTGCTGACAGACACAGCTACCCTTCTTGCCACAGTTTAGATTGATGTGCCATCCTTGATGAGCTGCACTACCTGAGCAAACTTCTGTGGGTTGTACAGTAGACGTCGCCTCATGCTGCTCTACCTCTAGGGGTGAGAGCAATGAAAAAATGCAAAAGTGACCAAAACAGTAGCCAAAAATGATGAGAACAGAGAAATGGTATGGATAACCTCTCTTTTATAGAGTTAGTTTTGCTAATTACCGATCATTTCTAGCTGTTGTCTGTTCCATTTGCACAATAGCAGGAGAAAATTATTCACAGTGTTGCTTCATAACTGAACAGGTTGTTTTCACAGAAGTGTGATTGACTTGAAGTTACATTGTGGTGTTTATGTGTTCCCTTAATTTTTTTTGATCAGTGTATATATGTGTAATCATCAAGTTATATGCGATGTAAGCCCAGGGTCACATGATCGTAGACTCTCTCATCCAAGAGAATCTGGTTGATTATGCTAATGACACTCTGATTAGATTTTAATCCAAATGTCAGCACAGTGTGATGCGAGAATCGGAGATTCTCAATCTTCCCCATTCTATGAGTCCACGGAAATCGGACTGCACTAGGATGTCATCTGAGTGTAGTCAAATTGTTTCCACGCACCCATTGAGTAGAATTGAAGAGTCTCGTCCAATTTCTGTGTCAAATAGCAGCATGATGCAATTTATTTATTTTTTAATGCCGAATCGGTCTAAAAAAAATAAAAAAAAAAGCAATGATCAGCAGTGCCCCACTATCTATAATTGGTTCGAGTGCTATCTAATAAAAGATGTGATAGCACTTGTCCAATTAATACGGTGATGTGAGCGAGCCCCTACAGTGATGTTATCTTGTGGTGAAGGATCAGAGCTGTGCAATGGTACAGCTGAACTGATGTTTGCTATCCACCATATTCTCGCTGTGTGTGGCTGCTTATTGTGGTTCCCACGTTCTTCTGTATGTTTAAATGCAAATCTCCCATTTCTTGTGACATCTGTGTTTCAAGGAGACTTTTCAATATGTTCCACTACCATCTTGTCGTGTCAGATGTTCTGATCCCGGCTGTCTGGACCTTTCATCCCATTGTGATTTGAAGCTGCCCATCTTTACAGACATGGAAGGCATCAATATCATCTTGAATCACGCCTTTTATCCTCTTCATCCTCAAGTTAAAGTGATTTGTGTATGGCTTTTATACTCCTGGCAGAGGCTGCAAGTCCTTTTGTTAGTTTTATGGTGGGTAAAGCCTGCCCTGTGGTCCTGGAGCACACGAGCTGCCATTGAACAGTAGTAAATCCTATCTTTTATATCTTTTTCTTTTATGGCTCCAAATGCTGAAAATCTGTTTCTAATCTTTTTACAAATGGTCCATGAGGCAGATGCTTCAAAATTTTGGTTGACTATTACCAACTCTACTGTTCCCCGGAGACCAAGCTCCTAATTTATAGTACATACGATGGCTGGACTAGTGTTTGTGTAGGAAACGCTGGCTGGTAATATAATTTTAATCTCATGTGAAGGGGGGGGGGGGGTGGCAGGGGGCAAATTATTTTTAACTGGGACAAAAACTTGTAAACAAAAATGTACCAATTAAGAATTCTAAGTTGATGTTTTAGTGCAGGGTGGGACAATTAATTTTCCCAAAGGACCACATGAGAGACCATTGCTGTTGCGGAGGGCCGAACCAATAGGTTGAAATTAATTCTGCTCAATATTATTACAATTAATAATAATAATAATAATAATAATAATGTCATCACTTAATATTGAGCAGAATTAAGTATGCTGACATCTCACTTTATACTATGTGAGCCCACACACAGCCTCCTACATACAGTATGAGCCCCCACATAGCCTCATATATTCAGTATGAGCCCCCACATAGCCTCATATATTCAGTATGAGCCCTCACATAGCCTCATATATATTCAGTATGAGCCCCCATATAGCCTTCTATATACAGTGTGAGCCTCCACATAGCCTCCTATATACAGTATCAGCCCCCCATATAGCTTCCATATATAAAGTGTGAGCCCCGCATAGCCTCCATATATATACTGTGAACCTCATATAGCCTCCATATATACAGGGTGAACACAATATAGCCTCCTACATACAGTGTGTGCCCCACATAGCCTCACTATATACAGTATGAACCTTCACATAACTTCCATATAGTGTGAGCCCCACATAGCCTCCATATATACAATGTAAGCCCCACATAGGCTCCTATATACATATACAGTGGGGGACATAAGTATTTGATCCCTTGCTGATTTTGTAAGTTTGCCCACTGACAAAGACATGAACAGTCTATAATTTGAAGGGTGTGTTAATTTTAAAATTGAGAGATAGCTTTGTGCAGGTCTATGATCTTATGATCTTGTCCCTGACATCCTTAGAAAGCTCTTAGAAAGCCCATGTTGTAGAGGTTAGTCTGACTGATTAATTGAGTTTGTGGACAGGAGTCTTTTATAAAGGTGACTATGTAAGACAACTGTCTTTAATGCAGGTAATTAATTGATTAGGAGCGTCTAACTGGTCTGTAGCAGCCAAAACTCCTAATGGTTGGTAGGGGATCAAATACTTATTTCTCACTGCAAAATACAAATAAATCTATATAATTTATACAATGTGATTTTCTGGATTTTATTTTTGATATTCTATCTCTCATTGGCAAAATTAACCTACCCTTCAAATTATAGACTGTTCATGTCTTTGTCAGTGGGCAAACTTACCAAATCAGTAAGGGATCAAATACTTCTTTCCCTCACTGTAAATATCCCATACTGTCTCCTGTGCGCTAACGTCATCACGTCTGCCGTCTCACACGCTGATTGGTGGAAGATGAAGCCGGTGGCCCCGTCCTCCACTAGTGTATTCACTGCTGTCTGTATCCCAAGGATGTAGATAGCAGTGACAGTGGGCGGCAGATGGACAGCGAGCGGCGTAGGGCATGGTGTGGCCCATTGTTTCAGCCTTTCAGCTATCTCTGTCCACGGATCATACTGGAACAGCCATAAAAAACCTAAAGAGATGAACTGGAGTATGAGTTGGTGTGCATGCAGCGTGTAAGCGCATGTTCACACTGGAAAGTAAACAGACTAAATCCAAGATAAAAACATAATATGCTTATGTTTTTATCTTGGGTTTTGTCTGTTTAGTGGCCAGTGTGAACATGCGCTTACATGCGGCATGCACACCAACTCATACTCCAGTTCATCTCTTTAGGTTTTTTTTTTCAGTTTGTTTGCACCCTGTGCATATAAAGGTGTGGCCTGCCCTTAATTTGAGCTTTAACTATGGTTAACTATGGCATGTCACTTGACAAATGGTAAGATTTTAATATTAAAGGATGGAACTGTCTCTAATAGGGTCACCTTGACGTGGTGGGATGACTTTTACATTTTTTTTCTATCAAAATGATGTTAACTAAGCACCCTGTATTATTTTTTATGTACCATTGCTGTTTATTTACTGCAAGATATTTGCTTATTATATTTTTATCTTTGGTTTGGTTTGTGATTTTATATATATATATATATATACAGTTAGGTCCATATATATTTGGACAGAGACAACATTTTTCCAATTTTGGTTATAAACATTACCACAATGAATTTTAAACAAAACAATTCAGATGCAGTTGAAGTTCAGACTTTCAGCTTTCATTTGAGGGTATCCACATTAAAATTGGATGAAGAGTTTAGGAGTTTCAACTCCTTAACATGTGCCACCCTGTTTTTAAAGGGACCAAAAGTAATTGGACAGATTCAATAATTTTAAATAAAATGTTCATTTTTAGTACTTGGTTGAAAACCCTCTGTTGGCAATGACTGCCTGAAGTCTTGAACTCATGGACATCACCAGACGCTGTGTTTCCTCCTTTTTGATGCTCTGTCAGGCCTTCACTGCGGTGGTTTTCAGTTGCTGTTTGTTTGTGGGCCTTTCTGTCTGAAGTTTAGTCTTTAACAAGTGAAATGCATGCTCAATTGGGTTGAGATCAGGTGACTGACTTGGCCATTCAAGAATATTCCACTTCTTTGCTTTAATAAACTCCTGGGTTGCTTTGGCTTTATGTTTTGGGTCATTGTCCATCTGTAGTATGAAACGACGACCAATCAGTTTGGCTGCATTTGGCTGGATCTGAGCACACAGTATGTCTCTGAATACCTCAGAATTAATTCGGCTGCTTCTGTCCTGTGTCACATCATCAATAAACACTAGTGACCCAGTGCCACTGGCAGCCATGCATGCTCAAGCCATCACACTGCCTCCGCCGTGTTTTACAGATGATGTGGTATGCTTTGGATCATTAGCTGTACCACGCCTTTGCCATGCTTTTCTCTTTCCATCATTCTGGTAGAGGTTGATCTTGGTTTCATCTGTCCAAAGAATGTTCCTCCAGAACTGTGCTGGCTTTTTTAGATGTTTTTTAGCAAAGTCCAGTCTAGCCTTTTTATTCTTGATGCTTATGAGTGGCTTGCACCGTGCAGTGAACCCTCTGTATTTACTTTCATGCAGTCTTCTCTTTATGGTAGATTTGGATATTGATACGCCGACCTCCTGGAGAGTGTTGTTCACTTGGTTGGCTGTTGTGAAGGGGTTTCTCCTCACCATGGAGATTATTCTGCGATCATCCACCACTGTTGTCTTCCGTGGGCGCCCAGGTCTTTTTGCATTGATGAGTTCACCAGTGCTTTCTTTCTTTCTCAGGATGTACCAAACTGTAGATTTTGCCACTCCTAATATTGTAGCAATTTCTCGGATGGGTTTTTTCTGTTTTCGCAGCTTAAGGATGGCTTGTTTCACCTGCATGGAGTACTCCTTTGACCGCATGTTTACTTCACAGCAAAACCTTCCAAATGCAAACACCACACCTCAAATCAACTCCAGGCCCTCTATCTGCTTAATTGAGAATGGCATAACGAAGGGATTGCCCACACCTGCAAATGAAATAGCCTTGGAGTCAATTGTCCAATTACTTTTGGTCCCTTTAAAAACAGGGTGGCACATGTTAAAGAGTTGAAACTCCTAAACCCTTCATCCGATTTTAATGTGGATACCCTCAAATGAAAGCTGAAAGTCTGAACTTCAACTGCATCTGAATTGTTTTGTTTAAAATTCATTGTGGTAATGTCTGTAACCAAAATTAGAAAAATGTTGTCTCTGTCCAAATATATATGGACCTAACTGTATATATATATATATATATATATATATATATATATATATATACACACTAGATGGTAGCCCGACTCTAACGCATCGGGTATTCTAGAATATGTATGTAGTATATTTATGAAGATTTTAGAATAACACATTGAATACACAGGGGGAGGACGTGATTGCTGTGCGTGGGTACTGTGACTTGCCACTGTGGTAGGTATGTGATCTTTTGATCCATGTTTATATGGTCACAGGTACCGCTGATAGATGTTTATATATACTAAATACGATCAGGACTTTTTATGTGGATCCTGTATCCCCGTGGTCCACAATATTATCCATGCACCTCAATCTGGTCCCTTTTTGACATGTGTGTGCGGGTTTGTATAGGGGATGTTTTTCCTGCCATGCTGTTTACTTGTGTTTTTATCTTTCAATAAAGGTCTTTTTTATATTTGCAATAATTGGACGGTGTTGACTGCGTCTTTGGTGCTTTGTTTTTGTCCCACGTAGTATATTGCACAGACCAAAGCACAGATTTCCACTGGTCTAATGTCCATTCCTTGTGTTCTTTAGCCCAAATAAGTCTTTTCTGCTTGTTGCCTGTCCTTAGCAGTGATGGTTTTTGCAACTGCACTTGGGGACACTTTCAAAGTTTTCCCAATTTTTCGGACTGACTGACCTTCATTTCTTAAAGTAATGATGGCCACTCGTTTTTCTTTACTTAGCTGCTTTTTTCTTGCCATAATACAAATAATACAAATTCTAACAGTCTATTCAGTAGAACTATCAGCTGTGTATCCACCAGACTTCCGCACAACACAACTGATGGTCCCAACCCCATTTATAAGGCAAGAAATCCCACTTATTAAACCTGACAGGGCACACCTGTGAAGTGAAAACCATTCCCGGTGACTACCTCTTGAAGCTCATCAAGAGAATGCCAAGAGTGTGCAAAGCAGTCATCAAAGCAAAAGGTGGCTACTTTGAAGAACCTAGAATATAAAACATATTTTCAGTTGTTTCATACTTTTTTTGTTAAGTATATAATTCCACATGTGTTAATTCATAGGTTTGATGCCTTCAGTGTGAATTTACAATTTTCATAGTCATGAAAATACAAAGAAATCTTTAAATGAGAGGGTGTGTCCAAACTTTTGGTCTGTACTGTGTATATATACACTCACCGGCCACTTTATTAGGTACACCTGTCCAGCTTCTTGTTAACACTTAATTTCTAATCAGCCAATCACATGGCGGCAACTCAGTGCATTTAGGCATGTAGACATGGTCAAGACAATCTCCTGCAGTTCAAACCGAGCATTAGTATGGGGAAGAAAGGTGATTTGAGTGCCTTTGAACGTGGCATGGTTGTTGGTGCCAGAAGGGCTGGTCTGAGTATTTCAGAAACTGCTGATCTACTGGGATTTTCACGCACAACCATCTCTAGGGTTTACAGAGAATGGTCCGAAAAAGAAAAAAAATCCAGTGAGCGGCAGTTCTGTGGGCGGAAATGCCTTGTTGATGCCAGAGGTCAGAGGAGAATGGGCAGACTGGTTCGAGCTGATAGAAAGGCAACAGTGACTCAAATCGCCACCCGTTACAACCAAGGTAGGCCTAAGAGCATCTCTGAACGCACAGTGCGTCGAACTTTGAGACAGATGGGCTACAGCAGCAGAAGACCACACCGGGTACCACTCCTTTCAGCTAAGAACAGGAAACTGAGGCTACAATTTGTACAAGCTCATCGAAATTGGACAGTAGAAGATTGGAAAAACGTTGCTTGGTCTGATGAGTCTCGATTTCTGCTGCGACATTCGGATGGTAGGGTCAGAATTTGGCGTAAACAACATGAAAGCATGGATCCATCCTGCCTTGTATGGAGCATCTTTGGGATGTGCAGCCGACAAATCTGCGGCAACTGTGTGATGCCATCATGTCAATATGGACCAAAATCTCTGAGGAATGCTTCCAGCACCTTGTTGAATCTATGCCACGAAGAATTGAGGCAGTTCTGAAGGCAAAAGGGGGTCCAACCCGTTACTAGCATGGTGTACCTAATAAAGTGGCCGGTGAGTGTATATATATATAAAATCACATTACATTTTTCCAAATGCCTTTCATATTGCTCCGTAACAAGGTGTCCTTTTGGAGTAAGTTGATCCCAGCAGTTAATGGCTTTTATAACAATTTGACAACTCGTAGGTGTCTCTTTGCCACAAAGTATGTTCCATGACTTAATCTCCTCCAGGGCCTTACTCATATGATCCCTTAACTTCTGGCAAATATACGAAGAACTCTTGAAAAAAAAGGACAAGAGTTGCACTAGATGAGAAGACATTCGCAGGCAATGTGCACCCCTGCATTTCCTAAATGAGAGCTATCTCAGGAAATCATGAAACTGAGGAAATTGAGGCGTTAGGTCAGTAGTGCTGCCCAAGATATCCGGTTTTAGCATTTTGGAGAAAAAAAATTGGAAACTACTAAATTTTCAAGTAAGGTATGCTTACTAATGAAAGATCTTTCAAAGTTTACTTAACAGGTGATTAAACAGGAAGCTGCTTTGCTGCACAACTTTTGGAGCTTGAGCTTTTGCTTCTTGTTGGTTACGCTGCAAAGAGGATAGATAATATAAGTAGCAATTAGTTTGCCCACTCCTGAGGCTCAAAGTGCAGTGGTGTTTTAGATCAGCGAAACAGACCTTACAGCTCAACTGCTCCATCATGTAGTTAACTTCAAATTTTATTTGTAACTTGCTTCTTTCCCAAAAATATGTTCTTCAGCTCAGTCACAACATTAGCTTTATCTCTGTTACTGGAGCTTCTCTATCTCTAACCTTGATAGTGGCATTCTGTTTTCAAGTAACTTGTAAGTAAAAAGCGAGGAGTAGATAGAACTGGTCAAGGTTAGAATTTTCCTATAATTAAGGTAATGAAAAACTGTCAGAGATGCACAGTCTCTTTCATTGACGTACATTTCTTCTGCATTTTTTCCTGCAAAGAGGCCTTACAGATGTAGCTGACCGAAGTTTGTCATTAAGCTAGACTAACTCATTCATCATCTGTCATGTCTATAGAGCACAATGGGCACATTTCCCTTACGTTGCCAAAAATGTCAGCGCCTTATATCTAGATGGTTTAATTTTGCAGCTACAGCCATTCACCTAACCAATAATTGGTGATGTAATATCCTCATTGCCCCTATATAAACCAATCTGCAGCAAATGTATGGAGATGTCGATGTCTCCTAAAGAGACAGCAGTGACTTAAATGTGCAATAAATAACCACCAAGTCCAGCAATTTCTTACAATCCCATAGACAATGGATGGAACAGAGGTTGAGCATTCGCAAGTCTGCTCCATTCGAGATGGGGCCTCGCATTCTCTGGTTTGCTGGGGGAATATCTCTTTAACCAATAGATTCAGGGTATACTCTTTTGGATAGTGGAGGCTTTATTCAGATTAGTTTTTGTTAATCTGTTTTTTTTTTTTTTTCCGTGTGTTGTAATGGCTTTAGAAGAGATCAGTAATGCTGGGTGACACCACACAGTACAAAGTAATATCCGGAAGCCATGCTAGATGTGGGAAATTCCAGTGACTAATAAATGCAGGTGTCTTTGTTTTCCAGCCACTGAATGTTGCTTAGTGTACATTAATTGTAAAAAAAAAAAAAAAAAAAAAAAAAAGTGAAATTCTCATTTCCAGGAAATGAGTATTTCTAGTGATTTTCCATGGTTTCCCTCTCTGGTACCAATATTAATTTATGCTACCAAACTGATATTCCAAACATTGAAAATGAATGTGCTTTACTTAAGATTTCCTTCCAAATTAACACCTTAATGACCAAGTGTATTTCCGTTTTTGCGTTTCCGTTTTTCCACAGCCATAACTTTTTTATTTTTCTGTCAATATGGCCATGTGAGGGCTTGTTTTTTGTGGGACAAATTTTACTTTTGAGTGACACCATTGCTTTTACTATATTGTGTACTGGAAAATGGGGGAAAAAAATCTAAGTGCGATAAAATTGCAAAAAAAAGTTTAATTACACAATTTTTTTTTTTTTTTTTTTACCATGTTCACTAAATGCTAAAACTGACCAGCCATTATGATTCCCTAGGTCATTACGAGTACGTTGATACCAAACATTTAAAGGTTCTTTTTTATTTAAGTGGTGAAAAAAAAAAAATTGAGCCATTTTCCGAGACCAATAGCATCTCCATTTTTCAGGCCCAGGGGTGGAGGCTTATCTTTAGGGCACCGAGTTGATGTTTTTCTTTATACCATTTTGGGATAGATACGATGTTTTGATCATCCGTTATTACATTTTATTGTAATGTTGCAGCCACCTAAAAAAAGGAATTCTGGCTTTTTGATTTTTTTTCTCGTTATAATGTTTATCGATCAGACTAATTCATTTTATATATTAATAGATCGGGCGTTTCTGAACTTGGCAATACCAAATGTGTATTTTTTATTGTTTTATTTTGAATGGGGCAAAAGCGGGTTAATTTGAACTTTTTATATTTTTTAAATATTTTTAAAAACTTTTTCTTTTTTACTTCAATAGTCTCCATGGGAGACTAGGAGCTTACATCATTCCATCATCTGATTGCTTGTGTATATACCATATATATATATATATATATATATATATATATATATATATATATATATATATATATATATATATATATAAAACAAACTTCCTTCTCACCCCCAATGGGAGTGGTCTTTGTTGTCCTTTCTCATTCTCAGGTCCTCTACCAGAGGCCTGGGAGTTTGAGAGTTCTGCGCAGGATCTTAGTTGTTCCCAGCATTGCGCTTTTCTGGACAGAGAGCTCAGATGTTGCTCCTGGGATCTGTTGTAGCCATTCTTCCAACTTAGGGATCACTGCTCCAAGTGCTCCTATCACCACTGGAATCACTGTTGCCTTCACCTTCCTCATCTTCTCCAGTTCTCCTTTGATGCCCTGGTATTTCTCTAGTTTCTCATATTCCTTCTTTCTGATGTGGCTATTACTTGGCACTGCCACATCTATTATCATTGCTATCTTCTGATCCTTGTCTACTATCACCATGTCTGGTTGGTTAGCCAACACCTGCTTATCCATCTGGATCTTGAAGTCCCACAGGATTTTAGCCCTTTCATTCTCCACCACGTTTTCTGGGGTCTCCCACTTGGACTTAGGGGGACTTAGCTCATATGCTGTGCAGATGTTCCTGTATACAATTCCCGCTACTTGATTGTGGCGTTTGGTATACGCTGTTCTTGCATTTTGCATCCTGCCACTATGTGTTGGACGGTTTCTGAGGTTTCTTTGCATATTCTGCACCTTGGATCTTGTCTTGTGTGGTAGATTCCTGCTTCTATGGATCTGGTACTTAGTGCTTGCTCTTGTGCCGCTATGATTAGGGCCTCTGTGCTGTCTCGGAGTCCCGCTTTCTCCAGCCATTGGTAGGATTTCTCCATGTCAGCCACCTCCATTATCTGTCGATGGTACGTCCCATGCAGCGGCTTTTTCTTGCCATGGCGCTTCATTCTCCTGTTCTTCCTTCCATATCTGTTGCTGTTGCAGCCTTTATCAATATACCATCAATACCAGAGATCGACTGCCAAGGCTCAGCAAAGAAATCTATCTATCCATCTATCTATCTATATACTGTGTATATATATATATATATATATATATATATATATATATATATGCTTATACTTTTTTTTTTTGGTGGATTCCTGGGCTGTAATTGATATGAATGGCTCTGGGGGTTTGGACAATAATTATTATATTACACATGAGCTTTTACTTGTTTCACAGATTTTTGTGAAGCTTTGTTCAGGTTGCCTTGTGATATGTGATCTGTCGATGTTTTACTAACCAATATAGTTCATGTGATCCTTCTAGACAGATGATGGTAATTATTAACTCTTTTCTCTCAAGTTGCTGCAGTTCAGCTTTCTTTAAAACCCTTTAGATGTCAATGCTATAATAGGCTCTATTATCGATGCTTCAGTTAATCAAGGATGTTCTCAGATAAAATCTTTGTGTTGTAAATTATTTTAGCTACATTTTTCACTTTACTCCCCCTCTCCCCGTCATTAATTTTTATATAGCTGTATGATAGATGTCTTGTATAATAAATAGTATTTTTTTTTTCTGTAACAGCATATTATAGTACATTACATGAATGCAAGGCAATAAACCAGCTCACCCTCCACCAGCTGCAGCAGGGTCAGGAGTCCGCGATCAGTGCTGCTGCGAGCGCTCAGTTAGATGCAGGAAAAAAAAAATTTGATCCAGCTCCTGATACGTTACACAATAAATCTTGGATTTTATCTTATTAATTTAAAAAGGAAATATCCAAAAAACATTTGCCAAAGGATATTTGGAAATAAGGAGGGAGGGAAACATGGGAGGCAAAAAAGACATATATTCACCATACGTGTTTCGAACAGGACATGTTCTTAGACTTGGTGTGAATGAAGTCTAAGAACATCTCCTGTTTGAAACGAGTATGATGAATATATGTCCTTTTTCCTCCCATGCCCCCCCCCCCCCCTTTTTTTTTGTTTCCAAATATCCTTTGGCAAACGTTTTTTGGATATTTCCTTTTTAAATGAATAAGAATAAATCTTGGATTTTATCTGTAATGTATCAGGAGCTGGATAAAAAAAAATTATTTCCTGTGTAGTACGCTACATACAGCTTCATACCATTATGTTTTGGGGCAGAAGGTTTAAAGAGGACTACCATTCCATTACAGAGAAATTGGACTTTTTATTTAGAGGACCAAATGTGCTAATTTTTATTGTGTTAACCAGGGGGAGCGTTGCTCACAAAGTTCTCGAGGACTGCATCTTTAGGCTATTCTAAATAATTACCCTGTCAAAACCTCCAGTCACAGAGGCAATAAAGCAGCCCCAAAACATTATGGATCCTTCACCTGTGTTTACTGTAAGTAGAGGGCATTTTTTTTTAATTTACTGGTAGGCATTGCCCAAAACTTCTAGCTTTGTTTCATATGTCCAAAGCACCTTTTCCCAAATAATTTGAGACTTTTTTTATGTAACTTTTGACAAAGTTCAGTTGCTCTTTTTTATTTTTTTCTATAACCATTGAGGTAATTTTAAGTCTTCAACCATAGAGCTCTGTTTTTTTTCACGTGTGGTGCGGTTTGAAATCATCACTCTCTATGCCTGTATCTCAGCTTGAATATCCAAAAATAACCCGGCACTCAAAAATCTGTGAAAAGCAACAATTACAGTTTATTATTATCCAGACATAGAACCAGTTTGTTTGTTGAACGTTTTCGGTCCCAGGTAGACCTTCTTCAGAACAGTTCAATTTATCCTGGGACCGAAAACGTTCAACAAACAAACTGGTTCTATGTCTGGATAATAATAAACTGTAATTGTTGCTTTTCACAAATTTTTGAGTGCCGGGTTATTTTTAGATATTTGTGACTGAGGGTTGGATACCCTACTCAAACCACACATCACCACACACCAAAACCCATATTTCCACAGAGTGCCGTGTTTATTTACTTTTACTTGTATCTCAGCTTGAATTTCTTTTGAAAATTTTGCGTAGTTTTTCAGCCAAATTTCAAACTTGCTTGTTTAGGATTCTCTCATCAGTTTTCCGCTTTCAATTACATTCCGTAAGGTTCCTAAGTATCAAGCTTTTTGATAACCAGCTTTTTTAATCAAACTGGTTAAGCTGAGATGCCAAAGTTTGCTTTGCTCAGATAGTTCTCTTGTCTCTACCAATGCGAACATGACAAAGACCATCTTTATTTGCTTGTTTAACTGTGGTGAACCTTTTCTTGTTTATTAGAACTAGTTCACTCAGTCTTTTTATATACCTTTTGCATGCACTTTGGGTGTTTATTAGGCTCTTATATTTCTGGAAACTAATGCACGCGCATTTTGTATACTGGTTTATTCTAACACATGCGCCATATGTCATATCTGCATCTTGCATTTCCAAAGACACTAACCACCATCATTTTCACTAGAAAAAAACCCAGAAAGATTAAATACCTTACAGTAAATAAATAAATATCATAGTGCATGAAAATAATATACGGTAGTTAGTTCACATGTTTTTTTATCAAAAAAATGCAAGAGCCATCCCACTGCCTTCTTGAGCAGGGCGACCTTGCGGGCACTGTAGGATTTTAAATAGTGATGAGCGAGTGTTCTCGTTGCTCGGGTTTTCCCGAGCACGCTCGGGTGACCTCCGAGTATTTATGATGACTGCTCAGAGATTTCGTTTTCATTGCGGCAGTTGAATGATTTACAGCTACTAGCCAGGCTGAGTACATGTGGGGGTTGCCTGGTTGCTAGGGAATCCCCACACGTAATCAAGTAGGCTAATAGCTGTAAATCATTCAGCTGCCGCGATGAAAACTTAATCTCCGAGCAGTCATAAATACTTGGAGATCACCCGAGCGTGCTCGGGAAAACCAGAGCAACGAGTACACTCGCTCATCACTAATTTTAAACCTTTACGGAGTAATGTGTTACAAATGGTTTTCTTGGTGACTGTGGTCCCAGATCATTAACAAGTTCTACCCGTGTAGTTTTAGGCTGATCTCTCACTTTCCTCATGATCAAGGATACCCCACGATTTGAGATTTTGCATGGTGCCCCAGATCGATGTCGATTGACAGTCCTTTTGTATTTCTTCCATTTTCTTACTATTGCACCAACAGTTGTCGTTTTCTCACCCAGCATCTTACTTATGGCTTTGTAGCCCATTCCAGCTTTGTGCAGGTCTATGATTTTGTCCCTGACAACCTTATAAAGCTCTTTGGTCTTGCCCATGTTGTAGAGGTTAAAGTCTGACTGATTAATTAAGTATGTGGACATGAGACTTTTATAAAGGTGATGTAAGACAGCTGTCTTTAATGCAGGTAATGACTTGTGTAAAGCTGCAGTAGCATCGTACGCAGTGAAGAAGCAGTGACCCACAAATTGAAACACAAAAGTCTCTTTTAATGTGTTTCTTCACAGTATTAAAGTCCAATTCACATAAATGCATATAACTTTGGTGGATATTATCAGTGACCAGTTTACACCGGTTCAAAGCATTACATATCACATGGCTTTAGATTTGCGGTCCCTAAACAGGCCAGACTTCCCTTGTCCAGTTTCCCTGGGCGACCGCACGCCATCTCACAGTCTCTATACGTCTCCATACACACAGCCTCATATGTTGCAGACACTACACACGCCAGCCCTCCTCTGACTAGTTCTCGTGGGTGTCCTGCATCGCTGTATCACAGTCTCTTTACAGACTCTTTACTCACACAGTTGTACACAGTTCAGGACATCCTCCGGATAGCAGCCTGGCACCATATCCACCTATTTGCAATCGTTGCACATGCTAGTCCTCTTTCGGGCACAGGACATCCACCTCCGGGCACAGGACTGTCCACATCCGACTCCTTCGGGTACAGGACATCCACCTCCGGGCACAGGACTGTCCACATCCGAGACCAGTACCATGGACGACTTGCATCTCTGTGAACGCTGCGGGTGCCAGGCTATTCAGCTGCCCTGGGTGCTGGCTCTGCTGGCCTGTGCCTCCATGCACTCTGCAGACCAGCACACACCAGACTGACACTGACGTGCACCTCGCACACCTGACACCTGACAAACCCATACCCCTTACTACAGGGTTTTTAAACACACACAAACCTGTGGCCTTCAGCCACATGGAAAACCCAGACCGGAAATCCGTGACTCTCATGCACACCTATGGACTTCATCCGTCTGCATGCACATTCTGGGGAGAACAAACAGCGCCCCCTAGCTGTATCAGAGGCCACAGCCTCACACTTGATTAGGAGCGTCTAACTGGTCTGTAGGAGCCAGAACTCTTAATGGTTGGTTGATCAAATACTTATTTCTCACTGCAAAATGCAAATAAATTTATATAATTTATACAATCTGATTTTCTGGATTTTATTTTTGATATTCTATCTCTAAATGTTAAAATTAACCTACCCTTAAAATTATAGATTGATCATGTCTTTGTCTGTGGGCAAACTTACCAAATCAGCCAGGGATCAAATACTTTTTTTCCCCACTGTATAAGGCAGAACTTTTCTCCATGTGTTTAGTTCTCTGGCAAAGCCATATGTAAAAAGTCATCTACTCTGCTCTACTATGGTATTTTCTCCTGGTCTTCACTTGTTAGGTGCAATTGTATTAGTGGATATTTAATATTTTATTTTCCAAATAATCAGGGGTTAGTTTACTTTTGTCCTTTACACCAAACTGAACAGTGATGCCATTAATCGTAGCGGGTCATGGTTTTCAATTTTGTGCCTTTGTTTCCTGCCAAATGTTTATACTCCTCAACATTGATATTACAATACCAAAAAGGAAATGCTGTGAAATTCTGAAATCACAGGATGGATGGACATGTTAATAATATGCAAATGCTGAAAAAATGGAAACAATTTTTTCAAATCGTCTTGATTCATTCAGTATTGAGTATAAGTTCAACGTGCAAAAATACACACTTAAACACCTCGGCTGCTATCAATGAGGTTATTAATGGTCATCTGAGGAATGTTCTGCCATGCTGAATGCACTTCAGCAAATCATCAAGATCCACTGCTGGCAGCTCCTTTTGTAATTGCCAACAAATGATGTCCCTGATGTGCTGGATGGAGGATAAGTCCGGAGAAGCTGCAAGCATGGGAGAATGTTTAGGCCTCATAGGCTGCTGACAGTAGCACAAGCAACACAAAGACTGGTAAAGTCGTGTTGGAAAATGGCTCCTGGGACACTTTAGAGAAATGGCCGCGTCACTTGTATCAAGACCAAATCAATGTAATGCCAATTAGTAAGTGCATTTGAAATGAAGACTAAAGGGGTCTGGCTACTGTAGCTTATGCCATCCCTCATCCTACTCCTGGGAGTAGGATCGGTGTGATGTTCCTTCATGAAAGCCTCTTCATAGTTTTGCACACGTGGTATCGTCAGATTTAAAGAATGTTGGGTAGTGATCATTTCTTTACTGCAAGTGAAATCCTAAGGTGTCAGTCGGTGTCTATACAAACTATCAGAAGTCGTTAACATGAAATTGGGCTTTGAGCTGGAAGTCCAGCTCCATTGACCTTGTGCCACCGCTCAGGCTATCGTGGTGCAGAGCAAGACCACAATGGAGACTGCAATGGAGGCTTATCCTCTTTAGCAATGAGTTCTGTTTTTCTCCTAGACACCAAAGTCAGAGATTGGTCTGGAAACCACATGAATAATGCCATGGAGATGCCTTCCTGAGGGAACATGAAGGTATAGTGTCCCAAGAACAGTTTTTCAACTAAATGCCAAGCTGTATGTTGTTTGTGCTACTGTGAGCAGCCTATGCGGCCTAAATATGCTCACATGCCTGCAGCGTCTCTGGATTTGTGTCCTATCAAGCACATCTGAGACTTCATTGGTCTGCAATTGCACAGAGAGCTGCCAGCAGCGGATCTTGATTTTCCCAAGTTCATATATAGCTGCAGAACATTAAAAAAAACTCCTTGAAAGCATATCAAGACATGTTAACAGATATTGAAGATTATTATCTTACCTGCATGTTTTCTGCAAGAAACTGCATAACTACAAATTCTTCTCTGGTTATAGAACTTTTGCTGTTTTTTATGCAGTTTCCCTGCTATTTAATGTGCTTTTAGTGCAGATGTGAAGCAGCATTTTTTTTAATGCATTTATACATTTACAATCTTCAACAGTTTTCACTAAACACGTTATTTTAGGAGACATTTTACATTCTGTACCTAATATACATAAGCCCTTAATGTTGACCTCTACTGTATTCTAGGGTTATTTTTCATCATTTTGATGAGGTTGGATAAGCACCTGTGATGCAGTGACCCTTGTTACAGCTAGGGGGCGATGCTTGTTCTCCTCAGAATATGCAAGGAGGCATATTGAGGCCATGGGAATGCATGTCAGTAGTAGGCATGATTGTAAATGGCCGGTATGTGTCGCAGAGGGAGTCTGCGCTATAAGCCTGAAGTAATTTTGTTCTGGGATCTGTAGTTACACAAGTGTTTGTTTACTTTAAATGGAGGCTTATAGGGTTAGTTAGAGAGCTGGGTGAGTATATAAGGTGACCATGGTGGTCACATGTTGGAGAATGTATGGACCTGATTGGTCTGTGTGAAGGGTCCTGGAAGGCCTCTGTGTTTGGAGGTCCTGGGAGTTGGACCGGATCCCTGAAGAGCACATGGGGAGGCCTTGGACCCGGGGACCTGTGTGTTGGACAGTCTCAAGTGGGCACAGACATCCTGAATAGCGCACAGAGAGGCCGTGTTTGCAGAGTCCGTGATGGCACTGCGTTTGGGGGAGCTACAGCCCATCTGAGGATCTGGACTGTCAGGTGGCCTAGTGAGCAAAGCATTGTCCGGCACGGTGATCCCAGTTTGGCAGCTTCCCTGGGAGAGAGAGTACTGACAGGAGTCAGCGTGTGGAGCAGGAGCTCCTGGAAGGTAACCCAAAGTATGGGGAACTGTGCGGTCTCCTGTGGTAACTGGATGGAGTAAGGTCCAGCATGTTTAGAGACTGCAACCTAATGTTGGTGCCTGTTGTGTTCCATGGACATTAATGAACCGTTCAGCGTGCGGTTGCCCACGATAACTGGACATAGAGGTCCGCCGTGTTTAGTGACTGCGTTTCAAAGCCGTATACTTCGGAGTGCTAATAACTATATGTCTGTAATGGGTAACATGGACTATAGTGGTTTATGCTGAGTGTATAATAAACCACATGGACTGTTTAAGTGAAAAACAGTGCCTGTCTACGTTTATCCCATTGTCAAAC
Source organism: Ranitomeya variabilis (assembly GCF_051348905.1). NCBI lineage: Eukaryota > Metazoa > Chordata > Amphibia > Anura > Dendrobatidae > Ranitomeya > Ranitomeya variabilis. The sequence continues at coordinate 448,089,214 of NC_135233.1, forward strand.
GAGTATTCCCCAACCCGCTAGTGATCGCGGCATTACACACCATAAATATGTTGTTAATGTGCACGTTGGTGAAACTCAATATGTTGTGTATGATAATGTTGTATATGCCTGGTAAACTACATGCTAAAATAGGTTTTTCATTATTTAAAAGTATATTACATTTTTTTAATTCACATTAAGATTGTATTATTTAAATTTACACTACCTAGTATAGTAGCTTTGTTACTTCTAATGGTGTATGCATGTCTGAAATAATCTCAATATTTATTATGTGCCAGGAGAGACGTTCTCCCATTTTGTTATGATCATATTTGGGAGTAGGAAAAGCAACTTCCTTAATAGAGATATTTATTTCAGTATGTTCATCTCTAGCTACGGGATGTACTTTTTCTATCCCTTTCTGAGTTATAACAGGATCTGAATTGTTTCCAAAAGCTCTTAATCCATTCAGTGTACATTGTAAAACTGTGTGTCATCCTTTTCGACTGCGTGTTTTGGTGCAGATCAGACAAACGCCGAGCAGGGAGTTGCTTCAAAAACAATTCTGTTTCTTTGCAGACTTACATTTCTATTGGTCCACTCCTGTTTGCTTCTGCACAGACCTAGAAGTCGACGGCTTTGCTTTGTATAGGATGAAGTTTTACAAGTGATGGTAGGAGTACAACCAGAACATAGTTACACATATTGAAAAAAAGTAAATATCAAGTGCAACCTTTCTTGGACATGAGATAAATATCTTGTTTTTGGCACTGCGATTTTCTACCTCGCAATAAAGCAGCCTATAATTTGATTGCTCTTACTCAAAATACATTGTCCAACTGTTGATGGAGGCTTGAGCGTGGGTTATTTTTTGTAGTGCTTCTGATTTCATTTTTAAAAGGGTTGTCCAGGACTTTAACATTGAAGGCCGAGCCTTAATATAGGTTTGATCAGTGGGCAGTGCGACACCCAAAAGCCTAACAATCAGCTGTCCCCGATTTCGGCGCCGATTGGAACTGCTCAGTTACGGAACTGAACAACACAGTTCGATTTACGGAATAGTGGCTGCGGATGGACATTACACATAAACACCTTATTTATTTGAATAGGGAGTGAATGTGCAGTATCTGGCCTTGACCACTATACAACCAACGGAGCTGTGCAGCTCTGTAAATGAGCAGTTTCAGGTCACCGGAACCAGGAACAGCAGATTGGTGGGGGTGCATCCTCTCCGAACAAATATTGCACCCCCACCGAACAAATATTGATGACCTATCCTAAAGATACGCCTACAATATTAAAGTCCCCGACAAACCCTTTAAAAGGGATTTTTAACCCTGTAGGTTTTTTAATTTATTTGTTAAGCATGCAGAATGGTTTGATAAAGTGATTAAAAAACAAACAAAAATAAACTGGTTGAAAAATCCCCCAATCCCTCTCCACTCCACTTCTAGTACTTCACTGATCCCTTGCAGGTTAATGTGTTGACTCTTCTGACTGGGAAAGGCCACATATGTAAGGCATTGGTCACCCTTGTGCCCAGTCTATCCCAGCTGGAAGAAGCACCAAAGAGACTGGTGAAGGACCCGGGCAGCAATGGCATAGGAAGAGAGGGAGGTTGGTGGAGCAGTATGCTTTTTATGACTTTATTAGATAAAATTCAGATGTCTGTCCAATGCTGTCCAAATACAGACCATGATGAACGGACTGGCTGAAGGTCTCCCGACCCAAACTCTACATCCTCATCATTAGCCTATATGAGTTTGTTGAGTTCAGGTCAGAAGACCCGGGCCAGTCCGTATGTTACAGTCTGTAAATGACATGCTCCATTGTGCAAAAAAAATGCAAAGCATAAAATCCTGATGACAAAAAAAACCAAACTGTCTGCATAAGATTTCTGAAATGTCAGACTTTTCTGGTACTGTAAAAAGCTCCTGAAAATTTGCATCAAAAAAGGCCTAGTGTGAACTTAGCCATAGACCATGCTGCATGGTCTGAGTTAAAAAATCTCTTTGCCAATCAAGCTAAAGCTGCGGTCCATAGTTTCATAGTTGTAATTTGTGTTGCATAAAAATGTGTGGACTGCAGCTATCACTTCACTAAAATCACTGTAAAAATATAAGAAATATACAGCACTCCATCGATACAAGAGGGCCTGAGTAGGAGTCCAGTCCGTATATATAGAAAGGGAAAAACTTGACTCTGTTTGCAGTGAACAAAAATTTTTTTTCGGGGATTGCCATTAAAAATGTTTTTCCATTCACTCTAAACTGGTTTTCCCTTTCTACTTCACTAAAATTAATCAGTAGCATGAGGGATGTATTTTCATGTGGCATTTGCATGGTTCTATTGTGCCATGTGGCAAAACAATCCATGATTCCAGTGCATGTCTTTATGTAAAGCACATAAAATCATGGACAGGCAGTCCATGTGAAACACAGAACTTTCATGTGCTTCGCTTTAACCTGCTGCAAGCCCATTTTGCTGCTCATGAAAGTATCACCCTTCGCCAATGTCCCATGTTTTAGAACAGTCCTTTTATTGAGCCTAGCCTAACCCTGCAAAAGAGCTGTAGGCACGAGATAAGAGATGTTTAACCCCTTCATGACCTTGGGATTTTCCATTTTTCCATGTTAGTTTTTCACTCCCCTCCTTCCCAGAGCCATAACTTTTTTATTTTTCCGTCAATTTGGCCATGTGAGGGCTTATTTTTTGCGGAACGAGTTGTACTTTTGAATGACATCATTGGTTTTACCATGTCGTGTACTAGAAAACGGGAAAAAAATTCCAAGTGCTGTGAAATTGCAAAAAAAGTACAGTTCAACACTTGTTTTCTGCTTGGCTTTTTTGCTAGGTTCACTAAATGCTAAAACTGACCTGCCATTATGATTCTCCAGGTCATTACGAGTTCATAGACACCTAACATGCCTAGGTTATTTTTTATCTAAGTGGTGAAAAAAAATTCCAAGCTTTGCTAAAAAAACAAACAAAAAAAATTGTGCCATTTTCCGATACTCGTAACGTCTCCATTTTTCATGATCTGGGGTCAGTTGAGGGCTTATTTTTTGCGTGCCGAGCTGGCGTTTTTAATGATACAATTTCGGTGCAGATACGTTCTTTTGATCGCCCGTTATTGCATTTTAATGCAATGTTGCGGCGACCAAAAAAATGTTATATGAAAAAATGGCAAAAATTTTAATGCACAATTTGTATAAAAATGCAGAGCAATGTTCTTGAATTGAAAAGATTGCAAAGTTTAAAAAAAAAAAAAATAAATAAAGGTTGTGATATGAAAAAAAAAGCACCACCAAATATTGTAAAAAAACAAACAAACATGCAATACAAGTATCCATTCCTGATTTGAACAATGGATAGTTTTTTAGATGATGGCTTCCCTTTAAACTCGCCTTGTTGTATTAATTTAGCAGTAGCATTAATACAAAAAATGAAGTCTGATACTGGGAAAAAAAACAGCGTTCTCGCAAGTGTTGCGAAAGTGACCCCTCCAGTTCAAAATTGTCTTTCTTTAGTGTGAAGTATCTTGGTAAGACTGTCATACCAGCTTGTTTTGAGCATTTTGCTTTTATGTTCCACCCCATTATCCACAGTGCTAAGATATCAGTTGACATTTTATGAATATTAAGTCATAAGATGAAACAGAACCTGTGAGGAAGCAGAAATATAACCTGTCAGTCGCCCTCATTTGCGACGGATTTTTATTTATTTTTTGTTTTGAGATTAACATAGAAATGCTTTTATGTACTTATCTCACATCATTTACATTGCATTGTCTTCCTATGGCATCCAAGGCTGTAATTCCTTTCTACAGGAAAACAATGATGAATGCACGAATGATTAATTATGTCGGATAATAAGAATATTTTATAATCTACAGGTGAATACCAGTCATTCTTGTCTGGGCAGGCAGCACATACAGTTTAATAACACACCCAATTAATGCAAAAGGAGTTTGGTTGTAACAATACTGGTTTTGAAATTTGTAATGAACTTTCTTTTAACTTATGCTGGGTGTAAACTTACACCTGTATTATGCTTTTTATGTTTGTGTTACCAGGAAAGACAATTTTTGGACAATATTCCAAACACATTTAGGCTATGTTCACACGTTCAGGATTTCCATCCTTTTTTTTTCCTGACTGAAACTGCAGGTCTCTGCAGAAAACGCAGGTGCGTTTTTTGGTGCGTTTTTGGTGCGTTTTTGGTGCGTTTTTTAGTGCGTTTTTTAGTGCGTTTTTTGATGCAGTTTTGTCTGCAGATTGTCTGTGTTTGACAGAAATAAAGTTTACTGCAGTGGGGGGGGGGAAAAAAAAAAAAAGAAATGATGTCATTTCCTTGTCCAACCCTTTTCTTCTTCCATCCTCCATTTTGGGACTAAACACCAAAATGAGTGGACGTGTTTTGAATGACAGCGCTCCGCGTTTTGCGCCGCATGCGTCACTGCAGCGCACGCATCCGGGCGCAGAGGACGCAGCAAGTTGCATTTTTGCTGCGTCCAAAATCAATCAAAAAAAGGACGCATGCGGTGCAAAACGCAGCGTTGTGCATGCGTTTTGCTGCGTTTTACTTTGCGTTGTGTGTTGCGGCGCCGACGCTGCGGCGCACAACGCAAATGTGAACATAGCCTAAGTGCCACGTGCCACGTATTTCAGTGCCACGTATTTCAGTGCCACGTGCCACGTATTTAAGTGCCACGTGCCACGTATTTAAGTGCCACGTGCCACGTATTTAAGTGCCACGTGCCACGTATTTAAGTGCCACGTGCCACGTATTTCAGTGCCACGTATTTCAGTGCCACGTGCCACGTATTTCAGTGCCACGTATTTCAGTGCCACGTGCCACGTATTTCAGTGCCACGTGCCACGTATTTCAGTGCCACAATTTAAGTGCCACGTGCCACGTATTTCAGTGCCACGTATTTCAGTGCCACGTGCCACGTATTTCAGTGCCACGTATCACGTATAAGTGACACGTGCCACGTATTTAAGTGACACGTATCACGTATTTAAGTGACACGTATCACGTATAAGTGACACGTGTCACGTATTTAAGTGACACGTATCACATATAAGTGACACGTGTCACGTATTTAAGTGACACGTATCACGTATAAGTGACACGTGTCACGTATTTAAGTGCCACGTATCCCACGAAGATTTTCCATGGAGAACAGACACATCCAGAGATATGTCTGCTCTCCACGGCTGCAGCAACACACTGACAGGAGCCATAGTTCCTGTCGGTGTGTCACTGCGCATGCGCGAGCGAGTTAACCGGCGGTCATTGACCCCGGCTCTCTCGCTTAACGGCAGTGCTGCGTGGGAAAGTTCAACGCAGCTGTACTGCCGTTAACCGAGACGCCGGAGTCATTGAACTCCGGAACAGTACGCGATACACTGCTAGGAGCTTAGCTCCTGGCAGTGTATCGCCGGAGAGCAGCCGATCGGCGTGGGACACTCGTTTTATGGATTCTGCGGACAGGGAGTATGGATTTGATTTTTTATTTTGTGATTTTTTCCTGGAGGATCGAGGGCTTCGCCTACAAGTGTGCTGTTGGTGAGTATATACTCTATGTTATGTGTTGTATGTACTGTGTGTCATGTATGTGTATTGTGTGTGTTTTGTGTAACTTTACCATTGTGCTAAGTCGCTGGACACAGGGACAACTCTCCCATCCTAATACCGGATGGGAGTAGTAGTCCCATACGGCGACTTGGCACAATGGAGGCACTATCGTCGCATGGGGACACACAGACATACCAGATCAATCAGACGCCCGACATCGATCCCCATGCGACGGTATGCCTCCATGATGACAGTCTTCAGGAACGACACTCCGCCCACGCACTTCCGGCCCCGCACTTCCGCCGGCTTCCCCGCACTTCCTGCAGCTGCGGTTCTGCACATCAAACCGCAGTAAAACCCGCAGATATATTTTTGATCTGCGTGTTTTACTGCGATTTTGACCTCACAATGGAGGTCTATGGGTGCAGAACCGCTGCGGTTCAGGAAGAAGAATTGACATGCTCCTTCTTTTTTCCGGGAGCTATTCAGCGCGGCTTTTTTTTTAAATTTCCGGACCATGTGCACAGTGTGTCCTGTTTTCCATAGGGTACAGTGTACTGTACCCTGCATGGAAAACAGCTGCGGAACCGCAGCGGCAAAACCGCCGCGGTTCCGCAGTAAAAAACGCACTGTGTGAACATGGCCTTACATTGCAAAAGATGTTAATCAGCAATGTTTACCAGTTGGAACTTTTGCTGTTTATAATAATGCAATATTGTATCAATATACTGTTGTCTTGAAATGCACTGTAGAACTACATTCATAATTCACGGGTCCTAGGAGTATAATACTGATGTAACACAGGATCAGTACACGATCAGTAATGTAATGTATGTACACAGTGACTGCACCAGCAGAATAGTGAGTGCAGCTCTGGAGTATAATACAGGATGTAACTCAGGATCAGTAATGTAATGTATGTACACAGTGACTGCACCACCAGCAGAATAGTGAGCGCAGCTCTGGAGTATAATACAGGATGTAACTCAGGATCAGTACAGCATCAGTAATGTAATGTATGTACACAGTGACTGCACCAGCAGAATAGTGAGTGCAGCTCTGGAGAATAATACAGGATGTAACACAGGATCAGTACAGGATCAGTAATGTAATGTAATTTATGTACACAGTGACTGCACCAGCAGAATAGTGAGTGCAGCTCTGGAGTATAATACAGGATGTAACTCATTATCAGTAATGTAATGTATGTACACAGCGACTGAACCAGCAGAATAGTGAGTGCAGCTCTGGGATATAATACAGTAAGTAACTCAGGATCAGTAATGTAATGTATGTACACAGTGACTGCACCAGCAGAATAGTGAGTGCAGCTCTGGAGCATAATACGAGATATAACGGAGTTTCAGTACAGGACAAGTAATGTATTCACAGAGTGACTCTGTAAAATCAGGAGGGTGGAGCCAAAGTTCTTCTACCTCCTTTTGGTCAGAGACCACTATGGAACACTTATGCAATTGCTGACAGATCCATCTCTGACTAGTCAAATGTGGTGTGCCAACTTGCGTCACCACCTGTACTTTGACTCAACTTCCACTTACTGTACTCTAGTGAGGCCTCCTTCACTTGCTCACATGGTTGCACTTTGTACCTACTATGTTACACATTCCTAACTCTTTCTTTGACAGTCCTATAAGATCAACTACCCACTTAGTTTGATCACTAATGGTCAATCCTATCTTGGCTCTTGCACTTCAGGTGCTGACTTGATCTATCTGACTGCTTCCCGTCAGTCTGACGTCATCTCGTGTCCTTCTGTTGCCCACTACTCAGTACAGTTCCCAAAGTTTTATGGCTGAAATCTCTTGCCGGAAAGCTTTGCTGTTCCATTAAGATGTCACTTCCATCTCGAGGGATAGAGGAGTCTCTGACTTCCTTTATCACTAAAACTGCTCATCTGTCTGTATGTAGTTTCCCATGTGGTAACCCTCTTTTTATTCTTGGTCTTCTCTCCCCCTGTCCACTAGCTACTCCACCACAGATTTCCATGCCACCATGTCACAGTCCTTTACATCACATCATGGCTATTAACCCCGTAGAACCTCAAAGTGATCCAGCACCTTAGTATATACATAACATTTAACAATGTAATTCATCGTTCAGATTTCATGACACCCATATACTTTCCTTTTTCTTTAGGGGAAGGAATTTATACAACCTCAAAGAGCAGCAATACCTAAGCAGCACCTGTAAATAGGGGCTACCGAAAACCTCAGTCAACTTTGAATGGAGTTGATGAATTAAAGTACCATTCATTTGCAGTGATTTATAGAATAGTTGAAATGTTGTTTCAGCTTTTGTACTGGTTTCCTTGATCTGATTGAGGCAGACCTTCCCCTGCCTCACAGTCTTTATTTCTGTGCTTCTATAGTAGATTTATTACTAACCTTCCCTTAATGTAATGTCTAGGGTCTTTTCTCTTATGTTATATGACACATGACACCTGGGAGTTTGGAACAACTGTTACATGTTGCTGATTTTTAAAAAAATCTGTTGTTTTCTGGCATTACTTCTCACTTTTTTGGTTTAATAGTAATACATCCTATTCATTATGTCACATTTAGAAATTGAGACATATAGATATACTTCTTTTGTTCCTGTGATTTTTATATTAAAAAATGAGAAACTCAAATGGAGAAATGGACGTCGTCACACAAGCAAACAGTGTTGAGTTATTACATGGGTTATCAAAGAGAAGTACTTTGCACACTTGTCATTCGCATAACATATATATTCAGAAATCCGACCGTTGCTCAATTCATGAATTTCCTAATGTTTACAGTACACTTCAAAGTAACGTGACGCAAGCCATGCAGTGAGTTATGTGTTCTCATATTCTCCTGGTTCTCCGTATTTACAATACAACGTTATTCTATTTTGAGATTAATGAATATGGTTTGCCATTCTTTACTGTACGTTACAATGATTTTCAGAACATTTTCATTTTTGAGGTATATGCTATTTACCCCCTTTCAAAATATTACTACTAGATGCCTTTTACTTGCCACTTGCTCTGATATTTTGGAAATTCCACATAGAAGTGAATGGTTCGAGCCACTTATGTGGTCTCCTCTCTATTTCCTGGGGCATAAAACCATTCTTAAGATTGATTTGACTGATGCATTTCGCAGACATTTAGGCGACTTTGAACGAAGATCTCTCTATGCTGTTGCAGCCCTGGGTTCCTAGGTTCAATTCCCACCAAGGACAACATGTGCAGGGATACTGATATGGAATTTAGATTGTGAGCCCCAATGGGGACATTCATAATGGTGTCTGTAAAAGTGCTGTGGAATATACTTAGGCAGTGAACTGGTTCATGCAGCTTTACATGAACACCCGAGCCTTACACTATGGCTGGTCCAAATAACTAAAGCAATTGTTACCATCCACCTCTCGTGTCTCCCCTTTCCCTCATAGATTGTAAGCTTGCGAGCAGGGCCCTCATTCCTCCTGGTATCTGTTTTGAACTGTGATTTCTGTTATGCTGTAATGTCTATTGTCTGTACAAGTCCCCTCTATAAGTCGTAAAGCGCTGCGGAATATGTTGGCGCTATATAAATAAAATTATTATTATTATTATTATTATTATTATTAATATGCTGGCGCTATATAAGTAAGCTAAATAAATGATGATCGCAACACAGTGACCTGCCAGCTTAGGCCTCTTTCACACTTCCGTTTTTCTGTTTCCGTCACAATGCGTCGTTTTGTGAAAAAAAAACCGATCCAGCAGATGTTTCTGCTGGATCCGTTTTTATTTCTCATAGACTTGTATTAGCGACGGATTGTGACGGATGGCCTTCCGTTTCATCCGTCGTGCACTGGATCCGTCGTAAAATTGCTGTCCGTCGGGCGGAGACAACGCACAGAGGAACTTTTTTTCTGTATGTCGGAAAATTGCTCAGCGACGGATCCTGCGCCGTCCGTCGTTGGCTATAATGGAAGCCTATGGGCACAGGATCCGTCGCTGACTGTCAAAAGCAGGAATCCAGCGACAGATGCACGGAATAATTTCCCATCAGGGAAGATCTCTCTCGCGCTCTCTCTTTTTACTATTGATGCTGCCTACGTTAAAAATAATTTAAAAAATAGTGATATTCTTACCTTCCGGCGTCAGCCACGGCTTTCCCGATGCTCGTGATGCTGCCGGCAGCTGCCGTTCCCAGTGATGATTTGTGAAATGACCTGATGACATAGCATCACATGAGACCGCTACATCATCACAGGTCATTGCTCGCAAGGCATTACTGGGAACGGCAGCTGCCGGCTGCATCGCGAGGATCGGGAAGGCTGCGCGTGACGCCAGAAGGTAAGAATATCACAATTTTTTGTATTATTTTTAACCTGGGTTGTGTTGTGTATGCGTTTTCCCAGCTCAAAAACGCGGCGAAGACGCATACACAACGTGTGCACATAGCCTCAACAGATCCGTCAAAAAAACGGACCCAGTGCATCAGTTTTTTACAATCTGCACAGGATCCGTCTTTTCAACACTTTGACTGATTGTAAAAAACGGAAGTGCGAAAGAGGCCTTAAGCAAAAGCTGAAAAACTCAACTGGTTTCACCTTTTTGCCAGTTGTCATGCTGCTCCACTTGCATTATGTTGCAATGTAGCAGTTGCATATACCGTTTAGCCAATGTAGCCGTACAGCATATTCCCAGTTTGTCCAAAATGGGAATGTTTTTAAGGCCAATTTAGATAGATAATAACCACTATATTAGGAAGGTATGTCGATTTTATTTTACAATCATGGTTTTACTGAACCAAACTTAGGTTATGTTCTGTCTGCTACACGCAGCAAAACTTCATATTCTAACTAATACTTATATATGAACCAAAGGTCTTCTCTGTGTTTGTTCACTCATCAACCAGCCCAAAACTCAGCTAATTGTGAAAAAATGAAGACATGAATGAAATATTTAGCTTCATTTTGAACTCCAGTATTTGGCTGCTTCAGTTCTTGGAATGTTTCTATGTCAAATCTAAATTGAAATCAAGATCTCTGCATGGGCTGCTTTTGCTGCATCCTATGCTGCACTTAAATGGTAAATCTCGCAGTAAAAATCAGCAGCAAAAATTGGCAGTTTTCTTTTTTTTCATCATGTGGATGAAATTTAGTAAAATCTTAACCACCTTGCTGCTTCTTTAATAATTGATTTAATACAAATTTTCAGTTCCCCAAATCCGCATGGAAAATCTGCAGTGTTTTGGGCTCTGAAGAGTTAATTAGATTGAGTGACTAAAGAAACGATTATACGGCATTATTTCCATGACCATATGTTGGACATATTTTATTGTCTCTGTTACAGCCACATTACTTCACCTGACAATAGCCGATGAGGTTGTTAATTCAAGGCAAGAGTCCTACCATCGCACCTGGGAATTGTGGCTCTATGAATGCTTGTGCTCAGATATACAGTGGGGAAAATATTTCATACGCTGCAGATTTTACACATTTTCCCACATACAAAGAACGGAAAGGTCTGTAATTTTTATCGTACATTCACTTCAACTGTGAGAGATAGAAGCTTAAAAAAAAAAAAATCCAGAAAATCAGTATATGATTTTTACGTAATTAATTTGCATTTTATTGCATGAAATAAGTATTTGATACAATAGAAAAACAGATCTTAATATTTGGTACAGAAACGTTTGTTCACAATTACAGAGGTGAGACGTTTCCTGTAGTTCTTGAACAAATTTGCACACACTAGATCACAAACATATGGAGCATATACACCGCCACAAACAAGTTTATTTCTTAGAATAAAATTGTATTCTTTAATTAAACAAGCAGATAAAAACAGCCATCATTAAGGTATTCATATACAAACAGAGCTATTCAAATAAGGCCACAGATGTCAAGATGTAAAGTAGCTGCAGATAAGACAAAAGACATGGGTATACATAATGTACAATCATCAGTAATATCCCCAATCAAGGTTGCAAAATAGACTAAAGTGCCTAGTGCATCAAAAATATAGGGATGACCACATCCCAAGTGCCCTGGAAGGAGATACTATTATAATATCGTGGAGATTTCTCCCTGTACTTCGGTCAGTGACCTTTCATAGAGAACTCCCTACCTACAGCACTGAGGGGTCATATGTATTAAAAAATGGTCTTACCCATGTTAGTGTCCATCTGCAGCCTTGCGCCCCGACGCGCGTTTCGCTATGGCTTCCTCGGGGGCCAAGATGACCAGCTCCAAGTGTTGGTGATCTAATGTTGTTTGGGAGCTCCGCAAAGTAGTACCCACATATATGGATTGCTTTAATCCAGATTTTCTATGATGGTATCTGTATTTGAGATTCTGTTATTTATAAATCGGCACACACTGCAGCAGGGATTTTGGCCCCCCTCCTCCATACAGATCTTCTCCAGATCTTTCAGGTTTCAGGGCTGTCGCTTGACAACATTGAGTGTCAGCTCTCTCCAAAGGTTTTTTATTGGTTTCAGGTCTGGAGAGTGGCTAGGCCACTCCAGGACCCTGAAATGCTTCTGACGGAGCTGTTCCTTAGTTGCCCTGGCTGTGTTTCAGGTCATCGTCATGCTGGAATATTCAGCCACAACCTATCGTCAATGCTTTTACTGAGGGTAGGAGGTTGTTAGCCAAAATCTCTCAATATAACCCCAACCATCCTCCCTTCAATACAGTGCAGTCGTCTTGTCCCCATTGCAGAAAGGCACCCACAAAGTATTATGTTTCCCCCGCCATGCTTCACGATTGGGATGGAGTTTTTGAGGTTGCACTCATCCTTCTTCTTCGTCCAAACACTGCGAGTGAAGTTGATACCAAAAACTTCTATTTTGATCTCATCTGACCACATGACCTTCTCCCATGCCTCCTCTAGATGATCCAGATGGTAATTGGTGAACTTAAAACGGGCTTGGACATGTGCCGGCGTGAGCAGGCGGACCTTGCGTGCCCTGCAGGATTTTAATCCATGACGGTGTTGTGTGTTACTAACGGTAATGTTTTTGACTGTGGTCCCAGCTCTCTTCAGGTTTCTGACCAGGTCCTCTTGTGTAGTTCTGGGCTGATTCCTGACCTTTCTCAGAATCATCCTTACCCCACGAGGCGAGATCTTGCAAGGATCGACGGTCATCTTGAGTTTCTTCCATTTTCTAATAATTGTGACAACAGTTACCTTCTCACCAAGCTGCATGCCTATTGTCCTGTAGCCCATCCCAGCCTTGTGCAGGTCTAAAATTTTGTCTCTTGTGTCCTTAAGCAGCTCTTTGGTCTTATCCATGGTGGAGAGGTTGGAGTGTGATTGACTGAGTGTGCGGACAGGTGTCTTTTATACTGGCAATGAGATCAAACAGGTGCAATTAATACAGGTAATGAGTGCAAACTAGGAGAACTTCTTAAAGAAAAACTAACAAGTTTGTAAGAGCCAGAATTCTTGCTGGTTGGTCGGTGATCAAATACTAATTTCATGCAATAAAATGTAATTTAATTATTTACAAATCATACAATGTGATCGTCTGGATTTTTTAAAGATTCTGTCTCTCACAGTTGAAGTGTACCTACAATAAAAATAAGACCTCGCCATTCTTTGTAGGTGTGAAGACTTCCAAAATCGGCAGTGTATCAAATACTTATTTTCCACACTGTAGGTACACAGTAGATCTAATGAGATAGATAGAAATTAATAAAAACATATACAATTTTTCAAGCACAGAAAGTTTAGATCTCCCTGACAAGCAACAAATCTGTGAGTGCTTACAGCTACCATAAATTTGCATTGTATGGAAATATTGCATAGTCATGACAGCACGTTAAATGGGTTTTAGTCCAGGGTACATTGAGCTGGCACTCAGATTGGCCTTGTTACTGTGTATCAACTCTTATATGTAAACCTTCTAATGACTCTCTAGTTCCAAAATTAAAGGTATTCATAAAATGATTTGTTAGCAGATCGAAGAGTCAATGCCCCTTTCAGCTCCTTCTATAAGCTGCTTTTCCCACAAGCTTGGTGTAGCAGCTAAGCAGCTCCTGATGACAGATAGCTCTTTTATCTCTTCTGTTTCTTTCAATTTTCCACTTGTTTCAAAACTCCATCTACAAAGAGATGTGGAAATGCACATTCCTGTGGCTCAGCAGAGCAGGTCCCCTTCACGGCCTGTGCTATATGGTGCTATAGACACAACCCCTTGATGTAATGACCTATTGTAGACGAATTATACAAAAGATGCCTCTGTGCAATCAGCAAAGACCAGGTTACCTTAAAGAGCAAGACCTGTGTTCTGAAGAATGCTGCTCTACATAGGTCAGCTCAGTCTTATAGGGGACATTTCAGACAAATTCAAGGGGTCACCAAGGATTTATGTAAGCTTAACCATTGTATGAAGAAAAGTGCTTCAACTTAACATTCCTTTTATATGTGAATACATGTATACTTGTGTAATATACTTTGATCCCCATTCATCACGCAATTATTGCCAGTTTTATGGCATAAATCTGCTTGAAATGCCTCAATTTTGCAAGGTTGACATTTATTTGCCAGTGTCAACCGGCTCTGGCAAATTTTTTAAAAAATGGAAGGAACTTTTTCAACAGTGGGCACGACCAAGCGGCTCCAGAGCATGCGCACATATGAAATGAAGCTTTCACCTAAGCCCAGACGCAGTGCGAATGCCCAGAAAGCTGGTAGTCATTGTGCAAGCGCAGGATCTGCTTGGGGGATATCTGTGACGTAGGAAGGGAATTTTTGTATTTTTCAATGTAGGTTATAACATAGAAGCAGCACAGTCACCACGCTTTACGTTGCCAAACACTGTTGTTGCTGTCTAGTAACTGCAATGTTTTCTATCTGATGATGTCAGTGATTGCGAGCTGGATTTTCTCGTATCTGCTTTCGTACGGTCATGTGCGACTGACTTGTATGAGCAGAGTTATCAGGATAACAACATGTTAAAACTCACAACATGAGTTTTGCTTACTGCGATCAGACCTGTGATCTTGTAATTACCTTCCTGGCTCCAACACAATCCTTTATAAGTATTTAACTATCACGTGGAAGAAACAAGCAATTTCAATGAGCAAAATGATTCTGGTTGTGGTGCTGCTTTTACATTCATGCTATTTACATGTCAGTCACCTATATATATCTTTATAGACACATGATTAGTGAACTTGACAAACCAGTACCTAATTTAGGCGTTAAGGCGCTCAAGATGAATCCAGGCTCACTTCAATATTTTTAAGAAAGAGTTCTATAGGATTTCATAAATCTGGTCATAGATAAATGGAGTGATTTAAGCGATTCTGGGACAGGCCCTTTTTTTAAATTAACAGGGTATTATAGTTTTAGCAACAGTGCAAGGAATTGATAAAAGCATATTGACAAATTGTTTAACTTTGTGCTTGGACCAAGTTACATGAGCCCTTACACATAGAATATAATCTTCATTGTGAAAACCATACTAGCCTTTTAAGCATTGGCATAACTAGAGTCCGAAAGGCCCCTGGGCAAGACTTGGACTACCCGCTCATCTGAGATAGATAGATTATATATATCTATATTTTCTCCATCCTGGTATATATGTCCCATATCCTGCCTGGGCCCCATCCTGGTATACAGTACAGACCAAACGTTTGGACACACCTTCTCATTTAAAGATTTTTCTGTATTTTCATGACTATGAAAATTGTACATTCACACTGAAGGCATCAAAACTATGAATTAACACATGTGGAATTACATACTTAACAAAAAAGTGTGAAACAACTGAAATGATGTCTTGTATTCTAGGTTCTTCAAAGTAGCCACCTTTTGCTTTGATGACTGCTTTGCACACTCTTGGCATTCTCTTGATGAGCTTCAAGAGGTAGTCACCGTGAATGGTCTTCCAACAATCTTGAAGGAGTTTCCAGAGATGCTTAGCAGTTGTTGGCCCTTTTGCCTTTACTCTGCGGTCCTGCTCACCCCAAACCATCTCGACTGGGTTCAGGTCTGGTGACTGTGGAGGCCAGGTCATCTGGCGTAGCACCCTGTTGTGAATTCCATTTCTCGGACTCCCTCCTGTGGTCATGAATGGTACTTTGGTTAGTTCTGCTCTTGGACTCCCTCTGGTGGCTTTGAGCGGAACTGCTGGTCTCTGAGGTTTGCTTTCTCAGCTGCCCTCGTTTATTGTTATGCTGGCTTTCCTATTTAACTCTACTCAGATCGTTACTTCATGCCAGCTGTCAATGTATCAGTATTGGTTCAGATCTCTCTTGGACTTCTCTGAGGACCTGTCTACTCCAGCAGAAGCTAAGTCCCTGCTAGTTCATTTGTTGTTACTGCTGCCTGAATATATTTCTTTGTTCTGCTAAATTCTGTCCAGCTTGCTATCATGATATTTCCTTGCTAGCTGGAAGCTCTGGGGTGCAGTGTTGCACCTCCACACCGTGAGTCGGTGTGGGGGTCTTTTTGCATACTCTGCGTGGTTTTTGTAGTTTTTTGTGCTGACCGCATAGTTTCCTTTTCTATCCTCTGACTAGTGAAGTCTGGCCTCCTTTGCTAAAACCTGTTTCATTCCTGTGTTTGTGACTTTCCTCTTAACTCACAGTCAATATATGTGGGGGGCTGCCTTTACCTTTGGGGAATTTCTCTGAGGCAAGGTTAGGCTTCTATTTCTATCTTTAGGGGTAGTTAGCTCTTAGGCTGTGAAGAGGCATCTAGGGAGAGTTAGGTACGCTCCACGGCTATTTCTAGTGTGTGTGATAGGAGTAGGGTTTGCGTAAGCAGAGTTCCCACTTTCCCAGAGCTTGTTCCGATTACTAGTTTACTCATCAGGTCATTCCGGGTGCTCCTAACCACCAGGTCCATAACAGTACAGCTGGCCAGCAAAGTGTTAATGCATCTCAAAAGAGGGATAAGAGAAGTTCTGAACCCATTTTTTTTTTCTTTGCAGTGTGTTTTGTCTCTCTTTTCCCCTTAATCTCTGGGTGGTTCAGGACTCAGGTGTAGATATGGATATTCAGGGTCTGTCCTCTTGTGTGGATCAACTCACTGCAAGGGTCCAAAGCATTCAAGATTATGTAGTTCAGAATCCGATGTTAGAGCCTAGAATTCCAATTCCTGATTTGTTTTCTGGGGATAGATCTAAGTTTCTGAATTTCAAAAATAATTGTAGACTGTTTCTTGCTTTGAAACCCCGCTCCTCTGGTGACCCCATTCAGCAAGTAAAAATTATTATTTCTTTGTTATGTGGCGACCCTCAAGACTGGGCATTCTCCCTTGCGCCGGGAGATCCTGCATTGCTTAATGTAGATGCGTTTTTTCTGGCGCTTGGATTGCTTTATGACGAACCTAATTCAGTGGATCAGGCAGAGAAAGCCTTGCTGGCTTTGTGTCAGAGTCAGGATGAAGCGGAGGTATATTGTCAGAAGTTTAGAAAATGGTCTGTGCTTACTCAATGGAATGAGTGTGCCCTGGCAGCAATTTTTAGAAAGAGTCTCTCTGAGGCCCTTAAGGATGTTATGGTGGGCTTCCCCACGCCTGCTGGTCTGAATGAATCAATGTCCTTGGCCATTCAAATTGATCGGCGTTTGCGTGAGCGCAAAATTGTGCACCATTTGGCGGTGTCCTCTGAGCAGAGGCCTGAGCTTATGCAATGTGATAGAACTTTGACCAGAACTGAACGGCAAGAACACAGACGTCAGAATCGGCTGTGTTTTTACTGCGGTGACCCTACTCATGCTATCTCTGATTGTCCTAAGCGCACTAAGCGGTTCGCTAGGTCTGTCACCATTGCTACTGTACAGCCTAAATTTCTTTTGTCTGTTACTTTGATTTGCTCTCTGTCGTCCTACTCGGTTATGGCATTTGTGGATTCGGGCGCTGCCCTGAATTTGATGGACTTGGAGTTTGCCAGGCGTTGTGGTTTTTTCCTGGAGCCTTTGCAGTATCCTATTCCATTAAGGGGAATTGATGCTACGCCTTTGGCCAGGAATAAACCTCAGTACTGGACTCAGTTGACCATGTGCATGGCTCCTGCACATCAGGAAGATATTCGCTTTTTGGTGTTGCATAATTTGCATAATGTGGTCGTGTTGGGTTTGCCATGGCTACAGGTTCATAATCCAGTATTGGAATGGAAATCAATGTCTGTGTCTAGTTGGGGCTGTCAAGGGGTACATGGCGATGTTCCGATGATGTCAATTTCTTCATCCACTCCTTCTGATGTCCCTGAGTTTCTGTCGGATTACCGGGATGTATTTGATGAGCCCAAATCCAGTATCCTACCCCCTCATAGGGATTGTGATTGTGCTATAAATTTGATCCCTGGTAGTAAGTTTCCTAAGGGCCGACTTTTCAATTTATCCGTGCCAGAACACGCCGCTATGCGGAGTTATATAAAGGAGTCCTTGGAGAAGGGGCATATTCGCCCGTCTTCATCACCGTTGGGAGCAGGGTTCTTTTTTGTGGCCAAGAAGGATGGTTCTCTGAGACCCTGTATAGACTACGCCTTCTCAATAAAATCACGGTCAAATTTCAGTACCCTTTGCCTCTGCTGTCTGATTTGTTTGCTCGGATTAAGGGGGCTAGTTGGTTCACCAAGATAGATCTTCGAGGGGCGTATAACCTTGTGCGTATTAAACAGGGCGATGAATGGAAAACAGCATTTAATACGCCCGAGGGCCATTTTGAGTACCTGGTGATGCCATTCGGGCTTTCTAACGCCCCATCTGTGTTTCAGTCCTTTATGCATGACATCTTCCAAAAGTATCTGGATAGATTCATGATTGTATATTTGGATGATATTTTGGTCTTTTCAGATGATTGGGAGTCTCATGTGAAGCAGGTCAGAATGGTATTTCAGGTCCTTCGTGCTAATTCCTTGTTTGTGAAGGGGTCTAAGTGTCTCTTTGGAGTTCAGAAGGTTTCCTTTTTGGGTTTCATTTTTTCCCCTTCTACTATCGAGATGGATCCTGTTAAAGTTCAGGCCATTTATGACTGGACTCAACCTACATCTGTGAAGAGTCTTCAGAAATTCCTGGGCTTTGCTAATTTTTACCGTCGCTTCATCGCTAATTTTTCTAGTGTGGTTAAACCTTTGACTGATTTGACAAAGAAAGGTGCTGATGTGGTGAATTGGTCCTCTGTGGCCGTGGAGGCTTTTCAGGAGCTGAAACGTCGTTTTTCTTCGGCCCCTGTGTTGCGTCAGCCAGATGTTTCGCTCCCTTTTCAGGTTGAGGTTGATGCTTCTGAGATTGGAGCAGGGGCTGTTTTGTCTCAAAGAAGTTCTGATGGCTCTGTGATGAAGCCATGTGCCTTCTTTTCTAGAAAGTTTTCGCCTGCGGAGAGTAATTATGATGTTGGCAATCGGGAGCTGCTGGCTATGAAGTGGGCATTCGAGGAGTGGCGACATTGGCTTGAGGGAGCCAAGCACCGCGTGGTGGTCTTGACGGATCACAAGAATTTGACTTATCTCGAGTCTGCCAAGCGGTTGAATCCTAGACAGGCTCGATGGTCACTGTTTTTCTCCCATTTCGATTTTGTGGTCTCATACCTTCCGGGTTCTAAGAATGTGAAGGCTGATGCCCTATCTAGGAGTTTTGTGCCTGATTCTCCGGGAGTCCCTGAGCCGGCTGGTATTCTCAAAGAGGGGGTAATTCTGTCTGCCATCTCCCCTGATTTGCGGCGGGTGCTGCAGGAGTTTCAGGCTGATAGACCTGACCGTTGTCCAGCGGAGAAACTGTTTGTCCCTGATAGATGGACTAGCAGAGTTATTTCTGAGGTTCATTGCTCGGTGTTGGCTGGTCATCCTGGCATTTTTGGTACCAGGGATTTGGTGGCTAGGTCCTTTTGGTGGCCTTCCTTGTCACGAGATGTGCGTTCTTTTGTGCAGTCTTGTGGGACTTGTGCTCGGGCCAAGCCCTGCTGTTCTCGTGCCAGTGGGTTGTTTTTGCCCTTGCCGGTCCCGAAAAGGCCCTGGACGTATGTTTCCATGGATTTTATTTCAGATCTTCCTGTCTCTCAAAGGATGTCTGTCATCTGGGTGGTTTGTGATCGCTTTTCTAAGATGGTCCATTTGGTACCCTTGCCTAAGTTACCTTCCTCCTCTGATTTGGTGCCATTATTCTTTCAGCATGTGGTTCGTTTGCATGGCATTCCGGAGAACATTGTGTCGGACAGAGGGTCCCAGTTTGTCTCTAGGTTTTGGCGGTCCTTTTGTGCTAAGATGGGCATTGATTTGTCTTTTTCTTCGGCTTTCCATCCTCAGACAAATGGCCAAACTGAACGAACCAACCAGACTTTGGAAACCTATCTGAGATGCTTTGTTTCTGCTGATCAGGATGATTGGGTGACCTTTTTGCCATTGGCTGAGTTCCCCCTTAATAATCGGGTTTGTTCGGCTACTTTGGTTTCGCCTTTTTTTTGCAATTCTGGTTTTCATCCTCGTTTTTCTTCAGGGCAGGTTGAGCCTTCTGACTGTCCTGGTGTGGATTCTGTGGTGGACAGATTGCAGCAAATTTGGACTCACGTGGTGGACAATTTGACGTCCCAGGAGAAGGCTCAATGTTTCGCTAACCGCCGTCGTTGTGTTGGTCCTCGACTTCGTGTTGGGTATTTGGTTTGGTTATCTTCTCGTTATATTCCTATGAAGGTTTCTTCTCCTAAGTTTAAGCCTCGTTTCATTGGTCCTTATAAGATTTCTGAATTTCTCAACCCTGTGTCATTTCGTTTGGTCCTTCCAGCTTCCTTTGCCATCCATAATGTGTTCCATAGGTCGTTGTTGTGGAGGTATGTGGCGCCTATGGTTCCCTCCATTGATCCTCCTGCTCCGGTGTTGGTTGAGGGGGAGTTGGAGTATGTGGTGGAAAAAATTTTGGATTTTCGTATTTCGAGACGGAAGCTCCAGTACCTGGTTAAATGGAAGGGCTATGGTCAGGAGGATAATTCCTGGGTTGTTGACTCCGATGTCCATGCTGCCGATTTGGTTCGTGCCTTTCATTTGGCTCGTCCTGATCGGCCTGGGGGCCCTGGTGAGGGTTCGGTGACCCCTCCTCAAGGGGGGGGTACTGTTGTGAATTCCATTTCTCGGACTCCCTCCTGTGGTCATGAATGGTACTTTGGTTAGTTCTGCTCTTGGACTCCCTCTGGTGGCTTTGAGCGGAACTGCTGGTCTCTGAGGTTTGCTTTCTCAGCTGCCCTCGTTTATTGTTATGCTGGCTTTCCTATTTAACTCTACTCAGATCGTTACTTCATGCCAGCTGTCAATGTATCAGTATTGGTTCAGATCTCTCTTGGACTTCTCTGAGGACCTGTCTACTCCAGCAGAAGCTAAGTCCCTGCTAGTTCATTTGTTGTTACTGCTGCCTGAATATATTTCTTTGTTCTGCTAAATTCTGTCCAGCTTGCTATCATGATATTTCCTTGCTAGCTGGAAGCTCTGGGGTGAAGTGTTGCACCTCCACACCGTGAGTCGGTGTGGGGGTCTTTTTGCATACTCTGCGTGGTTTTTGTAGTTTTTTGTGCTGACCGCATAGTTTCCTTTTCTATCCTCTGACTATTTAGTGAAGTCTGGCCTCCTTTGCTAAAACCTGTTTCATTCCTGTGTTTGTGACTTTCCTCTTAACTCACAGTCAATATATGTGGGGGGCTGCCTTTACCTTTGGGGAACTTCTCTGAGGCAAGGTTAGGCTTCTATTTCTATCTTTAGGGGTAGTTAGCTCTTAGGCTGTGAAGAGGCGTCTAGGGAGAGTTAGGTACGCTCCACGGCTATTTCTAGTGTGTGTGATAGGAGTAGGGTTTGCGTAAGCAGAGTTCCCACTTTCCCAGAGCTTGTTCCGATTACTAGTTTACTCATCAGGTCATTCCGGGTGCTCCTAACCACCAGGTCCATAACAGCACCCCATCACTCTCCTTCTTGGTCAAATAGCCCTTACACAGCCTGGAGGTGTGTTTGGGGTCATTGGCCTGTTGATAAATAAATGAGGGTCCAACTAAACGCAAACCGGATGGAATAGCATGCCGCTGCAAGATGCTGTGGTAGCCATGCCGGTTCAGTATGCCTTCAATTTTGAATAAATCCCCAACAGTGTCACCAGCAAAGCACCCCCACACCATCACACCTCCTCCTCCATGCTTCACTGTTGTGAATTTGCTTTTTGCTCCCTCTAGTGGTTACTAGTTTTTTGACTCTGGTTTTTCTGTCATTCCTTTTATCCGCACCTGGGTCGTTAGTTAGGGGTGTTGCTATATAAGCTCTCTGGACCTTCAGTTCAATGCCTGGCAACGTAGTTATCAGAGCTAGTCTGCTGTGCTTTTGTCTACTGATCCTGGTTCCAGTTATTTCAGCTAAGTCTGCCTTTTGCTTTTTGCTATTTGTTTTGGTTTTGTATTTTTGTCCAGCTTGTTCCTAATCTATATCCTGACCTTTGCTGGAAGCTCTAGGGGGCTGGTGTTCTCCCCCCGGACCGTTAGACGGTTCGGGGGTTCTTGAATTTCCAGTGTGGATTTTGATAGGGTTTTTGTTGACCATATAAGTTACCTTTCTTTATTCTGCTATCAGTAAGCGGGCCTCTCTGTGCTAAACCTGGTTCATTTCTGTGTTTGTCATTTCCTCTTACCTCACCGTCATTATTTGTGGGGGGCTTCTATCCAGCTTTGGGGTCCCCTTCTCTGGAGGCAAGAAAGGTCTTTGTTTTCCTCTACTAGGGGTAGCTAGATTCTCCGGCTGGCGCGTGTCATCTAGAATCAACGTAGGAATGATCCCCGGCTACTTCTAGTGTTGGCGTTAGGAGTAGATATATGGTCAACCCAGTTACCACTGCCCTATGAGCTGGATTTTTGTATTCTGCAGACTTCCACGTTCCTCTGAGACCCTCGCCATTGGGGTCATAACAGTTTGCCAGGCCAGTATTAAATGTTTAATGCATTGCAGAAGAGGGATTATAAGAAAGAAGATTCTGAGTTTTTTTTTTTTTTTTTCTTCTTCCCCTTTACCTCAGAGTGGCTATGCTTGCTGCAGACATGAATGTCCAGACCTTGATTACAAGTGTGGACCAGCTGGCTACTCGTGTGCAGGGCATACAAGACTATGTTATCAGAAATCCTAGGTCAGAACCTAAAATATCGATTCCTGAACTGTTTTCCGGAGACAGGTTTAAGTTTAGGAATTTCGTGAACAATTGTAAATTGTTTTTGTCCCTGAGACCCTGTTCATCAGGAGATTCTGCTCAGCAAGTAAAAATTGTTATTTCGTTCTTACGGGGCGACCCTCAGGATTGGGCTTTTTCGCTGGCGCCAGGAGATCCGGCATTGGCTGATCTTGATGCGTTTTTTCTGGCGCTCGGTTTACTTTATGAGGAACCCAATCTTGAGATTCAGGCAGAAAAGGCCTTGCTGGCTATGTCTCAGGGGCAGGACGAGGCTGAAGTGTATTGCCAAAAATTTCGGAAATGGTCCGTGCTGACACATTGGAACGAGTGTGCACTGGCCGCTAATTTTAGAAATGGCCTTTCTGAAGCCATTAAGAATGTTATGGTGGGTTTTCCCATTCCCACAGGTCTGAATGATACTATGGCACTGGCTATTCAAATTGACCGGCGGTTGCGGGAGCGCAAAACCGCAAATTCCCTCATGGTGTTGTCTGAACAGACACCTGATTTAATGCAATGTGATAGAATCCTGACTAGAAATGAGCGGAAAATTCATAGACGCCGGAATGGCTTGTGCTACTACTGTGGTGATTCTACACATGTTATCTCAGCATGCTCTAAACGTATAGCTAAGGTTGTTAGTCCTGTCACCGTTGGTAATTTGCAACCTAAATTTATTCTGTCTGTAACTTTGATTTGCTCACTGTCATCTTATCCTGTCATGGCGTTTGTAGATTCAGGTGCTGCCCTGAGTCTCATGGATCTCTCATTTGCTAAGCGCTGTGGTTTTACTCTTGAACCATTAGAAAATCCTATTCCTCTTAGGGGTATTGATGCTACACCATTGGCAGCAAATAAACCGCAGTATTGGACACAGGTTACCATGTGCATGACTCCTGAACACCGCGAGGTGATACGTTTCCTGGTTTTACATAAAATGCATGATTTGGTTGTTTTAGGGCTGCCATGGTTACAGACCCATAATCCAGTCCTGGACTGGAAGGCTATGTCAGTCTCAAGTTGGGGCTGTCGTGGTATTCATGAGGATTCCCTGCCTGTGTCTATTGCTTCTTCTACGCCTTCGGAAGTTCCGGAGTATTTGTCTGATTATCAGGATGTCTTCAGTGAGTCTGAGTCCAGTGCACTGCCTCCTCATAGGGACTGTGACTGTGCTATAGATTTGATCCCAGGCAGTAAATTTCCTAAGGGAAGACTGTTTAATCTGTCGGTACCTGAACATACCGCTATGCGTTCATATATCAAGGAGTCTCTGGAGAAAGGACATATTCGTCCGTCTTCTTCCCCTCTTGGTGCGGGATTCTTTTTTGTGGCAAAAAAGGACGGATCTTTGAGACCTTGTATTGATTATCGGCTTTTAAATAAGATCACTGTCAAATTTCAGTATCCTTTACCGCTGTTGTCTGACTTGTTTGCCCGGATTAAGGGTGCCAAGTGGTTCACCAAGATAGACCTTCGTGGTGCGTACAACCTTGTGCGCATTAAGCAAGGTGATGAATGGAAAACCGCATTCAATACGCCTGAAGGTCATTTTGAGTACTTGGTGATGCCTTTTGGGCTCTCCAATGCGCCTTCAGTTTTTCAGTCCTTTATGCATGACATTTTCCGGAAGTATCTGGATAAATTTTTGATTGTTTATCTGGATGATATTTTGGTTTTTTCTGATAATTGGGATTCGCATGTGGAGCAGGTCAGGTTGGTCTTTAAAATTTTGCGTGAAAATTCTTTGTTTGTCAAGGGCTCAAAGTGTCTCTTTGGTGTACAGAAGGTTCCCTTTTTGGGGTTCATTTTTTCCCCTTCTGCTGTGGAGATGGACCCAGTCAAGGTCCGAGCTATTCTTGATTGGACTCAGCCCTCGTCAGTTAAGAGTCTTCAGAAGTTCTTGGACTTCGCTAACTTCTACCGTCGTTTTATCGCTAATTTTTCTAGCATTGTGAAACCTTTGACAGATATGACCAAGAAGGGCTCCGATGTAGCTAACTGGGCTCCTGCTGCCGTGGAGGCTTTCCAGGAGTTGAAACGCCGGTTTACTTCGGCGCCTGTTTTGTGCCAGCCTGACGTCTCACTTCCCTTTCAGGTTGAGGTGGATGCTTCGGAGATTGGGGCAGGGGCCGTTTTGTCGCAGAGAGGCCCTGGTTGCTCTGTTATGAAACCTTGTGCCTTTTTCTCTAGGAAGTTTTCGCCTGCCGAGCGAAATTATGATGTGGGCAATCGGGAGTTGTTGGCCATGAAATGGGCATTTGAGGAGTGGCGTCATTGGCTCGAGGGTGCTAAGCATCGTGTGGTGGTCTTGACTGATCACAAAAATCTGATGTATCTCGAGTCTGCTAAACGCCTTAATCCGAGACAGGCCCGCTGGTCATTGTTTTTCTCCCGCTTTGATTTTGTTGTCTCGTATTTACCAGGTTCAAAGAATGTGAAGGCCGATGCTCTTTCTAGGAGCTTTGTGCCTGATGCTCCTGGAGTCGCTGATCCTGTTGGTATTCTTAAAGATGGAGTTATCTTGTCAGCTATTTCTCCGGATCTGCGACGTGTGTTGCAGAGATTTCAGGCTGATAGACCTGAGTCTTGTCCACCTGACAGACTGTTTGTCCCGGATAAGTGGACCAGCAGAGTCATTTCCGAGGTTCATTCCTCGGTGTTGGCAGGTCACCCGGGAATTTTTGGCACCAGAGATCTGGTGGCCAGGTCCTTTTGGTGGCCTTCCTTGTCAAGGGATGTGCGGTCATTTGTGCAGTCCTGTGGGACTTGTGCTCGAGCTAAGCCTTGCTGTTCTCGTGCCAGCGGTTTGCTCTTGCCCTTGCCTGTCCCGAAGAGACCTTGGACACATATCTCCATGGATTTCATTTCTGATCTTCCGCTATCTCAGGGCATGTCCGTTATCTGGGTGATATGTGATCGCTTCTCCAAGATGGTCCATTTGGTTCCTTTGCCTAAGCTGCCTTCCTCTTCCGATCTGGTTCCTGTGTTTTTCCAGAACGTGGTTCGTTTGCACGGCATCCCTGAGAATATTGTGTCAGACAGAGGATCCCAGTTCGTTTCCAGGTTCTGGCGATCCTTTTGTAGTAGGATGGGCATTGATTTGTCGTTTTCGTCTGCTTTCCATCCTCAGACTAATGGACAGACGGAGCGAACCAATCAGACTTTGGAGGCTTATTTGAGGTGTTTTGTCTCTGCTGATCAGGACGATTGGGTGACATTCTTGCCGTTGGCTGAGTTTGCCCTTAATAATCGGGCTAGTTCCGCCACCTTGGTTTCGCCTTTTTTCTGCAACTCTGGTTTCCATCCTCGCTTTTCTTCGGGTCATGTGGAGCCTTCTGACTGTCCTGGGGTGGATTCTGTGGTGGATAGGTTGCAGCAGATCTGGAATCATGTGGTGGACAACTTGAAGTTGTCACAGGAGAAGGCTCAGCGCTTTGCCAACCGCCGCCGCGGTGTGGGTCCCCGACTACGCGTTGGGGATTTGGTATGGCTTTCTTCCCGCTTTGTTCCTATGAAGGTCTCCTCTCCCAAATTTAAACCTCGTTTTATTGGGCCTTACAAGATATTGGAAATCCTTAATCCTGTATCTTTTCGTCTGGATCTTCCTGTGTCGTTTGCTATTCACAATGTATTTCATAGGTCCTTGTTGCGGCGGTACATTGTGCCTGTAGTTCCTTCTGCTGAGCCTCCTGCTCCGGTGTTGGTTGAGGGCGAGTTGGAGTACGTGGTGGAGAAGATCTTGGATTCTCGCCTCTCCAGGCGGAGGCTTCAGTACCTGGTCAAGTGGAAGGGCTATGGTCAGGAGGATAATTCCTGGGTGGTCGCCTCTGATGTTCATGCGGCCGATTTAGTTCGTGCCTTTCATGCCGCTCATCCTGATCGCCCTGGTGGTCGTGGTGAGGGTTCGGTGACCCCTCACTAAGGGGGGGGTACTGTTGTGAATTTGCTTTTTGCTCCCTCTAGTGGTTACTAGTTTTTTGACTCTGGTTTTTCTGTCATTCCTTTTATCCGCACCTGGGTCGTTAGTTAGGGGTGTTGCTATATAAGCTCTCTGGACCTTCAGTTCAATGCCTGGCAACGTAGTTATCAGAGCTAGTCTGCTGTGCTCTTGTCTACTGATCCTGGTTCCAGTTATTTCAGCTAAGTCTGCCTTTTGCTTTTTGCTATTTGTTTTGGTTTTGTATTTTTGTCCAGCTTGTTCCTAATCTATATCCTGACCTTTGCTGGAAGCTCTAGGGGGCTGGTGTTCTCCCCCCGGACCGTTAGACGGTTCGGGGGTTCTTGAATTTCCAGTGTGGATTTTGATAGGGTTTTTGTTGACCATATAAGTTACCTTTCTTTATTCTGCTATCAGTAAGCGGGCCTCTCTGTGCTAAACCTGGTTCATTTCTGTGTTTGTCATTTCCTCTTACCTCACCGTCATTATTTGTGGGGGGCTTCTATCCAGCTTTGGGGTCCCCTTCTCTGGAGGCAAGAAAGGTCTTTGTTTTCCTCTACTAGGGGTAGCTAGATTCTCCGGCTGGCGCGTGTCATCTAGAATCAACGTAGGAATGATCCCCGGCTACTTCTAGTGTTGGCGTTAGGAGTAGATATATGGTCAACCCAGTTACCACTGCCCTATGAGCTGGATTTTTGTATTCTGCAGACTTCCACGTTCCTCTGAGACCCTCGCCATTGGGGTCATAACACTTCACGGTGGGAACCAGGCATGTAGAGTCCATCCGTTCACCTTTTCTGCGTCGCACAAAGACACAGTGGTTGGAAACAAATATCTCAAATTTGGAGTCATTAGACCCTTTAAAGCACAGATTTCCACTGGTCTAATGTCCATTCCTTGTGTTCTTTAGCCCAAACAAGTCTCTTCCGCTTGTTGCCTGTCCTCAGCAGTGGTTTCCTAGCAGCTATTTTACCATGAAGGCCTGCTGCACAAAGTCTCCTCTTAACAGTTCTTGTAGAGATGTGTCTGCTGCTAGAACTCTGTGTGGCATTGACCTGGTCTCTAATCTGAGCTGCTGTTAACCTGCAATTTCTGAGGCTGGTGACTCGGATAAACTTATCCTCAGACGCAGACGTGACTCCTGGTCTTCCTTTCCTGGGGCGGTCCTCAAGTGAGCCAGTTTCTGTCATGTCGGACGCTGTTCATACTAGGGCGTTCGTCAGACAGCGGTAATTCCGCTTTTGTCCACTATGTGCTCAGTGGCGTCGGCTAGATTTTATCTAGCTGGTCCGGGGTTAATTTAGCTGGTGCTCGGATTGGAAGCTGGGTCACGCCCACTGCCTTTAAATAGTTCTTCTGAACATTGGGCGTCGCCGATTATAGCTTCTGTCTTGTGCTTGGTTATCTCGGTCTGGAGTGGTGATCTAGGAGAAGGAGTATCGTATCTGGTGGTGTATTTCCCTTTGTCATATTTTCTCCTTCCTATATTTGTATTTGTTTTTCCCTGTGCATTTATAGTGTATTCCTGAGTGACTGCGGCGTGGTTCATATTTTCCGTTATCCTTGTCTGTGCTAACTGTGGGTATTGGTATGTGGTCTCTTCACTGGGTGGTGGGTGGTGGTTTCAGCCTAGGGTTGAAACAGGAGATAGGGTGAGGATGGAGGCCCAGACATGCACACCATCAGTGTAAACTCTGGGAGAGGGTCAGTCAGGATTTCCCTAGTCTGAGGGAAATCGCAGGGGCCCGGGTTATTAGCTCTTGCCTACCTAGGCTTCCCGTGACAGTTTCTTTGTAGCGCTTGATGGTTTTTGAAACTGCGCTTGGGGACACTTTCAAAGTTTTACCAATTTTTCATACTGACTGACCTTTATTTCTTAAAGTAATGATGGCCACTCGTTTTTCTTTACTTAGCTGCTTTTTTCTTGCCAGAATACAAATTCTAAACGTCTATTCAGTAGGACTATCAGCTGTGTATCCACCAGACTTCTGCTCAACACAACTGATGGTCCCAACCCCATTTATAAGGCAAGAAATCCCACTTATTAAACCTGACAGGGCACACCTGTGAAGTGAAAACCATTCCAGGTGACCACCTCTTTAAGCTCATCAAGAGAATGCCAAGAGTGTGCAAAGCATTCATCAAAACAAAAGGTGGCTACTTTGAAGAACCTAGAATATAAGACATAATTTCAGTTGTTTCACACTTTTTTGTTAAGTATATAATTCCACATATGTTAATTCATATTTTTGTGTAATAATTATAGGGGATAACTCAGGAGACTCTTTGCGTGGAACAAGACAACTACAGGACACAGTTTTATAAGTGGTAAAATCTATATTATCACACGGTGATTCAAACAGGTGCAGAGAGAAACTCAAGTCCACAACACTTGGTGTAAATATTAAACGCAGCTTAGCAGTCTATAGGGAACTTCAGAGGAAAATGTAATCACGCAGAAAGTCTATGAAGCACAGTTATTCTTGAGGATACTTTACACGAATAAGTCCTTGTTTTAGTCCAAACACAGATAGATATGTTTATAAGGCAGTTCAAGCAATGTCTTATCTCAACCAGAAAGGCCTGGGTGATAATCTCAGGTTTAAGCAGAGCAGAAACAGCTTACATGTCCAGCAAATGCAGATGGAAGTAAACACGAGCAGCAGATGAAGGAGGATTACTGGAAACTGGTTTATGCAGCAGGAACTCAGAGCAGAGTAGCAGGATCACCACACAGGTTCACAGGAGCAGGTATATAGCCAGGGAGTCACCAGAGTCAGGAGCTGGATGCAAGGCAGAATACTCTAGCACAGACTGAAGGCTGGGGTGGAGTTATATAGCAGGAAGACACAGTGCACATGAGACCAAAGACGCCATCTTGGAAAAGGGCAGTAATGCACAAAAGGTAATAAAAATGTACAGAGTCCTGACATTACTCCCTCCTTAGAAGCGGCCTCAGGACGATCCTGGACCTGGTTTCTCAGGGAATCTCTGATGAAAACGAGAAATCTTCTGTTGGGCATTGATGTTTTCCACAGGTTCCCAAGTGTCTTCCTCAGGGGGATATCCCTGCCATCTTATCAGATATTGGAGCCGAATCCTGGAATCAATAATTTCCTCCACCACAAATTGTTCTTGCCCATCAATCACCACAGGCTGCGGAGGTGGCACAACACGTCCCTGGAAGGTATTAGGTGATACAGGCTTTAGTAAAGATACATGAAAAACTGGGTGTACCTTCATAGTCCTAGGCAGCTTCAGGCGGCAGGCCACAGAGCTCACAATACCGCTGATCTTGAAAGGGCCAATGAATTTTTTGTGAAGGAACCTTTAACTTCAGATTCTTAGTTGCTAACCACACGGAATCTCCTACCTTGAACATGGGTGCATGTTTACGGAATCTATCAGCCGATCTCTTATCACGTTCTTGAGCTGTGGTCAGGGATTCCTTCAGAACCTCCAGATTTTGCCTCATCGCAGTCAGCCTTTCCTCCACTGCCGGAACCGGAGAATTAATTGGAGACCTAGGTAAAATACACGGATGATAACCCAGATTGGCAAAGAAAGGTGTAAATTTAGTGGAGGCGCTCTGAGAATTGTTATATGAAAATTCGGCTAACGTCAGCAACTCCAACCAATCATCCTGGAGATGGCTGACATAGCATCTTAGATATTGTTCCAGCGTCTGGTTGGTCCGCTCAGTCTGACCATTTGTCTGGGGATGGTGTTATGACCCCAATGGCGAGGGTCTCAGAGAAACAAGTAAGTCTGCGACGTACAAAAATCCAGCTCATAGGGCAGTGGTAACTGGGTTGACCATATATCTACTCCTAACGCCAACACTAGCAGTAGCCGGGGAACATGCCTACGTTGGTCGCTAGATGTCTCGCGCCAGCCGGAGGACTAACTACCCCTAGAAGAGGAAAACAAAGACCTCTCTTGCCTCCAGAGAATAGACCCCAAAAGTAGGATAGTAGCCCCCCACAAATAATAACGGTGAGGTAAGAGGAAATGACAAACACAGAGATGAACTAGATTTTAGCAAAGAGAGGCCCACTTTACTAATAGCAGAATGTAGTAAGATAACTTATATGGTCAACAAAAACCCTATCAAAATCCACGCTGGAGATTCAAGAACCCCCGAACCGTCTAACGGCCCGGAGGAAGAACACCAGCCACCCTAGAGCTTCCAGCAAGGTCAGGAAACAGATTATATACAAGCTGGACAAAAATGCAAACAAAAACAAATAGCAAAAAGCAAGAAAGCAGACTTAGCTTAATCAAGCAGGAACCAGGATCAGAAGACCAGAGCACTACAGATTAGCTCTGATATCAACGTTGCCAGGCATAGAACTGAAGGTCCAGGGAGCTTATATAGCAACACCCCTGACCTAACGACCCAGGTGAGCATACAAGGGATGAATGACATACCCAGAGTAAAATCACTAGTAGCCACTAGAGGGAGCCAAAAGGTAAATTCACAACAGGATGGTAAGCGGAAGAGAGACAGACATTAATATTGAGTGCAGAGCAAAACCCCTTCCAGAATCTTGAAGTGAACTGTACTCCACGGTCAGAGATGATCTCATCCGGGACCCCATGCAACCGAAAGACATTCTGTATAACCAAGTTCACTGTATCTTTAGCTGAGGGGAGGCCGGTGCACGGAACAAAATGAGCAGCTTTAGTCAGGCATTCAACTACCACCATGATTGTATTCATGCCCCCCGATGTAGGCAGCTCCACAATAAAGTCCATTGATATAGACCCCCAAGGGCGGGACGGAACAGGTAATGGTTGTAGAAGACCCATAGGTGCCACATGAGGAGTCTTGTAACGAGCACATACCTCGCAAGAGAGAACATAGTCCTTGGTATCCTTTAGGCAAGTTGGCCACCAGAAGAATCGGCTCAGAAACTCTTGTGTCTTCTGTACCCCCCTGTGACCAGCCAACTTGGAGCCATGTACCAACGTAAGGATCTGCAGATGGACGATCTCAGGGACGTAGATACGTCGATCTCTGAACCACATGCCACCCTTAAAGACAAGATTAATATCCACAGGTGGGTTGGCCAGAAATACATCACCGTCATAAGCCTCCCCGCACTCCTTCCACAAGTCCTGATCGTGGATAACTCCGATAAAATTGGCATCAGATAGAATGGTCTTGGACGGGGCTCCAGGTACGGAATCCGCAGCATGGATTCGGGATAAAGCATCAGCCTTCCCATTACGAGAACCTGGACGGTACGAGATTACAAAGTTAAATTGATTTAAAAATAAGTTCCAACGAGCCTGACGAGGAGAAAGACATCTAGCGGATCTAAGGAACTCTAAATTGCGATGGTCAGTTAGCACTATGATCTGTTGTGCAGCTCCTTGCAGATGATGCCTCCATTCTTTGAAAGCCGCAATAATAGCCAGCAATTCCTTGTCTCCCACGTCGTAATTCTTCTGTGCTGAGGTTAGTCTACGGGAAAAGAAAGCACAAGGATGAAGCTGACCCTTCTCTCCAGTTCTTTGGGAGAGAATAGCCCCCAAAGCATTATCAGAAGCGTCCACCTCCACAATGAAAGAAAGTGTTGGATCTGGGTGTATCAACAGTGGTGCTGAGGTGAAACAGATCTTAAGCCGATCAAAAGCTTCTTGAGCCTGTGATGACCACTTAAAGGGCTTTTCCTTCTTTGTCAAGGAAGTAATGGGACGGACAATATCAGAAAAATTTCGAATGAAGCGTCTGTAGAAATTTGCAAAACCAATAAAACATTGGACCTCCTTAACGTTCTTGGGTACCGGCCAGTCAAGGATAGCCTGAATCTTACCAGATTCCATGTTCAGCCCTTGGGGAGAGATGATATAACCTAAGAACTGTATCTCAGAACGATGGAACTCGCATTTTTCCGGCTTTATATACAGATGGTTCTCTTTCAGATATCTTAAAACAGTTTTGACATGTTCTTCATGTTCCTGTAGAGAGTCAGAAAAGATTAGTATATCGTCCAAATAGATCACCACAAACTGGTCCAACAAATCTCTGAAAATGTCATTAGCATGGTGTTGAAACGTTGCAGGGGCGTTACAAAGCCCGAAGGGCATCACAAGATATTCAAAGTATCCATACCGGCATCTGAATGCTGTCTTCCACTCATCCCCTGGACGAATACGCACCAAATTATAAGCCCCATGAAGATCCAGTTTAGAGAACACCTTAGCATGGCGGACTCTTTCCAGTAATTCGGGAATCAGAGGCAAAGGGTAACGGTTTCATATGGTTACCTTATTAAGTTCCCGATAGTCAACACAGGGTCTTAGGGTCCCATCCTTCTTTTTTACAAAAAATATAGGTGCCCCTGCTGGTGAGGAAGAAGGACGTATGAAGCCTTTGGCCAGATTTTCATCAATATACTCATTTAAGGCTTGAAGCTCAGGTGCCGCCAAAGGGTATACTTTACCAAAAGGAATAGCTGCCCCAGGAAGCAGCTCAATGGGACAGTCATAATGCCTGTGTGGAGGAAGACGATCTGCATTCTTCTTGTCACATATGTCAGGGAACTCTTTATATGCTGAAGGTAAAGTAAATACCTATACATGTGGTTCCGTAGCCGTGGACTCAGGGACAGCTTCTGTTAACGCTGAGTTGCTCCTTGTTGGAAAGATAATCTCCTTGGTCTCCCAGTTGATAATTGGGTTCTGAGAACGCAACCAAGGAATGCCTAAAATCAAAGGAAAATGAGGAGAAGAAATTAGCAAGAAAGAAAGTTGCTCCCGATGATTAGGCTCCAACAAAATTTCAAGGGGCACGGTCTCCTGATCCACAGGCCCAGAGATTAAACGTGACCCATCCACTGTTTTCATGGTAATTGGAGAGCCTCTTTGCTGAATTTCAATACCATGATCCTTGGCAAATGCGATATCCATGAAATTGCCACCTGCACCAGAGTCAATCATAGCTGCACTGGAAATCCACTGTCCTGAACACAGGATCTTAATAGGGAGAGAACAGTGAGAGTTCTTTTCCTTCAGCTCCTTGGGGGGTGAAGTCATAGAAAGTGAATGGAATACAGCGTTTAAAGCCAGGCTACATTCAGAGATGTCAGATTCATCATCACAGTTGTCATATTCTCCTACCGCTGCTAGCACCTTGTTAGGCCGCTTGGGACACTTGGGACAGTTGATTAAAAAGTGGTCAGACTGACCGCAGTAGAAACATAGACTTTCACGAAGGCGATGCTCCCGGCGCTCATTAATCTCGCGCCTCTGAACGGAATCAATTTGCATGGGAACCTCCTCCACCTCCCGAGAGGTTTTACCTGCAGGCTCTTTGGAAGGAAGGGAAAAGTTAGAAATACGGTTATATGCAGCAAATTTCTCCTGCCTACGCTCAGTAAGGCGAATGTCTATGCGCACACAATGCTGTATAAATGTCTCTACCTCTTGTGGTGACTCAGAGCGAGCTAGTTCATCTTTTACAATACTAGACAGACCCCTTTTAAAAATAGGCAATTGTGCATAACTGTCCCAATTGGTATCTACCGCTAATCTCCTGAATTCAGTGGCATACTCAATAACAGAACGTTTAGCCTTGCGTAAAGACAATAAAGCAGATTCAGCGGTTGCACGGCGATTAGGATCATCAAACATGCCATAGCGGCCAAGAAATCATCCAAGTTATTTAACCATGGGTCACGAGACTCAATCATCGGATTCGCCCAGGCGAGCGCTCGTGAGGTCAGCAGCATTATTACACACAATACTTTGTATCTATCAGTAGGAAAACGGTCAGCATGCACATCAAAATATAGCATACATTGATTCACAAAGCCACGAAATTTGTCGCGATCACCATTAAATCTGAATGGGGGCAACTTAGGTGGGCTAGCGGGTGGCGGTTGCCCTGAGGGTAAAGTCACTTGTGCAGCTATTTGCATGCTTAAGTCCTGAAAAGCCCGTCCATACTGGGACTCTATGCCAGCAAGTTTGTTTTCCTGGGCTGCCATGCGGGTGCTTAAGTCCTGCAAAGTTTGTCCAAACACTTGTTGATTGTGTTCAATGCTTTCAAACTTCTTTTGCAGACCTTCCACATCTTTCTGCAGTGATCTAATTATGGAAAACACCTGCTGTAATCTGCTTTCTGCAGTCATTGTTCCTTCAGTCTCCTCATTTCTGGCTAGAGTATCCTGTAATAATTATAGGGGATAACTCAGGAGACTCTTTGCGTGGAACAAGACAACTACAGGACACAGTTTTATAAGTGGTAAAGTCTATATTATCACACGGTGATTCAAACAGGTGCAGAGAGAAACTCAAGTCCACAACACTTGGTGTAAATATTAAACGCAGCTTAGCAGTCTATAGGGAACTTCAGAGGAAAATGCAATCACGCAGAAAGTCTATGAAGCACAGTTATTCTTGAGGATACTTGACATGAATAAATCCTTGTTTTAGTCCAAACACAGATAGATATGCTTATAAGGCAGTTCAAGCAATGTATTATCTCAACCAGAAAGGCCTGGGTGATAATCTCAGGTTTAAGCAGAGCAGCAACAGCTTACATGTCCAGCAAATGCAGATGGAAGTAAACACGAGCAGCAGATGAAGGAGGATTACTGGAAACTGGTGTATGCAGCAGGAACTCAGAGCAGAGTAGCAGGTTCACCACACAGGTTCACAGGAGCAGGTAAATAGCCAGGGAGTCACCAGAGTCAGGAGCTGGATGCAAGGCAGAATACTCTAGCACAGAATGAAGGCTGGGGTGGACTTATATAGCAGGAAGACACAGTGCACATGAGACCAAAGACGCCATCTTGGAAAAGGGCAGTAATGCACAAAAGGTAATCAAAATGTTCAGAGTCCTGACATTTTGATGCCTTCAGTGTGAATGTACAATTTTCATAGTCATGAAAATACAGAAAAATCTTTAAATAAGAAGGTGTGTCCAAACTTTTGGTCTGCACTACATGTATCTCCCATCCTGATATGTGTCCCTTATTGTGGGCCCCATCCTGAGATATAGATGGTATATATATATGTATGTATGTATGTATGTATGTATATATATATACATACATACATACATATACACACACCCCATCCTGGGCCCCATAGTTGTAATATTTCCCTTATCCTGGGCCCCATGCTGGCATATGTCCCCCATTCTGCCACTGTTTTTAATGCATGGAAAAAAATTATACTCTTCTTTCCTACGCTACCCCGCTGCACGGCGTCCTCTTTTGAAGCCGGCAACTGTCTTCAGAAGCACCCCCAGTCTTATGCACGCCGATGTCTGCTGCTGAACTCTGATTGGCCGACAGAATGTATTGCTGCACACAGACCCTACTGGTCTGTGCACAGTAAAACTGGATGTACATCTGAGGGCGCACATCCACTTGAAGTTTCTGCTAACGTCGGTGGACCGCTTACCCGTACGGGCCTAGTCGCCGTCAAGACCTCTACGATCGATACGCCCCTGCCTTTAAGAACTATTGGTTAACCATGTACCTCTACACCAACATTCATTAAATAGCAACTCGGCTGCCAGTAATGCAGCTCATTGGCCCTTAGCCTATGTGGACACGTTACGGATTTAGATGCGATCCGCAGCGTTTTTGGACGCGCAGAATTGCATCAAATCCGGTGTAGTGAACAATGTTAGTCAATGGGTAATTGAGAATTTTTGTGCACGTTGTGGAAAAAAAACGCGCAGATTTGCAGTTTTTTTATTTTCCGCAGCATGTCAATTCTTTTTGTCAGACCAATCCACAGCAAAACCGCAGGTTTAAAAAAGATCTGTGGATGTGCCTGCAAGAAACGCTGCAGATCAAAAGGGGGAAGAGAGTGTGGGCGGAGACTGTGTGTGTGCGGAGATGTGCATGTCTGTGTGCGGGTGTTTGTGTGTATCTGTGTGTGCTTGGGTCTGCGGGTGTCTGCGAGGCTGTGTGGGTGTGGAGCAGTATGTGTGTGTGTCTGTATGTAGGCAGGCATCGTCCGATGGGACTACTAGTCCCGTCCAGCTATGCCTGCTACAGTGACAGCTAGCCGGATGATGGACAGTAGTAGTCCCATCATCCGGCTACTGTGTTCAAGTGTAAAAAAACAAAACAATACACACATACAGTACATACATATAGATATACAGTGCATACATATACATACAATACATACAACGTACAGTACATACTCACCATACAGCTAATCCCCGAAGCCCCTAATCACTTGTATAAATAAAATAAAAATAATAAACCAACAGCATACTCCCTGATCCGATGTAATCCATTTCATAACGAGTGTCCCACAATGATCTACTGTGGAGAGCTGCAGATGTGACCGCTCTCAAGGGGCTCCAATGATACAATGAACAGAAGGTATCCTTCCGTACTGTATTCCTCCGCCGCTGTGAGTGCAGAGTTCATACTGTCACTTGCTCCACCACTGCGTGGGAAAATCCTCACGCAGCAGTGCCGTAAAGTGAGAGGCCATTGAACCCTCAGTTATAACACTGCAGGAGCCATTGTCTCCTGTCAGTGTGTCACTGGAGGCCTATAGAGCAGTAACATCTCCTGATGTGACAGCTCTATAGGGGAGATCGTCGTTGGACACTCGCTATTAAATGGACTGCGTCAGACCAGAGAGTACTTGTGTTGGTTTATTATTTTTTCTTTTTTTCCATGAGATCGAGGGCGTCGCATGGATTGGCAGAACAATAAAGATGGCAAAAACTGTGTGGTGTTTTATTTAATTAAAATACTTTATTCTGCATATACTGTATATGTGTGTTTATTTAACCCTTTAACATCTATAGGATTAGTAATGGATAGGTGTCTTATTGATGCCTCTCCATTACTAAGCTGGCTTGATGTCACCTTTCAATTCTGGGGTGGCTGTGTGCTGGTGTTTGCCTGGGGGGCAATATCCATGGTCCCTTCCTAGCCTATGAATATAAGTCCGCAGCTGTCTGCATAGCCTTGTCTGGCTATTAATTATAGGGGGACCCCATGTCTGTTTTTTTGGGGGAGGTCCCCATATTTTAATAGCCAGTAAAGGCTAAATATACAGCTGCAGGCTGATACTCATAGCCTGGGAAGGTCCATGGGTATTAAGCCCTTCCTAGGCTATAAACATTGGCCCCCTGTCGCTGGCTTTCCCTCGCGGGAGCCCAAGCTATTTTTTTTTCCAATTTTTTTTAGAAATTAAACAGATATTGTGTTTAAAGCCGGAGTCACACTTGTGAGAAACTCATCAATACCCGGCACTGCCGCCGGCACTCAGGACCGGAGCATGCAGCTGCATAGAAATATATGCAGCCGCACGCTCCAGTCCCAAGTGCCAGCGGAAGTGTCGGGTATTGATGTGAGAGACTCGTGCGAGTTTCTCACAAGTCTGACCCCGGCCTAACTCTTTATGCACCATTTTATTATGTTTATTACTAAACATCGGGCGTGGTATTATCTATCTATAGATCTATCTATCGATAGATAGATCTATAGATGGATAGATAGATCTATAGATAGATACAGTAGATCAATAGATGGATCTATACATAGATCTATAGATAGATCGATAGATCTTTAGATAGATCATATAGATACATCTATAGATAGATAGATCATTAGATAGATCGATAGGTAGATCTATCTATCTATAGATCTATCCTATCTATCTTTCCGTGTGTGTAATCATTATTCTTCAATGGAGTATGTAAATGAAGAGGTTGGACAAGAAATGACATCGCAATTCTTCTTTTTTGTTCAATAATGGATCTTTATTTAGCTTTCGAAAACGCATACAAAATCCACATGAAAATCTCCATCAAAAACAGATCAAATCCACGCGGATTTTTACCTGCGTTTTCTGCCAAGAGATGCAGAATCTGCGCAGAAAATTCCACAGGCAAATCAGCAACATGTGCACATACCCTAAGAGTCCTCTGATAAAATATTAAGCACAAGGAAAACTCAAATTACCTCTTTTAGACAAATTTAGCATCAGAAAATTGAGTTTATGTAAAGTGGCTTAAAGGGAACCTGTCACCTGAATTTGGCGGGACCGGTTTTGGGTCATATAGGCGGGGTTTTCGGGTGTTTGATTCACCCTTTCCTTACCCGCTGGCTGCATGCTGGCCGCAATATTGGATTGAAGTTCATTCTCTGTCATCCGGAGTACACGCCAGTGCAAGGCAATATTGCACCCGAAAACCCCGCCCATATGACCCAAAACTGGTCCCGCCAAACTCAGGTGACAGGTTCCCTTTAATGTTGTAGGAATAAAAGTGCTGGTAAAGCAGCGACAGTCTCTTCACTTAAAACTAAGGCTGTTGTGTTTGTGCGATAGTGGCTTATCCAGTAATGCCGAGTCCTCGGATCAATAAAATCTAGTATAAAAGCCGTTTTATATGATAGGATGCAGCACTGGGCATCATGAAACAGAATTACATTTTAGCAGTTGTTATAAAATTAGACAGCAGGGTTGTTCCCGGGTCACATTATACAAAATTACAGCACGTTTATTATAACGTGTTTGCTCACTTCCTTATAAGATCAGGATTAGCTGCATTTGATATTTTACATTAAAGTATTACAGATGATATCTTACATCCAGGGTGAGTGCATTTATTGGGATAGGCTTTGCTAATGAGTTCTTAATGTTCATAAATTGTAGCTACATACTATTGTAGGGAGAAG
Source organism: Ranitomeya variabilis (assembly GCF_051348905.1). NCBI lineage: Eukaryota > Metazoa > Chordata > Amphibia > Anura > Dendrobatidae > Ranitomeya > Ranitomeya variabilis. The sequence continues at coordinate 448,128,514 of NC_135233.1, forward strand.
TGTAACCTTTAAGAGAGCTAGCATTCTAGATTGTATTTTGTGTAATTGTTCTAGCATTGAAAAGCATTAAAATTTATGCAGGACTTAATCTTATGCAGGACTTAATCAAGAGGACGTTCAGGCTATGTGCACACATGCTGCGGATTACTCTGCAGATTTTTCAGGACTGATTTTTGTAAATCCGCAGGTAATCCGCACTGCGGAATTACTGCATCTTTTGCGGTTTTAGTGCGGATTTCACATGCGGTTTTACACCTGCAGATTCCTACTATGGAACAGGTGTAAACCGCTGCGGAATCTGCACAAAGAATTGACATGCTGCGGAATAAACAACGCTACGTTTCCGCGCTTTTTTTTACGCATGTGCACTGCTGATTTTGTTTTCCATAGGTTTACATGGTACTGTAAACTCAGGAAAAACTGCTGCGAATCTGCAGAGGCCAATCCGCAAAATCCGCAGCGTGTGCACATAGCCTTACAGACAACCTACATCAGACAAATGAGCACCAGTTGATTGTATCAATTATGCTAGCAAAAAAAAACATTATTGACAGCACATTGTTCCATGTAGACAGGGAATGTTCTGCTGTTGACATGACACTGTATGGGGAAAGAACAACGTAGTACAGATTTGTTTTGTTGGCTTGTGCAAAAAAAAAGTCCAATAAATGCACACAACATGCCTAATAAATGCGCACAACATGCTCCATTAGGGTAGGTTCACACGAGGTATAAAAAAATCAGTTTCTTCCAGAAAAGCAGGACGATTTTTTTGTACAATCTCTTTGGGTTTTTTTTTACAGCAGAAGCTATTTACAGTATATACTCGTGTATAAGCCGACCCGAGTATAAGCCGAGGCACCTAATTTTCCCTAAAAAATAAAAAAAACTTGGAAAACTTATTGACTCGAGTATAAGCTGGGTATGCATTGTCCCCTAATGCCTATTCTCGTATGCATGGTTAATCATCCCCATCCTAGTTTGCATGGCTCCTTATCCCCATCCTTGTATACATGGCTCCTTATTCCCATCCTTGTCTGCATTGTTCCTCATCCCCATCCTTGTCTGTATGGCTCCTTATTTCCATCATTGTCTGTATTGTTCCTCATCCCCATCCTGGTATGTATGGCTCCTTATTCCCATTCTTGTGTGCATGGCTCCTTATTCCCATTCTTGTGTGCATGGCTCCTCATCCCCATCCTTGTGTGCATGGCTCCTTATTCCCATTCTTGTATGCATGGCTCCTCATCCCCATCCTTGTGTGCATGGCTCCTTATTCCCATTCTTGTATGCATGGTTCCTCATCCCCATCCTTGTCTGCATGTGTCCTTATTCCCTTCCTTGTCTGCGTGGTTCCTCATCCCCATCCTTGTATGTATGCGCCCCCCCATGAGAAAAGAATAAAAAAAAATTAAAAAATCATACCTACCTTCCCTGCGCGCCCTCGTAGCCTCTCGTTCCGGTGCTAGCAACTCCTGCGGCTGAGTGATTACGAGTCCCCGCTCATTAAGGTAATGAATATTCACCTCTCTCCATGCCTATAGGAGTGGAGAGAGGAGAATATTCATTACCTTAATGAGCGGGCATCCATGATAGCCCAGCAGCTGCTTTGAAGCTGTCGACTGCTGCTGACACTGTGCGCGCTATAAGAGAAATGAATGGTTACTGCAAGTACAGTGAATATTACGGTAATTTCTTTTTAGAAGGGCACAGGCTTTAGCCGCAGCAGCCAGCTTTGCCTCCTGTCACCCGCTGCTCCGCCACTCCCCCCTCCCCCACCGTCTTCTGGGGCAATGACTCATGTATAAGCCGAAAAAAAAAATGTGCTGAAAAACGAGTATATAATTATAAACGAGTGAATACGGTATTTATTTACAAGACCATTTAGTTTCCTATGTTACAGAATTGCAATGTATTCATAAAAAATGGATGCTATACTATAGCTTCATATTTCATCAGATTTTTTTATACACCCATAGACTTGAATGGGTGAGTCCCATTCGATTCCCAGAAGAAACTAGTGTATGCGACAATTTTTTTTCACATGCAGATTTGGTCAGGCAGGTAAAATGCTCGTTCATTAGTTGCGATGATTTGAGAGCTTAGGGAAAGAAATAGAATGATAATTTGATGACCAGTTGACTAAACAGCCGCCTTCACAGAAGCAAATATGGATGATGGCAAAATAAAAAAACTGATATCTACCGTATTTTCTGTAGGTCAAGTTGTAATGTTTAAGCCAGAGAGAACTGAATATGTGTCACTCCGTGATCCAATAAAGCAATTCTTCTTTATTCGGGACAATCAATACATGGATGCAGGGGAGCAGGTACTCAGGTGGACAACGACCCGTTTCGTGTCGGATCTATGCAAAACGGCTGTCATCCACTTGAATACCTGCTCCCCTGCATCCATGTATTGATGTCCCGAATAAAGAAGAATTGTTTTATTTGATCACGGAGTGCCACCTATTAATTTCTCTCTGGCTTGGATTTTTCATGATACCGCTCGTTCCAGGTAAAAGCCCACACACTACTGGTCTCCTAATTATGCTCCAGAAGGTATGCTATATTTTGGTGCTGGTTTTTCTCAATTCCTACAGGTTGTAATGTTTAGCTGCTTCAGGCATCACTTTTCTTTTAGGCTAGTTTCACACTAGCATTAACTGCATTACGTCGCAAATCCGTTTTTTACCGAAAAAAACGGATGCGTCAAAAAAAGTGAAAAACGTATGCAACGCATACAGCATTTCGACGGATCCGTCGCAAATCCGCTAAACGTTTCCGTCGAAATACTGGATGCGTTGCATACGTTGCATCCGTTTTTACCATCCGTTGCATCCGTTTTTACGACGGATCCGTTTTTAAAATGGCAGGCTCCCAAATTTGATTGGCTACTGGAAAATATGGAAAACTATATAGTTACTGTTTTTACAGCCCATCTTTGAGGGTTTTAGTTTTGTGGCAGCGATGGAAGGTGTTCTTGTGAGGATTGCTAGCTTGGTTACCGACGTTATCTTTGAGACGAATCGCCTGGATATCATAGTGCGGGAGAAGGAGGCGGCAGCGGAAAGACGTAGGATGCTTCTGCAGCAACGGAGACGGAGGCGACTCTGGATACATCAGATTAATGAACTACGGATGATGATAAAGGGATCCAAACCCTAACCCTACCCCTAACCTTACACCTAACCGTTTAATGAACATTTTCTGACAGTCATAGTGCCACGTATTTCAGTGCCACGTATTTAAGTGCCACGTACTATAAATACTATAACTACGTGGTTATACGTGGCACTGAAATATCGTGGCACTGAAATACATGGCACTGAAATATTGTGGCATTTACGTGAAATACGTGGCACTTATGTACGTGGCACTTATGTACGTGGCACTTATGTACGTGGCACTTATGTACATGGCACTTATGTACGTGGCACCTATATACGTGGCACTTATATACGTGGCACTTATATACGTGGCACCTATATAGGTGGCACCTATATAGGTGGCACCTATATAGGTGCCACGTATATAGGTGCCACGTACAGAAGTGCCACGTACAGAAGTGCCACGTACAGAAGTGCCACGTACTTCACGTAAATGCCACGATATTTCAGTGCCACGCATTTAAGTGCCACGTATTTACGTGCCACGATATTTCAGTGCCACGTATAACCACGTGGTTATAGTATTTATAGTATGTGGCACTGAAATACGTGGCACCTATATACGTGGCACTTAAGTACGTGGCCATATATGTGGGGTTGAAGGCCCAGGCCAGGTTTATATAGATTTGGGGGTGTCTGGCCAATTGGCAACAAAATCCAGCTTCTGAGCATGCTCAGTGTAAAAAAACGTATTGCAGCGCTGCATTGCGTCGTACGACGTGTCCCGACGCATCCGTCGCTCATAGGCTTCCATTGTAGCCAACGACGCATGCCGCAGGATGCGTCGCGACACGTTTTTTAGGCGGAGACAAAAAACGCTACAAGCAACGTTTTTTGCCGACGACGTGTCGCCAAATTTCGACGCATCCGTCGTACGACGCACACGACGTATGCCAATACGTCGCCAATACAAGTCTATGGGGAAAAAACGCATCCAGCAAAAACTTTTGCTGGATGCGTTTTTTCTGAAAAAAGACGTTTTGAGACGTAATGCAGTTAACGCTAGTGTGAAAGTAGCCTTACTTTGTGAATTGCTTTTCTTATATATGGAAAATATTTACTGCAATCACTGTAAACATCATGTCACCATCATCTTTCCTGTGCGTTCTCTATACACATACTGTATTATCAGAGGCACCCAGACAGCACCTAGCGCTGTCACTCGGGTGTCACGATGATTACTTTGTTCTGCAGATCTGACAGGTTTTCATGAGGTTGAATTATTTAAGATGACATCATAAGATCGAAACATGCAAACAATTTCAACACGCTACAATGCTTTGAAGTGCTTGTCGACAAGTGCAGAGATGTAAAAAGGCGCATCTGAGCTCTAGGAGGACAATTATCCTATAATAAACCACATTCCAAGGCAGATTGGATTCAAGGCTTGTACTACTCCCAGAGATGAAACTTACGACTCTCCCCAGAGCTGGCGGTAGACCAGAAGATCTATTAATCCTTACATTATTAGGGCTTGCAGAAGCACAGTGGATTTTGGGGCTCCTGTTTCTGTGCGCTACTAGCTCCAAACTGAAAGTTTTGTTTTTTTCTTCCTGAGAATGTGAATATGACATTAAAAACACAAACTATTTGCATTTCCTCAAGAACTGCAGCATATTCGGTTTGAGTATAGGTGTGGAATACATTTTTAAATAAAAAAATAATAATTCATCTATATAGGTCACCCAGCTTTCTAAAACTACTGACTGTCCAATCTGCCCAGATATGCATATTATAGGAGTGAGTGTTATCATTTGACATTTGTGGTAAAGCTAAAAAGTAAAAAGCGCACAATAGGTCACCACTCGGGCAATAGATGTTGTAGATTGCGTTTATTTCCTGATGAAGGGGTTTGTTTAACTCTGAAATTCCTAGATTAATAAAATTGATCTGTGTTCAACACCATAATCTCCATTGGATATCTTCTTGGTCAGAAGCGCAGCAGATTTATCCATATATTCCTTTCTACTATAGAATTTGCCATTTAGGAGTCAGTATAATCCTGTGCAACCTCTTCCAATGGAGTTGTAAAGGCAGGCTTATTAGTTTGCAGGACAACTGGGGATAATTAGGATTTCTGATGGTAGGTGCACAGGGTGACTAAACACTGCTGGTTGGGCGATGCGTACTTGTTCAGCGTCCAGATGTTACAGCATAGTGAATGGGATTTCAAGAAACCCCATGCCCATTGTGTGTCCAGAGATACCTGTGGATCACCCGCAGAAACGGACATGCGGCGCATCTTTCCAGACTTCCGTCTCCGCAAGATAAATTTCACCCATACAATGTATCGGACGCGGTGATTCTGCACGGTTTAATGAACACATGCGGAATCACCTGCTTTCAATAGCGGGCAGCGCTTTGGACGCAGCTGACACGTGCTGCATCCAAAGCGCTGCCAATTCCTGAACATTGTGCACCTACCCTCAATGTTACTGTATATATCATGAAAGTATCCAGTGATTTCTGTGTATTTTTCTGGGTGGCTAACAATGTAACAAGACTGATAACAGAACATAATAATACAGTAGAGATCTTGGTTGATAGCAGAACGGTATCTAGACAAAAAATGCACTGCTGAAATAGATTGTTCTGAGCTTGTTTTCACATAGGTTAAAACAATAGATTTTCAATAGAACACGTATCAACAAGTGATGAATACAGACGCGCCACAAACACTACAGGAATGCAAATGTTTTTAGAAACCCTATTTCCTCGAGGATGAACATCTTCAAGGTCTAGGAATTGATCAGTGATTATCCTATACAATATATCATAAATTAACAAATGTGACATCTGAAAATTACTCACAGTTTAAATCAAGTTATGATATATTTTATTTTTAAACAAATGTTTGTAATTTTCACTCTGGCCACTAAGTGTAATATAAAGCTCATACTTCCCCTCCTGTAGAGATCACTTCTCAGCAGCCATCTTCTTATCATAGACAGGATTACATCAGAAGATCGCACCTATATTTAGATGACACAGAACCCACCATTCACAATAGGTGATGGACACAGCTCACCTCCTCCCCCTCCCTGCACAATGACCTCTGCACAGATCACAAAGCTTTCCCATAAGGGCTGTCCCACACGTCCAGATAATTCCGGTACCGGAATAAATCGGTACCGGAGTTATCCGTGTCCGTGTGCCTGGGAACTCACGGAGGCCATACGTGCGGCACACGTGTGCCGCCCGTATGGCGAGTGGGTACCACACGGAGCGTGTGGTACCCACTCTGCATGGTGCTGAAGCTGCGATTCATATCTTCCCTGTAGCAGCGTTTGCTATAGAGAAAATATGAAGAATAGTGTTAAAAATAAAGATCCATGTGTCCGCCGCCCCCCCCACCCCCTGTGCGCCCCCCCCCCCCCTGTGCGCCCCCCCGCTGGTCAGAAAATACTTACCCGCCTCCCTCGCTGCTTCCTGGTCTGGCCGCGGCTTCTCCTGCATGCGGTCACGTGGGCCCGATCATTTACAGTCATGAATATGTGGCTCCACCTCCCATAGGGGCGGAGCCGACTATTCATGATTGTAAATGATCGGCCCCACGTGACCGCATACAGTAGGAGGCGCGGCCAGACCAGGAAGGAGCGAGGGAGCGGGTAAGTATTTTCTGACCAGCAGGGGGGCGCACAGGGGGTGGGGGGGCGGCGGACACATGGATCTTTATTTTTAACACTATTCTTCATATTTTCTCTATAGCAAACGCTGCTGCAGGGAAGATATGAATACCGGCTTCAGCACCATGTGGGGGGGACAGCGCTTACTGTAGCGCTGTCTCCTGCACGCACACGGACCCCAGACGGAGAATGTCCGTGTGAGGTCCGTGTTTTACGCGGACCCATTGACTCTATTGGGTCCGTGTAAAACGTGCGCTCCCACGAACACTGACATGTCTCCGTGTTTGGCACACGGAGACACGGTCCGCAAAAAATCAATGACATCTGCACAGATGCATTGATTTTTATGGGTCTACGTGTGTCAGTGTCTCCGGTACGTGAGGAAACTGTCACCTCACGTACCGGAATCACTGACGTGTGAAACCGGCCTAACACTGTACCACTGAAGTTAATGATCAATCTCCAGACTAAGGCAAACACGTACAGGATTTTTCGTGTTTTTTTGGACGTTTTCTGCGGAAATACGCTAAAAAAAGCATACATAAGCATCCCATCATTTTGAATGCATTCGACAATTTTTGTGCACATGCTGCGTTTTTTTCCGCGAAAAAAAACACATCGTGGTAAAAAATGCAGCATGTTCATTAATTTTACGGACTTTTCACGTTTTTGCCGCTATATTATAAAATTGAGAAGCTCCGGAAAAAAAACACGAAAAATCTGCAAAAAACGCAAAAAAAACCACATGTGGATTTTTTGCAGAAAAAGTCCGGTTTTGTTCAGCAAAATTCTGCAAACATTCCTGAACGTGTGCACATAGCCTAAAGGTTCCTATGATCCATGTGGCTCCTATTAAGCATATCACTGACTACTGTTAACAGCAGCTCAAACACGATGGTCACTCCTGTACTAAAAAAATTAATCAGAAATCACAAATTGGAGAAAAAGTGTATGTATCAGTATCTGGTAATATCTCTATATTTTTTAAATATTGTATGTGATACACTTCCTTTTTAAAGCTATGGACATGTGTCACATAGATTTTATTTTTACATTTGTTGATAGTTACCTATTAGTAAAATAATACACGCTTCATTCCTTTATTTTCAGACCTCCATATATGCAGTTTGTAGTTTTTTCCAGGTTTCAGATTTTTTTTCTTGACTCTCCTAGTAATATAGACTGCATATGAGGTCTGTACGTATCCAGGATGCTGCTGGTTTTCACTGCTCATATATAGACTTCTAACTTACACATATTTCCTCTCCATGTGCTTCCCTCTTTTTCTTTAGGCTTCTTTTACACTTGCCGTGGTTTTGCAGCCCATTTATGCGGCCCCAATAGATTTCTATGGGGCCTCAAAAACGGGCCACAATAATTCCACGGTGCGCTGTATGGCCGTGAGGGCCATATTTACTGCCGTGAAAAAAGATCGAGCCTGCTCAATCTTTTTCCCGGCTTACGGACCCGGCCCCCACTAAAAATCAATGGAGCCGCAAAAACAACGGAAGCTTGTTTTTGCGGTGCACCGTGAATTCCGATTTTGCGTAACGCCTTTTTTTCTGCAATACTTTTTCCATAGTATGGGAAACCCGGAAAACGGCGACCCCCAAGTTTTTTGTGGTCCGTTATTGCAGCAGACCATGAAAATTGCGGCGATACGGCCGCAAAAAACCCGGTAAGTGTAAAAGAAGCCTTATCCTCCCTGGGACTACAGATACTTTTTCCCTCTCCACCTTGTAGAGATCTGTGTACAACCCCCTCACTACTTCCAACACTAACACAGAGATTAAAGAGGTAGGGCAGTAAGAAACAAAAGCAGGGATGACCATGAATTTAATGGATATGACAAATCTTTGAGCAAGATTTTCTAGTAGGTATCCTAATAGATAGATTTGCAAATTTGTGGCCTCAGCCTCTCCTTATAGAATTTTTTTATGCCAGAACATCACCATTAAAGCTAAAGCCCCCCCCCCCCATACACAATATTGATGGGTTCAGCCTACAGTCGAATGTGTATGGGAGCCCCGGACAATTGATTGTCAGGGGTGCTATGCATCCGGCTTGTTTGATTTTGAACTTCAAATAGGGAAAAGAATGATAGGATGTGAAAAAAAACGTAACTTTTTATTAATAGATCAAAATATTAGCATATAAGTGTTAGTGCACTTGTTAAAAAAAAAAACGTGCTGCGCCCTGGCAATTATACTCAGGTTAGGCTGCTAAATGAGCTAAAATCTTGTGCCCTAATATGTATGATTATTATACGCTATCATTACTACTGTAATGGTAGCCAAATTATTAATAAATGGGGACTTACTGTCTCTGTCTGGCAACTTTGTCTGCCTTCAGTATGTCAGGACATATAACTAATGGCCGCCTATGATACATATTTATGCATAAGATTATAGCTCATTTAGTAACCTCACCTATGCAAAATTGCCAGTGTGCAGTGCAAAAATAATTTCACACGTGCATTTCCATTGATATTTTAATCTATTAATAGAATGTGAATAAAATATAACTTATTATCCTTTTATTTATTTATTATGCTTTCCTTATCTAGCACTGCCATATTTCAAAGCGCTTTACAGACATTATCATTGCTGTGCTCATTGGGGCTCACAATCTAACTTCTATATTAGTATGTCTTTGGAATGTGGGAGGAAACTGGAGAACCCTGCGGAAACCCACGCGAACTCCTAGCAGATGTTGTCCTTGGTGGGATTTGAACCCAGGACGCCAGCGCTGCAAGGCTGCAGTGCTAACCACTGAGCCATGCTTACCACTGAGCCATGCTTGTCCCTTTTTTCTATTGATCTGCAATTATTTCCAGTGGAGTACACTCATGTGAATTTATGATATTTGGCATTTTAGTATACTAATGTAATACTGATTTCTGACTACCAATACTTTTGTTCTCATGCAGATAAGCCACTGCCAGATACATCTGGTGGCTATCTCATAGAAAACACAGGAACACTCAGCCAAGTGAGCGCTTCTTTGCACAGGACAGGCAGCCAAGATGGTTTCCGCCAGAACCATCATACGGCTGACAACTATGAAACGTCTAATGTTGTCTTTAAGGGAATGTGCCATCGGTAAATTACCTATTTTTTGTATCAAGTTTTTGTGTTGAATGTATTTTTTCTACAGTTTTGCATATATTTTTTTCAAATATAATCTTTTTTTTAAAAAGAAAAAAAAAACTGGTAATTTTCACACTGAACACAATAGTCAGACCAGACCCTATCTTTTGCATTGAAGTGTCAAATTCTATTCAAAGGTAATTGTGAAGGAAGAAGGTACAGCTATTACCTCGCCTATTGTGATTATGCACAGCTGATAACACAGTAACACAGGATGCACCAGAGGTGTTACTGTCATTGTAATCCTGCCTCTGATAACTTAATATAGATCCTGGCCTTGAACCCTTGCTGGAAGAACAGGTATTATAAGTGTAAAAAAGCCCCTGTGGCCAATGTAAAAATTGCAGGGTTACTGAATATATATTAGATAAAATATATATATATATTTTTTTTTTTATAAAGGTCACAATCTAAAATAAAAAAAAAAGCTTTTTCTTTTTTTCAAATCCAAGTCACACAAAAACCATATTTAAACAAATACATCATTTAGTGATGCACTCCCTTTAACCCCTTAATGACCGCCAATACGTCTTTATACTGACCTGAGATATAAGAGAATAGCCTCCCCATACAGGTGACAATCCAGCAGCTGTCAGCTACAGTAAGCGCTGTCCCCCCAGCTTGTGGTGCTGAAGCCGCCATTCATTTCTTCTCTCCAGCAGCGTTCGCTGGAGAGAAGAAATGAAAAATCATTGTTTTTTTGTTTTTTTTGCGGTTGAAATAAAGATCTTTGTCACCACCCCCCTCCCACCCCCTGTGCGCGCGCCCGCCCGCTGGAAATAAAATACTCACCCAGCTCCCTCGATGCGTCCTCTCCGCGCCCCAGCTTCTCCTGTATGAGCGGTCACGTGGTGCCGCCCATTACAGTGATGAATATGCGGCTCCACCTCCCATAAAAAATCAGAAAGTTGACAAATGTAAAAAAATAGCAAATCTTCAAACTTTGAATGATTATCCCTTTAATCCAGATAGTCATACCACACAAAATCTACTATATAATTGTCTAAGGGGTACTTCCGTCTGTCTGTCCCGGATATTCATTGGTCGCGGCCTCTGTCTGTCATGGAAATCCAAGTCGCTGATTGGTCGTGGCAAAACACCCATGACCGTTGCCACAACCAATCAGCGATGGCCATAGTCTGGCAGCGAAATGGTCGCTGCTTTACTGCCCTGCAGTCAGCGCTGAGCACTCACACAGGGTTAATGCCAGCGTTAGCGGACCGTGGTATTCTAGAATATGCATGTCCACGTAGTATATTGCCCAGTGACGTAGTATATTGCCCAGTGACGTAGTATATTGCAGTCACGTAGTATATTGCCCAGTGACGTAGTAAATTGCGCAGTGACGTAGTATACAGCACAGAGCCACGTAGTATATTGCCCAGTGACATAGTATACAGCACAGAGCCATGTAGTATATTGCACAGAGACGTAGTATACTGCCCAGCCACGTAGTATATTGCCCAGTGACGTAGTATATTGCACAGCGATGTAGAATACAGCACAGAGCCAAGTAGTATATTGCCCAGCCACGTATGTCACAGGTTAAAAAATAAAAAATAAACATATACTCACCTTCCGAGGGGCCCCTTGTAGTTCTGTCGCCTGTGTTCGGTTCAGGCGGCAGCTTCTGGTCTTAGGGTGTGATGACGTCGCGGTCACATGACCGTGACGTCATGGCAGGTCCTTCTCGTGCACGGCCTGCGATGACATCGCGGTCACATGACTGTGACGTCATGGCAGGTCCTTCTCACGCAGGCGCGCAGGGCCTGTGATGACGTCGCGGTCACATGACCGTGACGTCATGGCAGGTCCTTGTCGCACACCAACCTTAGCACCGGAACCTGCCGCTTGCATGGACCGGTTACCGGAGCGTCGGAAAGGCGGCAGAAGGTGAGTATATAATGATTTTTTTTTTAATTATTTTTAACATTAGATGTTTTTACTATAGAGGTTGCATAGGCAGCCTCAATAGTAAAAACTTGGTCACACAGGGTTAATAGCGGCGGTAACGGAGTGAGTTTCCCACGGCATAACGCGGTCCGTTACCGCTGGCATTAACCCTGTGTGAGCCGTGACTGCGGGGAGTATGGAGCGGGCGCCGGGCAGTGACTGCAGGGGAGTAAGGAGGGACTAATCGGACTGTGGCCGTCGCTGATTGGTCGCGGCAGCCATGACAGGCAGCTGGCGAGACCAATCAGCAACGCGGGATTTCTGTGACGGAAGGTGCAGACAGAAAGACGGAAGTACCCCCTTAGACAAATATATATATAGATTTTGTGTGGTATGACTATCTGGATTAAAGCTTACTCTTTGCCACATGGTTTTTTTTTTGCCTTCCTCTGGATCAACATGTTAGGGCATGTTATGTTAGGCTATGGGTTGAACTAGATGGACTTAAAGTCTTCCTTCAACCTTAATAACTATGTAACTATATAATCATTCAAAATTTGAAAATTTGCTATTTTTTTACATTTGTCAACTTTCTGATTTTTTATAAGTAAACAAAACCTATTAACCTAAATTTACCATTATCATAAATTATATTGGGCAACAAAAAAAATCTCAAAATAGCTTGGGATTTGTTGAAGCATTAGAAAGTTATTACCACATAAAGGGACACTGGTCAATTTAAAAAATTTGGCTCAGTCAGTAAGGGGTTAAAGCTCGCCACAGACCTACAATAACATCAATTTCCCATGATCTGCATGGCCAAATGTGAATGTTGTTTTAATAGCGTTGAGGAGATGCATGACTTTCTGGGGGTACTTGTCTTCGGAGGGAAACAAAAAAAGAGGAACATTTCTACTTTCAGCCTTGGCTAGCTGTGCATATTTCAGGCATAATATCTTTTATTCTTGACCAAACCAAATAAAATTAGTCATACTAAAATTTCATGAATATCTGCATATCCCACAGCATATCCCATATGTGCAGTTCCAGACTGAAAATGGACAAGCTCCAGTGAACACAAGATGTAGGAATCCTTCCCTGAAGGGGCCCTACATCTATGATCTTTATAGCTGTTTGCTTACATTGTGACCCATTTGGGGATGCCAAATTCTGTGACTGATATCAGCTGCTCCTATTACAATACTGTTGCAGCTTTGCATTCTGTAGTACAAGCATAAAATGTAGCAGACCTGGGAGGAACTAGCCAAGAAGCTGCTCTTACATTGACAAAGTAATTTTGTTTGTGGAGTAAGCTGAAATTACATGTTTTTAACCCTTTTCATCATATGGAAAACAACAAAGCTTTTAATTAGTAACTGGACTGAAGCCAACCAAAAAGTCACACTCCATCAATGCACATTGTATGGATACAATACTAATAGCACCTTTCAGCCAGGCCAAATTCTCTGGCCTAATACCTTAAACTTCTGCAAACAATGTGTGTTTGCTAAGATTTTAGAAAATCCTGATTTATTAGCAAAACAAGGCTTGAACAAATACAACAGGAGACAGGTAGCAAGTCTAGGACTGGATAAAGACCATTATTATTATTATTATGGTTTTTTTTTTGAGGGGGGGAAGAGGCATTAAAAATAGTATCTAATCTCAGACTGGACACTGAAGTTGGACAGATTTCCGCTGATGATTTTCAGACCAAAGCCGCCATTAAAATGCTTGTCTGACGATTTTAGATTGGCAAAGCATGTCAATTTATGCTTCTGATATCAATGTGACTCTACCTTCGCAATGCAAAAGGTGAAATGAACGGCTCATCCATATCTTTTTTGCAACACATCAGCAGTGGCAGTGGTATCTCTGCTGTGGGAGATCTGCAGCAGATATCATTATTTGAAACATGCCCAAACAGACCCAATATTTCTCATTCAGGGCTCATTCAGACATCCATGCCAATTGGTCCAAGCACGGACCACTAATGCACGGACTGGCCGTGGCTCTCCTGACTCAAGCATGATAGCTTTATATATTTCTATGAGGTGTCACACTCATATTGGTAGAGCAGCGGCCAGGCCATACATTTCGGTCCGAGATTGAATGACCGAAATCCACGGATGTGTAAATAAGCCTTAAAGGGAACCTGTAACACCCCAAAATCATCGAAGGTGAGCTAAGCCCACCGGCATCAGGGGCTTAACTACAGTATCCTGAAAGATGAGAAAAAGAGGTTAGATTCACCTGGGCGGGAGGTCTGTTCCGATGGGCGTCGCGGTCCGGTCCGGGGCCTCTCTTCATAGGATGACGTCCTCTTCTTGTCTTCACTCTGCGTCTTCGGCGCAGGCGTACTTTGAGGGCAGAGCAAAGTACTGCAGAGCGCAGGCGCTGGGCCTCTCTGACCTTTCCCGGTGCCTGCGCACTGCAGTACTTTGCTCTGCCAACAACAAGGTAAATCAGTACGCCTGCGCCGGAGCCGCAGCGTGAAGACAAGAAGAGGACGTAATTGTAAGAAGATGGGAGGCCCCGGACTGGACCGCAATGCCCATCGGACTGGACCGGACCGCAATGCCCATCGGACCGTAGCGGGACCGCCCCTGGGTGAGTATAATCTAACCTCTTTTTCTCATCTTTCAGGATACATCGGAGGCTTATCTACAGCATTCCAGAATGCTGTAGATAAGCCCCTGATGCCGGTGGGCTTAGCTCACCTTCGATTTTGGGGGTGACAGGTTCCCTTTAACAGCTGAGAGTTGTATCCAGTTGTAGACAATGAATCTGATTCAACAAGACTAGCATTTAGATTTAATGAACCAGGACCACTGGTGTAAGATTCACCTAATTTATTAACAGGCGCACATCACTTAGGCTAGTTTCACACTAGCGTTTTGGAAGAGCTGCGGAGGGCTGCGAACTTCCTCCGTGAAGCCCCGCCCTCGGCCACTAGCTCCGACTACTTCTGCATGCGGCCAGCATACCTATCTTTAACATTAGGTACGCAGGTCGTGCGGCTGTATGCGGATGCTTCCGCATGCGTCGTTCTGACGATGCGGAGAAAAAAAAATTGCTACAAGCTGCGTTCTACGCTGGTCGCCACATCGTCAAAATGACGCATGCGGAAGGATCCGCATACAGCGGCACGACCTGCGTACCTAATGTTAAAGATAGGTATGCAGGCCGCATGCAGAAGTAGGCGGAGCTAATGGTGGAGGTGCGGCCGAGGGCGGGGCTTCACGGAGGAAGTCCGCAGCTCCTGAAAACGCTAGTGTGAAACTAGCCTTAGCAAAATCCTGCCGACAGGTTCGCTTTAAGTTACCTACCGACAGTGTCAGGTTGGTGCTGTTATATTGATCAAAATGATACCTTGGTTGATGAAACTTGTCTTGTGGTTGTTTAATCTCTCTGCTCTGCTTATGACAGGTCACTGATCCTTCAGTGACCAGCCTCCTATTTAACATAACGCATATAAATTGTAGGCTTAGAAAATAAAATTAAATCGAGGAAAACTGTGATAGATGCTACTGCACAAGAGCCGCCACCGGCGCCATTTTGCTGCAGCCATATTTTTTTTTACCCTTCAACAAAATGGTACCGCTGAAGGAAACTAAAATGTGGCTGCAGAAAAATGGCATCAGCAGCAGAGCTTGTGCAGTAGCATCTATCCGCTTGCCGACGCCATTTAGCTGGAGGGGAAAAAAAAATTGGTGCTGCAGCGCTTGTGCAGTAGCATTTATTGGTAAGAGAGAGGCTACTGCGCAGGTGCCGCCATTTTGCTGAATGTAAAAAATGTTTTTTATAAGCCTAGAATTGATATGCATTATGTAAAGTAGGAGGCAGGTCACTGAAGGATCAATGACCTGTCATAAGCCAATACAATGAATATGTAAGCAGAGCACCACAAAGCCCAGCTCACAGGCTGCCACAGAGCACGAGAATCTCATTAACTGAAAACTGCAAATGCAGATTAAACAACCACAAGACAGATTTCATCAACCAAAGTATCATTTTAATCAAAATAATGGCGCCAACCTGACACTGTCTGTAGTTTACTGAGCACAATACTGCTGACAGGCTTTAATGAATTTGGCACCTCTTATAACTTGCGTGTGCCTTTGCCATAAATGTTTCTCCAAGCAGGGACTAGAGTACATTTCTGAAATAATTTCCACCAAAGTGGCGTAAACTTTGATGAATTTGTCTGGTGCGTCTTGCCACGTTCCATCCCGCTCCAGCTCTGTCCATTTTGACAAAGCTGGCCCTGTATTTATGTAAAAATGACACAAGTCACAACATTTTTGTGCAACTTCTAGTTGAGCAAACATTTTGCGACATTTGAAGGTGTGTTAAGAAAACGCTTCCTTCATGAATAGAGCGCAATAAGCCAAATAGTTTGGAACTCCAGTGGATTAATTTTACCTGCACTGATACATTGTAACAAACACAGGACATCTAGAGCAATAAATATGGCTGATGTGTATTTGATTAACAGAGGTTCATGGGATACAATGCTAATAAACTCAGAAAAATTTGGTCTGTACAAGGTTTCTGGATTTAGGCAAGGATATCCTCCACTGACACAAAGAATTGCAATACAAAGTACCGTAAATCAGAAGGTTGCAGAGCTTCTCATTAAACAATGATTCCTTTTCTTAATTTACATCAGAGTGAACCTCCTTTTTTAAAAGGGAGTGGAACACTGGGTCACTATTACCATGGAAGCTCTCATGCTCCAGGAGCTTCTATCTCTGGACTTGAGCTGTAGGTCACACTACAGTGCACTATATGGCAGCTTTCTTATAAAACACTGTTGGCCGAGATTTATCTCATACCATAGACAGCCTTTTCAAACAACGCAACAGCACTTAGCGGGTTAAACATGAATAATGTGGAATCATTTCAGAAGAGAGAGGTCAGCACTGTGCTTTCCTGACCTTGCATTCAAGCAGCTAATCTACAGCATGAGCTTTGCACACTCAGAGCCCAGGAATTTTCATTTATTGCATATGGCCAGATCTGCACTAACCGAATGACTCCTTACTTTACTAAGCCTGTGAAACAAAGTATAGCTGTGAGCAGGAAAAAGTCATCAGGAACAAAAGGCTCACTGTAAAATTGTCCTACTGCCAATGAGCTGGACCACCCAAACCTTCACCATTATCTTTCTTCAGACACCCAATCCCTGCATTACCACAAGTACAACACTCTTGGACATCCGCACAAACGTCTGAATTATTTACAGATTACATATTTGGCATAACCTGGCTGGAGTATTCTATTCTCTTGCATGGTTAAATAGGTGCAATCAATGCATCGGTAGTGCAAAACAAAACTGCATGCGAGCTACTGTCTGGTTCTGGTCCTGCCTGCCCTGTTATGGGCTGTTGCGCTGACCTATGACTGGCTTGATCTGGACCACTATCTAGGTCATAAAGATTACTGCTGCAAAAAAGTAAAAATTTGGACTAAACACTTAGTACTGGAAAGTAGTAGGTTGCAAGCAGGGGCAGGCAATCATTGGTGCAGCTACACAAAGACCCAAGAGGTAAGGAGGCCACAATCAACTTCTGTCATAGACAGAGTATTGGACTGCTAAGGACTCCTATACTTTTGAGGCACAGAGGCTCTTTTCTGTGTCCACCACTGTTTGCAAGTACAATATAATTTAATATTTTGCATTACCTATTTCAAGGAGGTGTTGTAGTTGGCAAAAGAAAACACATTTACGTTTTATGGGCATTTCACTACTTTAACTTTGCAAAACAAAATACACAAGTTTTGATTTTTAAATAAGTCATATATTACAGTAGCGGCCAGGACCACTTTGTCAATTAAAATACAGGTAAAAATATTCCATTTACTCTCAAATACATGGAGTCCATTGTCGCAGAGTAACTACAATATAACATTCAGGGCATGGTAAACATTGGCTCCAGCATTATATTCTCATCTTCGAAGCCGAGATCTTTACCTTGCTGGAACAAACAGAGCTTGTAACTTGGAGACTAACAGGACATGTAACTAAAGGAATAATGAGGATGTATTATTTACCTTGGCTGAAGTGCTGGGCTGCTAAACAGTTTACAAACCTCAAAAAATCAGCTCAGGGCAGACTGACCATTCAAGCTTAAGGGCCTACAGTCACCATGTATAAGAGTATAATATACAAGTGACCAATGATACTCAACTATATATAAAGGGCCCATTATCTTTTATGCCTGGATCCTATATAACCTTATGGTCTCTAATGCATTAAAATTAATAGCACATACACATAATTAAAATTTTGCACATATTTAAAAAAAAAAAAAAAATACAAAGAAAACTAAGGGGTTTGCTTCTGGGCTTGTCAAAGTCAGCCTTGTGTTTTGTAAGGCTTGTGCAACAAAGATACCATGGGACCTTTTCAATAAATCTAGTACAATCCAACAGTAGAGTCCCGGGGTCCATAGGATGTGTTGGCCTCTAATGTGCAAATAGAAAAGTGATAAATATCGGAAAGTTTTCTTAGAGATAGTGATTTTTTGATAAAGAGGAGACCTTCTCAGGTCCTACAGAGAACCCTGAGTGTGGTAGTTAATAATGTCAGCTATACCAAGGACTCACAGACTGGGGTGGAGTCAGAGTCCTGACTGTGCATGGAGCTTAATCCTGTGTCTGAATCCTCATCATTCCCCTCAGAAGTAGTACATTGGCCCATGTCTTTTTCAATCCAAACTCCAGAGCCCTCACTACATGTCCTTTCCACAACCTGTGAGCAACTAGGCCTGAGCTCCTCACATGTATCCTGTGTCTCCGACATGTCTAAGGCACCAAGGTTGTCCAAAAGACTTTGTAATTCTTTCTCCTTTTCATTCCATACTTCTTGGGAATAATCCAAATCCGCCTTGATAGCCTCCAGGTCTGTGTTCAACCTCAGTCCTATGTAGAGACTGGCACTGAGCTCAGTTTTAACCCTCTCCTGCTGAAGGAGCAATTCATTTTCACATTCCCCCTCATCTGCAATTGTTGTAGCAGGTTCTTGATCTTTTGAGGACAGCTCATCCTGACGCCTATCCATCCATCTTTTATTTAGTTCTTCTTGGATCTGGATGGTAATTTTCTCAATCAAAGCCTCCTGTTCGGTTATTTGATCTTGCAGCATTAAGATTCCATCACATTTCCGAGCATAGTTCTCAAAGTCTACAAAAAGTTCTTCGGGACATTTGTCTTCTGTCTTGATGTCATAAGAACCCTTATCGGGAACAACACCAACCAAATATGTGTCTTGGACATAATTAACCCCATGTCTTTTCATCCTGTCAAAATGAATTTTAGCCTCATACCGCTCTATGTCCCTGTCCAGATCCTTAACCCTCTGCACCTGCTGTCGGATGGTGTGATCCTGGGATAGAACTAGGTGGACCAGAGTTTCCATCTTCTCCACTGCAGTGGACTCTTTGGATAAAGTTTCTTGCCTCCTTTTGTTCATCTTGGCCAACTTTCGGAAAGCTTTTCTTACCACCCTGCGTTGTCTCTCTTGGTTGAGGTCCATGGTCGCTTTGGTGGCTCCTTTAAAGGGACACGGGCTTTCCCTACTGAGAACCACTTTAGCTTCAGCACTCCTGGGTCCAATATTGGGCAGAAAAGCCTCATTCTTGACCAGCACAAACCTCACATTCTCCTGCTCCTCACCCCAAGCTGTCCAAAGTCTCAGTATCTTGGTTTTGTTTGGAAGGATCCTCTCAAACCCCCTCCATTTTTCCACAATGCAGTAAGAATGAGCTGGTGCCAACATCATGGACCCCTCAACAGATTGCTTCTGATTGTGATCGTCCAACAGGACCTTGACCACATCTGAACAAGTTGTGCGTCTGGTGAGTCCAGAGACAAGTTTCTCCTCTTCACATAACCAGACAGAAATCTTCCACTCCTCCTCGCTTTCCATCTCTTTCCCAGGTCGGATCACAATCTGCGCTTGGAGAATGTGGGAACACAACTGTAATCCATAGAGTTTAGTGCAGTTGCACAGTGAAGTCCGGCGGAGAGCTCCACTATCCAGTTCGGGTAGTCCTGTTAAAGATCGCTGCTTCTGCCGAAAGTGTGCAAAGTGCCCCTGATCTCAGGCTGGGGGCGCCCACAGGAGTGCAGGACTAGAAGCCAGGTCTTTCTCCTTGCCGGGATAACTTGTCTGTGCGCAATCAGAACTGCGGAGCCGTCTCAAGGGCAGCAGCCTGCGCCTCCAGGACCAAGCCAGCCTCCCTCTGCGCCAGCACAGCTCCGTCTGAGGCTTTTCCTCCAGACACACGAAGCTATCCCCGCCCTACACTGGGATCAGCCAAGTCCCTGCCTCACACACAGCTACTGGCAAGAGTTCCTAGAGTCACAGGCAGGTGAGAGGAACTTCACACTTGTACAGGATTCCTAGATTAGGCTTCAGAAGACGTCCCTTTATTGTGAACGAAACAATGGAAAGCAGTAAATGTAATGAAATTACTCAAATGTGAAAAACTAAGCCCCTGATGTTACATCCATCATTCATTCATTCAATCTGATTCTTGAACTATGTAGCACTAGTATAATACTTACAGACTAGTCTACATTGCTTTTATTTCTTTGCACAAAATGATTTTGGAAGAAATGCTTTCATCATTTTTTTCTTTGATCTGATAATTTGATGAACAGATGGAATAGATAAAAAGGAACTGGTTGTGGGGGATAAATGTCTCCCTTCTTTTTACCTTTCTGAGGCTATTCATATTCAAGACAGTCCAGTCAGCTTTTCTGATATCTCTATTTTAGTCAATACTTGTATAACCTTTTTTTTTTTCTTAGAGCTAATTGACATTTTTGACGTATGTGAAAAAGGGACTGACTTTCACCAGTGACTTTTATCAGTGTTGACAGATTTTCAGCAGAGTTTGGTCATAATTTAATTAGTTTTTTTCACTGATGAGAAAAAAAAAAGCGTATTCACCTTCTCCTATGGCCATGTTAACATGTTCAGTTTTTTATATTGGTGTTTGTAAGTCAAAATTAGGAGTGGACAATTAGAGGAAAACTATAAGGGTATGTGCACACGTAGAATGGTCCGCTGCGGATTTTTCTGCAGCTGATTTGATAAATCTGCAGGGCAAAAACACTGTGTTTTTGCTGCAGATTTATCGCGGATTTACCGTGTTTTTTTTGCGGATTTCACTGCGGTTTTACACCTGCGGTTTTCTATTATGGAGCAGGTGTAAAACCGCTGCAGAATCCACAGAAAGAAGTGACATGCTGCGGAATGTAAACCGCTGCGTTTCCGCGTGTTTTTTCCGCAGCATGGGCACAACGTTTTCTGTTTCCCATAGGTTTACATTGTAATGTAAACTCATGGGAAACTGCTGCGGACACGCTGTGGATCCGCAGCAAAATCCGCATAGTGTGCACATAGCCTAATAGAAACACGTCACTAGCACACGGATGGCATTTGAGTGCAGTCAGATTTTTATTTACTGACCCACAGACTTTGGTTACGTTCACACGCTGCGTTATTACTGCTTTTTTTTTTCCTGGGGCAGTAAAGAAGCTGCTTACGGAAAGCAGGTTTTGCTGAATTTTGCTGCGTTTGTTGTCTTTTGTGCATGTTGATAAAGTTTATTGGCACACTCAAAAAGTCATAGTTACTCACCGATAACGGTGTTTCTCAGAGCCCATGACAGCACACCAGAGAGAGGGGATCCGCCCTTCAGGGACAGGAAACCTACAGGATAAAAGGGCGGTACCTCTCCCCTGCATCAGTTTGGTTTACAGAGCATCGGAGGACCTCCAGGTTAGTCACAACAACAAAAAAATATACACTTTTATCATATTGCTTAACAAGTAAACACCGTGTCTATATGAAAAGGCACTTCACACAAAATAATGTGCTCACCGCACACGTGATGAGGGGGGGAATAAGTAGGTGCTGTCATGGGCTCTGAGAAACACCGTTATCGGTGAGTAACTATGACTTTCTCAGTCGCCCATGACAGCACACCAGAGAGAATTGCAGAGATATATTGGTTAGGGAGGGACCACAGCCTGCAGAACCCTTCTTCCAAAGGTTAGGTCAGATGAAGAGGCTAGGTCTAGGCGATAGTGTCTGAAAAAGGTTGAGGGTGATGACCAGGTGGCCGCCTTACAGATTTGATCTAATGGTACCTCTGACCTTTCGGCCCAGGAGGTCGCCATAGCCCTCGTAGAGTGGGCCTTCAGTCCCTGTGGAATGGCGTTCCCGGTGGAGGAGTACGCCAAGGCTATTGCGTCTGTTACCCATCGTGCTATAGTGCTCTTAGAAGCTTTGAGTCCTTTCCTAGGCCCCTGGAAGCAGATAAAAAGAGACCCTTCCTTCCTACACTGTTGGGTGGATTTAATATATTGGATTAGACACCTTCTCACATCTAGTGTGTGGAATTTTTCTTCTTTCCTATTTTTAGGGTCTGGACAGAAGGAAGGAAGTATTATTTCCTGGGACCTGTGAAATATGGATGCTACTTTGGGTAGATAGGCAGGGTCTGTCTTTAGTACAACCTTATCATCCAGGATTTGTGTAAAGGGAGGGTTTGCGGACAGGGCTTGGAGATCACTTATTCTACGGGCCGATGTCAGGGCTATTAGGAGGGCAGTTTTAAGTGATAGAATCCTAAGAGGTATTGACTCTACAGGCTCAAACGGGGGTTCTGTCAGGGCTTGCGGCTGCTCTGATAAACCGTATCACCCAAGGGTTTTCTGCTATATTTTCACAGTACAGTGCTCCTAGGGCTGATATCTGTACTTTTAAGGTACTTATTGAAAGGCCCAAGTCTAACCCCTTTTGTAGAAATTCTAATATTTCAGTCACTGGAACCCCGTCTTGCAACCTGACCCCAGAGGAGGATAAAAAATTTTGCCAAGTTTTACCATATATTTTTGTGGTCACGGGTTTTCTACTTTTCATTAGTGTAGAGACTAGTTTGTTAGAAAACCCTCTATCCCTCAATAGTGACCTCTCAAATTCCACGCTGTTAAGTGGAGATTCTCTGACTGGGGGTGGAACACCGGTCCCTGAGACAGAAGGTCCGGAAGATCCGGAAGGACCCAGGGATCGGTGATCGATAGCATCCTCAGCCAGGAGAACCAGGCCCTTTTGGGCCAGAAGGGGGCTATTAGGATAAGTCTGGATTTGTCCTGCCTGATTTTCCGCAGGACTGCTGGAATGAGGATGATGGGAGGAAATGCGTATGCAAGAGTTTGTGTCCAGGGAATCGTAAATGCATCTACTGCCTGAGGATTCCCTCTGGGATCTAAGGAGCAAAAGGTTTTCACCTTCCTGTTGTGCATGTTTGCAAAGAGGTCTATTACAGGGATGCCCCATAAGTCTGTGATTTTGTTGAATATTCCCTGATTCAAGGACCATTCTCCTTGTTTTAGTTGGGTACGACTTAGGAAGTCGGCTTCCTGGTTCTCTACTCCTTTTATATGTAGGGCTGATATGGATAGAAAATTGTTCTGTATTAGGCTGAAAATTTCGGAGGTAGTTTCCATTAATGTTTGAGACCTGGTCCCCCCCCTGGTGGTTCAAGTAAGCTACAACTACTTTGTTGTCCGAAAAAATTCGGACATGATGCCCTTGTAATTCTCTTAGGAAAAAAAGTAGTGCATGATTCACCGCTCTCAGCTCTTTTTGGTTTGAGGAAGTCCCGAGTTCCCGACTCGTCCATACCCCCTGAGCGAATTTGTTGTTTAGATGAGCCCCCCACCCTGTGGGAATTGCATCTGTTGTTACTATCTGAGGGCCCTCTATCACCCATGGAATCCCTTTTGATAGGTTTGTGGGATTTAACCACCAGGTTAGGGAATGAATAACGGGCGAACTTAGAGTCATGCGACCCTCTAACCGACCCCTTAGTAAACTCTGGTTTTTTAAAATGACCCACTGGAGGGGTCTCGTGTGGAGCTGCGCCCACTGAACCGCTGGAAGGCAAGCAGAGAGGGACCCCAGTAACGACATCGCCTTCCTCAGAGACATGGAAGGTTTTGAACAAGCTTCTGACACTAGATGTAATATCTTTTGTCTCTTCTGAATTGGGAGGCGACATTCTTGGGAACTTGAGTCCAGAGTGAGACCCAAAAATTCCTGGACCCTGGTTGGTTCCAGTTTTGACTTCTGAAGGTTCACCAGCCAGCCTAGTTTTTTCAAAATGTCTATCACTCTTTGGCATTGCTGACTGCAGAGTTGGGCCGAGTTGCTTACAATCAAGAAGTCGTCCAAATATGGAACGATTAAGATGTTCTCTTCTCTTAGATGTGCCATCATCTCTGCTACCAATTTGGTGAAGATGCGAGGCGCAATTGATATGCCAAAGGGAAGGGCTCTGTATTGGTATTCCCTTATCTGCCCCTTTATGACCACTGCCAGTCTGAGGAATTTTTGAGAATCCTTGTGGATGGGGACGTGATAATACGCGTCGCTGAGATCTAGAACTACCATAAAACAGTTCGGAAACAGGTTTTTTATTGTCGACTTTATTGATTCCATTTTGAATCGTTTGTTCTTTACGTAAGTGTTTAATTTCCGTAAGTTTATTATGGTCCGGAAAGACCCATCTGGTTTGGGAACCAGGAATAATGGGGAGTAGAAACCCTTCTTTCTCTCCAGAGGGGGAACTTCCAGGATGACATTTTTGTCCAATAATTTTAGGATTTCGAGTTCTAGAGCTTCTTGTTGTTGGGCAGAAGACCTCAGTGGAGTTACTACATAGTGTCGGGGGGGGGGGTAGGGAAAAAAATTCTATTTGAAGCCCTGCGTTTATCAGATTTAATATCCAGGGGCTGGTAGTAATTTTTTCCCAGGCCGGGAGGAATTGAGACAACCTCCCTCCCACCCTGGGGGAGACGTCACTTAGGGGGGGTTTTCTTATCGCGTGGGGAACTACCGAAGAGGAACCCTCTTTCTCTTCTTTTCCCATCGTCCCAGCAGTTCTGTTCTCTTGGTGGTCTTCTCCTAAAAAATTTCCTACTCCGAAAGGGCCGCTTATTGAACGTTGGAGTCAGGATGGGGAACCCCTTCTTTTTATCACCTGCTTTTTGCAGGATGTCGTCTAGAGTCTCTCCAAAGAGAAACTTGCCCTCACACGGGATAGAACACAGTTTGTGTTTAGTTTGTAAATCTCCTGGCCAGCTTTTTAGCCACAGGGTTCTGCGTGCTGCATTTGAGAGGGCTGCAGATTTAGACGTTAATTTGATTGAGTCGGCAGACGAATCAGCTAGAAATGCCGCGGCACCTCTAATCATAGAAATAGAGTCTAACACCTTATTTCTGGGTACCCCATCCCTCAGCTGTTTCTCTAAGTTGTCAATCCAGATCATAAGTGAGCGTGACGTGCAAGCCGCTGCTATGGCCGGTCTCAAGCATCCTCCTGCCGACTCCCAGGCACCTTTAAGAAAGGTGTCGGCTCTCTTGTCAAGAGGGTCTTTTAGGGTACCCATATCCTCAAATGGTAACGCGTATCTTTTTGAGGCTTTAGCTACCGCCACGTCGAGTTTGGGAGCCTTATCCCATGAAGTGGAAGCAGGGCAGTTTCTAGCCCAAAAATGACACAGGGCGAGAGTAGGAAATTTCTCCCCCCCCCCCCCCCCCCCGGCACCGAAAATAATAAACATTATTTTTGTGGGCTTGAGTAATAAATAGAGAGCAGGCTTGTATCTTCCCTTTTTTTAATAAATTATAATTTGCCTTTAACTTATATAGAACTTGGGGAAAAGGGACAAGTATGCTAATTATTAACGGTGAGAACAAAGTTGTAGGTAAATAATATCTATTAATTATTTTGGAAACAGATCCTAAAAATTGTAGGTTGCAGATTTATGAGAAACTGACTCTTCTAGATTTAGCCGCTGCAAAAGCATTAATAGCTTCCGAATAATTCAGCTTTTCTGCCAGTTCATTTTCTAATTCCAGGTCACATTTACTAATCTCTTCTAAAAGGAGATTGGCGAGACTTTCCCCAGATGTATCAGTAGCAGGACGATAGCCAATAAAATGTTCCTTTATTGCTACGTGATCATCATCTATATCAACAAATCTTAAGGTGTATGACAACTGTTCAGTGTGACCTGCATCTTGTGTGCAGTCCAACATTATTGAAAAATACTTAGATCTTTTGGCTTTTTCTAGAATACATTTCTTCACCTGAGAGGCCATCAAGCAGATAATTTCATTTTGAATTAAATTTCCACAGTAATGTGTATGGATTTCCTGGGAAGTAATTCGTTTTAAATGATCTCTCATTACTGGTTCAAATTTTCCAAGAAGCTCTATAAGCCCAAGGAAATGTCCATTATTTGGTGTAAACAATGTATTTGACGATCCTCGAAAAGCTAAATTATTGGTTGCCAGGTATACAGTTACTGCCATAACTCTTTCCAACACTTCTCGCCTGGGTGAGGATGCCACCAGACTGCCAAAGATGAGGTAAGTCAGCTGGGCCCCCTCCCGGGTTTCATGCTGTGGGGCATGCCAAATCAGCATGCCCCAAGGGTGGTTGGGGGGGGGGCAGGTGTGGGGGTCCCCATCCAAAAAAAAAGGCTAGCCCAACCCATCCCATCCCTCAGACCCCCTCACCTGTTCAGTGTGTCAGTGCCCTCTGCCCTCTGAGTCTGAGCGCGCTCAGACTGCTAAATGGGGCTGCTGGGAAGGGAAGGACTAATCCATAGGCAGGGGGTGGGCATTTTTGCTATACTGCTACCACTGTCAGACTAGACTGCAGCCTGTCCTGTCCAGCATTGAAATTGGCAACAGCCAGGCAGCCTAGTCTGACAGTGATAGTGTGTGTGCTTAGCTCTTTGATCACTGTCTCAGGGAGCGCCCGTGCTCAGCCGAGAGCGCGGCGCCCCTGCTATCAGTGTGGGAGTGGCCGAGCTGCCTCATCCTGGCTGTTCATTCTCGCTGTTCATCCAGCGCGGAGCGGAGGTGAGTCATACCTCCCAACTTTTGAAGATGGGAAAGAGGGACAAAGTTTGCGGCGCGCTTTGCGCGCCGCGGCAAATTTTAGGCCACGCCTCTGACCACACCCATTCATAATTAGTCACACCCATATCCACATCCCAACC
This sequence comes from Ranitomeya variabilis, assembly GCF_051348905.1. Lineage (NCBI taxonomy): Eukaryota > Metazoa > Chordata > Amphibia > Anura > Dendrobatidae > Ranitomeya > Ranitomeya variabilis. The sequence goes on from NC_135233.1 coordinate 448,155,447, forward strand.
ACACCCATTTAGCACTGCCGATCACACTGTTTCATATACAATAATTATAAACAAAAAAATATGGCCACACAGTGCCCCATACTGTATAATGGCCACACATGATGCTCCATACTGTATAATGAACACACATGACGCTCCATACTGTATAATGGCCACACATGATGCTCCATACTGTATAATGAACACACATGATGCTCCATACTGTATGACCGCACATGATGCTCCATACTGTATAATGACCGCACATGATGCTCCATACTGTATAATGACCCCACATGATGCTCCATACTGTATAATGGCCGCACATGATGCTCCATACTGTATAATGAACACACATGATGCTCCATACTGTATGACCGCAAATGATGCTCCATACTGTATAATGACCGCACATGATGCTCCAGACTGTATAATGACCGCACATGATGCTCCATACTGTATAATGACCCCACATGATGCTCCATACTGTATAATGACCGCACATGATGCTCCATACTGTATAATGACCGCACATGATGCTCCATACTGTATGACCGCAAATGATGCTCCATACTGTATAATGACCGCACATGATGCTCCATACTGTATAATGACCCCACATGATGCTCCATACTGTATAATGACCGCACATGATGCTCCATACTGTATAATGACCGCACATGATGCTCCATACTGTATGACCGCAAATGATGCTCCATACTGTATAATGACCGCACATGATGCTCCAGACTGTATAATGACCGCACATGATGCTCCAGACTGTATAATGACCGCACATGATGCTCCAGACTGTATAATGACCGCACATGATGCTCCAGACTGTATAATGACCGCACATGATGCTCCAGACTGTATAATGACCGCACATGATGCTCCAGACTGTATAATGACCGCACATGATGCTCCATACTGTATAATGGCCGCACATGATGCTCCATACTGTATAATGGCCACACATGATGCTCCATACTGTATAATGGCCGCACATGATGCTCCATACTGTATAATGGCCACACATGATGCTCCATACTGTATAATGACCGCACATGATGCTCCATACTGTATAATGACCGCACATGATGCTCCATACTGTACAATGACCGCACATGATGCTCCATATTGTATAATGACCGCACATGATGCTCCATACTGTATAATGACCGCACATGATGCTCCATACTGTATAATGGCCACACATAATGCTCCATACTGTATAATGACCGCACATGATGCTCCATACTGTATAATGACCGCACATGATGCTCCATATTGTATAATGACCACACATGATGCTCCATACTGTATAATGACATACAGGCACGCAGCTCACACACAGGCACGCAGCTCACACGCACGCAGCTCACAAACACATGCAGCTTTGACACAAATGCATCACACACGCAGCCATCACACACACACGCAGCCATCACACACACACACGCAGCCATCACACACACACACACGCAGCCATCACACACACACACGCAGCCATCACACACACACACACACGCAGCCATCACACACACACGCAGACATCACACACGCAGCCATCACACACACACACACACGCAGCCATCACACACACACGCAGCCATCACACACACGCAGCCATCACACACACGCAGCCATCACACACACGCAGCCATCACACACACGCAGCCATCACACACACACACGCAGCCATCACACACACACGCAGCCATCACACACACAGCCATCACACACACACACGCAGCCATCACACACACACACACACGCGCAGCCATCACACATGCAGCCATCACACACACACGCAGCCATCACACACACACACGCAGCCATCACACACACACACGCAGCCATCACACACACACGCAGCCATCACACACACACACGCAGCCATCACACACACACACACGCAGCCATCACACACACACACACGCAGCCATCACACACACACAGCCATCACACACACACACACGCAGCCATCACACACACGCAGCCATCACACACACACACACGCAGCCATCACACACACACAGCCATCACACACACACACCCAGCCATCACACACACACACACGCAGCCATCACACACATCACACACACACAATCTCCTCTGTGATGCAGGGGCGGCTGATGTCCATGTGCAGCTCTCTGCTGAAGTCTTCAGTCTCCTGCTCACAGCTCTGCACTATCCCGGCACCTCCCCCGTCTCTCCTTCTCTGCCGGGATAGCAGCTAAGAGCAGAAGCCGGAGCTCCGTGCACACACAGCCAGAGGTAGTGAATCGCTGACCTTTCTTCTTGATTGCTGCAGGCTCTCTCCTTCAGCGTGGCAGCGCCGCACAGGGGGCGGGAGGGGGGGGGGGTGTTGCGCGGGCGGTCAGGAGGCAGCTTTTATATAAAAAAAAAAAAAAACAGGCTCTCTCTACGTCCCGGAAGTGGGCGGGGCTTCACCGGCGGCCGCAAATTCGGGATTTTAAATGCCCGAAGCGGGACAGCGGGACCCCGGTGCCAAAGCGGGACTGTCCCACTGAAATCGGGACGGTTGGGAGGTATGGGTGAGTGGCGGCGCCGAGGTGGCCGCAACCATTATGTGCGGTGCGGGGGGGGGGGCGCGGCGACGCGAGGCGATGATCTGACCGCTCAGCTGTCAGATTTGCAGCTGAGTTCGGGCAGGGCGCGCCCGCGCTCAGCACTGAGCGCGGCATCCGCGCCCCTGACAGCCCTTAAACAGCAGCAGCAGCGGGCAGGGGACCACCGGGGCCCGAGGCCTCTCCTGCGCCCCCCGGCCCCACGGCGCCCCGTGTGGCCGCCCTGCCCGCCCTGTTGAAGAAACGGCCCTGAGTGGAAGATTCCTCTTCAAAGGGATATTTTCTTTTAATAGAGGGAACTGATGCATTTTTCCTCTCTGGTTTTTCCCACTCTTTTTTGATTAATGTTTGTATATTTTCATTTAGGGGAAAAACTTTCCGCTTTTTTTGGCATAGTCCTCCGAACATAACATCCTGAACTGTTTTGTCAGGACGAGGGTCCAATACCCCCATTGTCGACCTCACCGCTTTAACAAGGCCGTCAACCTCATCTAAGGGAAAACAATGACGACCTCCCCTTTCATCATCTGAAGAAGAGAAAGAGGAGTCCTGTGTATCTGAGTTTATAATATCAGAGCTGGAGGAATCAGAATTCCTATAAGGATTAGGTTTTTCCCTACTGACTTTCCTTTCGCCTTTAAGGGTTTTAAACACAGATTCCACCTCTGTTTTAATTACGGACCGTAACTCAGAGGCAAAGTTTGGAGTCTCCTCGCAGAGGACTTGACCAATACATGAATCACATAACTTTTTATCCCAAGATTGCGGTAATTCTTTATCGCACAATGGGCAGGTTCTGTGCTTTGTTTTTGCCGTTCTCTTCCTTGCCTAGGATAAAGGAGAAGAGGGACCCCAATTACAAAAAAATGAGCTTTCACGAAGATCACTCACCAATCAGACGCAGCCACAGGTACCGGTTCTGGAGGAGGGGTAGGATCTTGAAGAGAGAGATCCGTAGATGGTAGCTGATTCATCACGCTGGAATCCTTGCTACGTTGTGTGGAATGGCTACCAGACCGAGAACTCCGGGTGCCCGCAGAGGTTCGCTTCTTTTGTGCGTCCGGTTTCGGTCGTTGATGGTGGCGCTGCTGCTGTGGTGGTGGCGGCGGCTGGAGCTGCTGATCGCTGTCTTCCATGGCTAATTACCCTGGGACGGCATGCAGCAAGGAGTCTCCTATGTGCACCATCTTTTAAACAGAGCGCTCATTATTAGCCCCTCCTCTGTGGCTGCATCGATGAGGAAGCGTTCATCATTTTTTTTTTTTTTTGAAAAATGCTACTGCGCATGCGTGCGCAGTCAGGGACCCGGAAATGAAGTAATCCGGTTCCAGGGCAGCGCCATCTTGGTACACCTTGGTTACAGCGCTGCCCCCGAACCGGAAGTCGTCTTATCGCCTCCGGTGCGGCGCCATCTTGGAAACGCCGGCGTCCTGAGTGCAGCCGAATGCCGGGAGCCCCAACACCTATCCGGAGTGGCAGCTGCGCTTCCCCCCGCTCACGCTGAGGACCCGTCGGTCGTAGCCGTGGTGGCTTCGGACACCGCACCAGCCGTGGCAGGGGCATCCCCGCTACCAGGACTCGGACTGGCCGGTTCTGGACTCCAGGCTTCTTCACGGTTCTTCTCAGGTACCGTCCAGAAGGTTCCCCGTCAGGGACAGGAAACCAAACTGATGCAGGGGAGAGGTACCGCCCTTTTATCCTGTAGGTTTCCTGTCCCTGAAGGGCGGATCCCCTCTCTCTGGTGTGCTGTCATGGGCGACTGAGAAAGGCATGGTTTAATGTCCTTAGATTTTTGCATCAAAAACACAGCAAAAACTGATACCTGCATTTTTGCACTTGCCCATTGATTCCTATGGGTGAAAAAAACCGCTGCAAATACAATGAAAGAAGTGACATGCTGCGGTTTGCAAAAACGCAGCAGTTCTCCAAATCAGTCAGGAAAAAAAACAATGTGTGCGCATGAGATTTCTGAAATCTCATAGACTTTGCTGGTAATGTAAAATGCAGCTGAAAATTTTCATTTAAAAAAAACCAGCAAAAAAATGCTGCAAAAATGCAACATGTGAACATAGTCTTACATACATTGATGATTTTGATCAGACACTCAGATCAATATCAGACATGTCTTGCAAATTTTGATTGGTCTGAGGGGAAAAATCTGACATGTGAGCAGCCTCATAGACTGTCATAGGTTAGAGTGCTAAATCTTAAAAAAAAAAAAAAAAACGACGCATGGCACTCATACATGAAAAACTGACTTGAGTGAGCCCTTAGAATTAGAACTCTCCATTCTGCTGTTTTTCTGTTCATCCGATTTCACACAACAAGCATGGAAACCGTGCGCTGTCCTTTACATCACAGGCTCATTCATGGACATGTGCATTTTGTCCACAATTCAAACCAAACTTGGACATGTCTTTTTTTTGCCAACCATTAGTCCACCAAAAAGGAAATATAAGGCTACGCTCACATTTGCGTTGTGCGCCGCAGCGTCGGCGCCGCAACACACAACGCAAACAAAAACGCAGCAAAACGCATGCACAACGCTGCGTTTTGCGCCGCATGAGTCCTTTTTTTCATTGATTTTGGACGCAGCAAAAATGCAACTTGCTGCGTCCTCTGCGCCCGGACGCGGGCGCCGCAGGGACGCATGCGGCGCAAAACGCAAGTGCGACGCATGTCCATGCGCCCCCATGTTAAATATAGGGGCGCATGACGCATGCGGCGACGCTGCGGCGCCCGACGCTGCGGCGCACACCGCAAATGTGAACGTAGCCTTAATTGGACCATTAGTTATAATGGGTACATGTTCTAACTGCATAAAACCAGCTAAAACTCGAAATGGGGATGTGGCCTTACACCTAGAAATGTATCGGTTAATTGATCATCATTCACCATTATCAAAGAAAACATATTTTTATTTGGAGTCAGGATACATGGGTGCCATATGGATAATGGCTATTGAATGTGTATGAAAGCAACGTAAAGGGCTTCTCTCACATAGACAACTTTTCTTTTTCCAATTATAGTCTCCAAGGAAATCAGCTGTCCATATAGTCCAGCTACTGAAAAGTGACTATAATGCGACACCCAATCAAACATAATAATTAGTTTGTACAGAATTTGCTACCTTGGCAGCAAATATTTGCAGCAGCTCTCATTTTTTGCTACATCTGGTGACAGCTTATCTCTGACAGAATAAAGAGCTTAGCAGTCGGACATGCCGGATCTTTAACCTCCCGACAATCAATTGTCTGGGGACCCTATACATGTTAGTGCATTAGGTTTGGAAAACACTCTATCAGGATGCAGCATTATTATTTTGTGCACATTATTTATATTCAGGGTGCAGCCAGGCCCATCAATGTTGGCCTTGTTAAATGGGGTGTGTGACCTCATAGGTTGCACTAATCTTTTTTCTTTCTTTTTATTTTTTATATAGCGCTAACATATTCCGCAGCGCTTTACAGGTTGCACACATTATCGTCGCTGTCCCCGTTGGGGCTCACAATCTAGATTCCCTATCAGTATGTCTTTGGAATGTGGGAGGAAACCGGAGAACCCGGAGGAAACCCACGCAAACACTGGGAGAACATACAAACTCTTTGCAGATGATGTCCTTTTTGGGGTTTGAACCCAGGACTCCAGCGCTGCAAGGCTGCTGTGCTAACCACTGCGCCACCGTGCTGCCCGTGCACTAACATAGTGCTGGGCAGCCCGCCTAATCTAATAGTATGGGCGTCACTAATGGGCTGTAAGCTAGACCTGTGTGTGACCAGCGCCCTGTACAAGCCATTTATATGTGAAATTCTAATACTAAGCAATCACCCCCTCCATGAATTTGTAAGTTATGAGTGGTTGTCTCATCAGTATTTCGCACTTGTGTTGCCGTGCCGCCATCTTTATTAGATGGGTTTGCTGCGTCCTGATAGTGCATTAATTCTGACACATGGGCAGGGAAATACTGCTGCCCTTTTTTGCTATATCTTTGGGTTCGGCCAACATTAGTCTAGCATGTATGGGGGGTATACAGTTTTGTGCCTACAACTACTATGCAGACGACTACAAATTGTAGTTTCTATGTTTGCTGACTACAAACAAAATGTTTGTCAATTTGCTCCCTCCTGGAATCAAAAGAGGTGGCAGAAAGATGAGTTGGGTGCATTTAGACTACCATGGCATTAAATGACCACTGATCGGCTACACAGAAGGCGCTCATTTAAATTAGACAGGGTGACAATACTTCCAATGTGCACAGAACAATCGGTAATAGATCATTCTATGTGAATAGATTGTTATTGCTCTCGACAGCACATGCCCTGTTTATACAAGATGGTGTGCTGCCAAGAGTGATGATACATGCATCTGCATAGGTGCTGTATATACAGAACAAAGAGATTTTATTTCTAAAGAACACCTGTCATCACGATTTAACCTGTTAAAGTAAATGTATGGCCATAATGGCCCTCTTATACTGATTTAATGGATACCTGTCCTGAAAGAGTCTGTAACCTGTTTTTTTTTAATTCACCTTAGAAGTTTTGATGCAATAGCCTCTTGGTGCTCCTCATTTGTATGCGCCTCCATTTTTAAATTTAGCTCTAGCACCACCCGTGCACATTCATGTTACAGCATTCTCCAGCAAAACGATGCTGGAGTCAGCGCATGCTCACATTATCCTCCTGCGCTCTCCAGCAAAATGTCATCAAAAGCCCAGATCGAGATGTCGGTCCGTTATTGAGCAGAGATCCCAATCTGCGCATGCGCAGCCACCAGCGCCATTTTGCTGGAGACCGCTGGGACATGAATGTGCACGGGAAACACTAGCGTTAAATTTAAAAAGGGAGGCTCATAAAAAGGCGGAGGAGCCACGGCAGAGCCGACCGAAGACCCTACCCACAGTCCTGCCCCGATGCATGAAGAAGCCATTGCACCAAAACTTCTAAGCTGAATTATTAAAGAACGAGGCTAAGGATTTTTTTATTACAGGAATCCATTAAATCAGTATATCAGGGCCATTATGGCTATACCTTAATTTTTAACAAGTTAAATCATGATGACAGGTTCTCTTTAAGGTAATTTGAACATTTGCTTAAATTATGTTTTGTTTTTTTATAATTCGTTTATTGATTTCAGAATAAACTATACAAGACACACATTTGCATTCGTTGTTATTAATCACAGCATAAAATACAGATAGTTGCGATGCTTCATCACATCTGAAATATTAGAAGAATAACAAACTGTGCATGTTAAATGACTGGTGTCTTATAAATCACCTATTATATAACATTAACTACATTGACTACTAATAGTACGCCGCCGAAAAGAAAATTCTACATAGATTTCACCCTTTAAGCGATGCCCCCGAGATCATAGACCTGGCTCTCTTTATAAATGTCAAGTTAATGGGAATTAGGCTACGTTCACATTTGCGGTGTGCGCCGCAGCGTCGGGCGCCGCAGCGTCGCCGCATGCGTCATGCACCCCTATATTTAACATGGGGGCGCATGGACATGCGTCGCACTTGCGTTTTGCGCCGCATGCGTCCCTGCGGCGCCCACGTCTGGGCGCAGAGGACGCAGCAAGTTGCATTTTTGCTGCGTCAAAAATCAATGAAAAAAAGGACGCATGCGGCGCAAAACGCAGCGTTGTGCATGCGTTTTGCTGCGTTTTTGTTTGCGTTGTGCGTTGCGGCGCCGACGTTGTGGCGCACAATGCAAATGTGAACGTAGCCTTATAGAGTATTATAAGAGGAGTTCCATCTACCCCAGATCCTCTCGAATTTACCTGGACATCCTCTATTTTGGTATAGCGTACGTTCATACGGGATGATCGAGTTCACCAAATCGACCCAGGCTCTGAGAGACGGACCAGAGCTACCCATCCATCGTAATGCCAACACCTTCCGTGCCATAAAGAGTGTCTCTTGTAGAAATATCCCAGTATAGTGATCTCAAGTTTCCACATCCCACACCCCAAACAAGCAAATCAATGGCTCAAGTGGGACAGGAATCGACAATAAGGATGTTAATAATGTTGTCACCTCTTTCAAATAATGAAGAATACCAGGACACTTCCAAATCATATGAATGAAATCTGCATCACTTGAATGGCACCGCAAGCTATCTGACGAGACGAGTGGAGGCGGCCCATTTTAAAAAGTCGCGTCGGGGTCACTTAAGACTGGTATATGATATACAACTGGGTCATCTTATTAATTGATGGAGAGACTTTAGTTGGGGATTCCAGAATATCTTCCCACTCTTCTCTCAATACATCAGGAAGAAGTCCCTCCCACTTCCCCTTAATAAAATTTATAGTAGACCCAACTCCTACAGACAGCAGATAGGTATATAGAGAGGAAATAAGTCCTTGAGGACATTGTGAGTTGAGAATACCTATTAAAGGTAAAGATGAGATGGCCCGACCTGTACCCATATTCTGCATGTGTGATTGAAAAGCTGATCTTAGCTGTAGATAACGGAAGAATTGAGATCTCGGGATATTATAAGTGTTCTGTAGTTGTTCGAAGGATGCAAAGATCCCCTGGTTATATACATCAACTACCGAGAGAACACCATACGAAACCCAAAACTCAGTGGATGGATGGTTCAGCAGTCCCGGAAAGTAACTATTGTTCCACAATGGCATTTCAACTACTATATCCACAAATCTAATGACTTTTTTAATTTGCCTCCATATTAGTCGTGCCAGCCGGAGTAAAGGCAACAAGCGAGGAGCATTAACTTTCTCCAGTTCCTAAAACCCCAGTGGACAATCAACCCGAGCAGAATGGAGCAGATGGCTCTCAGAGTTAGCTAGGGAATTGTTGGGCATCCATTTATTTATCGCCTTAGCCTGTCCGGCGAGATAATACAAGTAGAATTAAATTATGTTTTTGGTATGTTGAAACAGTAAAAAAGATGCTGTCAAAAGTGTAAGTACATGCTTGTATAAATAAAATATTTTCTTTTTAATTTTATTTCACCAGCGCAGCAGGGTTTGCTATTGAAACCTCATGTTTTCTTGTTTTAGACTCCCAGATGGAGCTACTCTTCAGACCTGTGTGACATCCTGCCTCTACTGCCAGGTAAAACCGATATATCTTGTTATTAAATTGTCAATATCTAGTTATTGAATCAGCAGCAATAGTGATTATCTGCATAACTGAATGGGAGTATATTCATGGAGCAGTTATCTAGGTCATATAGGCTGCACTATAATTATGTGAGATGGATATATAAACCACCTATATATTGGCAGCATCTCTCGATATAGGCTTTAATCAAATTACTTACAAGGTACAAGTAAACCTAAGCCACAGTGTTTCAACTAATTGGAGATCCCTGGGTTTAAATAGTTTTCTCCAAACCACAGCAAGAGATTTTAGTTGACCATGGACCTAACATGTTTTTCTACTTTACGTCTGTTTGGACACAGTCACAATAAAATGCTGACTTTTCATCAATCCATAGATATCAACAATGAGAAGTCTAATTTTGGGTTTCAAAGACATAAAAGCCAAAATGTATTGGATGACCTACAATTAATGGTGATGCTCTGAATGCAGAAAACTAGAAGATTAAATAAAACAACTTCATTTTCATTCCTTGCATTTTTCCGATTCTATTTTACAATGAGGAAAATTCATCAGCAGATATTGCTGTGTAAAAATACTCTATATGTTGGGCTTGCTTGGCTTGGTTTCATTCACACTGGAAGGGCACTAGGTCAACATTGTTTTTAAATATGAAAGTAGTACTGGGAGCATGGCTGTTTAGGCACTTTTCGCTCAATAATAATTAGGCTACGTTCACATTTGCGGCTAGCGCCGCAGCGTCGGGCGCCGCAGCGGCGCCGCATGCATCATGCGCCCCTATATTTAACATGGGGGCGCATGGACATGCGGTGCACTTGCTTTTTGCGCCGCATGCGTCCCTGCGGCGCCCGCGTCGGGGCGCAGAGGACGCAGCAAGTTGCATTTTTGCTGCGTCCAAAATCAATGGAAAAAAGGACGCATGCGGCGCAAAAAGCTGCGTTGTGCATGTGTTCACATTTGCGCTGTGCGTTGCGGCGGCGACGCTGCGGCGCACACCGCAAATGTGAACGTAGCCTTACATCGTTTTTCTCAATAATCCATTGTCCCAGTCATGAGAAATCTAGTGTAAAAGCCAAATCAGTTTGGAAGTACAACCGGCGTGTTCCAGAAACAATGTGCATCAACATGCCATCAGTACACTCCTAGCCGGACTTGTATATAGCTTCTATGCTGAATTTCTCATGGATCTTTACAAAAAAAGAGAGCGAGGATGATTCCCCATTGTTTTGAATGGGGTTCAGGTTTTGGTTCAAATTCAGGTACAATTCTTGGACCCAAAACGAACTATGGAATAAAGTATGGGTTGTGTGCCAGAACCTGAACTTCCATAGGTCTGCTCATGCCTACCCTGGATCAGGCTTACTGATCAGAGTTGCCACAGGGCGGTCGTTTGTGGAAGTTTTTAATCCATTGTTTTTAGTGAAAGTGGTTTTTCTATTGTGATTGAGAGTATCTAATATATAATTGCCTAGAATACTACTTCCTGCAATTTGTGCCAACTTCCGTGGCTTTGTCCGGAGCTAATGTCCGAAGATAATGTCCGGAGATAATGTCCGGAGATAATGTCCGGAGATAATGTCCGGAGCTAATGTCCGGAGCTAATGTCCGGAGATAAGTGACGTCACCAGTGTCCTACACCCAGGCAGAGCACAGTGGCCCCAGGCAGAGCACAGGGGCCCCAGTCAGAACATGGGGCCCCAGGCAGAGCACAGGGGCCCCAGGCAGAATATGGGGCCCCAGGCAGCATATGGGGCCCCAGGCAGAGCACAGTGGCCCCAGGCAGAGCACACACCAAATCGGAGGCCGAGGGGCCCCGCCAACCAAATCGGAGGCCGAGGGGCCCCGCCAACCAAATCGAAGGCCGAGCGGCCCCGCCCACCAAAGCGGAGGCCGAGGGGCCCGGTCCCGTCCACCAAAGCGGAGGCCGAGGGGCCCCGCCCACCAAATCGGAGGCCGGGGGTCCCCGCCCTCCAAATCGGAGGCCGAGGGGCCCCGCCCACCACATCGGAGGCCGAGGGTCCCCGCCCACCAAATCGGAGGCCGAGGGTCCCCGCCCACCAAATCGGAGGCCGAGGGTCCCCGCCCACCAAATCGGAGGCCGAGGGTCCACACCAACCAAATCGGAGGCCGAGGGGCCCCGCCCACCAAATCGGAGGCCGAGGGGCCCCGCCCACCAAATCGGAGGCCGAGGGGCCCCGCCAACCAAATCGGAGGCCGAGGGTCCCCGCCCACCAAATCGGAGGATAAGGGGCCCCGCCAACCAAATCGGAGGCCGAGGGGCCCCGCCAACCAAATCGAAGGCCGAGGAGCCCCGCCCAACAAATCGAAGGCCGAGCGGCCCCGCCCACCAAAGCGGAGGCCGAGGGGCCCGATCCCGCCCACCAAAGCGGAGGCCGAGGGGCCCCGCCCACCAAATCGGAGGCCGGGGGTCCCCGCCCTCCAAATCGGAGGCCGAGGGGCCCCGCCCACCACATCGGAGGCCGAGGGGCCCCGCCCACCAAATCAGAGGCCGAGGGGCCCCGCCCACCAAATCAGAGGCCGAGGGGCCCCGCCCACCAAATCAGAGGCCGAGGGGCCCCGCCCACCAAATCGGAGGCCGAGGGTCCCTGCCCACCAAATCGGAGGCCGAGGGTCCCCGCCCACCAAATCGGAGGCCGAGGGTCCACACCATCCAAATCGGAGGCCGAGGGGCCCCGCCCACGAAAGCGGAGGCCGAGGGTCCCCGCACACCAAATCGGAGGCAGAGGGACCCCGCCCACCAAATCGGAGGCCGAGGGGCCCCGCCCACCAAAGCGGAGGCCGAGGGTCCCCGACCACCAAATCGGAGGCCGAGGGTCCCCGCCAACCAAATCGGAGGCCGAGGGGCTTCGCCAACCAAATCGGAGGCCAAGGAGCCCCGCCCACCAAATCGAAGGCCGAGCGGTCCCGCCCACCAAAGCGGAGGCCGAGGGGCCTGGCCCCGCCCACCACATCGGAGGCCGAGAGGCCCCGCCCACCACATCGGAGGCCGAGGGTCCCCGCCCACCAAATCGGAGGCCGAGGGTCCCTGCCCACCAAATCGGAGGCCGAGGGTCCCCGCCAACCAAATCGAAGGCCGAGCGGCCCCGCCCATTAAAGCGGAGGCCGAGGGGCCCCGACCACCACATCGGAGGCCGAGGGGCCCCGCCCACCAAATCGGAGGCCGAGGAGCCCCGCCCACCAAATTGGAGGCCGAGGAGCCCCGCCCACCAAATCGGAGGCCGAGGAGCCCCGCCCACCAAATCGAAGGTCGAGGGGCCCCGCCCACCAAAGCGGAGGCCGAGGGGCCCGGCCCCGCCCATTAAAGCGGAGGCCGAGGGGCCCCGACCACCACATCGGAGGCCGAGGGGCCCCGCCCACCAAATCGGAGGCCGAGGAGCCCCGCCCACCAAATCGAAGGTCGAGGGGCCCCGCCCACCAAAGCGGAGGCCGAGGGGCCCGGCCCCGCCCACCAAAGCGGAGGCCGAGGGTCCCCGCCCACCACATCGGAGGCCGAGGGTCCCCGCCCACCACATCAGAGGCCGAGGGTCCCCGCCCACCAAATCGGAGGCCGAGGGTCCCCGCCCACCAAATCGGAGGCCGAGGGTCCCCGCCCACCAAATCGGAGGCCGAGGGTCCCCGCCCACCAAATCGGAGGCCGAGGGTCCCCGCCCACCAAATCGGAGGCCGAGGGTCCCCGCCCACCAAATCGGAGGCCGAGGGTCCCCGCCCACCAAATCGGAGGCCGAGGGTCCCCGCCCACCAAATCGGAGGCCGAGGGTCCCCGCCCACCAAATCGGAGGCCGAGGGTCCCCGCCCACCAAATCGGAGGCCGAGGGTCCCCGCCTACCAAATCGGAGGCCGAGGGTCCCCGCCCACCAAATCGGAGGCCGAGGGGCCCCACCCACCAAATCGGAGGCCGAGGGGCCCCGCCAACTAAATCGGAGGCCGAGGGGCCCCGCCCACCAAATCGGAGGCCGAGGGTCCCCGCCCACCAAATCGGAGGCCGAGAGTCCCCGCCCACCAAATCGGAGGATAAGGGGCCCCGCCAACCAAATCGGAGGCCGAGGGGCCCCGCCAACCAAATCGAAGGCCGAGGAGCCCCGCCCAACAAATCGAAGGCTGAGCGGCCCCGCCCACCAAAGCGGAGGCCGAGGAGCCCGGCCCCGCCCACCAAAGCGGAGGCCGAGGGGCCCCGCCCACCAAATCGGAGGCCGGGGGTCCCCGCCCTCCAAATCGGAGGCCGAGGGGCCCCGCCCACCACATCGGAGGCCGAGGGTCCCCGCCCACCAAATCGGAGGCCGAGGGTCCCCGCCCACCAAATCGGAGGCCGAGGGTCCCCGCCCACCAAATCGGAGGCCGAGGGTCCCCGCCCACCAAATCGGAGGCCGAGGGTCCCCGCCCACCAAATCGGAGGCCGAGGGGCCCCGCCCACCAAATCGGAGGCCGAGGGGCCCCGCCCACCAAATCGGAGGCCGAGGGGCCCCGCCCACCAAATCGGAGGCCGAGGGGCCCCGCCCACCAAATCGGAGGCCGAGGGGCCCCGCCCACCAAATCGGAGGCCGAGGGTCCCCGCCCACCAAATCGGAGGCCGAGGGTCCCCGCCCACCAAATCGGAGGCCGAGGGGCCCCACGAACCAAATCGGAGGCCGAGGGGCCCCGCCCACCAAATCGGAGGCCGAGGGTCCCCGCCCACCAAATCGGAGGCCGAGGGGCCCCGCCAACCAAATCGGAGGCCGAGGGTCCCCGCCCACCAAATCGGAGGATAAGGGGCCCCGCCCACCAAATCGGAGGCCGAGGGGCCCCACCAACCAAATCGGAGGCCGAGGAGCCCCGCCCACCAAATCGAAGGCCGAGCGGCCCCGCCCACCAAATCGGAGGCCGTGGGGCCCCGCCAACCAAAGCGGAGGCCGAGGGTCCCCGCCCACCAAATCGGAGGTCGAGGGTCCCCGCCCACCAAATCGGAGGCCGAGGGTCCCCGCCCACCAAATCGGAGGCCGGTCCCCGCCCACCAAATCGGAGGCCGGTCCCCGCCCACCAAATCGGAGGCCGAGGGTCCCCAACCACCAAATCGGAGGACGAGGGGCCCCACCAACCAAATCGGAGGCCGAGGAGCCTCGCCCACCAAAAGTAAGTGCGGCCCCAAAAGTAAGTGCGCCCCCGGGTGCAAAAGTAAGTGCGCCCCCGGGTGCAAAAGTAAGTGCGCCCCCGGGTGCAAAAGTAAGTGCGCCCCCGGGTGCAAAAGTAAGTGTGCCCCCGGGTGCAAAAGTAAGTGCGCCCCCGGGTGCAAAAGTAAGTGCGCCTCCGGGTGCAAAAGTAAGTGCGCCCCCGGGTGCAAAAGTAAGCGCGCCCCCGGCCCCGGGTGCAAAAGTAAGCGCGCCCCCCAGTCCCGTGTGTGAAAAGTGCTGCTGTAAAGCTGGTAGCGCTGTTCAAGCACCATGTATTTCCTTCAGGAAATGCCCATCTAATATATAATTGCCTAGAATACTACTTCCTGCAATTTGTGCCAACTTCCGTGGCTTTGTCCGGAGCTAATGTCCGGAGATAATGTCCGGAGCTAATGTCCGGAGCTAATGTCCGGAGATAAGTGACGTCACCAGTGTCCTACACCCAGGCAGAGCACAGGGGCCCCAGGCAGCATATGGGGCCCCAGGCAGAGCACAGTGGCCCCAGGCAGAGCACAGGGGCCCCAGGCAGCATATGGGGCCCCAGGCAGAGCACAGTGGTCCCAGGCAGAGCACAGGGGCCCCAGGCAGCCTATGGGGCCCCAGGCAGAGCACAGTGGCCCCAGGCAGAGCACAGGGGCCCCAGGCAGCATATGGGGCCCCAGGCAGAGCACAGGGGCCCCAGGCAGCATATGGGGCCCCAGGCAGAGCACAGTGGCCCCAGGCAGAGCACAGGGGCCCCAGGCAGAACATGGGGCCCCAGGCAGAGCACAGGGGCCCCAGGCAGAGCACAGGGGCCCCAGGCAGCATATGGGGCCCAAGGCAGAGCACAGGGGCCCCAGGCAGAGCACAGGGGCCCCAGGCAGCATATGGGGCCCCAGGCAGAGCACAGGGGCCCCAGGCAGCATATGGGGCCCCAGGCAGAGCACAGTGGCCCCAGGCAGAGCACAGGGGCCCCAGGCAGAACATGGGGCCCCAGGCAGAACATGGGGCCCCAGGCAGAGCAATGGGGCCCCAGGCAGAGCACAGGGGCCCCAGGCAGCATATGGGGCCCCAGGCAGAGCACAGGGGCCCCAGGCAGCATATGGGGCCCCAGGCAGAGAACAGTGGCCCCAGGCAGCATATGGGGCCCCAGGCAGAGCACAGTGGCCCCAGGCAGAGCACAGGGGCCCCAGGCAGCATATGGGGCCCCAGGCAGAGCACAGTGGTCCCAGGCAGAGCACAGGGGCCCCAGGCAGCTTATGGGGCCCCAGGCAGAGCACAGTGGCCCCAGGCAGAACATGGGGCCCCAAGCAGAGCACAGTGGCCCCAGGCAGAGCACAGGGGCCCCAGGCAGAACATGGGGCCCCAGGCAGAGCACAGGGGCCCCAGGCAGAGCACAGGGGCCCCAGGCAGCATATGGGGCCCCAGGCAGAGCACAGGGGCCCCAGGCAGCATATGGGGCCCCAGGCAGTGCACAGTGGCCCCAGGCAGAGCACAGGGGCCCCAGGCAGCATATGGGGCCCCAGGCAGAGCACAGTGGTCCCAGGCAGAGCACAGGGGCCCCAGGCAGCCTATGGGGCCCCAGGCAGAGCACAGTGGCCCCAGGCAGAACATGCGGCCCCAGGCAGAGCACAGGGGCCCCAGGCAGAGCACAGGGGCCCCAGGCAGCATATGGGGCCCCAGGCAGAGCACAGTGGTCCCAGGTAGAGCACAGGGGCCCCAGGCAGCCTATGGGGCCCCAGGCAGAGCACAGGGGCCCCAGGCAGCATATGGGGCCCCAGGCAGAGCACAGGGGCCCCAGGCAGCATATGGGGCCCCAGGCAGAGCACAGTGGCCCCAGGCAGAGCACAGGGGCCCCAGGCAGAACATGGGGCCCCAGGCAGAGCACAGGGGCCCCAGACAGAGCACAGGGGCCCCAGGCAGCATATGGGGCCCCAGGCAGAGCACAGGGGCCCCAGGCAGCATATGGGGCCCCAGGCAGAGCACAGCGATATTTTGGACCACTGTGCGGTGTTTCAGACCCCCTGTGTGATGTCTGGGGCCCTGTTCTTAAGTATATTAACCCCTTCACCCCCGGAGCTTTTTCCGTTTTTCCGTTTTCGTTTTTCGCTCCCCTCCTTCCCAGAGCCATAACTTTTTTATTTTTCTGTCAATTTGGCCATGTGAGGGCTTATTTTTTGCGGGACGAGTTGTACTTTTGAACGACATCATTGGTTTTACCATGTCGTGTACTAGAAAACGGGAAAAAAATTCCAAGTGCAGTGAAATTGCAAAAAAAGTGCAATCCCACACTTGTTTTTTGCTTGCCTATTTTGCTAGGTTCACGAAATGCTAAAACTGACCTGCCATTATGATTCTCCAGGTCAGTACGAGTTCATAGACACCTAACATGACTAGGTTCTTTTTTACCTAAGTGGTGAAAAAAAATTCCAAACTTTGCAAAAAAATAAATAAATAAAATTGCGCCATTTTCCGATACCCGTAGCGTCTCCATTTTTCGTGATCTGGGGTCGGGTGAGGGCTTATTTTTTGCGTGCCGAGCTGGCATTTTTAATGATAGCATTTTGGTGCAGATACGTTCTTTTGATCGCCCGTTATTGCATTTTAATGCAATGTCGTGGCGACAAAAAAAACGTAAATCTGGCGTTTCGATTTTTTTTTTCATTACGCCGTTTAGCAATCAGGTTAATGCTTTTTTTTTATTGATAGATCGGGCGATTCTGAACGCGGCGATACCAAATATGTGTAGGTTGGGTTTTTTTTTTATTGATTTATTTTGATTGGGGCGAAAGGGGGGTGATTTAAACTTTTATATTTTTTTTATTTTTTTCACATTTTTTTTTACTTTTTTTTTTAACTTTTACCATGCTTCTATAGCCTCCATGGGAGGCTAGAAGCAGGCACAGCCCGATCGGCTCTGCTACATAACAGCGATCATCAGATCGCTGTTATGTAGCTAAAATGCAGGTGTGCTGTGAGCGCCGACCACAGGGGGGCGCTCACAGCCACCGGCGATCAGTAACCATAGAGGTCTCCAGGACCTCTATGGTTACAATGTACAAGCATCGCCGACCTCCGATCATGTGACGGGGGTCGGCGATGCGCTCATATCCGGCCGCCCGGCCGGATGCGGTAGTTAAATGCCGCTGTCTGAGTTTGACAGCGGCATTTAACTAGTTAATAGCGGCGGGTGAATAGCGATTTCACCCGCCGCTATTGCGCGCACATGTCAGCTGTAAAAAACAGCTGACATGTCGCGACTTTGATGTGCGCTCACCGCCGGAGCGCACATCAAAGTGGGGGTCCCGACATGTGACGTACTATTCCGTCACATGTCGGGAAGGGGTTAAAGATTAAAGTAACGTATATTAAAGTATATTATAGATCAAATTTGACACGTTTATGAGCACCATTGAGTGATATACTCAAGAGTGACATAATTTTTCAACATTTTATGGTTTCAAACTGTAAACACTCAGAGTTTTTTTTACTTCAACCAGAAAACCTTAACGGTTCATAAAAAACTTGACTGTTCAGGATATGATAAAAGTCATAGTATTCTGAATCTTTAACTTATAAAGATACCTTTACATGGGGTGATTATTGGTTCCAGAGAGGCTTTCGGCCGATAATCGTACACATGGCTGGTGACAGGACAATACAATATAAACGTTCAAAGGTAAACACTGATAACATTAAAATCTAATATATAATTGCCTAGAATACTACTTCCGGCAATTTGTGCCAACTTCCGTGGCTTTGTCCGGAGATAATGTCCGGAGATAAGTGACGTCACCAGCGTCCTACACCCGCTCAGGGTGGACAAAGATATATGCCTTCGTGGTGCGCGGCACTTTTCTGATTGGTTGCCGCCAGCCGCGAGCGACCAATCAGAAATGTGCCGTACTGTCAAGAATTGTCAAGAGCTGGTGAGTGCAGCCATTTTTTGTTCTTTCTTACTATTATTTATTAATTGTATTATTCTTACATTTGAATAAATAAAGTATATATGGATTCTAGACTCCCGATTCTTTAGAATCGGGCTGCCATCTAGTATTAAATAAACTAATTGGGTGAAATGATCTTTTGTGTAGTATAAAAGATCACTGTTCTCTGCGGTGGTGCATCATCCTGTGTAAACAGGACTCATGCTGCTGAGAACTATGGCAGCCTATGCTCATTGAGCAATCTTTTTATTTGGTCTGTCCGTGTAAACAGGCTATTTGTAACATAAATGCTGCGCTCCTGAATGATTCTCCTTTCCCCTCCATGCAGTGGCGCCGATATAATCACTGCTGTGGCGGCTCAGTCACCTCCATAGCTCCCAACCGTCCTCTCTCTGTCTTTCGGCACATCTTCATTCCCTGTTTCTTGCTTGTTTGTGCACCCTGCACAGTCTTCCTGGTGGCTCCTAGTGATCACACTGTCCCCTCCTCTTAGAGGGACAGTGTGCATAGTTTAAAAATACCCCCAGCCAATAGGGAGGTTCCTCAGCAATGTGGTCCCATTAGTGAAAGTTTGTGCAACTATTAAGTTACCAGGTTTCAGTCCCTGTACCTGTGTTCCCTAGTCCTTGTGCAGCCAGAGCCTAAACCTGAACCGCTGGGTTCTTGTGTGTCCAGATCCTGAACCTGAAACTACATCTGGTACGTTAATCCGAAACTGCACCAGCGGCATTCAAACCTGAAACCTTTGTGTCAGTACTAGAACCTGTTGGAGCCTGTTCCAGGATCCGAATCCCGCCCTGTCTGTGACTCCGTGTCAGTAACCGCTCTGTTCAAGGATCCAGAACCTGTGAAGTCTGAACAGAGTCCTAATCATGTGTTGCCAAGTTACTCCTATCCCAGTCCGTGTCAGCATACCTGATCCCTGGGATCAGTAGCTACAGTACCTGGGACTGCCTAGACGTGATACCTGGCGGCTACCTAGAGCTCACGTCTGACACCACTATCAGGAGTTCCTGTGAATACCAGGTAAACGCTTAGCTACATCACTTCGTAGGTAGACCTGGCCCTGTGGTACAGTGGTTCCATGAACTACATGCGCTACGTGTGGGCATGACACTATTAAATGGGTTGTCCAGGACTTCAATATTGATGGCATATCCTTAGAATAGGTCATAAATATCTGATTGTTGGGGGTGCAGCACCCGGCACCAAGCCATCAGCTGTTCCCAGTGGCCGGAACTGCTCAGTTACAGAGCTACACAGCACAGGTCCATTAACGGAATAGTGGCCGTGGGCAGGTACTGCACATTTGCCACCCACAATCAGACAGTCTTGACCTATCCTAAGGTCATGCTTTCAATATTAAAGTCCTGAAAACCCCTTTAAACCACCTCAGATCGGTAAAGATTTACTGATCGGTGGTCGTACAATCTTGCCGGTAAGTCGGTGTTAACGGACTACTGCACTGTAAGTTGGTGGATCTTCTTTCACTTTACCTCTTGGGCCCCTGGTGCGGCTGCAGAGATTACACCAATGTACTGTAGGTCCGCCCCTGTGCTGCAAGACTATGATTTGATAACTCTATTGTTACAAGAACCCTGTTCACTACTTATTCCAGGAGAGACGCAACTTAAAAACCCATTAAAGCCTGCAGGTCCAGTTTAGAATCAGTGAGTGAGGTTAAATTGTGTCATCTGGAATAAATATTAAATATAGTTTGTATTTCTAACTGTTCATTGGCTTACAGCATAGGTTAGTAGCTGCAATATTAGGAAAGTAGTCAAAATGTTAGTTTTTGCCCTATTGCATATTGGTTGTATTAGTAAAGTTCATCATCAACTATCTGAATTATATCACACAATGATATATGCGCTGTGTAAAGCTGGCCATACCCATTAGATTAATGTCGGCCGAACCTGGAGATTTTGTTCCAACCAGTTGTATGACTGGGAGTTTGGGAACGAGCGACTGTCTTTTTATCTCGGTGAAAATATCTGTAAACTTTTAAAACTCTGCTAATTGAATTCGACAAGCCGCCAAGACTTCTGTTGCCAGCAGACAAGGTTAACCAGTTGTGTAATTATACAGAGGCCTGTACCCAGTCTCTGTATTCTCGAAAGCACAGTCAGATCCGGTGACGCGTCTGGGGTCCTGAACTTGCTTTAAGCGTGAGGCGGATCAGCTGAAATTTCACTTGTGGTCCAGTGCATAAATATTTGATGGCAGTGAATAATACATGATCTTCCCTATCAAATATAGTCATGTGCATCCCTGTAGCCACCAGCCAGCTTAGCTGAGCTGTCTCATGTCTTGTATGACTTTTCCTCACTTTAGGTACCTTCATTAGCAACTGCTTAATTACCTGGGCTAGCAGAAGATGTAAATGTTATATATGGGAGGGACAGGGTTACACATGATTTCTCAGAAGTCTGTAAATTCTCCTGGAGTTACATTCTGTATTTATGAGGTTGTTATATGGATACCACCCAAATTTTATTTGGGGTTGAAATATAGTAAATGAGAGTATGTACTTAAAGGATCATTTCATCCAAAACTGGACTTTTTATTCAGAAAGTCTAACCAAGTCTTTGTCATGTGTTTTCAGTTCATGCTGTTGAGCTGAAATCTGTCACATTAGAAAGGCAGTCCAATCTGCAGGCAGTATAATAAAGAGCAGGAGGAACTGAGCAGACTGATATAGACTTAAATGGAAAAATGGAAAAAATATCAGTATAAGTTGTGTTTTAACTTTTGCTCATTTTGGGATTATGAGTCAAGTAGGCAGATTTAACCTGTGAATGACAGCTATGCACATTTATACAAGGAAGGCTGTCTGTCACTGATTAATCCGCCTACTGTACTCATATTCCAAAATGAGCAAAGATTTAAATAAATAATGTGCATTTTTTACATAAAGAGGTTATCCAGAAGTTGTTATTTTTGTGTATGCGGCTAAGAACTAACAGGCCAGTAGCTGTTAACTACCTGCCTGTTAAACACAGGGATGATCTTTTGATTAAAAAATACTAATAGAAGTCCTGGATAACTCCTTCAATCTTTTCCCATAAAACTATATATCAATTTGCTCTATAACGTGCTGCCTGCGGATAGGACTGCTTTTTAATGCGACCGAATCTCCTTAAATTACTAGTATTTGCTATTGAAATGCTACATTTATGCTGTGTGCTCAGAGCCGATTAGATAGTCTCCTGCTGACTCTCCTCCTTTCAGACCATGCTGGATAACAGCAAGAAAAAAATTGCAGCTACAGAGGAGCCAGAAGATAACAGTGTTTGATTGTTCCTATTCCTGCACTGAATAGAAGCACTATACCTTCTTTTTTAAAAGGTATAAATTTCTTTTTGCAATACAGGGGTTAATCTACCATGATAAGCGCTCTGGGAGCTAAGGGTATGTGCACACGTTGCGGATTTCTTGCAGAAAATTCCTGAAGAAAACCGGAAATTTTCTGCAAGAAATCCGCATTTTTTTTTTTGCGGTTTTTTTCCGTTTTTTTCGCGTTTTTTTAGCATTCTGCAAGCGTAATTAGCTTGCAGAATGCTAAAGTTTTCCCTGCGATCTGTAGCATCGCTTGGAAAACTGACTGACAGGTTGGTCACACTTGTCAAACATAGCGTTTGACAAGTGTGACCAACTTTTTACTATAGATGCAGCCTATGCAGCATCTATAGTAAAAGATAGAATGTTTAAAAATAATAAAAAAAATAAAAAAATGCTTAGGCTACGTTCACACGATCCGTTTTTTGCTGCGGATCCGTAGCGGAATTGCAGCTACGGATCCGCAGCCGTTTTCCATGCAGGGTACAGTACAATGTTACCCTATGGAAAACAAAACCCGCTGTGCCGACGATCCTTTTTTTCGCTGGAAAATCCGCGCGGATTTGCCAACGGAAAAAAGAAGTACCATGTCAATTCTTTCAGCGGATTCCGCTGCGGGTTTCCAACAGCACCAATAGGAAACTGCAGTTGGAAACCCGCAGTGGAATCCGCAGAAGAAAAAGGACACAAATCCGCCGAGAGAAGCACCGCCGTTTTCCACTGCGGATTTCCCCGAAAAAGGACCGGAAAAATCCGCAGTGAAAAACGGATCGTGTGAACGTAGCCTTATACTCACCCAGACATCTCACCGGCGTCCGTTCCGTATAGCTGGTCTGTGCGCACAGGACCTTCCGTGACGTCACGGTCACGTGAGCGGTCACATGACCGCTCACGACCAATCACAGGACAGTGACGTCATTCGGCGAGGTCCTTCAGCGCACACCAGGTACAGAAACCGAACGGCAGCGTGCGAGGAGGCGGCAAGACATCGAGGGTGAGTATAGGACTGTTTATTATTTTATTTCTTATTTTTTGACCACTTATATGGTGCCCAGTGCGTGGAGGAGAGTCTCCTCTCCTCCACCCTGGGTACCAACCGCATATAATCTGCTTACTTCCCGCATGGTGTGCACAGCCCCGTGCGGGAAGTAAGCAGATCAATGGACCCCTAGGTGTGCGGAATCCCTGCAATTCCGCATTTTTAATGAACATGTTGCTTTTTTTTCCGCTATGCGATTTTTTCGCGGAAAAAATCGCAACATTTGCACCAAAAATGCGGAATACCCTGTAAATAATAGGAGGCTTATGTAAGCGTTTTTTTTCGCGTTTTTATCACGTTTTTATAGCGAAAAAACGCGAAAAAAACGCTAACAATCCTGAACGTGTGCACATGGCCTAAGGCTCTCAGATGAGCACAGTTAGCCACTTCTATCCCCTATATAATCTGGGTCCTGACTGACCCACATCATCAGAGCGAGCTTATGTTGCAAGTCTGGGAGGATAATAGTTGGTGGTTATTGGAGAAGGCGTTTGGTGGATTTATCTGTAACTGTTGCTTGGGCTTGTGAGTGTGATAATTCCTTCTCTTCTCCTACTTTGGTTTTACCCCATCCTCCATTCCCCAGTGCATTTCTCCGTTATATGTGAGTGTATATTTGTATGCCTTGTATTTTCTTTTCCCCTGTTCATGTTACCTTGTTCATCTGGTTGGTGTACTGTGGTGCACGGCTACTCCACTCTTATCTGAGTGGGGGATGGGTACAGACGGAGAGCAGATTCAGGAGATAAGGCAAGGTACGTGGCCCCGGCATCTTCACCTTCAGAAGTAACCTGGGGAACAGCACGAGCTAGGATGCCCCCCTCATTAGGGACAGGGAAGGAGCCTCTGGTCCCGGGTCACCCAACAAGAGTTGTGACAAAAGCTGTGACTTTCAACTAATAACAAATGGTATATTATAGAGTTTGCTAGAAGAGGGCTAATTTTCATAGCCTTTTTCCTAGGGATTATTTTCTGACTAATAAGACTCCCTAGCTGGCAGTCTTCATAGGGGAACATTACCCACTAGACCCACATTAAAGACCTCTTACTAAGCCAACCAGTACCTTTTGTCTGCACTGATGAGGGGTAGAAACTAGTGATGAGCGAATATACTCGTTACTCGAGATTTCTCGAGCATGCTCGGGGTCCTCCGAGTATTTTTTAGTGCTTGGAGATTTAGTTTTTCTTGCCGCATCTGAATGATTTACATCCGTTAGCCAGCATAAGTACATGTGGGGGTTGCCTGGTTGCTAGGGAATTGCTACCTCCAATAGATGGCACTAGAGACGGCTTTCTTTTGGTGGAGAGCTAATCTGCGTAGAGATTGATGTATTTACATAATACTGATGCAGCACATCCTATAACTCTGCAGCTGCATCCTTTTATTATCATGAAAATTTAACAAAATCTCCATTGTATGAAAATGATATGAAAGAAATTGGGTGTTCTCTTTCCTCCCTTCCATTGGCACTCAGCTGTCTGGGCACCTCCATAAGAAATACTCTGCTGCAGGATGGCATAACATTGTGCAAAGGGAGAAATGTGATAACTTGTCGATCGCTATGTGTCCCACTAACACTTCTACCAACAAAAAGAACAGAGTCTGAAATGCCTCTTGTAAAAAGAGAGATGCCCATCGATGCCCAGCATCACTCGAGACACTGAAACTTTCTTCAGCAGTCTTTTAGACAATGAATGGAGGTAGTGACACAAATTACTCTGTTTACAGTTCTTGGAATTGTTGTAAGTCCAGAAAGGCCGTACTGGGCCTCTGGCCCTTAGGGGAGGCCGCTATGACAGGGAAATGTGCGACAATAGGGAGCTCATAGGATTGCTGGGGGGTATAGGGTTAAAAGAGCTGATGGGAGTGACAGAGTTTTTTGAATTTGAAGGGAGAAGGAGGGGTCGGGGGCAGGGGAGGGGAGACTTTATAAAAGGGGGTGGCCTTGCTAGTGGGGCAACCATTTGGGTACTCACCGGCCAGAGACAGAAGCTTCTTAGTACCCACAGTGATGGACGTCGAGGCCTTGCTGCAGCAGCTTCGGGACGCAGCGGGCACCCAAGGGACAGATTGGCTGCAGGCTTCGGTAAATAGCCTGCTCCAGGGGTCGGTAGCCGGAGCCTCCATCGCTCCTCCAGCAGGACGCCGGCCGCGGAGGTCTCGTCCTCCGGCGCGCCTAAGTCCTGAAGCTACCCCCCGGGTCCGGCGCCGCATTCGGAGCCCCTCCAGGGACCCTCCAGCCGGGGTCGGCGGGCACGCTCCCCCTGCTCCCCGCCCGCAGGCTGGGAGGAATCCATCTCAACGGCGGGACCTACAACAGGGGCCGGGGTCCTCCCCCCCCCGAAGCACAAAAGCGACGGGATCTGGGACCAGGAGCGGCAGGCGCCAGCGTTCCGGCTGGCCCTGCTCAGCGTGGAGGAGCACGAGGAGCCAGGGGGCGCGGGACCCTATGCGTCGGCGGCCCAGCGGCCGGCAGCCCGCCGGCCTGTCTTCTAGTGCGCCGGGTGGAGCGGCGCATGACGGGCGTTCTGGACATGGTGCGGTGAGGGCGGCTCCGGTGAGCGGCGGGCAGCGATCGGTTGCCTCGGTCAGCAGCGCTGTGGCGTCGCCGCATGGCCGGGGTCTCCGGCAAGATGGCGCCGCAGCGGGGAACACGGCGCCACGTGACCAGGGACTTCAGCAAGATGGCACCGCATCATGGAGCCCTGCATTCGCGCGCCAGGACCTGGGACCTCCCCAAGATGGCGTCGCACCATGGACCACTGCGGCAGCTCCGAGGGTCCCTGCAATGGTTGTAAGTATGCCTGCTTCTGGCGGTGGGCAGCTGGTGAGGCAGGTTGACCCGGGAGCTGCGGAGCCAACAGCAGACGGATCCAGCATGGGACCAGCACACCTTCGCCAGGATCCAGGACCTTCGGCTGCTGGGTTCACAGCGCCCAGGCAGCCAGGTGAGAGCCAGCAATTTTCTATATTTAACCCCTGCTTAGCTCCTAATGAGGTTAGGGAGCGGGAGGCATTTATGGGGGGCGCTAGCGGGGTGATGAGTTAAATATTACATGGCCTTAGAGATTTAGCTAGAATATGGTATGGGGGCCCTCGGGGGGGGTCACCTGCAGCGGCGTGGTTAGGGAGCGCGGAAAGGGCAGCGGGTATAGGAGTGTTATCAGGCACCGAGGTAGTTTCGCAGTGTGGGGGCCAGGGTACAGCGGTCTCAGCTGCATCAGGGGGGGGCAGCAGTGAAGCAGAAAGGGGGACTGGGTCAGCCGACTTGGGAAGTGGGACCCATAATGCAGGGGCTAGCAAAGAAAAGGAAAACGAGGAGGCGGTGCGTTTGGATGATTCAGCTAGGAGCGAAGTGTATGTATGTTTTGAGGGACCGCTGGGGTCCCATTTGAAGGACGAAGTGAAAGAAAAGATCTGGAAGGGGGACTATGTGGATATTTTTTCGTTAATAACGTTAGAGAGATTCAATCTTGATAGATTAAGAAGAGATTATTCCAAAAAAGATGATGAAGAGAAGAGGAGGTACCGTCTGATCCCTCGTTCATTTTCTAATTGGTTGCAGGCGTTTGCTATATTGGCGAGCGTGATAGGCGAAAAGGCACTGGGAAATTGTTCAGGACTCTTTTGCTATATGGATGCAATTGGGGAGGCTTACCGGGTGTATGGCGGGCAAGGCTGGCTGAGATACGACGAGCAGTTCAGGCAGCGCAAGGCAGTCCGACCGGGTATACGTTGGGATCATAAGGACATAGCTTTATGGATGAGAGTTATGGCACCGGCTAGAGAAAATCAGGGAAGTCAGCCATTTCAAGAGGGGCGCCGGGAGTTCAGGGCAGTCAGGACACTCGGTCGCAATGCAGTAGGGACTGTGTTTCTCCTTTAATGAGGGGATCTGTAGGTTCGGGAGCAAGTGTAAATTCAAGCACGAATGCTCAGGTTGTGGGGGCGCACATGGGGCGGCTAGATGTTTTAGAGGGGGAAAAACAAGAGGGGGAGACGTTGCTGAAAAAAGGGGAGACGCCGGTGCGGCTGGACGCGATGGAGGTGTATCTAAATAGATACCCAGACGTAGCAGCAGCGTCACTTTTGAGGGAAGGTTTTGGTTATGGTTTTAAAATTCCGTTTATTGAGCACGATGTTTGTTTGTCAAAAAATAACTTAAAATCGGCATTGCAGTTTCCTAGTGTGGTTTCCGAAAAATTGAAGAAGGAGGTTGATTTGGGTAGGATGGCAGGACCTTTTGCTACAGCTCCGATCGGTAATTTGAGGGTGTCACCGCTCGGAGTGGTTCCGTAGAAGGAGCCTAACAAGTTTAGGCTTATTCATCATTTGTCATTTCCCAAAGGTCTGTCAGTGAATGACGGTATCGATCCTCAACTGTGTGCGGTTTCTTACATGTCGTTCGACGTAGCAATGAATCTGGTACGGCTGTGCGGTAGGGGGGCTTTGATGGCGAAAACGGATATTGAGGCGGCGTTTTGCCTGTTACCAGTGCACCCCGAGAGTATGCACTTGTTAGGTTGTTTTTGGGATGGAGGTTTTTTCATTGATCGTTATCTTCCCATGGGCTGCTCGCTATCGTGTGCCTATTTTGAGGCGTTTAGTACATTCTTGGAATGGGTCGTTAAGGATGTATCTGGTTTGAGTTCTTGTTTACATTACCTCGATGATTTTATGTTCGTAGGCCCGCCACACTCTGCGGTTTGCTCGATTCTACTGCACACGATGGAGAGGGTAGCAAAAGGTTTCGGGGTTCCGTTGCGGCTGGGAAGACTGTCGGGCCAGCGACGACACTGAGTTTTCTAGGCATAGAAATTGATACTGTGGCGATGGAATGTAGATTGCCTGATGACAAGCTAGTCGCTTTTCGGGATGAAGTTAGAAAAGCAAGTACACGGCGTAAGTTAACGCTGCACGATTTACAATCTTTATTGGGCAAGCTGAACTTTGCTTGCAGGATTATGCTGCTGGGCCGCCCATTTTGTCGGTGTTTGTCTTTGGTGACGGCGGGAGTGAAGTCTCCCCTACATTTCATCAGATTGACAAAGGATTTGAAGCAGGATTTGAAGGTGTGGGCTCTTTTCTTGGAGGAATATAATGGCAAATCCATTTGGATTCAGACAGTTGAGAATGCGGTGTACTTAGGTTTTTGCATTAACGTGATCGAAATGCGTGGTTTCAGTTTGCAGTATCGCGGTCAGGGTTTAGTGGCGGAGTGGCCACCCAGGTGGCTTGAGCAAGGTTTGTTACAAACCCGGGTTTTGCTTCAGTTATTTCCCCGAGTAGTGGCGTTGTCAGTTTGGGGCGAGATGGTGATGAATAAAAAAATCCGTTTTTCTTGCGAGCATGCGGGTGTTGTGGAAGCCATCAATACGTTATCTGCGGCATCTCCAGAAGTCGTCAGGATACTGCAGCATCTGGTTTTCTTGGGCCTAAAGTTTAATTTGTGGATTGTAGCGGATTGTAGGGCAACTGTGCCTACTAATGCTGATGATGTCTTTTTCCATTCACAGTGGCATCGGTCTCAGGGGCCGAGACCTTACTTGGATTCAGCGGGCCGGGATTGTCCAGCGGAACTGTGGAACCTGCCCTTCGGGCCGTGAGGGAGTTGTTCGCTAGATCATTATCAGATAGGTCTTGGTTGCAGTATGATCAG
Organism: Ranitomeya variabilis; assembly: GCF_051348905.1. Lineage (NCBI taxonomy): Eukaryota > Metazoa > Chordata > Amphibia > Anura > Dendrobatidae > Ranitomeya > Ranitomeya variabilis. The sequence goes on from NC_135233.1 coordinate 448,184,251, forward strand.
GCTTGGAGTACATGGGAAAATTGAAAGGTGTCCTGCGGGTCTGGGATGGACGATGAGAATAGGCTGTTGTTGCTAGTAGGGCATGTGTGGGAATCGGGTTGGTCGGTGTCCAAAGTGAGTAAGTTCCTAGCTGGTCTAGCGTTTGGTTTCAAGGCTAGAGGTTTGCGGGACGAGACAAAATCATTTTTGGTGACGCAAATAGTAAAGGGCTGGAAAAAAGGGCAGAAGTCGTTGGACGGCAGACGACCGGTCTCCTTCGAAGTGCTGTTAACAATTGGAAGGCATTTACGGGTTGTTTGTTTTTCAGATTGGGAGGTGACGTTATTTCAAGCGGCTTTCTCGTTGGCGTTTTTTGGGGCATTTCGCCTGGGGGAGTTGGTTAGCCCTTCCAGATGCAAGGGAGGGGGTTTACGGAGGGAAGACGTGGATGTTACGTCGGACAGGGTGGTTGTGTTCATTCGGTCATCGAAAACGGACGTTACCGGGAAAGGTTGTAAATTAGTGTTATTCGAAGTTCCAAATTTTCCATTGTGCCCGGTAACCTGCGTGGATAAGTTAATGAGAAGAGGGGGTGTCTTATCCGACCCACTGTTGGTTCATGCAGATGGTTCTTTCTTGTCGCGTTTTCAATTTGTTTCAGTATTTCGGAAGTGTTTGGAGATGGGGGGAATTTCACCGGCAAAGTACAGTGGGCATTAATTTCGTATAGGGGCTGCGACGGAAGCAGCCAGGAGAGGATTAGGGGATGAGGTGGTTAAAAGAATTGGGCGGTGGGAATCGGAGAGATTCCGGTCGTATGTTCGCCCGGGTTTGGTTTAACTTCATGGTTCAAGTATTTGGGGGGGTTTTCTTGAATTGATCGATGTTATTGTTTATTCTCTTACAGAACACGACAAAAGGCTGGTTTGGATTATGGGACACTCGTTCGTGTTCTGGGCGGCGCAGAGGGCAGCGGTTCATCCGGATGGCCGGCAATTGGGTTTTTCGCGTGACGTGGCAACACTGAGGTGGATTGGAAAAAGGGGGATGACTTGGAGTCAATTTTTACCCGAGTTTCATCGTTTTGTGCGCTGGGATCAGGTCCCACAAATTTTGGTTATCCACTTGGGGGTAATGACTTGGGAAAGAGGCCGTGTAGAGAACTTATAAAAGACATTAAGTTCGACATGTTAAGGTTGTGGGCAATATTTCCCAAGGTTTTAGTGGTTTGGTCGGACATCGTCCCGCAGAAGGTTTGGTGGGGTGCTAGGTCACTGGAAGGGGTGAACAAAGCGAGGATTAAGGTGAACAAAGCTGTTTCGCGTTTCATGGCAAGGAACGGAGCGATAGTGGTGCAGCACATAAATTTGGAGTCCGGTACGGGAGGTTACTGGAGGTTGGATGGGGTGCATCTGAATGCGGTTGGACCCGATATGTGGTGTTTGGCGATCCAAGAGGGCATCGAAACAGCTTTGAAAGTGTGGAGGGACATAAATGTCTAAGGTTTTAGAACATTTATGTTTGTGGCAGGGGGTGGTGGTCCTCGAAGTTGGTGGAAGTGGTAAATGGCGGATTGATGGGGGGGGGGGATCTCAATAGGTCCTGGACTCCCCGGGGGATTTAAAAATGGTCAAAGGGGTACAGATAATCCCATGGAAGGGATTATTAGGGGAACCACAAACAGGTGTGCGGTTTTGGCCTGGCGGGTGGAGTTTGCCTCCGAGCTGGTGCATAGCGGCTGGGGGTAAGGCGGATATAAGGCAAAAATAGGTGGGACGTTTGGCTGGAAAATGTTCAATATATGTTTCGGGCTTCGAGGATCATCCACTTCCGGGGTTTATTGTTCCAATATTGTTGTATGTTTAAATGTTAATAAACGGCTGCTGTGGCCAATTAATCCAACCTGATTTGTCGTGTGTTTTAATAGGTTTATTCTCTTACTACAGGAGAAGGGGGAAGCGGCCGTTATCTCGGGGGTGACATGAGGTGAGGTTAGGGGTCTTACATTAGAGCTCACAGGAGTCACGGATACCCGTTGTCATAGTGATCAATAAAGTTATCACCCATATGTATGGCAGCCTCTTACTGTATACCTTGTACGGCAGCCTCATACACCTTGTACGGCAGCCTCATACACCTTGTACGGCAGCCTCATACACCTTGTACGACAGCCTCATACACCTTGTACGGCAGCCTCATACACCTTGTACGGCAGCCTCATACACCTTGTACGGCAGCCTCATACACCTTGTACGGCAGCATCATACACCTTGTACGACAGCCTCACACACCTTGTACGGCAGCCTCACACACCTTGTACGGCAGCCTCACACACCTTGTACGGCAGCCTCACACACCTTGTACGGCAGCCTCACACACCTTGTACGGCAGCCTCACACACCTTGTACGGCAGCCTCACACACCTTGTACGGCAGCCTCATACACCTTGTACGGCAGCCTCATACACCTGGTACGGCAGCCTCATACACCTTGTACGGCAGCCTCATACAACTTGTAGGACAGCCTCATACTGTCACGGGAAACCTAGGTGTCTAGATTGGCGAGAGCTAATAACCCGGGCCCCTGCGATTTCCCTCACCTCTGGGAAACCCTGACTGACCCTTCTCCCAGAGTTTACACTGATGGTGTGCATGTCTGGGCCTCCATCCTCACCCTGTCTCCTGTTACAACCTCTGGCTGAAACCACCAAAAACCTCCCAGTGAAGAGACCACTAACCAATACCCACAGTTAGCACAGACAAGGATAACGGAAAATATACACCACGCCGCAGTCACTCAGGAATACACAATAAGTGCACAGGGCAAAACAAATACAAATATAGGAAGGAGGAAAATATGACAAAGGGAAATATACACCACCAGATACGATACTCCTTTTCCTAGACCACCACTCCAGACCGAGATAACCAAGCACAAGACAGAAGCTATAATCGGCGACGCCCAATGTTCAGAAGAACAATTTAAAGGCAGTGGGCGTGACCCAGCTTCCAATCCGAGCACCAGCTAAATTAACCCCGGACCTGCTAGATAAAATCTAGCCGACGCCACTGAGCGCATAGTGGACAAAAGCGGAATTACCGCTTTCTGTCGAACGCCCTAGTATGAACAGCGTCCGACATGACAGTACCCCGCCTTCTACGAGGGACCCCAGGGCCCTCATGACTTATAGGACCCGGCTTGTCCGGATGGCGGCGGTGAAACATACTGACCAGCCGATCCGCATGAATGTCCAAGGCAGGCACCCAAGACCTCTCCTCCGGCCCATAACCACGCCAGTGTACCAAATACTGCAAGGTGCGGCGCACTACACGAGAGTCAACCACCTTGGAGACTTCCAATTCCAAATTACCATCCACCAAGACTGGGGAAGGCATCGGTGTCGCGTCCACAAGACCCACCATCTTTTTTAGCAACGATCTGTGGAACATGTTGTGTATCTTATACACCGTAGGAAGCTCCAATCGGTAAGCTACTGGGTTAATGACAGCGATGACATTAAAAGGACCAATAAACCTAGGACCCAATTTAAGGGATGGTATTTTGAGTCTTATGTTTTTTGTGGATAACCACACGCAGTCATCCACACTCAGGTCCGGACCTTGCACACGCCTTCTGTCAGCCACACGTTTGTACCTAGCACCCACGCTCAACAAGCGCTGTTTAACTCTCCTCCAGACTGATGACAGTTGTGCTCCTAACTGGTCTTCCTCCGGGACGCCGGAAGAGCCCCCCTGACTCAAAGTACAAAATTGAGGATGTAGCCCGTAAACACAAAAAAACGGAGACTCCCCAGAAGACTCCTGGCGGTGATTATTGATGGCAAACTCAGCCAAAGGAAGGAACGTCGACCACTCCTCCTGGTTATCAGAAACAAAGCAGCATAAGTACTGCTCCAAATTTTGGTTCATACGCTCGGTCTGACCATTCGACTGAGGATGAAACGCTGAAGAATGAGACAACTTGATCCCCAGCCGTGAGCAAAACGCTTTCCAAAATTTTGCCACAAACTGAGTACCACTATCGGAAACGATGTCAGACGGAACCCCATGAAGTCTGACCACCTCCTGCACAAATACCAGAGCCAGAGTCTTAGCGTTAGGCAACGAAGGCAAGGACACAAAGTGTGACATTTTTGAGAACCGATCAACAATCACCAAAATGACCGTGTTCCCAGCTGAGGAGGGCAAGTCAGTGATAAAATCCATGGAGATCTCCGTCCATGGCTTACTAGGTACCTCGAGAGGAAGTAGTGTGCCAACAGGACGGGAGCGGGGCGTCTTAGCCCTAGCGCACGTGGTGCAAGCTGACACGTATGAGACCACGTCCTGTCGGATTTTGGGCCACCAAAACCGACGTGACACCAACTCCAAAGTACCCCTGACCCCTGGGTGGCCAGCCAGGACAGCATCATGATGCTCCGCCAAAACCTTTAAGCGGAGATGAAGCGGTACAAACGATTTGTTGATGGGAAGCTCAGATGGTACCTCCTCCTGAGCCTCGGCAATCTCAACCTCAACCTCGGTTGTGAGAGCCGAAACCACAACACCCTTTTGGAGTATGGGTACCGGATCTTCCCGAGGTTCCCCCCCCCCCCGGAAAACACCTGGACAGAGCATCCGCCTTAGTGTTTTTAGACCCAGGTCTGTAAGTAACAACAAAGTTGAACCGCGTGAAAAACAATGCCCAGCGAACCTACCTGGGAGATAGACGCTTGGCAGACTCCAAATAAAGCAAATTCTTATGGTCGGTAATTACAGTAACCTGATTAACCGACCCCTCCAAGAAGTGTCGCCATTCCTCAAAGGCCAACTTGATAGCCAATAACTCCCTGTTGCCGATATCGTAGTTACATTCGGCAGACGACAGTTTCTTGGAGAAATAGGCGCAAGGACGCAAATCGCTCAAGGATGAGCCTTGTGACAACACCGCCCCCACACCAACCTCAGACGCATCGACTTCCACAATGAAAGGTTTCGATACGTCTGGCTGCACAAGAATGGGGGCCGAAACAAAACTGTTCTTAAGAAACTCAAATGCGCGCACAGCGGCCTCAGGCCAAACGGAGAAATTGGTACCCTTTTTAGTCATGTCTGTTAGCGGTTTAGCAATGATAGAAAAATCCTTGATAAACTTCCTATAGTAGTTTGAAAACCCAAGGAACCGCTGAAGTGCTTTTAGGTTATCAGGCCGTTCCCAATGCAACACCGCTTGCACCTTAGCGGCGTCCATTTTAAACCCAGAAGCAGACACAATATAACCCAAGAAAGGCAACTCCTGAACCGAAAATACACATTTCTCAAGTTTTGCATAGAGCTTATTCTCTCTGAGAAGCTGTAACACCTGCCTGACATGATCTAAATGAGTATCACGGTCGCTAGAATATATGAGAATATCATCCAGGTATACAATAAGGAATTTCCCCAAAACATGTGAGAACATATCATTTATGAAATGTTGGAATACTGCTGGTGCGTTTGTCAACCCAAATGGCATCACCAAATTTTCAAAATGACCCTCAGGGGTCTTAAAAGCCATCTTCCACTCATCACCTTGACGGACTCTTATGAGGTTATACGCCCCCCCCGAGGTCAAGCTTGGTAAACCACTTAGCACCTGCCACCTGGTTGAACAAATCTGGTATCAGTGGCATAGGGTATGGATCACGAACCGTAATCTGGTTCAACTCCCTGAAATCCAGACACGGGCGTAGTCAGCCATCTTTCTTCTTAACGAAGAAGAACCCCGCTGCCACAGGTGAAGATGAAGGCCTGATGTGCCCTTTGCTCAAACTGTCAGCAATGTAATCTTTTAATGCTTGTCTCTCCGGACCGGAGATGTTAAACATCCTTGCTTTAGGCAATTTGGCCCCTGGTTTAAACCTGATAGTACAGTCATAGGAGCGATGTGGTGGCAACTCTGAACAACCCTTCTCAGAGAACACATCCGCAAAATCCAGAAGTGACTCAGGAACGCTTGAAGTCACAGCAGACACACATGTGGCCAGGCAATTCTCCTGGCAGAATTCGCTCCACTGAATTATGTCCTGAGTTTTCCAATCAATAACTGGGTTGCGCATAGACTACCATGGGAAACCCAAAACCACCTGTGCAGGAAGATTCCTGAGCACCTTACATGTAACCTGCTCGGAATGTAGAACCTCAATGTGGAGTTTCACCTCAGCCACAAACTCAGTAATCTCCCCCTGTGAGAGAGGAGCTGCATTGATGGTGACCACGCGGATAGGATGAGGCAGTTTTTCGATCCTAAAACCTGCTGTGCGCGCAAACTCCTCATCAATGAGATTTGTGGCAGAACCGCTATCCACAAAAACAGTGATTGGCAGCTCTCTGCTAGCGACGATAACTTTGGCAGGGAGCATGCATTGAGAAACCACCATAGAGGATATGCATAAGCTCAGATTGGCCTCCTCCACACCCTCTGAGCTTAGAAGTTTTCCGCCGTTGCGTTTTTCTTAGACAGCAGAGGACAAATGTTAACAAAATGACCAGTTTTACCACAGTAAAAACAGGCTCCCTGCTTCTTGAGCACAGGGGCTCGACGCTTAACATGTGACACCCCTGCAATTTGCATAGGCTCCGTGGGCTCACCTGCAGCAACCTCACGTGAACCTACACCTTCTCCCATAGGCGGTGCCTCATGCTCCCCCTGACGCAAACGACGATCAATGCGGACAACAACACTCATAGCGGAATCTAGAGAAGCAGGAGTCTCGTACATCAGGAGGGCTTTTTTAACCCTTCCAGAAAACCCATGAATAAACTGACTCTGCAGCGCGGGATCATTCCACTGTGTGTCGACCGCCCAGCGGTGAAATTCAAAACAGTAATCCTCTGCAACACGCTCCCCCTGTCGAATAGCGCGTATCTTAGATTCTGCTAGAGCCATTCTGTCAGGATCATCGTAAATGTGTCCAAGAGCAGGAAAAAAACTCTCCACTGAGTTAAATGCAGCAGAATCAGAAGGCAAAGAAAACACCCATGCTTGAGGATCACCGTTTAGTAAAGACAACACTAGGCCCACACGCTGAGCCTCATTACCTGAGGAGATCGGGCGCATACGAAAATAAAGTTTGCAAGCTTCACGAAAAGTAACAAATTTACTGCGTTCCCCAGCAAACCTTTCAGGCAAAGGAAACTTAGGCTCAGCAACTCCACCTGCTGCTCCAGCTTGCACATTAGATACAGCTAGTCCCTGTTGCTGCACTGCCCCCCTCAACTCAGTGACCTGTAGGGACAGCGCCTCCAACTGGCGGGTTATGGAAGTCATGGGATCCATGGAATTCAAATAATGTAGGCCGATTATAATGTCACGGGAAACCTAGGTGTCTAGATTGGCAAGAGCTAATAACCCGGGCCCCGGCGATTTCCCTCAACTCTGGGAAACCCTGACTGACCCTTCTCCCAGAGTTTACACTGATGGTGTGCATGTCTGGGCCTCCATCCTCACCCTGTCTCCTGTTACAACCTCTGGCTGAAACCACCAAAAACCTCCCAGTGAAGAGACCACTAACCAATACCCACAGTTAGCACAGACAAGGATAACGGAAAATATACACCACGCCGCAGTCACTCAGGAATACACAATAAGTGCACAGGGCAAAACAAATACAAATATAGGAAGGAGGAAAATATGACAAAGGGAAATATACACCACCAGATACGATTCTCCTTTTCCTAGACCACCACTCCAGACCGAGATAACCAAGCACAAGACAGAAGCTATAATCGGCGACGCCCAATGTTCAGAAGAACAATTTAAAGGCAGTGGGCGTGACCCAGCTTCCAATCCGAGCACCAGCTAAATTAACCCCGGACCAGCTAGATAAAATCTAGCCGACGCCACTGAGCGCATAGTGGACAAAAGCGGAATTACCGCTGTCTGTCGAACGCCCTAGTATGAACAGCGTCCGACTTGACACATACACCTTGTACGAGAGCCTCACACACCTTGTGCGGCAGTCTAACACACCTTGTACGTCAGTCTCACACACCTTGTACGGCAGCCTCACACACCTTGTACGAGAGCGTCATAAACCTTGTACGGCAGCCTCATACAACTTGTACGAGAGCCTCATACATCTTGTACGGCAGCCTCATACACCTTGTACAAGAGCCTCACACACCTTGTACGACAGCCTCACACACCTTGTACGACAGCCTCACACACCTTGTACGACAGCCTCACACACCTTGTACGACAGCCTCACACACCTTGTACGACAGCCTCACGCACCTTGTACGACAGCCTCACGCACCTTGTACGGCAGCCTCATGCACCTTGTACGACAGCCTCACACACCTTGTACGGCAGCCTCACACACCTTGTACGACAGCCTCACACACCTTGTACGACAGCCTCACACACCTTGTACGACAGCCTCACACACCTTGTACGACAGCCTCACACACCTTGTACGACAGCCTCATACACCTTGTACGACAGCCTCACACACCTTGTACGACAGCCTCATACACCTTGTACGACAGCCTCATACACCTTGTACGACAGCCTCATACACCTTGTACGGCAGCCTCATACACCTTGTACGGCAGCCTCATACACCTTGTACGAGAGCCTCATACACCTTGTACGAGAGCCACATACACCTTGTACGACAGCCTCATACACCTTGTACGGCAGCCTCATACACCTTGTACGGCAGCGTCATACACCTTGTACTGCAGCCTCATACACCTTGTACTGCAGCCTCATGCACCTCATACACCTCATACGGCAGCCTCATACATCTTGTACGACAGCCTCATACACCTTGTACGGCAGTCTCATACAACTTGTACGGCAGCCTCATACACCTTGTACAGCAGCCTCATACACCTTGTACGGCAGCCTCATACACCTTGTACGACAGCCTCATACACCTTGTACGACAGCCTCATACACCTTGTACGACAGCCTCATACACCTTGTACGGCAGCCTCATACACCTTGTACGACAGCCTCATACACCTTGTACGGCAGCCTCATACACCTTGTACTGCACCATCTTACACCTTGTACGTCAGCCTCATGCACCTTGTATGGCAGCTTCGTATACCTTGCATGGCATCTTTGTATACCTTGTATGACAGCCTCATACACCTTGCACGGCAGCGTCCTACACCTTGCACGGCAGCCTTGTACACCTTGTCTTTATTGACCATATTACAGACCCATGGACACTGCTGTTGTATGATCCCTCTGTGAGGTGACATAGCCTTCACATTTTTTTTCATACAGAATTCCGTATAAACTATCTTCATGCGCACTGTATTAAGAATCCGTACAACGCAGATCTGTAATTGTACCAGTGTGCATGGGTCATAACGTATCTTTTTTTCAACTGTATAATGTCTATAATAGCTTTTCAGTTCATGTGATAAGACAGCTGTACAAACCTGGAGAGTGACCAAGCTGTGAACTGGAGCGTATCTATAGAATAGTTTGATTTAATCACCTTTTGTCTTAATGTTTTGACAGCTTTATTCCAGTCTCTCTCATTTTCCTTCCTATTTCAAATATTTTGCCAACTGTCTAGAAGCTTTCATGGTCTGATACTAATCATAATATATATATAGTATATATATATATATATATATACTAATAATATATTATGATTGAAAGAATTACACCAAGCCAATTATTTTTACTACACATCTATAGGAAGCCTGCATAACTTTCAAATTATATATTTATATATTTAACCCTTTCACGCCGCAGACCTTTTTCATTTTTGCATTTCTGTTTTTCGCTCCCCTTCTTCCCAGAGCCATAACTTTTTACTTTGTAGTCAATATGGCCATGTGAGGGCTTGTTTTTTGTGGGACGAGTTGTCCTTTCGAACAACACCGGTTTTATCATGTCGTGTACTCGAAAATGGGAAAAAAAATTCCAAGTGTGCTGAAATTGCAAAAAAGTGCAATTCCACAACTGTTTTTTTTTTTATTTTGTTTTACCATGTTCAGCAAATGCTAAATCTGACCTGCCATTATGATTCTCCAGGTCATTACAAGTTCGTAGACACCAAAGATGTATAGGCTGTTTTTTATTTAAATGGTGAAAAAAAAAATCCAAAATTAAAACGAAAAAAAAAATTGCACTATTTTCCAAGACGCGTAGCTTCTCCATTTTTTGTGATCTGGGGCTGGCATTTTAATGCAATGTTATGGTGACCAGAAGCACGTAATTCTGGCATTTTGAGCTTTTGTTCGCTACATCGTTTACAGATTGGATTAATTATTTTTATGCATTGATAGATCAGGTGATTCCGAATGCAGCAATACCAAATATGTGTATTTTTAATTTTATATTTTTCTAATTGTTGAATAGGGGGGTGATTTGAACTTTTATATTTTTATTTTTTTTATATTTTTAAAACCATTTTTTTTTACTCTTTTATTTACTTCAGTAGTCTCCATGGGAGACTAGAAGCTGATATAATCCGATCGCCTCTGGTACACGCAGGCGATGATCAGATCGCCTGCGTGTAACAGAAATGCTCACTTGCTATGAGTGCTGACCGCTGGGAGGCGCTCATAGCAATCCGACAATGACGACCACAGGGGTCTCCTGCAGACCCCAGGTTATCATGCAAACAATGACAGCGGCATTTAATTAGTTAACAGCCACGAGTGGATCCCGATTCCACCTGCGGCTGTTAGGGGCACATGTCAGCTGTTCAAAACAGCCAGCTGACATGTGCCGGGAAAGATGTGGGCCCAGCACCAAAGCCCACATTAAAGGGAGGGACATGACATGTGCCATACATGTACGGCGCATGTCGTGAAGGAGTTAGAGGGGTTATGGAACTTAAAAAAATAATAATACAAATCACAGGAGGTTATTTTATCAAAATAAAATGTGGCAAACATACTGGCTTTATACCCCATGGGTCCAGTACAAGACGCTCCTGTGCTATGCACCTTGACGGGAAGCAATGATATCCTATTCTTCAATCACTTAGCCTCACATTTTCCTGTCTGATGTTTGATAAAAAGTTCTGCATCTTACTTTCTTCTTGTTTGTTCTTTTTCGTCTCCTCTTTATTTCCCTCCTATTAATTTGTCTAACTCTTCTTATTCTCTTCTCTCTTTCTCTACTTCTTTCTCTTTTCTCTATTTTCCTAATCTCTGCTTGCTATAAGAAAATAGAATCATTCTAGAGAATTTCTTAAACTGCAGCAACCATCATTGTATTGTCCTTTAGCTGCATAAAATCCAGGTTCAACTCAGTAATTCCATTATTTTGGTGACACTATGGCGTTTCCTTACCCTCTTCACTGCTTCAACTCCTCAACCCCCCAGCCAATTTACTCTTTTGCAAGTTACCTCTGTGGTCCCAGCCCCCCATTTTACATCTTCGGCTTGTGAAATTTGTTGGAGTGTTTTATTCACCTGTTTGTTCTACAACACGTGAATGCATGTGAGACATGGCCAGCATGTTCAGAGCATCCATTACAGGTTCTTTGTGGCATTGGCCAACTCTTAATCTAATGAAATAGTGAAGTGGCTACTTGTAATGACAAATCTTCTTTTCAGATATTGAGTTTTATGAATGCAGTAATAGCAGCCAGTAATGAGCGTCTCCTGAAATCCACCTCTGTCTGACACAGCCTTGTCTCGATTGCTCAGACCGTACGACGTTTTAACACTGGTACCTAAATTGTGCTTCTTTTCTCGGTTTGACGGTGGAACAAAGACGTCTTTTTCAGGGCTTCTTGTATAACATGCTCTCTCCTGCTCTCTGGTGAATACTCAGCATAAAACCAGAGCTTTGGCAACTTCTCTAAAGTGGGTAATTTAATATCTTCCAAAAGTCAAAGGAACAGTTACCAGCACAGGAAAAGTCCCATTATAAATATGTTTTACTGTAATTGCAAAGTGATCATTCTTAGTGTTGGATTGTCAGTGATTTCAGACATCTGGTTTGTCTGTTAACTTCCCCTCTTCAGTAGGATGGTTGTCTTTTATTTCAGGGCTTTGCCCTTCATACAATGCTGGCCACTGTTGTGGTACGTGAGCCTAGTCATTTTGTGATGAAAAAAAAAAGAAGTTTAATCAATGCATGATACAAAGTTTTGTAGCTTTTGAAATATACTCCGTGCTGCGATTCCGCATTATTTTCAAGAAAAGAAAATATTTTCCACGGAAAAGAAAACTTAAAGAGAATCTGACAGCTAATTCATTGTGCTCAGTCATTTCAGGTAAATATGTTTTACTCTAAAGACTGCAGCGTTTCAGAGAAACTATACATTTAAAAACTACTCTTGTGACTAGTTCAAAAGTCTGGTCCCCCGCAGATTCTCCCTGATCCATTCCCCTTAAGTGACAGGTCTGTCTTTAACATGTGTGTATAGGGAGAGATTTCTCACTTAAGAACAGCAGGGTTGGGTGAGAAGAAACTGCTGCGAACCGGCGTCTTGGACTAGTCTCACAAGCAGCTTGTTACCGTCTGACTTTTAGGTCTTGCTCAGACTGGCGTATAGTTGGCGTATAACGCAGATGTTCCATCAGATTGCACTCACTCCAATGTTATACTATGCAGCATGCCGATTAGAGTTTATTTCCTCAAAACGAGTCGGCATGAGAAAAAAAAATTGCTGCATGTTGCGATTGGCAGCTTATATCGAACGGCAGTGTGATTACCGCCATGCCAGCAATGGAGGAGATGGAGAAATTACTTTCTCCGTCTCCTCTGCACCTATGATGATCTTTGGTTGTATTTTGTTCAAGCTGCTTGGAGGAAACCTTCAACCTGCACGCCTGATGGCGCATGAATCTTTACAGCGATTCCACAGAGATTAATTTTTTTCAATATGGACAAGCAAATGATCCATATGGTGTGCTATATGTTTATAGACTTTCTAGAGGAAAAGACAAACTTAACGTGCCAGAAATGCAAGCTTGTGACTCTGTTAGGGTATGTTTCCACGCTCAGGAAACGCTGCGTGTTTGATGCTGCGTTGAGCCACTGCGTCAAACACGCAGCATCCAGATGTTACAGCATAGTGGAGGGGATTTTATGAAATCCCCTCTCCACTATGCATTTAAAGACGCATGCGGCAGACCCACGAAAACGGACATGCGGCGCGTCTTTTAAGAATGCAGCATGTCCTTACAATGCGCAAACAACGCAAGAACAACGCAGGCGACCTGCCAGTGACCTCAGGTGCAGATTTGGTCAGGATTTTACCTGCATAAAATCCTGACCAAATCCTGATGCAATCCTGAACGTGGACACATACCCTTAGATGAAAAGGTACAAAGACTTCAGGAGACAATAACTACCCTGAAGCTCAAGAAGATGAGGATTTCCTTGACACAGCCGAAGAATCTCTTCTGAATGTTGCAAGAAAAGAACTTTTCTGTGTTCCTGCAGAAGCTAATGACAGAGTAGAAATAAATGTTCAGAATGTTTGAAGAGAAGGACCTTTCAATATACCAGCAGAAGAAGAAAATATGAAGCATGTGACCCAAAGAAGCAGGAGAACGAGGAGGCAGTCAGCACTCATACCGCTGAAGAAGTGCTACCAGGCTCTCACGCAGGACAAGTATGACGATGTACATCAAAAAAGTGCTTTGCCCACAAAGAACTCTCCAGTAAGAAATCAGGACCCTCTTGAAGGGAGAAAAAGAAGCTCTGTGGTAAAGAAGAAGAGGAGATTGGACATCGTGGGGAATTTCCTAATGAGAGGAACAGAAGCCACTATCTGCCGACAGACCATGGCCTCACGAGAAGTGTGCTGTCTTCCAGGTGCTTAAATCAAAGATGTGTCTGATAGGGTATCAAGACTCTTCAGTGCTACAGGCAACTACCGACATCTACTAATATACGTAGGAACAAATGACAAGTTAAAGGGAACCTGTCACCTGAATTTGGTGGGTCCTTTTTTGGGTCATATGGGCGGTGTTTTCGGGTCTTTTGTTAGCCCCTTTTTTTCCCGCTGGCCGCACGCTGGTCGCGAAATTGACTTGATGTTGATTCGCTTTCCTCCCTAGTTAACGCGTGCACAAAGCAATCTTGCCTTGTGCACGCGCAGTATGCTTTGCCCAACTGCGGGCAAAGCCGAAAACCATTAGTGCGCATGCGCCGGCACACTATGTCCCGGAGGTATTAAGCTGTGTTTCAGGACATGGTTTTCGGCTTTGCCCGCAGTTGGGCAAAGCATACTGCGTGTGCGCAAGATAAGATTGCTTTGCGCACACGTTAACTAGGAAGGAAAGCGAATCAACGTCAAGTCAATTTCGCGACCAGTGGGGAAAAAAAGGGGTTAATAAAAGACCCGTAAACACCACCTGGAGCGCCCCCACACCGCCGCAGGGCCGAGGGGTACCCGGAGCCGGGCCTCTAGGTCTCAGTCCTGGGGTTGTCACGGTGGCTAGACCCGGTCCGTGGCCCTGTCTGTCAGTGGGGGACGTCCGGTGCAATAAGTGATGTTGTAGCGGTGCAGTTGTGGGGTGCAGGTCGCGGTAAATAACGAGGACACCAGGTTGCAGTCTCTTTACCTCTTTACTGAAGCTCTCTGGGTCCTCAGTCCGGAATACGGCTCACCAGGCTGCGCAAGTCCGGCCGGTCCAATGGCACTTCCAGAGCTCTCCTTGCAGGTGGAAATCGGTGCCTTCCTTCTAGCGCTATGTGTTGCAGTCCTTCCCTGCTGTGCTTACGGAAAGTACCCCACAACTGTTGTGTCTGTTTCTCGTGTTCCCTCACAACAACTTAATTCGCAATGATCTTCCTCGTCCCTCCAGATACTATGGTAGGAACGCACCCGTATGACGGGGAGGCTCGGAGATCTTCCGGGACTCTATCTGCGCCCCTCTCCTGTTGGTACCCCCCTTTGCCTTCCTGGGTGATGCGTGAGACAGTCCGCCTCAAGCTAACTGCCCTGCCGTAGGTCTGAGGTATGGCTTGAAACTCTTTACCTCCTCGGCGTTCCGGCCACCGGTAGTGCGCCTCAGTAAGGTGCTGCCTCTTTCAGCACAACCCTCACTGGTATCTCCTTTCGCTTGATTTAGTTTCTCACTCAGCACAATCTATCTCGCTTCTTAGTCCTTCCTTGGGCACCGCCGCTATGCTGAGCAGGCACGGTCCCTTTACGTTCTTTCCATGCCAAGCCTCTGCCAGGATCCCACCCCTGGCAGAGACCCTACAGTCTCTCCCTTCGCAACACCCTCTGCCACCAGGTGTTGCTCCGTTCAATCCCGTCAGCGTTCTCTCTAACTTTCTGCCTGACCCCCAGTTTACCCACTATGGTGGGGAGTGGCCTAATGAATAGCACCCTTAGCTCCCCCCGGAGGCCCAGCTGTGAAATGTCTTGGTGACTGTGATACCTGCTCAGAGAACTCCTTCCGTGCCATCGAACGCAGCATGGCCCCCCTTAGTGGCTGAACCATGCTACTGCAACGACCAGGACTCTGGGGCGCTGCACACCCATATGACCCAAAAAAGGACCCGCCAAATTCAGGTGACAGGTTCCCTTTACAAAAGGACCTGGAAACTTTATGCAGAGACTTTGAAGACCTAGGCCGGAAAGTGAAGACACTAGGAGCGCAGGTTACCTTCTCATCCATTCTCCCAGTGGATGGACATGGACCAAGGAAATTGAACAGGATTCTACAGGTGAACAACTGGCTACGTTGATGGTGTCATGGGCAACGTTTTGGTTTTTTTGACCATGCAGTGAATTACCTGTATGATTAACTACTTGCTAAAGATGGGTTGCATCTTTCAAAAATCAGAAAATACATATTTGGTAGACGCCTATTTACACTCATCGGGAGAGCTTTAAACTAGAGAAATATGGGATGGTAAATATACTGCCAGGAAAAATTATGCAGCTAATGAATTCTTTTGAGAACCCTGCTATTACAAGTGAAAAGAAGAAAAGAAAAAACAAAAGCAACAAATTCGAAACCAATATAGGGGAGCAAGAGAGAAACCGACTACAAACTAAAATGTGTCTATACAACTGCACAGAGCATTAGAAGCAAACGAGAATTGGAGCTGCTAACACAGGAAGAGAGATATGATGTCTAAGCATCACTGAAACTTGGTGGGATGATACCCCAGATTGGAATACAAACCTTGAAGGTTACAACTTTATTAGAAACTGGATTAAGAAGAATGGCAGAGGTGTTGCATTGAATGTTAGAAAATGTATATCTCCACAGAGATCCAAGTTTCAGAGACTGGTAGCACTGTAGAAACTGTTTGGGTAAGAATTCAAGGAGAGAAGAACAGAAAAGACACTATTGTAGGTGTTTACTATAGGTCACCTGGACAGACTGATTATATTGATGAACTCTTTTTACATGAGATGTCTCTGTTCTCACAAAAGTACGACATGGTGATCATGGGAGATTTTAACTATCCAGATATTTGTTGGAAATCTCACTCAGGCCAAAAGTAATGGGTCCAGAAAATTCTTACCTTCTCTTGCTGACAACTTTATCTTTTTAAAAGGTAGAAGAGAGAACAAGAGGATCTGCAATCTTGGACCTAATTCTTACCAACAGGGAGGAAATGATTGACCAGTTGCTGGTTATTTAGAAGGCAGCGATCATGCTATCCTCGAATTTTGGATTACAAGAGGAGGAAGACTTTAAAGTTAAAATTCAGAAAGGCAGATTTTAATAGACTCCGAAAAGAGGGTAGGAAAGATCCAATGGCTGGATGTTCTAAATTCTCAGTACACAATTGGTAACAATTCTGAAAATAAGGAAGAATTGGAAGCGTTAAAAGAGACCAGGGTGGATGAACACAGAACTTAATTACTTGTTTAAAAGGAAGAAAGACTTGTATATCGAATGGAAAGAGGGGAGCATATCTAAAGAAAAATATAATGCTGTTTGTGGGCAATGCAGGGTAAGCATCAAAGAGCTAAAGCCAGTAATGAAGTAAAGCTTGCAAGGGAGACCAAGAGCAGTAAAAAAGGATTGGGGGGGGGGGGGGATGTCAAAAGCAACAGAAAGGTCAAAGATGCTATAGGGTTTTTACAGGATGAAAAAGGTGAAATGGTCAAAAATTATGTTGAGAAGAACAATGGGCAGCGACTAATAGAATGGTATTTAACAGGGAGAAGTACAAGATTATACATCTGGGCAAGAAAAACAAAAATTGCACCTACAGAATTGGAGGAATAGAACTAAGCAACAGTATGTGTGAAAAAGACTTGGGTATACTAATAGATCACTGACGACACATGAGTCAATAGTGTGATACAGCCGCAAAAAAGGCACACACAGTTCTAGTATGCATTAAGAGAAGCATAGAGTCTAGATAACTACTTTACGTGATCCCCCTCTACTCCTCCTTGGCCAGGCCTCATCTGGAATACTGTGTCCAGTTCTGGGCACCACATTTAAAAAAAAGACATTGAAAAACTGGAGCAAGTTCAGAGAAGAGCTACCAGGATGGTGACTGGACTGCAAAGTATGTCCTAAGAAGAACGGTTAAAGGATCTGGGAATGTTTAGCTTGCAAAAAAGAAGGCTAAGGGGAGACTTAATAGCGGTCTACAAATATTTGAAGGGATGTCACAGTGTAGAGGGATGATCCTTATTCTCACTTGCATACGTAAATACGAGAAGCAATGGAATGAAACTAAAAGGGAGAAAATACAGATTGGGCAAGATTACCCAGTAGATCGCTTCCAACTCTAACATTCTATGATTCTACTGCAATACCTGCACACGAGGAAAGAGATAGCGAATCAGAAAAACTATACTACTTTTCTAATTGGATGTATTTACTAATATTATTATTACCACTACTACATATTGAAATTGAATGTTGGAGAAGGGAATACCCCTTTGAACTTCAATGACTAACAAAATTACAAAATACTTTAATTTATTAATTTACCCCACTGACCTTGTCAAGGTCGAATAATCACTCCAATGTGACAGCCACTACATGTCTAAATACATACCATGAGACATGTCTGATGACAAATGCACACTTAGCAGGATGCAGCAGGCCTCCACTGATAAAGGCTAGGGGCGGCACAGGTGCAAACTACTTGATAAAAACAGCCACCCCCATACCAACCAAACATTGCAGGGGTTGGCTGCCTAGTAGAAAAAATGCACGTTGATATAACTCACATAGGACGCCAGTCACAATGGTAAGTGTGGTGCACAGTATCTGGTATGCAGCCTATTAATGACGCCCCTTGTATTAACAGGCAGGCTGCCCAGCACTATAATATGCAGCACACAGTGACAGACGCCCCAGAAAAACCTAACCAACAAAAAGAGGCCTGGCCACATCCTGCAAAAAAAGATATGATATAGTGCAAAAAATGTATGCATAT
The DNA here is from genome assembly GCF_051348905.1 of Ranitomeya variabilis. Lineage (NCBI taxonomy): Eukaryota > Metazoa > Chordata > Amphibia > Anura > Dendrobatidae > Ranitomeya > Ranitomeya variabilis. The sequence goes on from NC_135233.1 coordinate 448,202,581, forward strand.
GATAAACACATACATTATATGAGGTATTGGTTTAATATTTTGGCCAAAATAAAGTAAGCCTGCAACCCAACGTCAAGGGTCCTCATAATATTGCGGGTCCTACCACTAATATCAAAAAACAGCTAACATAGAAAAAACTCAGAAAAAATACATACCATGAGATACAGCCTTCCCAAAACCCTGTCTGATGACAAATGCACACTTAGCAGGATGCAGCAGGCCTCCACTGATAAAGGCTAGGGATGGCACAGGTGCAAACTACTTGATAAAAACAGCCACCCCCACACCAACCAAACATTGCAGGGGTTGGCTGCCTAGTAGAAAAAAGTCTATTAATGATGCCCCTTAGGTTTTTCTGGGGCGTCTGTCACTGTGTGTTGCATATTATAGTGCTGGGCAGCCTGCCTGTTGATACAAGGGGCGTCATTAATAGGCTGCATACCAGACACTGTGCACCACACTTACCAGTGTGACTGGCTTCCTATGTGAGTTATATCAATGTGCATTTTTTCTACTAGGCAGCCAACCCCTGCAATGTTTGGTTGGTGTGGGGGTGGCTGTTTTTATCAAGTAGTTTGCACCTGTGCCGCCCCTAGCCTTTATCAGTGGAGGCCTGCTGCATCCTGCTAAGTGTGCATTTGTCATCAGACAGGGTTTTGGGAAGGCTGTATCTCATGGTATGTATTTTTTCTGAGTTTTTTTCTATGTTACCAGCCACTACATGTCTCCCTTTGGTATAACTTTCTGACCAGTACCTGTTATTAAGTGTACTTTTTGCAGTTTTCTTTTAGCATGGAGTCAGCAGTTGGAGTGGTGTCTACTGGATTGTGACCTCATTCTCATGGTTTGCTCCATTTCCAATTTTTTTTTTTTTATTGCAAATGTAGGACTCTTTTCTTTAGTGTTGGGTTTAGAATTGGACATGACTTTTCTCTGTATGTCACATGATGTTTCCTTTCTTCTCCTCTTCAAACATTTTTGCAACCTTTGTCATTTTTGCACTAGTCCTGGCAAGCTCTACCAACTTTTTGAAAGGCAGGTAAAGCTTCATGGGGAGGATGCGTGACCAAGCACAGGTAGCAAATTGATCATTTATGGCACAAATGTGGCATAAACTACAACAGAAATATGCTTCTGTTCCTGAATGGACCACATTTCCTGCGGCAACACACGGTAGTTGAAAAATGCTTACTCTGAAAAAGCCATTCTTGATAAACTGGGGCCAATGTTTTCTTACTTAGGAGCAAAAGGCATTGGCGAACACACTGTTTAAGATTAATTTGGACTGGATAGCTCATGCTCAAAATACATTGAGACAGTAAAGATGAGGATGTATCGAGGTCAGATGCTGCTTAGATGTGCCAACCAATTGCATTTTTAAACTGCTGACATACGCTACAGGAGATCAGTGCCATTGGCTACCATTGACAACTGCTAAAAACAGATAAACAGCACAGATGGCTGAAGGAGCATTCATAGTCAAATTACAGCAGCGAGTATATGTTCCCTTACCACCACCAGCACCACTGCCTAGGAATGTGTTGAACACCGTAATAAATCCATATGTAGTTAGCTGCTAGACTGCAATTAGTGACCGCTGCAGGCAGTCAGAATTTTGTAATGTCGCTCCGTCCATGACGTTTAGTTTTTGAGCTCTGTAAAAATGTAGCTCTATAAGGATGAATTTACATAATATGCAAAAAATGTTGGATCTAATAGTGGTGTTTAAAGGCGGACATTCAGCTTTGTGGTATAAATAAATTAATACAAAATAGTGCAAAGTCTCCAGGGACTGTAGATGAGCAATCACAGCTTTTTAATGTGCAGAGGAATGTGGAACGTGGCAATACTGTTGTGAAGCAGAACAATAGCGTTGCTTTTATACCATGGGTAACAATAAACATGAACTTTCATACAGAGTAACCCTCACATTGCCAAAGCACTGTGTGAAATGTTAAGCCCGGAGATACTGCATAATAGTAGAAAGATTGTTATGACTGCTAATGTTATTGTATTGTGATATTTAGTATATTTAATTGCTTATACAGAACCAGCATATTCTGCAGCACTTTACATATATTATCATCACTATCCCCACTGGGGCTCTCAATCTTAACTCCCTATCTGTATGTCTTTGGAGTGTGGGCATTGCACTATAACATTTTAGGACAAACTCGCTTCCGTTGATTATTTTGCAGATTAGCAATATTCTTTGTATGAAATTTTCTTTTTTACAATGTTACAAATAACCTAACATATTTAGAGGGAGCCCATCATCCCAGGTCTAAACTGCTACCACCAGGTTTCATATCTTCAAGTTCAGACGTAGTGCGCTTGACAGGTACAGGTTAGAAACCCGCCTATAATATCTAATTATCTCAATTTCTGGCCTCTAAAAGTAATAAGTGACCTTCATAGGGAAGTACTAAATGAGAGTAGACAAAATGAGTTGCAAAAAAACCATAATAAGCATAAGAAAACAAAAAGTACTAAAATTTATTTTACAACTACCGCCAAAACCCTCTTATTTGTAAGAAAACCGTACTTATTTCTATGATACATCCACAAACTTTGCATTATTCATTCATAAAACGAACAAAATAAACAATTGTGATGGACAAAAAAAAAACAAAGTGCGAACCTTCAAAAGTGAGAACCTTCAGATGCAATCACTGTCTATATAAAAAAAAAAATCAGAAGTCTTGCAATTTTCATACTACGGTTCTGTACAAAAGATCTTTTTTTTAAGGTACCTTCACACGAAATGACTTTACAACGATATTGCTAGCGATCCGTGACGTTGCAGCGTCCTGGATAGCGATATCGTTGTGTTTGACAGGCAGCAGCGATCTGGATCCTGCTGTGATATCGCTGGTCGTTGATTAAAGTTCAGAACTTTCTTTGGTCGTCAGATCGGCGTTTATCGTCAGGTTTGACACCAAAAGCAACGATACCAGCAATGTTTTACGCTGGCAACCAGGGTAAATATCGGGATACTAAGCGCAGGGCCGCGCTTAGTAACCCGATGTTTACCCTGGTTACCAGCGTAAAAGTAAAAAATAACAAACAGTACATACTCACCTGCGCGTCCCCTGCCTGCTCTGACTGAGCGCTGGCCCTAAAGTGAAAGTAAAAGCACAGCGGTGACATCACCGCTGTGCTGTTAGGGCCGGCGCTCACACAGTACAGGAAGCGGACGCCGGGGGACGCGCAGGTGAGCATGTACTGTTTGTTATTTTTACTTTTAGGATGGTAACCAGGGTAAACATCGGGTTACTAAGCGCGGCCCTGCGCTTAGCAACCCGATGTTTACCCTGGTCACCCGGGGACCTCGGCATCGTTGGTCGCTGGAGAGCGGTCTGTGTGACAGCTCTCCAGCGATCAAACAGCGACGCTGCAGCGATCGGCATCGTTGTCGCTATCGCTGCAGCGTCGCTTCGTGTGAAGGTACCTTTACTTTATCCTCACAACCAGGCTGTCAATGAAAAGTAACACCACTATGTGCAGTAGATAACTAAAGATTCACAATAGGTGATAAGGGGTACAACTTAAGTGGATTCAGGGGTCACAGCCTGACCTGGAGTCTAGAAGGGCCCAATAGGTCCCCTTGGCCTATATGAGAAGTCCAGTACCATTACAGCCTCGTGAAAGTTGGCCGTTTTGTAGATTTTGTCTTTGGGCCCACCAGCATTAATGTACACCAATGAATGTGACAGCGCACCTCTCTCCCCCACCTCACTATGACCCTCGCCCTGATGAGACCCTGTTCATTAAATACTTGAATACATTTCAGTAAGGTCTGAGTCAGTCTATTGTTGCTAATGTCAAAATGCTTAACATAAAGAAGGAATCTAATGTTCAGAGCTAATGGTCAGCGTGAACATTGCAATCTAATTTTTTTGTAATAGTGGTATGAAAAATAAATATTTTTTACATTTTTTTTTTTTTTTTTATAGTTTTCTTTTTCTTTAGATCCCTGCACCCCCAAGCCTGTTTTTACCTTCCTGACCAGGCCAATATTTACAATTCTGATCACTGTCATTTTATGAGGTCATAACTCTGGAACATTTCAATGGATCCCTCTGATTCTGAGATTGTTTTTTGTGACATTCTGTATTTAATTAGTTGTAAAATTTATTTGATTTACATTAACTAAATGTTACATTTAGAGCTTACTTTTATTTGTTAAAAAATTGAAAATTTGGCGACAATTTCGCAACTTTCAAACTTTTAATTTTTATGCCCTTAAATCAGTGTCATGTCACACAAAATAGTTAATAAATCACATTTCCCACATGTCTACTTTACATTAGCACAATTTTTTAAACATTTTTTTTTTCATAAAACGTACAAAAAGTCAGCTCACCCATTTAGATGTCCAGAACTCAGAGCACAGAAACTGAAGTGTAGCAGGAAAAGCAATCGATCAAGAAAATATAATCCAGCTCTGCTAGTCCCATAAAAACCTTTCTTATTTTATTGACAAATCTTTCAAAATTCATCAATCCAGCGTAAAAGTCACAACCCCCAATGTGGGAAGAAATACAATTTCTCCTGAGCATGCCGATACTCCATATGTAGGGGAAAACCACTGTTTGGGCACACGGCAGGGCTTGGAAAGGAAAGAGAGAGCCATTTTACTTTTTGGATGTAAATAATGGAATGTGGAATAATTAGTGGGCGCCATGTTGCGTTTGGAGAGCACCTGATGTGCCTAAACAGTGGAAACCCCCACAAGTGACACCATTTTGGAAACTAGACCCCTCAGGGAACATATCTAGATGTGTATTGAGCACCTGGAACCCCCAGGTGCTTCATAGAAGTTTATAACGTTGAGCCGTGAAAATAAAAAAATAAAAAAACAAATTTTCCCACAAAAATGTTTTTTTTTTTTTCACCCGAAATTTTGTAGTTTCACAAGGGTAACAGGAGAAAATGGACACTAAAATTTGTTATGCAATTTCTCCTGAGTTTGCTGATTTGTGGTCAAAAACTACTTTTGAGGCATAGTGCAAAGCTCAGAAGGGAAGTAGCACCTATTACAGTTGTCACGCACAGTGTAGGAAAGACTAAGTGCAATATGAAGGGATAAGGGTAAGGGAACCCAACACTAGGGAAGCGGGGAGTGGAGTTCCCTTGGCAGATCTTACGTCACCCTGTCTGCCCTAAGCGTCCCTATATAGGTTCCGCACCTATCACCGAGCAGGATACCTAAACTCTGCCTCTCTATGTGGATCGCACTATACTGTATGGGGCACTATGTGGGACTATTAAGGTACCGTCACACTAAGCAACGTCGCAGCGATATAGCCAGCGATCTGTGACGTTGCAGCGTCCTAGGTAGCGATATCGCTGTATTTGACACGCAGCAGCGATCTGGATCCCGCTGTGAAATTGCTGGTCGCTGCTAGAAGGTCAGAACTTTATTTGGTCGCTAGGTCGCCGTGTATCGCCGTGTTTGACAGCAAAAGCAACGATACCAGCGATATTTTACACTGGTAACCAGGGTGAACATCGGGTTACTAAGCGCAGGGCCGCGCTTAGTAACCCGATGTTTACCCTGGTTACCAGCGTAAAATGTAAAAAAAACAAACACTACATACTCACATGCGTCCCCCGGCGTCTGCTTCCCACACTGACTGAGCGCCGCAAAGTGAAAGTGAAATCACAGCACAGCGGAGACGTCACCGCTGTGCCCTGCTACTGCCGGCGCTCAGTCATTGCAGGAAGCGGACGCCGGGGGACGCATGTAAGTATGTACTGTTTTTTTTTTTTTACATTTTACGCTGGTAACCAGGGTAAACATCGGGTTACTAAGCGCGGACCGATGTTTACCCTGGTTACCCGGGGACCTCGGCATCGTTGGTCGCTGGAGAGCGGTCTGTGTGACAGCTCTCCAGCGACCAAACAGCGACACTGCAGCGATCGGCATCGCTGTCGCTATCGCTGCAGCGTCGCTTAGTGTGACGGTACCTTTATACTGTGTGGAGCATTATGTGGGGCCCATTATACTGTAGGAAAGGCAATGCAGGGCCCTGTTGTACTGTACAGAGGACTATGTGAGGCCCATTATACTGTGTGGAGTACTATGTTGGGAGCATTATGCTGTACGGAAGGCAATGCAGGACCCATTATACTGTATGAAGTGTGGAGGGCTTTGCGCTGATCACAGTTTGGGCATCATGCTCTGCGGGGGATGGGGGGTTTACAGTAGGGTTGTCAGAGTGCATGTGGAGGAATTCACTTTGGGAGTATCTTACTGTGTTTGGGGGGGCACTTTTATTTGCATCATACTTTATTATCTATATTATTCATTTATTTTTTAAATTACATATATAAATTAGACCATTGGGCCATATGCTTTTTACTGCTCTTACATAACATTATATTATTCCAATATTTTATTCTAAGATCTATTAATTAAAATGTACTTTGTTCATGGGAAAACCCCGTTAAGTTTGTTTCCATGTGAAAAGGTTCATCGTTATATTTGATAAGGAAAAACTTCTTCAATTGTTGACATTTTTTTAAGCTTTTAATTTTGACCCTCTTTGTATTTGAGTTTGACATCTCTGTTTTATGGGGAGGAAATGTCCATAATGCAGCATTTGATGAAACTTGATACAGTTGTTTTCCTATTGGAATCATAAGGAATGAACTTCTGTGTGCAATCAGAGGGATACAGATATCCTTTTAGATTGCCACAGACACAGTACATACGGTACTTTGAGTTTGAAACTTGTACCAAGCCCTAAGTTGACCATGCTAAAGAACCCTTAAAACTATACTCACTCAGCTGCTGGATCTATGTGTCACTTTGTCTTTTAACTATACAGATTTCCCTGGGTTAAATCTACACCTGGATGGAGGCAAGAAATACCTCCTCATACCATTGATATCTTTTCATTGCTTTCAAACTAGTTCACATTATTTTCGTGTGAATAATACACAAAGGCAGCTTTTCTTATTAACCAATTTGGCACAAATCCAGATATAAACCACATGCTGTGTCAAATTGTTGCCCTTATATGTGTAATAAAGTATCAGTATTTTTTAATTAAGTTTCCCCATTAACTAGAATAACTTTCCTCAGGGCATGAAAACAAAAGTCTGCTCAATTTTTCCACTGTTTATTCTTGAATGCAGCAAGCAAAGCCAATGTAATAGCATCAAGACCAATAGGCATTTTACCAAGGAATTGCTACACTTGCCTGGCAAAGCAACATGGGCAAAGCCAACAAATAGATAAAAAATGTAACTGAATCTATTGTTCACCTTCCCAATCGATTTTAATTGCTTTAATGTATTACAAAATAAAACCTGATCCAACTTTGCAAATAAACTGAGTTTACACATCTCCTACCGTTTTTGTGTATACAGCCCCCATCCTCCAGACTTATGTGTTGTCATGATGTCTGATCACAAAAAAACTCTGAGGCTATGTTCACACGTTCAAAGCGGTTTTGACGCTGCGGATCCTCAGCAGTTTTCCATGCGGTGTACAGTACAATGTTAACCTATGGAAAACAAAAACCGCAGTACACATGCTGCAGAAAAAAACGCGCGGAAACGCAGCGGTTTATTTTCCGCAGCATGCCAATTCTTTGTGCGGAATCCACAGCGGTTTTACATCTGCCCCATTATAGAAACCCGCAGATGTCTAAAACCGCAGTGGAAACCGCACAAAAAAACGCGATAAAATCTGCAGTACTTTTGGCACTGCGGATTTATCAAATCCGCTGCGGAAAATTCCGCATCGGAATCCGCAACGTGTGCACATGGCCTGAGAATGGTTATGGCTTGCTCACACTGTCTTATAAATCGGACGAGTGCAATACGACAAACCATCGTATTGCATTCTGATCAATGCTCATCTGCAACTTTTTTCTCAGTTTGGATTGGACTAAAAAATATCGCCGCATGCTGCAATTGTCTACAAGAATCGAATTATACTCGCCAATGCAAGTCAATGGGTGTGAGAAAAAAAAAATCACACGGCACATGGACCATGCGTTTGTCATTTGATTTTGCACGCCCATCTCAAGGGAAACCTGACATTTGATCAGCCAAGTACAGTAAATTCACAGCCCAAACCAACGGAATAGAATAGATATAAAGAAATATGTCAGTGAGAAATAATCAGTGCAATGAGTGTGTAGCTGACAGTAAATGTATTTAGCAAATAAATAAATGGAAAAAATGATGTGGGGTATTTTTAATAACCAGCTAAGGGAAAACAGACAGCTGTGAGCTGGTTTTAATAGTCTGGGAAGGGGCCAATAACCATGGAACTTCACAGTCTATTAATAGCAGCGCACAGCTGTCTGCTTAGTGTTTACTGTTTATTTAAAAGGGCAGACCCCCCCAAAATAACTTTTTTTTTTAACTTTTAATCAACAAAGGCTTAGCAGACAGCTGTGGCCTGATATTAATAGGCTGGGAAGGTCCATGGATATTTATTTGCCCCTTCTCAGCCTAATAAGACCTGCCCTCAGCCGCCCCAGAAATAGCGCAATTCTGGTGCTAAGCCTCAGCTCTTGCCGATTGCCATTACACCAGGGCAATCGGGGTTAGTGTTTTGGGTTTAAGTCAACTGTGTACTGTTTGCTGACATCAAGCCCAGTGGTTAGTAATGGAGAGGTGTCTGTCAGAAACCCCCATTACTAACCCCGTAGTCAAAAGAACTAAACACACACACTCACAAAACAGAAAAGTCATTTATTTGGAAAAAAGTACTCCCTGACAATTACCGTATTTTTTGGACTACAAGAAGCACCGGACCATAAGACGCACCTAGGTTTTAGAGGAGGAAATTAGGAAAACAAAAAATTGAAGCAAAAAATGTGGTCAATTCTGTACTAAATATCCCCTATTTTGGTATATATGGTCCCCTCATCTCCATCCTGATACATATGGCCCCCTCATCGCTACCCTGGTATTCATGGCCCCCTCATCGCTACCCTGGTATTCATGGCCCCCTCATCCCTATCCTGGTATGCATGGCCCCCTCATCCCTATCCTGGTATGCATGGTCCCCTACATCACTACCCTGGTATGCATGCCCCCTCATCTCTATCCTGGTATGCATGGTCCCCTACATCACTACCCTGGTATGCATGCCCCCTCATCTCTATCCTGGTATGCACGCCCCCTCATCCCTATCCTGGTATGCATGGATCCCTCATCCCTATCCTGGTATGCATGGTCCCCTAGATCACTACCCTGGTATGCATGGATCCCTCATTCTTATCCTGGTATGCATGGATCCCTTATCCCTATCCTGGTATGCATGGATCCCTCATCCGTATCCTGGTATGCATGGTCCCCTACATCACTACCCTGGTATGCACCCCCCCCCCTCATCCCTATCCTGTGTGCATGCCCCCCCTCATCCCTATCCTGTGTGCATGCCCCCTCATCCCTATCCTGGTATGCATACCCCCTCGTCCTTATCCTGGTGTGCATGGATCCCTCATCCCTATCCTGGTATGCATGGATCCCTCATCCCTATCCTGGTATGCATGGATCCCTCATCCCTACCCTGGTATGCATGGCTACCTTATCCCTATCCTGGTATGCATGGTCCCCTACATCACTACCCTGGTATGCATGCCTCCTCATTCCTATACTGGTGTGCATGCCCCTTCATCCCTATCCTGGTGTGCATGGCCCCCTCATCCCTATCCTGGTATGCATGCCCCCCTCATCCCTATCCTGGTATACATGGATCCCTCATCCCTATCCTGGTATGCATGCCCCCTCATCCCAATCCTGGTCTGCATGGATCCCTCATCCCTATCCTGGTATACATGGATCCCTCATCCCCATCCTGGTATGCATGCCCCCCGCATCCCTATCCTGGTATGCATGGTTCCCTACATCACTTCCCTGGTATGCATGCCCCCTCATCCCTATCATGGTATGCATGGCCCCCTCATCCCTATCCTGGTATACATGGATCCCTCATCCCCATCCTGGTATGCATGGCTCCCTCATCCCCATCCTGGTATGCATGGCTCCCTTATCCCTGCCCTGGTATGCATGCCCCCTCATCCCTATCCTGGTATGCATGGATCCCTCATCCCTATCCTGGTATGCATGGATCCCTCATGCCTATCCTGGTATGCATGGTCCCCTACATCACTACCCTGGTATGCATGCCCCCTCATCCCTATCATGGTATGCATGGATCCCTCATCCCTATCCTGGTATGCATGGTCCCCTTGTCCCTATCCTGGTATAGATGCTTACCTGTCTGAATAGGCCTCAATACTAATGCACAAGCAGGATGCAGCGGACCCAAATGAAATAGCAAATGCACAGGTGCAATACCTGATGAGACAGCCAGCCTTCAATAAGGGTTTGGCCGTGTGGTGCACCCGTGCACTAAGATAAAAACTGTATGTGGCGTGTTCACACAGGGAATGCAGGCATCTGGCTCCAGCCTATTAATAACGCCCTATGGCGGGCTGCCCAGTGCCAAAATGCATCCCGTGTGAACAGAGGCCACAGTGTACAGAACCAGATGCCTGCATTCCCTGTGTGAACACGCCACATACAGTTTTTATCTTAGTGCACGGGTGCACCACACGGCCAAACCCTTATTGAAGGCTGGCTGTCTCATCAGGTATTGCACCTGTGCATTTGCTATTTCATTTGGGTCCGCTGCATCCTGCTTGTGCATTAGTATTGAGGCCTATTCAGACAGGTAAGCATCTCTGCCTGTTTTTGGTGTTTTTTCTTGGATTGTTCCTTTTTTGGTGTTTTTCATGTTAGTGTAGGACTGGCAATAAGTAAGGACCCTTGACGTGGGTTGCCAGCTTCCATATTATGGCCAGAATATCAACCAATACCTTACATATATTTATATGTTTTGATTTTGCACGTATATCTTTTTGCAGGGTGCAGCTGGGCCCAATTGGTTCTGTACACTGTGGCCTCTGTTCACACGGGATGCATTTTGGCACTGGGCAGCCCGCCATAGGGCGTTATTAATAGGCTGGAGCCAGATGCCTGCATTCCCTGTGTGAACACGCCACATACAGTTTTTATCTTAGTGCACGGGTGCACCACACGGCCAAACCCTTATTGAAGGCTGGCTGTCTCATCAGGTATTGCACCTGTGCATTTGCTATTTCATTTGGGTCCGCTGCATCCTGCTTGTGCATTAGTATTGAGGCCTATTCAGACAGGTAAGCATCTCTGCCTGTTTTTGGTGTTTTTTCTTGGATTGTTCCTTTTTTGGTGTTTTTCCCTATCCTGGTATGCATGGTCCCCTTGTCCCTATCCTGGTATGCATGGTCCCCTTGTCCCTATCCTGGTATGCATGGCCCCCTCATCCGTATCCTGGTATGCATGGATCCCTCATCCCTATCCTGGTATGCATGGCTCCCTTATCCCTGCCCTGGTATGCATGGATCCCTCATCCCTATCCTGGTATGCATGGATCCCTCATCCCTATCCTGGTATGCATGGATCCCTCATGCCTATCCTGGTCTGCATGGTCCCCTACATCACTACCCTGGTATGCATGCCCCCTCATCCCTATCATGGTATGCATGGTACCCTCATCCCTATCCTGGTATGCATGGTCCCCTTGTCCCTATCCTGGTATGCATGGCCCCCTCATCCCTATCCTGGTATGCATGGATCCCTCATCCCTATCCTGGTATGCATGGATCCCTCATGCCTATCCTGGTATGCATGGTCCCCTACATCACTACCCTGGTATGCATGCCCCCTCATCCCAATCCTGGTATGCATGGATCCCTCGTCCCTATCCTGGTATGCATGGCCCCCTCATCCTTATCCTGGTATGCATGGCCCCCTCATCCTTATCCTGGTATGCATGGATCCCTCATCCCTATCCTGGTATGCATGGATCCCTCATCCCTATCCTGATATGCATGGTCCCCTACATCACTACCCTGGTATGCATGCCCCCTCATCCCTATCCTGGTGTGCATGCCCCCTCATCCCTACCCTGGTATGCATGCCCCCTCATCCCTATCCTGGTGTTCATGCCCCCTCATCCCTATCCTGGTGTTCATGCCCCCTCATCCCTATCCTGGTGTGCATGGCCCCCTCATCCCTATCCTGGTGTGCATGGCCCCCTCATCCCTATCCTGGTAGGAATGGTCCCCCTCATCCCTATCCTGGTAGTAATGGTCCCCCTCATCCCTATCCTAGTATGCATGGCCCCCCATCTCATCCAAATATGCATGGCCCCATCCCTATCCTGGTATGCAGGGCCCCCATCTCTTCCTAGTATGCATGGCCCCATTCCTATTCTGGTATGCATGGCCCCCTCCCCTATCCCAATCCCCATCCTGGTATGCATGGACCCATCAGAAAACATTAAGAAAAAAAAATTACACTTACCTTCCCGGCGCTCCCTCGCAGCTTCCTGCTCTGTTGCCAGCAGCTGCTTTATGCATGTAAGCAGCACATGGCGGGGACGCCATGTGCTGCTCACAAGCAGAGCACAGCTGCTGGAATACTCACTGCTCTGCATGCCGGGACTGTGTGTGCAGAGAGCAGCGAGTATTCATTGCTCTTAAGTAGTGCGCACAGCGTCAGCCGGAGCCTTCCTGCAGCTGCTGGGCAGTCATATGTGCCGCTACTTAAGAGAAATTAATATTCACCTCTCTGGGCATGGAAAGAGGTGAATATTCATTTCTCTTAAGTAACGGCACATGTGACCGTCGGCAGCAGCAGGAAGCCGGAGGCTGACACTGTGTGCGCTACTGAAGAGCAATGAATACTCACTGCTCTCTGCGCGCACAGAGAATCTGCTATAAATCCATAATATGGATGTCCCACGACAATGCCCGACTCAGTGACATCAGTAACGTTACTGCTCACCACAGCCGCCGGAACACACAGAGAGTAGCATGTGAACCGGGCTGCTCTGACAAACGGTGACATCAGTAAGGTTACCGCAGTTGCTTACTGATGTCACTGCTCGCAGCTTGAGAACTACTGCTGGTTTGCTGAAATGATCTCTACAAGGGCTAAAGTTTAAGATGGCACATTTTCTTTATACTTTAGGTAAAAAAAAATATACATATATAAAATTATATATATATATATATATATATATATATATATATATATATATATATATATATATATCTTTTACATTTTAAAAATTACAAAAATGAAAATACTCCATGCAAAAGTTTGGGCATCCTTCAGATTTGTCTGCTCAAATAACTTTGACCAAGATTTCAGACGGTTTAATCTGTAAAAAAACTAAAGTTGAAAAGAGAATGGCTTCTACAAATGGATAATGATCCTTAACATATGTCAAAATCCACAATAGACAACCTCAAAAGGCGCAAGTTCAAGGTTTTACAATGGCCCTCACAGTCCCCTGAACATCATTGAAAATCTTTGGCTATACCTGAAAATAGCAGTGCATGCAAGACGCCCCAGGAATCTCACAGAACTGGAAGAATTTTCCAAGGAAGAATGGCTGAAAATCCCTCGAACAAGGATTGAAAGACTCTTGACTGGCAACAAAAAGCATTTACAAGCTGTGATACTTGCAAAAGGGGGTGCTACTAGGTACTAACAATGCAGGGTGAAGAGCAGACTCACCAAAACCTTGTCAGATGACAAACATAGACACAGGTAAGGCTTGCATAAGACACTATTCACACAGATAAATGTGATGCACAGTGTCTGGACAACCTATTGATCACGCCCATATTAGTGCATTTGTCATCTGAAGCTCACCTTCGATTTTGGGGGTGACAGGTTCCATTTAACTGTTCACAATAAGTCATTTTGACCAGGGGTGCCTAAACTTTTACATGTATGTGGCATCACAAGACACAAGTTTTGCTAATAAAAGACAAACAAACAAAAAAACAAGGGTTTCCCATCTCAAAGTGATGGCATATTGCTGAGAATACCACCAGTTTATGAGATGGGGAACCCCTTTATAAAGAATCTGACAGCTCATACATGATAGGGGCAGCATGTATCAGCACTCACTGTATGAACTAAGCCAGTTATATTTGATTCTGAAAACATACTTTAAAGGCCGCTGTGGACTGAGCCGCACTGTAGATTGCGTCAGATAGACGTGTCTCCGGCGGCTTCTCCCCACTAACTGCCTTGAATTGACAGGTGTCTGCCTACGTGTGCGTATAGGGGGAGACATGTTGTTATGCTAAATGCATTTGTTTTCATTAATAGTGGGGGGGAGGTCCAGTTTTTTATCTCACTGTCAATATATAAAAACAAAATGAGAAGTCTTGCAATTTTCAAACTTTGGTTCTGTACAAAAGGTTTTCTTTCTCATTGTCATTAGACAGGCTTTCAATGAAATATAACACCAATGTACAATAGATAACACAGGATTCACAACAGTAGCCCGACCATAGAGTCTACGAGTACTCAAAAGGTCCCTTTCTGTTTGCCATCGGGAATGCAAATTTTTGCGTTTATGCCTGGAAGTTGAAAACCCACTCTAATGTACTGCCCATGTCCTCTCCGTGATCAGCAGAACAAACGTAATGTGATGTTAGCCTGGCAGACTTCTGCTTTTGTGTTTTATCTTTTGTGTATTATTCTTTTACTTTACTACAAAACTACTTTTTGCTGCAGTTTGGATAGTGGATCCATATGCAAATAAACCCCACTGTAATTCAATAGAACTAATCTGCCTAAGGCACCATTTAGACTAATCAACCACGGCCTTTAAATGACTGATGGTCATTTATTGACCTGTTTAGACAGGCTGACTGCACTTCTATGCATTCATTCTGTATTACACAATTAGTCTGTTCACATAAAACATCATGTTATCGGCACCACATGTCAGGATTCGGAGGACATAAGTGTATCCCATATAAGATCATATTGAAGCCAAACTATCCAAATAGTTGGCATTTTGGTGTCCTAATTTTTCTTTGTACAAGTTAATTATTTTAGACTAATCCATAGGTTAAGTAAGATGAATTGGCTTTCAGTCTGCCATCATCAGGAAATTACTTTTACTGGAAGACAATTGTTCAACCAATATTGTATCTAAGCCAGCCAGGCAAGATGCAGCATAAATTGTTATATATACTCCAAGGTTTTCAAGTATGATAATAAATATTACTCATTGTATAAGAATCAGTTCTTCAACATTCTAACACACTCTATTTCAATTCCTCGCCATTTAAAGGGGGTACTTCTATCTGTCTGTCTAAAACTTCGCGAGACCGCTAAGTCATCTGGGTAATTTCGCAATGCATCACTGGGAACGGAAGCTGGCGGCAGCAGCGCGTGCATCGGGACAGCTTTGCTGGACGCCGGCAAGTGAGTATATAACTTTTTTACTTTAATTATTTTTTTTTAACAGGGATATGGTGCCCACACTGCTATATACTACGTGGGCTGTGTTATATACTGCATGGCTGCTATATACTACGTGGCCAGTGTTATATACTGCGTGGGCTATGTTACACACTGCGTGGCCTGTATTATATACTGCGTGGCCTGTGTTATATACTGCGTGGTCTGTGTTATATACTGCGTGGGCTGTGTTATATACTGGGTGGGCTGTGTTATATACTGGGTGGGCTGTGCTATATATTACGTGGGCTGTGTTATATACTGCGTGGCTGCTATATACTACGTGGGCAGTGTTATATACTACATGGGCAATGTTATATACTGCGTGGCCTGTGTTATATACTGCGTGGGCTGTGTTATATACTGCGTGGGCTGTGTTATATACTGCGTGGGCTGTGTTATATACTGCGTGGGCTGTGTTATATACTGCCAATATACTGCATGGCCAGTGTTATATACTGCGTGGGCTAGGTTACATACTGCGTGGCCTGTATTATATACTGCGTGGCCTGTGTTATATACTGCGTGGGCTGTGCTATATATTATGTGGGCTGTGTTATATACTGTGTGGCTGCTATATACTACGTGGGCAGTGTTATATACTACATGGGCAATGTTATATACTGCGTGGCCTGTGTTATATACTGCGTGGGCTGTGCTATATACTGCGTGGCCTGTGTTATATACTGCGTGGCCTGTGTTATATACTGCGTGGGCTGTTAACTACTGCGTGGACTGTTATATACTGCGTGGCCTGTGTTATATACTGCGTGGGCTATGTTATATACTGCATGGGCTGTGTTATATACTGCGTGGGCAGTGTTATATACTACATGGGCAATGTTATATACTGCGTGGCCTGTGTTATATACTGCGTGGGCTGTGTTATATACTGCGTGGGCTGTGCTATATATTACGTGGGCTGTGCTATATACTGCGTGGCTGCTATATACTACGTGGGCAGTGTTATATACTATGTGGGCAATGTTATATACTGCGTGGCCTGTGTTATATACTGCGTGGCCTGTGTTATATACTGCGTGGCCTGTGTTATATACTGCGTGGCCTGTGTTATATACTGCGTGGCCTGTGTTATATACTGCGTGGGCTATGTTATATACTGCATGGGCTGTGTTATATACTGTGTGGGCAGTGTTATATACTACATGGGCAATGTTATATACTGCGTGGCCTGTGTTATATACTGCGTGGGCTGTGTTATATACTGCGTGGGCTGTGCTATATATTACGTGGGCTGTGTTATATACTGCGTGGCTGCTATATACTACGTGGGCAGTGTTATACTACGTGGGCAATGTTATATACTGCGTGGGCTGTGTTATATACTGCGTGGCCTGTGTTATATACTGCGTGGCCTGTGTTATATACTGCGTGGCCTGTGTTATATACTGCGTGGCCTGTGTTATATACTGCGTGGCCTGTGTTATATACTGCGTGGCCTGTGTTATATACTGCGTGGCCTGTGTTATATACTGCGTGGCCTGTGTTATATACTGCGTGGCCTGTGTTATATACTGCGTGGGCAGTGTTATATACTACATGGGCAATGTTATATACTGCATGGCCTGTGTTATATACTGCGTGGGCTGTGTTATATACTGCGTGGGCTGTGCTATATATTACGTGGGCTGTGTTATATACTGCATGGCTGCTATATACTACGTGGGCAGTGTTATACTACGTGGGCAATGTTATATACTGCGTGGCCTGTGTTATATACTGCGTGGCCTGTGTTATATACTGCTTGGGCTGCGTTATATACTGCATGGGCTGTGCTATATATTACGTGAGCAGTGTTATATACTACGTGGCTGTGTTATATAATGCGTGTCTGCTATATACTACATGGCTCCTAAATACTACGTGGCCTGGCCTCTAAATACTACGTGGCCTGGCCTGTGCTATATACTATGTGGCTGCTATATACATACATACATACATACATACATATTCTAGAATACCCAATGCATTAGAATCGGGTCACCATCTAGTATATATATAATTGCCAGAAGAGTTAAGAGCAGCACAAAAAAACAAAAAGAAAAATTAGGGTGCAGAGCCCCCCAGGCATGTACCAAACCTTGTCATAGGGATCCAAAAATCAGAGGCGGCACACCATTGTAAGTTGAAATGGTGCTTAAATTTAATAGCCCATTATGGCAACGTTTCGGCCCATGGAGAGCCTTTCTCAAGCCGGCCTCTGATTTTTGGAGATTATATATATATATATATACAGTTGTGGCCAAAAGTATTGACACCCCTGCAATTCTGTCAGATAATACTCAGTTTCTTCCTGAAAATGATTGCAATGACAAATTCTTTGGTATTATTAATTTCATTTAATTTGTCTTAAATGAAAAAACACAAAAGAGAATGAAGCAAAAAGCAAAACATTGATCATTTCACACAAAACTCCAGAAATGGGCCAGGCAAAAGTATTGGCACCCTCAGCCTAATACTTGGTTGCACAACCTTTAGCCAAAATAACTGCGACCAACCGCTTCCGGTAACCATCAATGAGTTTCTTACGATGCTCTGCTGGAATTTTAGACCTTTCTTCTTTGGCAAACTGCTCCAGGTCCCTGATATTTGAAGGGTGCCTTCTCCAAACTGCCATTTTTAGATCTCTCCACAGGTGTTCTATGGGATTCAGGTCTGGACTCATTGCTGGCCACCTTAGAAGTCTCCAGTGCTTTCTCTCAAACCATTTTTCTAGTGCTTTTTGAAGTATGTTTTGGGTCATTGTCCTGCTGGAAGACCCATAACCTCTGAGGGAGACCCAGCTTTCTCACACTGGGCCCTACATTATGCTGCAAAATTTGTTGGTAGTCTTCAGCCTTCATAATACCATGCACATGGTCAAGCAGTCCAGTGCCAGAGGCAGCAAAGCAACCCCAAAACAACAGGGAACCTCCGCCATGTTTGACTGTAGGGACGGTGTTCTTTTCTATGAATGCCTCTTTTTTTTCTCCTGTAAACTCTATGTTGATGCCTTTGCCCAAAAAGCTCTACTTTTGTCTCATCTGACCAGAGAACATTCTTCCAAAACGTTTTTTCAGGTAAGTTTTGGCAAACTCCAGCCTGGCTTTTTTATGTCTCGGGGTAAGAAGTGGGGTCTTCCTGGGTCTCCTACCATACAGTCCCTTTTCATTCAGACGCCGACGGATAGTACGGGTTGACACTGTTGTACCCTTGGACTGCAGGGCAGCTTGAACTTGTTTGGATGTTAGTTGAGGTTCTTTATCCAACATCCGCACAATCTTGCGTTGAAATCTCTTGTCAATTTTTCTTTTCCGTCCACATCTAGGGAGGTTAGCCATAGTGCCATGGGCTTTAAACGTCTGATGACACTGCGCACGGTAGACACAGGAACATTCAGGTCTTTGGAGATGGACTTGTAGCCTTGAGATTGCTCATGCTTCCTCACAATTTGGTTTCTCATGTCCTCAGACAGTTCTTTGGTCTTCTTTCTTTTCTCCATGCTCAATGTGGTACACACAAGGACACAGGACCGAGGTTGAGTCAACTTTAATCCATGTCAACTGGCTGCAAGTGTGATTTAGTTATTGCCAACACCAGTTAGGTGCCACAGGTAAGTTACAGGCGCTGTTAATTACACAAATTAGAGAAGCATCACATGATTTTTCGAACAGTGCCAATACTTTTGTCCACCCCCTTTTTTATGTTTGGTGTGGAATTAAATCCAAATTATATCCAATTTGGCTTTAGGACAATTCTTTTTGTGTTTTTTCATTTAAGACAAATTAAATGAAGATAATAATACCAAAGAATTTGTGTTTGCAATCATTTTCAGGAAGAAACTGAGCATTATCTGACAGAATTGCAGGGGTGTCAATACTTTTGGCCACAACTGTATATATATATAAATGTATTTGTATTTACAATTTGTATTTCCAGTACAACAAGCAGGTTTCAATGGAAGTTTTAGCTACTGGACACCAGTGACTCACAATTACTGGTTCTATTCTTGTCAGACTAGTTGCAGTTTTCTTATACAGCAAAATGAGAAACATTAATTTGTCATACACTACAATAAAAGACATTAAGCAGTAGTGTCATTACCAGAATGTAGGGGGAAGAGGGATGACAAAGCAGCAAGCCATGAGTTAACCACTAATCACAGACTGACTTCCATTCATTAAGATTATTGTTACAGCAGCAGCATTAGCCATGAGGTTGGCTTACACATTAACATCTGCATAATAGAGAGTTTATCCCTACATGTCACTCAGCCAAGAAATACTCTCCATCCATCATCAGCTCAATGCGGCCGCTGCAACCCGAGTGCCTGTAACTTCCCAGCGGCGTTCTTTCTCCTGGCAGCCCTGTATATACAGGAGGAAGTGCTCATGGGGTTTGTGAGTGGGTGGAATCCCCCTCTCTGTGGGTCCATCTCCTGTGGGTAGTAAAACCCTTCCTGCCTCCTGCACTTAGCTGTCAGGGAAGAGTCTGATGTCCCAGAAAATGGTCAGTTTATGTATAGAGCCTATTAGGAGCAGGACTGGCACCTGAATGGTAATGATTACTGTTTAAAGAGAATCTGTCACTCTGCATTGTTCATCCTGGCTGAGGAACCGAATACCAGAGCTGTCACAACCGCTGTGACATCCAGAGCAGAGGAGGGGTAGGAAGCTTCAACATTTGCATTTTTGTCCAGCCGAAATGTAAAATTTTGAATCATTATAAACTTCATATTGTTGGCCACTTAACAAGTCTTGACCCACAATTGTTTCCTTCTGTGTCAAGACAAAAGATGGTGTAGAGCTTCCGCTCTGATCCAAGGAGGATAGAAGCTGATATAATAATTCAGAGTTTTTAAAAGAGAAATTGCAGAAATATTTCTGAATTTTTGTATGGAAGTAAATTAGAAAGATTTTTTTTAACAATTGCTGATAAAATTATTTTATAAAATGTCTTTTTTTATCCCCTTGAAAACTTCTTTAAGGAACCATACACACAACAGACCATGACAGGTGCACTGAGCCAGCATGGGACTGCAAAGCAGATGTCAGTTTATTAGTATATAGCTAGATGGCCCTAGTGTCCTGACACACAGACTCCATCATGTCTCATTCCCTGCAAATCTGTGTACGAGGCCTGTAAGTCTGAACCTCTGCAAGTGCTGTGCTGACATAGCTCATCTTTCTTGTTAAGCTCTGCTGCCACCTGCTGGAAATGTACTTAATACGGCTACTCTCAGATTTTTTTTGTAATAGAAAAAGAAGAAATTTTTAGTTTTTATATCTTCTCATCTTTTGCCCTATTTAAAAATTAATAAAATCAGGTTTACTCAGTTTCTGTTGTTGCTCCCAGTGATTGCTTAAAAGGCTACAACCGTGATATCACAACGATGGCGCATTTGACAGGCAATCACTGGGCTCGGAGGTGATACTGATGTAGTCAGCACAGGATCTCTGTGCCCAGCAATTGGCTGCAGGGGTCATTTGAATTGTAATCTTGAAGTTACCAGTGCAGCCCGGCAACATAAAAAGGAGCAGCAGTGGAGAAGCATGGCTGGGGCCACAGAGGGTAAATAACGATGATTTAATTAATGGAGAAAAATTATGAATGGAAAACTCTTAATGAATGACAGAATAGTATAATTTTAGAGAGGACCTACAATAAACAAGTGGGGAAGAAGTAGTACATGAAGTAGAGGCCTTTTCTGAAGAGGTACATTTTGAGATTAGTGTAGGTTTCAGTGGTGGAGCAGTGGTTGTATGATGCCAGTATAAAACAATTAGAGATGCCGCGCTACAAGTGGCTAAAACTAAACCATGTCCGAAGTTCTATTGTAACATGTAAAGGACCCCTCTGTGTACGTATTACACCTATTAGTGGCTGGACCAGCCGAGCCTGCATAAACTAACAATAATTAAAAAGTAGTTGATAACTAATAGTGCTGTATCACCTACTGTGTGTAGATCGTTGGACGGCTGGGCTGCTTGCTTGAAATCGAGTGTCAGATCTTCACACACAGGTGTCCGCTCTGTCCCGAGGCAGTTCCCGTCCTCACGGGAAATGAGTGAGTAAATACCAGCGTATGCCGATGCCGGTGGCTGTGGGTGCTGCCGGTGGAGACCGCGAGTGCTACGTGTAGTGCCAGAGACGTCCCGGCCGGAGGCGTCCCTGGATACACGTGGAAAATGGCCGACACTGCAGAGCAGTGAGTGACGTCACTGGTCTATGGAAGCCTAGTTGGGCCAATTCAAACCTACGCGTTTCAAAGTGACACGCACTTCTTCATCAGGGTTACCGCCCACTGTCTCCAGCCCCATATATAGGCCCCTTGCTTGCGCCCCGCTGTGTACTATCACCCCCCTGAGGTTGCATGTCTCTGCCTGCTGCTGGTCGTCCATATAGACACGGCCGTCATGAATTGTCCCTCAACAAATAGGCACCCGACCACTCACTGGGTGTCATGTATACTATATACTTCAATCACTATGTACACCCAAAATCAAGGGAAGTGCCAGCCAAAATTTAAATTAAAATCCAAGTAGTTTATTAACAAAATCAGTAAAATTATTCAGAGGAAAACATCAATATGTAGAACATGGCAGAGTCAACTCCAAGCAACACACAAATACATTCAAAATGAAGCCCGGTATACATAATAGCACAATAATTAATCCTTAATGCTAATGCAAAGTGCTTTGTAATGCTATGAAAATTTTTTTTTAAGATACATGAGTCAAGCAACATGTGCTGCCGAAATATGGGCAATACGCCCCCTTGGAAGAAGCGACAAAGCGAAACGCGCATCGGGGTCCTTTCTCCTTGCAACCACCGTACCAGGTATTGCCCATATTTCAGCAGCATATGTTGCTTTACCCATGTATCCTAAAAAATGTTTTTGCTAGCATTACACAGCACTTTGCATTAGCATTTAGGATTATTAATTTCGACTCCATGGGCTGCTCACATCTATATATAATTCCTTAGCACTTTGCACTATTTTTTATATCACTTGTGTGATGATTTTTCCATATTTTTAAGCTGCCTTTTTAGGAAGTCTTATTCTCGTACCCATACTAATTTTATACCCATTTAGGATTTATTTTGTTTAAATGAGGGTATATACTTCCTGACTCTTTATCACTGTGCTATTATGTATACCGGGCTTCATTTTGAATGTTTTCCTCTGAATAATTTCACTAATTTTGTTAATAAACTACTCGGATTTTAATTTAATTTTTGTTTGGCACTTCCCTTGTTTTTGGGTATATCTTCTTTTCATGGAAGTAGACATATAATATTAAGGCTATATGCACACGTTCAGGATTTTTTGGGTTTTTTCGCTATAAAAATGCGATAAAACCGTGAAAAAACATATACATTAAGCATCCTATTTATTAGAATGCAATCCGCATTTTTTGTGCACATGCTGCATTTTTTTCCGTGGCGGAATCACATTCCGGAAAAAACGCATCATGTTCATTCAAGTAAGCGGATCATGTGTGGTTGGTACCCAGGGTGGAGGAGAGGAGACTCTCCTCCAGGCCCTGGGAACCATATAATTGTTTAAAAAAAAAAAGAATTAAAACAAAAAAATCACGATATTCTCACCTTCTGGCGTCCCCGGCAGTCTTCCCGCTCCTCGCGATGCTTCCGTTCCCAATAATGCATTGCGAGAATGACCTGTGATGATGTAGCGTTCTCGCGAGGGTCATTGCCGCTAGGCATTATTGGGAACAGGAGTTGCCGAGAGCATCACGAGGAGCGGGGAGGCTGCGGGGGACGCCAGAAGGTGAGAATATCACGATTGTTTTATTTTTTTTATTATTTTTAGCATTAGATCTTTTTACTATTGATGCTGCACAGTAAAAGTTAGTAAAAAGTTGGTTACACTTGTCAAGCACTATGTTTGACAAGTGTGACCAACGTGTCAATCAGTTTTCTAAGCGATGCTACAGATTGCTTGGAAAACGCTAGCATTCTGCAAGCTAATTACGCTTGTAAAACGCTAGTGTTTAGCGGGAAAATGCATGCCAATTCCGCATGCGTTTTACCCACGGCACAGTTGCAGAATTGACGCAGAAATTTCCACGGCAATTCCGGACGTGTGCACATAGCCTTAAGGTCTCTCTTTTGGATTTCAATCACTATGTACAGACAAAGGAAGCATCTTATTCATTTAACAATCTACCCAGATCATTGTTATATAAATTTGTGATTGAGGATAATGTCCCATTTGCATGTAGTTGAAAAGTGGGGCTCTGGAGAAGGTTACTGGTGAGTTATTGGCATTCCAGTCGGACACCGGTTGAGACAAACACTGAGAATGTTTGCTGGAGTCTAAAGGTGTTGTTGATGTGTTGTCAATTCCAACTGTCAAGCTCCGTTGATGTCAAGCGTTGCCTCTTATGAGACTGTTGAAACCATAAAGCTCATTGCCTCTTGTGAGACCGGTGAGAGGGTACCGTTACACTAAACGATTTACCAACGATCACGACCAGCGATACGACCTGGCCGTGATCGTTGGTAAGTCGTTGTGTGGTCGCTGGAGAGCTGTCACACAGACAGCTCTCTAGCGACCAACCATGCCGAAGTCCCCGGGTAACCAGGGTAAACATCGGGTTACTAAGCGCAGGGCCGCGCTTAGTAACCCGATGTTTACCCTGGTTAGCATTGTAAATGTAAAAAAAAAAAAAAAAACACTACATACTTACCTTCTGATGTCTGTCACGTACCCCGCCGGCGGCTTCCCGCACTGAGTGACTGTGTCAGTGCCGGCCGTAAAGCACAGCACAGCGGTGACGTCACCGCTGTGCTCTGCTTTTACTTTACGGCCGGTGCTCACAGTCAGTGCGGGAAGCAGACGGCGGGGGACGTGACAGACATCAGAAGGTGAGTATGTAGTGTTTTTTTTTTTTACATTTACAATGGTAACCAGGGTAAACATCGGGTTACTAAGCGTGGCCCTGCGCTATGTAACCCGATGTTTACCCTGGTTACAAGCGAACACATCGCTGGATCAGTGTCACACACGCCGATCCAGCGATGACAGCGGGAGATCCAGCGACGAAAGAAAGTTTCAAACGATCTGCTACGACGTACGATTCTCAGCGGGGTCCCTGATCGCAGTAGCTTGTCAGACACAGCGAGATCGTATGTATATCGCTGGAACGTCATGGATCGTGCCATCGTAGCGACCAAAATGCCACTGTGAGACGGTACCCTTAGTAACCAGCAAGCTTGTTGCCTCTTCATATGCAAAGCTGTTCTTGTACGATCTATATACAGTTAGGTCCATATATATTTGGACAGAGACAACATTTTTCTCATTTTGGTTATAGACATTACCACAATGAATTTTAAACAAAACAATTCAGATGCAGTTGAAGTTCAGACTTTCAGCTTTCATTTGAGGGTATCCACATTAAAATTGGATGAAGGGTTTAGGAGTTTCAGCTCCTTAACATGTGCCACCCTGTTTTTAAAGGGACCAAAAGTAATTGGACAGATTCAATAATTTTAAATAAAATGTTCATTTCTAGTACTTGGTTGAAAACCCTTTGTTGGCAATGACTGCCTGAAGTCTTGAACTCATGGACATCACCAGACGCTGTGTTTCCTCCTTTTTGATGCTCTGCCAGGCCTTCACTGCGGTGGTTTTCAGTTGCTGTTTGTTTGTGGGCCTTCTTTAACAAGTGAAATGCATGCTCAATTAGGTTGAGATCAGGTGACTGACTTGGCCATTCAAGAATATTCCACTTCTTTGCTTTAATAGACTCCTGGGTTGCTTTGGCTTCATGTTTTGGGTCATTGTCCATCTGTAGTATGAAACGACGACCAATCAGTTTGGCTGCATTTGGCTGGATCTGAGCACACAGTATGGCTCTGAATACCTCAGAATTCATTTGGCTGCTTCTGTCCTGTGTCACATCATCAATAAACACTAGTGACCCAGTGCCACTGGCAGCCATGCATGCCCAAGCCATCACACTGCCTCCGCCGTGTTTTACAGATGATGTGGTATGCTTTGGATCATGAGCTGTACCACGCCTTAGCCATACTTTTCTCTTTCCATCATTCTGGTAGAGGTTGATCTTGGTTTCATCTGTCCAAAGAATGTTCTTCCAGAACTGTGCTGGCTTTTTTAGATGTTTTTTAGCAAAGTCCAGTCTTGCCTTTTTATTCTTGATGCTTATGAGTGGCTTGCACCGTGCAGTGAACCCTCTGTATTTACTTTCATGCAGTCTTCTCTTTATGATAGATTTGGATATTGATACGCCGACCTCCGGGAGAGTGTTGGTCACTTGGTTGGCTGTTGTGAAGGGGTTTCTCTTCACCATGGAGATTATTCTGCGATCATCCACCACTGTTGTCTTCCGTGGGAGCCCAGGTCTTTTTGCATTGATGAGATCACCAGTGCTTTCTTTCCTTCTCAGGATGTACCAAACTGTACATTTTGCCACTCCTAATATTGTAGCAATTTCTCGGGTGGGTTTTTTCTCTGTTTTCACAGCTTAAGAATGGCTTGTTTCACCTTCATGGAGAGCACTTTTGACCGCATGTTTACTTCATAGGAAAACCTTCCAAATGCAAGCACCACACCTCAAATCAACTCCAGGCCTTTTATCTGCTTAGTTGAGAATGACATAATGAAGGGATTGCCCACACCTGTCCATGAAATAGCCTTGGAGTCAATTGTCCAATTACTTTTGGTCCCTTTAAAAAACAGGGTGGCACAGGTTAAGGAGCTGAAACTCCTAAACTCTTCATCCAATTTTAATATGGATACCCTCAAATGAAAGCTGAAAGTCTGAACTTCAACTGCATCTGAATTGTTTTGTTTAAAATTAAATTGTGGTAATGTCTATAACCAAAATGAGAAAAATGTTGTCTCTGTCCAAATATATATGGACCTAACTGTACATCTCCATCCCCCCATCTGTAAAGGGGTAATCTACTCCAGCACCAAGAGCCATTGAATTCTAAAAAGTTTTAGGATCAGACCACCACCCCCTACCATAACACATTCTCCTCTACCCCCTTCCGTGTTCATTCAATGGATGAATTGTACTAAAAGAAGATCCCTCTGCCCAGCTCTGTGCTACCGCACAAGTGGTAAGCTGTGCATTAATCATTAATATATATCTGAAGCTAATCTGTATCCAGATGATCAATGTGAGATTTCAAAAGTTTTCATGATAGTAAGATGCACTAATCCAGCACCCGCAGGTTTGGCTAAAAAGATCATTTTTGCATTATGGTTTAAATAAGGAACTTGTTAGCTATTTGGCTTCTACAACCTCCATGTATAATAGTATATAGCACTACAGAATGAAGTCAGTAAGCGTGTTCTGATGGCGGGGTCTTCAGCCTTTCACTCCTATAATAAACTGATTTATGGTCACATCAATGTTCAGCTTAGATGAATCCAGTAGAAAAGAGAAAAGTATTATAGACCCTGACAATAGAACAGGTTCACTAACAAATTTGACTGCAGTCTTTTGAGAAATTTAAAGTAGTAACACACGGCAGAAAATACAAATATTTATTATATAAATATTCTTATGCATATTTCAAAACATAGTAAACAGCCAACATCAAAATGATAAATTCATAGAAAGGTTTCGCTCACATTTGCATATAAATCGGACAAGTCCAATCCAATAAGAAATCAGATTGCACCAATGTTATCTAATGAGACTGCGTTGATCTGCTATTTTTTTTTTCAGCTGTATTAGGGTATGTTTCCACGTTCAGGAAACGCTGCGTTTTTGACGCTGCGTTTTTCCGCAGCGTCAAAAACGCAGCGTCCAGATGTTACAGCATAGTGGATGGGATTTCATGAAATCCCGACTCCAATATGCGTTAAAAAACGCATGCGTTTTTGCCGCGAAAACGCATGCGCGGTGCGTTTTTTCAAAACGCAGCATGTTGCTACTATGAGCAAAACACCGCAGGTGACCTGCCAGTGACCTCAGGTGCAGTTTTGGTCAGGATTTTACCTGCATAAAATCCTGACCAAAGCCTGAAGCAAACCTGACCGTGGACACATACCCTTAGGGTATGTTTCCACGGTCAGGAAACGCTGCTTGTTTGACGCTGCGCAGAGCTGCAGCGTCAAACAAGCAGCGTCCAGATGTTCCAGCATAGTGGAGGGGATTTTATGAAATCCCGTCTCCACTATGCGTGGAAACCCGCACGCGGCGGCCCTGCGACTCCGGACATGCTGCGCGTCTTTTCAGATCGCAGCATGTCCGTACACCTTGCGGGGACGCAGCGTCCCCGCAAGGCATATCACAGGGCGCTATGGGAGAGAGCGATCATCCCGGATGTGAAGAGTTAACACATCCGGCATCATCGCGTCCCAGAAAGGGGGCGTGGCTTAGTGCCGAGCGGCGATACCGCCGGCCATCCTGACAGTGGAAACATACCCTAAGTATGGCATCTGAGTTTTAGGGCTTGTTTCCACATGCGAGAATCACGTCCGTGTCTCGCATGTGGAAACCAAGCTCTGGTGTCTGCACTCCGGAGCAGAGCGTGCGGCCGCATAGGAACACATGGAGCTGCACGCTCCGCTCCTGAGTGCCGGCGCCAGAGCTTGGTTTCTACATGCGAGACACGGACGTGATTCTCGCATGTGGAAACAAGCCCTAACGGACACACTACAATTCAGTACCATAGGAAACTGTCCTGTAAAAGATTAATAGCTGCTGAGAAAAAAAATGGATAGCATACGGACAGCACATGGCTAACAATTGAGAAAATAAATGTCCCACTCTCCTGGATGAGAATGGGACAGTTTTTTTTTTTATACTCTTGTGTAAGCGAACCCCAAGGCATCTTACATGTCAATATTTTACATCAGTATTTGTATGCCAAGACTAGAAATGGGTCCAGAACATGGAAGAGGTATTTATTTTACTCACTTATATAGAATTTTATAGATATTATTGGCACTGTCCCCATTGGGGCTCACAATCTAATTTCCCCACCAGTATGTCTTTGGAGTGTGGGGGGAAACCGGAGAACCCGGAGGAAGCCCACGCAAACACCAAGATGTTGTCCTTGGTGGGATTTGAACCTAGGACCCCAGCGCTGCAAAGCTGCAGTGCTAACCACTGACCCACCATACATAAATCTTTCCTATATTATTTTCTTTGTGTTCCACACCTGTTTTTAGCTTACAAATACTGATACAAAATAGTGATCAGAACATTGCAGTGTGAATGTGGCCTGAAAATACAAGTTTTTCTTAAAGCGTTTAACCACTTTTACACAGGTGGGTCAGTATTTTCGATCAGTTTTTGTAACCCCGAAACCAGGAATTGATTTAAAATATGAATGAAGCCTAAATCTTCCCATTATACTTTTTCTCAGTTTTGGTTCTGCTCTAGGTTTTAATAACAAATGTTTCAGCAAAATAGAGACCAACGAGGCTCGGAGTGGCACACAGGGGAACAGGTGAATCTGCTTGTGAAAGAGTGGGCCCCGCACTACCTTACATAAGCCACGTCCGACATGGCATAGTACCCGTAATGAAGTATTTACAGACAAAAGCAGCATCTCCTGATCGTTAATAAACTACCCAATTTATTTGATAAAAGCACAGGCGACTTTGTGAATGAGGGTCAGGTAATATTGCATGTAGCTGAACAGTAAGCCCCTAGAATCAATGTTACTGGTTTACTGGTGGGTCTTTTGCATCCTTAAAAGGGGGTTGTCCAGCAATACATCTGATCTGTTTTAAGGCCGGGGTCAGACATGCGAGAAACTCACACGAGTCTCGCATGTCAATACCCGGCACTCGGGACCGGAGCGTGCGGCTGCATAGAAATACATGCAGCCACACACTCCGGTCCTGAGTGCCGGCTGCAGTGCCGGGTATTGACAAGCGACACTCATGCGAGTTTCTCGCATGTTTGATCCCGGCCTAACAAAAAGATATAAACCATAAACCTTACCAATTGCCGACCACCCAGTTAGTGATGTCTGCCCACATTACCACTGCAGCCAATCACCTCTTCCAACATTCAGCGCTTACATAAATTGCTATTACCTTTATGTAGCATTTAATTTCAACTTCAAACAATTTCAATACATAATATTAAAGTTTTATGGTTCATAGACTACACAAAAAAAAGAAATAATATTCCCACTTATCAACGCTCTAGTGTCTAGTCACATGCAGTTCTAGAATATAATACAGACTGTATGTCAGGATCATTAAATGGCAAGTAATGGAATTTATAGAGTAAATCTACCATAGCTGTAAAAATATTATCAAAGGTGAATGCATGCTGATGGTTAAGCTGCGGTCACTGATCATAGAAGTACTAATAGAAAATAAATTCATCAAGTTTTGTAACTTACAGTCATACATAGTAATACATCTTAAAGACTAGAAAGTGTGGTGGTGCCAGTAGAGGCAAGAAGATTAGGGACATTGTTGCATAACACGTACATGCTCTTTAAGATTGTGTACCAATTTCTACTCCCCGAGCCTTACAATTATCCACCGATTTAAAAATAAATATTAATAAATGACAAGTGTGTAAATACATTTGTGGAATATTTCTACTTAAAGGAGTTATTCACCACTGGACCAATAGTTTTGAATTTTCCTAGTGTGTTTAACCCCTTCATGACCTGGGGTATTTTCGTTTTTTTTTTTTTTTTTCGCTCCCCTCCATCCAAGAGCCATAACTTTATTTTTCCATCAATATGGCCATTTGAGGGCTTATTTTTTTGCAGGATGAGCTGTACTTTTGAATGACATCATTTGAAAAAAATTCCAAGTGCGGTGAAATTGCAAAAAAAAGTGCAATCCCACACTTGTTTTTTGTTTGGCTTTTTTGCTAGGTTCACTACATGCTAAAACTAACCTGCCATTATGATTCTCCAGGTCATTATGAGTTCATAGACACCAAACATGTCTAGGTTCTTTTTTATCTAAGTGGTGAAAAAAAAATCCAAACTTTGCTAAAAAAAAAAAAAAAGAAAAAAAAAATGCGTCATTTTCCGATACCCGTAGCATCTCCATTTTTCGTGATCTGGGGTCGGGTGAGGGCTTATTTTTTGCGTGTCGAGCTGACGTTTTTAATGATACGTTCTTTTGATCACCCGTTACTGCATTTTAATGCAATGTCGCGGCGACCAAAAAAACTTATTTCTGGCGTTTCGATTTTTTTTTCTCGCTACGCCGTTTAACGATCAGGTTAATCCTTTTTTTTTTTTAATTGATAGATCGGGCGACTCTGAACACAGCGATACTAAATATGTGTAGCATTGATTTTTTTTTTATTTTGAATGGGGCGAAAGGGGGGTAATTTAAACTACGGTATATTTTTTTATTTTTTTCATATTTTTTACTTTTGCCATGCTTCGATAGCCTCCATGGGAGGCTAGAAGCTGCCACAACTGGATCGGCTCTGCTACAAAGGAGCGAAGCTCAGATAGCTCCTATGTAGCTGATTTCCTGCATTGCTATGAGCGCCGACCACAGGGTGGCGCTCATAGCAATCCGGTATCAACAACCATAGGGGTCTCAAGGAGACCTCTGGTTGTTATGCCGATGCATCGTTGACCCCCAGATCATGTGACGGGGGTCAGCGATGCGCTCATTTCCGGACGGATGGCCGGAAGCGGTAGTTAAATGCCGCTGTCAGTGTTTGACAGCGGCATTTAACTAGTTAATAGCTGTGGGTGAATCGCCATTCCACCCGCTGCTATTGCGGGCACATGTCAGCTGCTCAAAACAGCTGACATGTCCCGGCTTTGATGCGGGCTCACTGCTGGAGCCCACATCAAAGCAGGGGATCTGACCTCGGACTTACTATCCCGTCCAAAGTCAGAAAGGGGTTAAAGAAGCCATCCCATGGAGTTTTCTTTTTCTCTCACTAAACCTGTGTATATAGCATAGTGCGAGTGTGTTCATATACTAACCTACTGCTTACAGGATTTGGGAATGTTTAGCTTGCAAAAAAGAAGACTGAGAGGAGGCTTAATAGCAGTCTACAAATATCTCAAGGGCTGTCACATTGTAGAAGGATCATCTTTATTCTCATTTGCACAAGGAAAGACTAGAAGCAATGGGATGAAACTGAACGGGAGGAGACACAGATTAGATATTAGAAAAAACTTTTTGACAGTTAGGGAGATCAATGAGTGGAACAGGTGGCCACGAGAGGTGGTGAGTTCTCCTTCAATGGAAGTCTTTCAAACAGAGGCTGGACAGACATCTGTCTGAGATGGTTAGTGAATCCTGCTTTGAGCAGAGGGTTGGACACAATGACCCCGGAGGTCCCTTCCAACTCTACCATTCTATGATTTTATGCTGCCTTCTCTAGGATCCAGCACTGTTCAGCATCTCTTCTCAGTGATGTCATCGCTCTTCAGACTCTCTAGGTCACACTGCGCTCTGCGTGACCCGGAAGTGGCTTTTACAATGTAAGTCTAGAGTATCAGAATGAGGCTCCATAGACTTAATATTAACCCCTTTCTGTCATTAGACGTACTATTCCGTCCATGTGGGGTGGGCCCTACTTCCCAAGGACGGAATAGTACGTCATACGCGATCGGCCGCGCTCACGGGGGGAGCGCGGCCGATCGCGGCCGGGTGTCAGCTGCATATCGCAGCTGACATCCGGCACTATGTGCCAGGAGCGGTCACGGACCGCCCCCGGCACATTAACCCCCGGCACACCGCGATCAAACATGATCGCGATGTGCCGGCGGTGCAGGGAAGCATCGCGCAGGGAGGGGGCTCCTTGCGGGCTTCCCTGAGCCCCCCGCAGCAACGCGATGTGATCGCGTTGCTGCGAGGGTCTTACCTCCCTCCCTGCCTGCTCCAGACCCGGATCCAAGATGGCCGCGGATCCGGGTCCTGCAGGGAGGGAGGTGGCTTAGTAAAAAAGTAAAAAAAAAAAATTTCCAAATGTGTAAAAAAAAAAAAAAAAAAATATTCCAAAATAATGAAAAAAAAAAAAAATATTATTCCCATAAATACATTTCTTTATCTAAATAAAATAAAAAAAACAATAAAAGTACACATATTTAGTATCGCCGCGTCCGTAACGACCCGACCTATAAAACTGGCCCACTAGTTAACCCCTTCAGTAAACACCGTAAGAAAAAAAAAAAAAACGAGGCAAAAAACAACGCTTTATTATCATACCGCCGAACAAAAAGTGGAATAACACGCGATCAAAAAGACTGATATAAATAACCATGGTACCGCTGAAAACGTCATCTTATCCCGCAAAAAACGAGCCGCCATACAGCATCATCAGCAAAAAAATAAAAAAGTTATAGTCCTGAGAATAAAGCGATACCAAAATAATTATTTTTTCTATAAAATAGTTTTTATCGTATAAAAGCGCCAAAACATAAAAAAAATGATAGAAATGAGATATCGCTGTAATCGTACTGACCCGACGAATAAAACTGCTTTATCAATTTTACCAAACGCGGAACGGTATAAACGCCTCCCCAAAAAGAAATTCATGAATAGCTGGTTTTTGATCACTCTGCCTCACAAAAATCGGAATAAAAAGCGATCAAAAAATGTCACGTGTCCGAAAATGTTACCAATAAAAACGTCAACGCATCCCGCAAAAAACAAGATCTCACATGACTCTGTGGACTCAAATATGGAAAAATTACAGCTCTCAAAATGTGGTAACGCAAAAAATATTTTTTGCAATGAAAAGCGTCTTTCAGTGTGTGACGGCTGCCAATCATAAAAATCCGCTAAAAAACCCGCTATAAAAGTAAATCAAACCCCCCTTCATCACCCCCTTAGTTAGGGAAAAACAAAAAAAATTAAAAAATGTATTTATTTCCATTTTCCCATTAGGGTTAGGGTTAGGGCTAGAGTTAGGACTAGAGTTAGGGCTAGGGTTATTGCTAGGGTTAGGGCTAGGGTTGGGGCTAGGGTTGGGGCTACAGTTAGGGTTGGGGCTAAAGATAGGGTTAGGGTTTGGATTACATTTACGGTTGGGAATAGGGTTGGGCGTGTCTGGGTTAGAGGAGTGGTTAGGGTTACTGTTGGGATTAGGGTAAGGGGTGTGTTTGGATTAGGGTTTCAGTTATAATTGGGGGGTTTCCACTGTTCGGGCACATCAGGGGCTTTCCAAACGGGATATGGCATCCGATCCGAATTCCAGCCAATTCTGCGTTGAAAAAGGAAAACAGTGCTCCTTCCCTTCCGAGCTCTCCCGTGTGCCCAAACAGGGGTTTACCCCAACATATGGGGTATCAGCGTACTCAGGACAAATTGGACATCATCTTTTGGGGTCCAATTTCTCCTGCTACCCTTAGGAAAATACAAAACTGGGGGCCAAAAAATAAGTTTTGTGGGAAAAAAAAGATTTTTTATTTTCACGGCTCTGCGTTGTAAACTGTAGTGAAACACTTGGGGGTTCAAAGTTCTCACAACACATCTAGATAAGTTCCTTGGGGGGTCTAATTTCCGATATGGGGTCACTTGTGGGGGGTTTGTACTGTTTGCGTACATCAGGGGCTCTGCAAATGCAACGTGACGCCTGCAGACCAATCCATTTAAGTCTGCATTCCAAATGGCGCTCCTTCCCTTCCGAGCTCTGTCATGCGCCCAAACAGTGGTTCCCCCCCACATATGGGGTATCAGCATACTCAGGACAAATTAGACAACAACTGTTTGGGTTCAATTTATCCTGATACCCTTGTGAAAATACAAAACTGGGGGCTAAAAAAATCATTTTTGTGAAAAAAAAAAAGAATTTTTATTTTCACGGCTCTGCGTTATAAACTGTAGTGAAACACTTGGGGGTTCAAAGTTCTCACAACACATCTAGATAAGTTCCTTGGGGGGTCTAGTTTCCAATATGGGGTCACTTGTGGGGGGTTTGTACTGTTTGGGTACATCAGGGGCTCTGCAAATGCAACGTGACGCCTGCAGACCAATCCATTTAAGTCTGCATTCCAAATGGCGCTCCTTCCCTTCCGAGCTCTGTCATGCGCCCAAACAGTGGTTCCCCCCCACATATCGGGTATCAGCATACTCAGGACAAATTGGACAACAAATTTTGAGGTCCAATTTATCCTGTTACCCTTGTGAAAATACAAAACTGGGGGCTAAAAAATCATTTTTGTGAAAAAAAAAAAAAGAATTTATTTTCACGGCTCTGCGTTATAAACTGTAGTGAAACACTTGGGGGTTCAAAGTTCTCACAACACATCTAGATAAGTTCCTTGGGGGGTCTAGTTTCCAATATGGGGTCACTTGTGGGGGGTTTGTACTGTTTGGGTACATCAGGGGCTCTGCAAATGCAACGTGACGCCTGCAGACCAATCCATTTAAGTCTGCATTCCAAATGGCGCTCCTTCCCTTCCGAGCTCTGTCATGCGCCCAAACAGTGGTTCCCCCCCACATATCGGGTATCAGCATACTCAGGACAAATTGGACAACAAATTTTGAGGTCCAATTTATCCTGTTACCCTTGTGAAAATACAAAACTGGGGGCTAAAAAATCATTTTTGTGAAAAAAAAAAAAGAATTTTTTTTCACGGCTCTGCGTTATAAACTGTAGTGAAACACTTGGGGGTTCAAAGCTCTCAAAACACATCTAGATAAGTTCCTTAGGGGGTCTACTTTCCAAAATGGTGTCACTTGTGGGGGGTTTTAATGTTTAGGCACATCAGGGGCTCTGCAAACGCAACATGGCATCCCATCTTAATTCCAGTCAATTTTGCATTGAAAAGTAAAATAGCGCTCCTTCCCTTCCGAGCTCTGCTATGCGCCCAAACAGTGGTTTACCCCCACATATGGGGTATCGTCGTACTCAGGACAAATTGCACAACAACTTTTGTGCTCTAATTTCTTCTCTTACCCTTGGGGAAATAAAAAAATGGGGGCGAAAAGATCATTTTTGTGAAAAAATATGATTTTTTATTTTTACGGCTCTGCATTATAAACTTCTGTGAAGCACTTGTTGGGTCAAAGTGCTCACCACACATCTCGATAAGTTCCTTAGGGGGTCTACTTTCCAAAATGGTGTCACTTGTGGGGGGTTTCAATGTTTAGGCACATCAGGGGCTCTCCAAATGCAACATGGCGTCCCATCTCAATTCCAGTCAATTTTGCATTGAAAAGTCAAATGGCGCTCCTTCCCTTCCGAGCTCTGCCCTGCGCCCAAACAATGGTTTACACCCACATATGGGGTATCAGCGTACTCAGGACAAATTGCACAACAATTTTTGGGGTCCAATTTCTTCTCTTACCCTTGGGAAAATAAAAAATTGGGGGTGAAAATATCATTTTTGTGAAAAAATATGATTTTCTATTTTTACCGCTCTGCATTATAAACTTCTGTGAAGCACTTGTTGGGTCAAAGTGCTCACCACACATCTAGATAAGTTCCTTAGGGGGTCTACTTTCCAAAATGGTGTCACTTGTGGGGGGTTTCAATGTTTAGGCACATCAGGGGCTCTCCAAATGCAACATGGCGTCCCATCTCAATTCCAGTCAATTTTGCATTGAAAAGTCAAATGGCGCTCCTTTCCTTCCGAGCTCTGCCATGCGCCCAAACAGTGGATTACCCCCACATATGGGGTATCAGCATACTCAGGACAAATTGTACAACAAATTTTGGGGTCTATTTTCTCCTGTTACCCTTGGTAAAATAAAACAAAAATGGATCTGAAATAAATTTTGTGTGAAAAAAAGTTAAATGTTCATTTTTATTTAAACATTCCAAAAATTCCTGTGAAACACCTGAAGGGTTAATAAACTTCTTGAAAGTGGTTTTGAGTACCTTGAGGGGTGCAGTTTTTAGAATGGTGTCACACTTGGGTATTTTCTATCATATAGACCCCTCAAAATGACTTCAAATGAGATGTGGTCCCTAAAAAAAAATGGTGTTGTAAAAATGAGAAATTGCTGGTCAACTTTTAACCCTTATAACTCCGTCACAAAAAAAAATTTTGGTTCCAAAATTGTGCTGATGTAAAGTAGACATGTGGGAAATGTTACTTATTAAGTATTTTGCGTGACATATGTCTGTGATTTAAGGGCATAAAAATTAAAAGTTGGAAAATTGCGAAATTTTCAAAATTTTCGCCAAATATTCGTTTTTTTCACAAATAAACGCAACTTATATCGAAGAAATTTTACCACTATCATGAAGTACAATATGTCACGAGAAAACAATGTCAGAATCGCCAAGATCCGTTGAAGCGTTCCAGAGTTATAACCTCATAAAGGGACAGTGGTCAGAATTGTAAAAATTGGCCCGGTCATTAACGTGCAAACCACCCTTGGGGGTGAAGGGGTTAAAGACATTTTCGGCTGACAATCTGAAGAGCAAGGACGTTGCTCAAAAGAGAAGCGGAACGTCGCCGGTTACCAGAGAAGACAGCAGTAGGTGAGTATATTAAAGGGGTTGTCTGGACTTTAGGGTATTCTGTTTGACTGCAAACTTGTGAATCGTCACAGCTCATGCACTGTGCAGATTCTCTGCACTGGGTGGTAATGTGACCGCAAGTATGCGATTTGCATACTT
The DNA here is from genome assembly GCF_051348905.1 of Ranitomeya variabilis. Lineage (NCBI taxonomy): Eukaryota > Metazoa > Chordata > Amphibia > Anura > Dendrobatidae > Ranitomeya > Ranitomeya variabilis. The sequence goes on from NC_135233.1 coordinate 448,239,471, forward strand.
CTGGCAACATTTAGACTAGACTTATCCAGCAAGTGATTTAATAAGGCCGTGAATGTCTGATTGGCATGTGACCACATGTATGCATATCACATATTTGCGATCACGCGTGTGTCTGCTACTAAGGCAGGTACCAGAAAATCCAGACAGTGCAGACTTGTAGTCTAAGGCTGGTCAACCCTTTTAACACACGCACACAGATTTAGAAAAATAAAAATGTTCATGGAGAGACTTCCTTTATAAAATAAGATGGTAGGGGATATATATATATATATATATATATATATATATTTTTTTTTTTTTTTTTTTTTTTTTTTTTTTTTTCTTTTATCAAGCACACTGGGAGCATTCAATAAGAGTTGTCTAGTAGAGTACGACTTCTTAAATATTCTGGCCCAGAGAGCAATGTATTGTATTTCCGTCTGACAGACCTGTGAAGGCTGCAGCCCATCAGCAGCACAATACTCACGTGACAATGTCACAAGATTTATTTTTGTCACAAGTATCCTTTTTTCTTATTAAGCTCATTGGGGAAGTGGACAACTCATTTAACTTTTGTGGCTCAGCAAGTGTTGTATTTGTATTGATGCTGCCATTGATAGAATACAATTGTTATTTAGGTGACTTGTCTGGATAAACTGGCATGTTTGTAAAGGAAAACACTACTTCTAGCCATTAGATGACCTGCATCTTCGAGCAGTTTACACTGTCTGATTATCTGTCTTTTTTAAAGCTTTTCTGAATTCTAGTACTTTTATTCCTGTACATATCAGTATTATACAAATGATTATATTCTTGTACATAGGAGCAGTATTATAGTAGTCATATTCTTGTACATGGGGCAGTATTATAGTAGTTATATTATTGTACATAGGGGCAGTATTATAGTAGTTATATTCTTGTACATAGGGGCAGTATTATTGTAGTTATATTCTTGTACATAGGGGGCAGTATTATAGTACTTATATTCTTGTACATAGGGGCAGTATTATAGTAGTTATATTCTTGTACATAGGAGCAGTATTATAGTAGTCATATTCTTGTACATGGGGCAGTATTGTAGTAGTTATATTCTTGTACATAGGGGCAGTATTATAGTAGTTATATTCTTGTACATAGGGGCAGTATTATAGTAGTTATATTCTTGTACATAGGGGGCAGTATTATAGTAGTTATATTCTTGTACATAGGGGGCAGTATTATAGTAGTTATATTCTTGTACATAGGGGGCAGTATTATAGTAGTTATATTCTTGTACATGGGGCAGTATTATAGTAGTTATATTATTGTACATAGGGGCAGTATTATAGTAGTTATATTCTTGTACATAGGGGCAGTATTATAGTAGTTATATTCTTGTACATAGGGGGCAGTATTATAGTACTTATATTCTTGTACATAGGGGCAGTATTATAGTAGTTATATTCTTGTACATAGGAGCAGTATTATAGTAGTCATATTCTTGTACATGGGGCAGTATTGTAGTAGTTATATTCTTGTACATAGGGGCAGTATTATAGTAGTTATATTCTTGTACATAGGGGGCAGTATTATAGTAGTTATATTCTTGTACATAGGGGCAGTATTATAGTAGTTATATTCTTGTACATAGGGGCAGTATTATAGTAGTTATATTCTTGTACAAAACATAGGGGCAGAATTATAGTAATTATATTCTTGTACATGGGGCAGTATTATAGTAGTTATATTATTGTACATAGGGGCAGAGTTATAGCAGTTATATTCTTGTACATGGGGCAGTATTATAGTAGTTATATTCTTGTACAAAACATAGGGGCAGAATTATAGTAATTATATTCTTGTACATGGGGCAGTATTATAGTAGTTATATTATTGTACATAGGGGCAGAGTTATAGCAGTCATATTCTTGTACATAGGGGCAGTATTATAGTAGTTATATTCTTGTACATAGGGGCAGTATTATAGTAGTTATATTTTTGTACATAGGAGCGGTATTATAGTAGTTATATTCTTGTACATGGGGCAGTAGTATAGTAGTTATATTCTTGTACATAGGGGCAGTATTATAGTAATTATATTCTTGTACATGGTAGGCAGTATTATAATAGTTAGATTCTTGTACAGCCACATTTTTTAAAGCAAAAGTAAGCTCAGAGTCAATCCACCAATCTTCTCAGCAGCCTAAATAATGTGGATTATTCAGCACGGGGCAACAACAAGAACAATCTCCTCCTAATGGAATATAAAATCTGGAAAATAAGAGTTATTCAAAATAATTTTAAAAGAGAATAAGTATAAATATTATAAATGTTAGCATTTGCTGTTTGCCTTTATGACTAAACAATTTAGGATAAAATACGTTTTATAAAAACATTCTGGAGATTACTAGAAAATAATAGAAATAATATATAGAATATTTGTCCTTATTTTTCTAACCTAATGCCCACCAAGCATCAGACAAGCAAGTAACTTGGGCATGAGTTGTAAATATACATTGCTAGACTAGAGCTCTGACTCGTGCAAAGGAGCGAGCGCAGTTTGAGTGCTGGATCCAGATGTGAGAATCTGTTTTTATGACCTGCATTGGTCCCCAAGATCACTTGATCTACAGATGACAAGTCATGGCAAACTGATATCAGATCTACCAGCCACTGATTTGTCTCTGGAATACTGTTTCCCCAGTAACTTGTGCTCTTATGGATACCCCAGATATAATGGAAAAAAATTAAAGATAAATTACCCCGGATTTCTTTTCTGACCTCCAGTAATTAATATTTTGTGTCAAAATGACCAAAGCAACATAGAGAACCCATATTAAAACTCAATTTGTAAATGTAAAAAATAAGAGAAGAGCTAGACATTACCTTTTTTTTTTTAATTTTTAAATGCCAAAAAAACAGACCTAGGTATCACAAAAAGAAAGTTAGAAAATTATCTTCATGGTCGAAAGAATAAAATTGGGGCATTTAAACCACATTGTGCACCAAATTGCTAAAAAGTGTCTAGTCTTTTCTAGATGAACACTCTGATCATTAAGGTGTAAATAACACGTGATTTGTGTCAAGTCCAAAATGACAGCACAGCGTTCACCGCCTGGATTTCAACCGTGACATGGAAGGAGAAATCATTTGATAACTACAAAAATAATGGGGATGGGGGTTCATGAAAGAAAGATACAATACAGATCAACCACAATCTACAATTGAACCAACTTAGAGGCCAAAACAACATGAGATGAGGTGTCATTATGTATAGTTTCCGTCCTGACCCAAATACCTACTTTTTGTATTATAAGCCAGTTAGCCTGGGGTGCAGATACCTGAATTTTAAGGCAGTCTATCGAGCCCCCTGTTGCTTGGTTTATATTATCAAGTACAAAGTTTCCATTTTCAAACTCTCCAATTTTTGTGAATGTTTTGCAGCTTTCTTGATTTTGCTCTTTTTCTTTTCCTACCTGTACAGTACCCGATTTCAGAACATCGTAAGGATGCTCTGAAGTCCCAGTAACAATGCTTATTTTTTTAATGTTGATTGGTTTCTGGAAAACCATTGTAAAATAGTTGTCCAGATGTATTTCTATTCCCCAAAAGAAGTTGGGACCTTGGAAACAAACATTATCTGGAGTGTTATCTTTATACACTTTAATATCTGTGAAGCAAGAAGCCAGTGGTCGATCTCCAAACGATTGTACTACTTCTGCAAAGTCTTTGTCTAGCAGCCTATTTTGAGTGCCCTGGAATGAGGAATATTTTCCTATATGTTGAAAGAGAGATGGTTTGTATCGGATAATATCTTTCTGAGCTTTGGATTTATAAAACAGGTCTAGGAGCCAATCACATGGCATTTCATCATAGAAGAGGAATAAAAAACGGGCCAGTTTGGGAAGGTCTTCATTGCGATAAAGCTTTCCAATGTATCCCAAGTTGGAAAATGCTATAGTAGTCCAAGGAGAGGTGTTCTGATTGACGTATGTTTTAATTGATGTAAGGAAGTGACTAGAACAAGTCACATCATCCTCTAGCATAAGATAATATTGAGTCAGGTTTGCACAAAAGTTAACCAAAAAAGCATAGTCCACATTTTGCTTTGAGCGAAAACTCACTCTCTCAGGAGCATCGTTGTAGTTCCTCTTCAAGCCATTCAGAGGCGGGTAGGCATTATTATAGCTACAGATAACAATCAGGTGACCTGAGGAAATTTCCAAAGAAAACTGATTTTGTATTTCCTCTGCAGTGTTTTGGTTATAAGTGTGACTTGTATCCGCCAAGTAGATCACCACCACCAATTCATTCAACTCGTCCTGACTGCAGTGGCTGAAGATGGACTGGATTGTGGTCAGCAGATAACTTTCCTTTTTTCTTTTCACAGAAGATATGCCAATGGATAGGAATCCTTAGAAAAATGGAAGACATATATTATTATTAAATGGGGTCTTCTGGTTTATAAAAGTGTTTAGTGTCTTGGTTAAACAAATGGTTGGCCGACCACTATACATCTATGATTTATCCAGCATTATCAATGTGATGCTTATGACTAGGGCTCTAGAAGTGGTAAGTTAAAGGGGGTTTTCACTACTGGGGCAACCCCTTCTCAATCCTTATATGCCTTCCCCGAGGTAAATTAATAGTTATACTTCCCTTTGGTGTTGGGTCCATGCTGGCGGCATCTCGTAACATGGTTATGTCATGCAGTCTCTGCAGCCAATCAGCGGCTACTTCACTTTCCCCTCCTTCAGACACATCCCATCCGGAGAAGGCGAGTGCTGCTACTTACTCTGGACGTATGTAATACGTCGAAAGGCAGAGAGGGTGAAGTGGCACCTGATAGACCAGCAGGGCTCGCATGATGCAACGGTGTCACATAAGCTTCGGGAAAGACAGTATCAATGCCACTGGAATTGCCCCAGCACCAAAGGGGAGTATAAGTGTTGTTATTTTACTGGGGGCAAACCTATGGATTGAAAAGAGGTTGTCCCTGTAGTGGAAATCTCTTTAAACATCCGACTCCGATTCCACATTCCAACTCTTACTAAAGGTTCATGTATATTGAAGAGTAGCAACAAATTCACTGTATTACAATTGCAATTTGAGTCTTTTTCCTGATCTCTTATGAAATTATTTCATAATATATGGGAAGGGGGTAGAATGGGGTGGAAAAAAAAAAATGTAACTTTGTGAGTCTGTTTTTAAGATTTATTTTACTAGTCCAATTTGACAATGATACATGTCATACCTAAAAGTGTCAATGGATAGGCTAGTGTAAAAAGGAAAAAAAAAAGGGGGGAAAAAAAAAAGAAAGAAAGAACAACATACCACAACCAAGTATGTGGTAGCCGGTAGCAGCAGAAGACCACCACTGGTACCGGCCATCCGGTTAGTAGTACCACTAAACGCAGGCCACATTTGTTCTTCTTTGCCTCTGGCAAGCGTACTATGGAGGGGTTATGGAATATATAGCACATCACTAACTTCAGTAACAACAGGGTGATGTTACCTCTTTTGCGTCAGTGTTTGTGCACAGAACAGTCTGTCTGATCACAAATGACTAACACTGATCATTTCTGGACTGTTTGTTTGGGTTTTTTTAACAGCCACAAAAAAAAAACAAAGTCTGTCAGTGCACTGTTATTAGATGGGCTGTTGATTATCAATGAGTCATTTGTTTCTGATGGGGTCCTTTGATATTACAATATCTGGCTGCATTCAAGAGATTGAAGTCTCCTAGAACTATATCCAACCACTTTCAGAATGTTATGTACGGTACATCTTTTTACTGCAATTGAAGTATCTGTGATTGATCATGTGATGCTCTGGAAGGCAGGGGAAAAAATCCAAGTGCGTTGAAATTGCAAAAAAAATATTTTTTTATTTACCATGTTCACCATGTAGTAAAACTGAATCGTGTCATAGATAAATGTGGCAGCACTCACCGATCATGGGGTGAACAAAGTCTTTATTAAGACGTGTGCAGGTACATCTTCACGGCTCGGGGGATGTGCAAAGAAAGCAGGAAGGTGCAGGAGGTGACGACTGCCGTTTCGCGCTGTATCTAGCGCTTCTACGGGTTGGGTTTCTCTATGACACGATTCATTACTTACCTAAGTTTTCATGCGAGCACCCAGGATCAGTGGCCAGGAATCCAGCTCATGCTGCACGCATTTTGTTGCATATTGTTCTTTGCTCCGGAGCCCAGCAGTGCGGTTCTACTGTTTCTTGTTTTGACATGTAGTAAAACTGACCTGGCAATATCATTCTCCAGGTCAGAGTACGCAGATACCACACATGTATAGTTTGTTTTGTTTTTTCTATTTACGTGGTGAAAAAAGTTGGGAAATTTGTAAGTAAAAAAAAAAAATCACTAATGCCACTATTTTCCGACACCCGAAGCATTTTCATTTTTTTGATATGTTGCTGTTGTTGTTTATTGTATCCTGACGTGACGTTTTTAACCCCTTTACCCCAAAGGGTGGTTTGCACGTTAATGACTGGGCCAATTTTTACAATTCTTACCACTGTCCCTTTATGATGTTATAACTCAGGAACGCTTCAACGAATCCTGGTGATTCTTACATTGTTTTCTCGTGACATATTGTACTTCATGATAGTGGTAAAATTTCTTTGATATTACTTGCGTTTATTTGTGAAAAAAACGGAAATTTGGCGAAAATTTCGCATTTTTCCAACTTTTAATTTTCATGCCCTTAGATCACAGAGATATGTCACACAAAATACTTAATAAGTTACATTTCCCACATGTCTACTTTACATCAGCACAATTTTGGAACCAACATTTTTTTTTTGTTAGGGAGTTATAAGGGTTACAATTTGACCAGCGATTTCTCATTTTTACTACACCATTTTTTTTTTTTTTAGGGACCCCATCACACTTGAAGTCACTTTGAGGGGTCTATATGATAGAATGGTGTCACTTTGATATTTTCTAAAAACTGCACCCCTCAAGGTGCTCAAAACCTCATTTAAGAAGTTTATTAACCCTTCAGGTGCTTCACAAAATTTTTTGGAATGTTTAAAAAAAAATAATGAACATTTCACTTTTTTTTTTCACAAAAAAATTACTTCAGATCCAATTTGTTTTATTGTACTAAGGGTAACAGGAGAAATTGGACCCCAAAAGTTGTACAATTTGTCCTGAGTATGCCGATACCCCATATGTGGGGGTAAACCACTGTTTGGGCACATGGCAGAGCTCGGAAGGGAAGGAGCGCCATCTGACTTTTCAATGCAAAATTGGCTGGAATTGAGATAGGATGCCATGTCGTGTTTGGAGAGCCCCTGATGTGCCTAAACAGTGGAAACCCTCCACAAGTGACACCATTTTGGAAAGTAGACCCCCTAAGGAACTTATCTACATGTGTGATGAGCACTTTGAACCCCCAAGTGCTTCACAGAAGTTTATAATGTAGAGCTGTAAAAATAAAAAATCATATTTGTTTCACAAAAATCATCAATTTGTTATTTTCCCAAGGGTAACAGGAGAAATTGGAGCCCCTGATGTGCCTAAACAGTGGAAACACCGCAATTCTAACTTCAACCCTAACCCAACATACCCCTAACCCCAACACACCCCTAACCCTAATCCCAACCCTAACGATAACCCTAACCACACCCCTAACCTGAACACACCACTAACCCTAATCCCAACCCTAAACCTAACCACACCCCTGACACACCCCTAACCCAACCGTAAACGTAATCCTAACCCCAACTCTAGCCCCAAACCCAACCCTAACTTTAGCCCCAACCCTAACCCTAGCCCTAACCCTAATGGGAAAATGGAAATAAATACTTTTATTTTATTATTTTTCCCTAACTAAGGGGGTGATAAAGGGGGGGTTTGATTTACTATTTATAGCGGGTTTTTATAGCGGATTTTTATGATTGGCAGCCGTCACACACTAAAAGACGCTTTTTATTGCAAAAAATATTTTTGGCGTCACCACATTTTGAGAGCTATAATTTTTCCATATTTTGGTCCACAGAGTCTTGTTTTTTGCGGGACGAGTTGACGTTTTTATTGGTACCATTTTCAGGCACATGATATATTTTGATCGCTTTTTATTCCGATTTTTGTTAGGCAGAATGAACAAAAACCAGCAATTCCTGAATTTCTCTGGGGGGGAGGAGCGTTTATACCGTTCCGCGTTTGGTAAAATTGATGAAGCAGTTTTATTCTTCGGGTCAGTACGATTACAGTGATACCTCATTTATATAATTTTGTTATGTTTTGGCGCTTTTATACAATAAAAACTATTTTATAGAAAAAATAATTGTTTTTGCATCGCTTTATTCTGAGAACTATAACTTTTTTATTTTTTCGCTGGTGGTGCTGTATGGCAGCTCGTTTTTTGCGGGACAAGATGACCTTTTCAGCGGTGTCATGCTTATTTATATCCGTCTTTTTGATTGCGTGTTATTCCACTTTTTGTTCAGCAGTATGATGATAAAGCATTGTTTTTTGCATCTTTTTTTTTTACAGTGTTCATTGAAGTGGTTAACTAGTGGGACAGTTTTATAGTTTTATAGGTCGGGTCGTTACGGATGTGGCGATACTAAATATGTGTACTTTTATTGTTTGGTTTTTATTTACATAAAGAAATGTATTTTTTGTTATACATTTTTTTTTCTTTGATTAGGATTTTTTTTTTTAGATATTTTTACACATTTTTTTTTTTTTACTTTTTTACTTCGTCCCAAGGTGGGACATCACTATATATTGCAGCGATCTGACAGGCAGTGCAGGAGGCTTGCCGGCACCTGCTCTCAGCAGACGCTGGCAAGCCACCTCCCTGCAGGACTCGGAAGGACCCAGTGCCCATCTTGGATCCGGGGCCTGCAGGGAGGAAGTAGGAGACCGATCACATCGCGTTGTTCTGAGGGTCTCAGGGAAGCACGCAGGGAGCCCCCTTCCTGCGCGATGCTTCCCTATGCCGCCGGAACACTGCGATCATGTTTGATCGCAGTGTTCCGGGGATTAATGTGCCGGGAGCGGTCCCGGGAGTCTGTCAGCACAGAATGACTGATCAAACGAAGCCCAGGCACTCTGTACACCCAATTATATAGAGACCACTATATGAAAATCTAGAGACACCTACAGCCATTTCTCCAGAATTGACATCCAAGAATCTTTCAGAAATGTTTTATTTTATTTATTGTCTATCTGTAGTTCATATTCCCCTTCACACCAACTCCAACATTTTTTTATTGAAATAATATTTATTTCCCCTGAAGCCAAAGTTTAATTAAAGGGTATACTCACTTTTGGTTCCAGGCTGAGAACCCAGTAGATATTTATAGGGAATGTCAAGCTTTTGCAGAGTGTCTCTGTTCACTTCAAACAAGCGATTATCCTGTACTTCTTTTCTCTATATAAACCCAGGAAAAGTAAGTGAAATGAACATGTTGAGTGTCATGCACAAATAAAGTCTCAGTAACATATTTATGAAATCTGGAAAATGTAATCAGTGGGTCAATCAGCCTGTATATTTAGCTCTATTCTGGCACCATGTCCTGATCCTGTCCTTTATATTGTATGGTGCTTGTTGGTTCAAAGAGTTTGGGTTTAATTCATTATTGCATTTCTGTCTGGCTTTTTTTTTTGCATCTAATTCTTTTTTTTTTTTTAATTTCCCCTTTAAAAAAAAAAAAAAAAAATTAAAAAAAGTCAATTTTATGTGTTAGCCTGGTTTTTTTTTTCACATGTTCTCTATTGTGGTAGAAACTTTGGGTTTCCAAATGTTTTTGGCTAACTCATCAATTGCATGTTTTTAAAAAGTAACAAGATTTGGCACCAATGTACTTCTTCCCCCCCTCTGGGTATTTTTGGTTCCAGTTTTTTACAATTTTATGAAATGTGCAAGATTTTGTGCTAATAAGTTGTAAAACGGGTCAAGGAAAAAAATAGATAGCACACGACGCAGTTATGCAAAGTAAAAAGCTATTTTGAACAATTTGGCGGAAATAACAGCAATGAATACCACAAGACAAAAAAAGAAATGACAAAACAAAAATGCAAATCATGAATCTGGACCTTCATTCTTTACCTGTATGGTATAGGGATCAGATAGGTCTGGACACTCAACATCGGCAGGACCTCGGACAAGCAGAACTGTGACTCCAAGGCCAAAAAACAATATAGAAAGAACTTTCCAGACTTGGGAACTTCTCATCTTCTGGAGCAACTAGTAATATTTTGTTCTTATCTAAAATAGATAAAAACTGTTACAGTATATACATACAGTACACAAAAGAATAGTCCATGAGTATGATCTTCCTGGTTTAGCAGAGCATTGACCCTGGAGATTATTTATAAGGACTTTATATCGGAGGTGTCAAACTGCATTCCTCGAGGGCCGCCAACAGGTCATGTTTTCAGGATTTCCTTGTATTGCACAGGTGATAATTTAATCACCTGCACAGAATGATTCCAGCACCTTGTGGAATGCTAAGGAAATCCTGAAAACATGACCTGTTGGCGGCCCTCGAGGAATGCAGTTTGACACCTCACCTCATGGAATATTATATTCCATGAGGTGGAATGCAGTGCGGTGGGCGGTTTTCTGATCACAGGATGTTAAGAGGTTATCCATTATTATTTTAATAAGGTTTAAAATGGAGCTAAAAACTTTGTTTTTTTTTTATCTTCAGGTACATGGTTTTCAATATATTGGCGCAGTGTCTTGTAATGAGAATGAGCAGCTGAACATGATCCAGATGAATTTGCAATTTAGTAAATTAGATTTTTCGATACCAGTGCCATCTGACAAAACATTGTATCGTACTCGGACCAATGTTATTCTATGGGGCCGTGCACATATCCGATTGATGCATGCAAGATTTGCACCAGATATTCGGACCACACTTAACCATGCAAGTCTGAGTGCGTGGAAGAAAAAAAAAAAAAAAAAAAAAAAAATCGGACAGTACTTTGTATTATTGAAACCACTACATTTAATCTGTTATACCAGTAAAGAAATCCAATTATGCAAAAAAAAATTGAATAATTTGGAATACAAACTTCTAGAATTCAGTATACTTTGGACCTGATTCATCATTGGCTTTGCACCTGATTTTTTTTTTGTCTAGGTGCAGTTTTTTTTTGTTTGCACCCAATTCATTATTCTATTTGCGCCTATTTTAAGTCCATTAAATATGTATATACAGTACAGACCAAAAGTGAATGCCAAGAGTGTGAAAAGCAGTCATCAAAGCAAAAGGTGGCTACTTTGTAGAACCTAGAATATAAGACATAATTTCAGTTGTTTCACACTTTTTTGTTAAGTATATAATTACACGTGTTATTTCATAGTTTTGATGCCTTCAGTGAGAATTTACAATTTTCATAGTCATGAAAATACAGAAAAATCTTCAAATGAGAAGGTGTGTCCAAACTTTTGGTCTGTTCTGTATATAGTTGCAAAAATAGTTTAAGACAGGAAATAAAGGCCAATTTTTTACTTTGCACCAAATTCTCGAATCGTGTGCACCATTTTGAAGAATTTGGCACAAAAAAACTGCACCTGACAAAACAGAAAGGGACTTATTTAAAAAATTGCTCCAGTTGTGTCCAGTCTAGGAACAACCATAATTGAAAACATAGCAAATAGTAGAGGGAACATCTATTGATGTACTTAGCTCACATAGGATTTCCTAATTGTAGGGGTACGTTCACATAATGCATTCTTCATGTAGAACAAAAATTCAACATGTATTTGCTTTGGAACTCATGACAGAAGTCAACACCTTGTAACCTATTATTTGTGCCACAGATTTGCTGTTTTAACTGCTGTTGGTGTATTCAAGCAATAGTTTCTAGGCAGAAATTGTTCCATGTGTCGCTATTAAAGGTTAAATTGTCACAATTAGTTTTTGGCGCTTTAAGTGAATTGAATTTTATAGAAATCTCATGCCCACTGTGTTTTTTTTTTTTTTTTACTCTGCATAAACTCCCCCCTGGTGCATTACTGCAATCCGCAACATTTCGGTTTCTCTTGCGGGTACGTTATCCACATAAAAGTTATTACACAATAAAATTTCATTCGATGTAAAAATCACATAAGTGTTTTTAATGCGTATGCACGGTGTAAAATATCTTAAAAATGCATGTAATCAATACATGAATGTATCAAAGTTTTAGCAAAGCCAAATACCAGGGAGTATTAAAAACAAAGTGGTTTTATTTAACCCCTTTCTGACCTCGGACGGGATAGTACGTCCGAGGTCAGAAGCCCCGCTTTGATGCGGGCTCCGGCGGTGAGCCCGCATCAAAGCCGGGACATGTCAGCTGTTTTGAACAGTTGACATGTGCCCGTAATAGGCGCAGGCAGAATCGCGATCTGCCCGCGCCTATTAACTAGTTAAATGCCACTGTCAAACGCAGACAGCGGCATTTAACTACCGCTTCCGGCCGGGCGGCCGGAAATGATCGCATCGCCGACCCCCGTCACATGATCGGAGGTCGGCGATGCTTCAGAATAGTAACCATAGAGGTCCTTGAGACCTCTATGGTTACTGATCCCCGGCAGCTGTGAGCGCCACCCTGTGGTCGGCGCTCACAGCACACCTGCAATTCTGCTACATAGCAGCAAACATCAGATCGCTGCTATGTAGCAGAGCCGATCAAGTGGTGCCTGCTTCTAGCCTCCTATGGAGGCTATTGAAGCATGGCAAAAGTAAAAAAAAAAAAAAGTTAAAAAAAATGTGAAAAAAATAAATATATAAAAGTTTAAATCCCCCCCATTTCGCCCCAATCAAAATAAATCAATAAAAAAACCCCTCAAACCTACACATATTTGGTATCGCCGCGTTCAGAATTGCCCGATCTATCAATAAAAAAAAAGCATTAACCTGATCGCTAAACGGCGTAGCGGTAAAAAAATTAGAAATGCCAGAATTACGTTTTTTTGGTCGCCGCGACATTGCATTAAAGTGCAATAATGGGCGATCAAAAGAACGTATCTGCACCAAAATGCTATCATTAAAAATGCCAGCTCAGCACGCAAAAAAAATAAGCCCTCAACCGACCCCAGATCATTAAAAATGGAGACGCTACGAGTATCGGAAAATGGTGCAATTTTTTTTTTTTTTTTTTTAGCAAAGTCTGGAATTTTTTTTCACCACTTAGGCTACTTTCACACTAGCGTTTTTTTGCATACATCGCAATGCGTCGTTTTGGCAAAAAAAACGCATCCTGCAAAGTCGTCTGCAGGATGCGTTTTTTCACCATAGACTAACATTAGCGACGCATTGCGACGTATTGACACACGGCGCAACTGTCGTGGGACGGTTGCGTCATGTTGTGGCGGACCGCCGGCAGCAAAAAACGTTACATGTAACTTTTTTTGTGCCGACGATCCGCCATTTCCGACCACGCATGCGCGGCCGGAACTCAGCCCCCACCTCCCTGCACCTCACAATGGGGCAGCGGATGCGTGGAAAAACAGCATCCGCTGCCCCCGTTGTGCGGCGCTTGCACAGTTTGCGTCAGTACGTCGGGCCGACGCAGCGCGACGGCCCCGTACCGACGCTAGTGTGAAAGTAGCCTTAGATAAAAAATAACCTACTCATGTTAGGTGTCTATGAACTCGTACTGACCTGAAGAATCATAATTGCAGGTCAGTTTTAGCATTTAGTGAACCTAGCAAAAAAGCCAAGCAAAAAACAAGTGTGGGATTGCACTTTTTTTGAAATTTCACCGCACTTGGAATTTTTTTCCCGTTTTCTAGTACACGACATGGTAAAACCAATGATGGCATTCAAAAGTACAACTTGTCCCAAAAAAAATAAGACCTCGCATGGCCAAATTTACGGAAAAATAAAAAAGTTATGGCTCTAGGAGGGAGGGGAGCGAAAAACGAACACAGAAAAACGGAAAATCCCAAGGTCATGAAGGGGTTAAAACATGACAAACCAAAAGAAGACTAAACACTGCAGCATAAAAAACACTCAAAGAATGATCATGTCACTTGTTTTAACCGCTTCAAGGTTCCCAAATTTCGTTTTGACATAGTGCACAACAATGTTCTTTTTCTAGGGTGCCTGAAACAGTCATCATAATGACTGTTCAAACCAAGTACAGGCACTCGGTGCACCGTGGCGTAGCCAAATATTTAAATACGCAGTCTCACTCACTTGTTTTCCATCTATCTCCACTGCCACCATCTTCTTTGACAGCTCTATCTTCATAACGCCAGAGAGCGGCAGAAATACTTGGAAACCAAGCAGGTGGGAATGTGTTTTCAAATGTTTGGCCACAGTGCACCGAGTGCCTCTACTGATGAGCTGGTTTTCACAGAAGTACTGTCATGACAGGCACAGGGGTTTTCAGCAGACTCCTGGCCATCGTGGCAACCCATTGGCACCCAGTGATCATGGCATGGGTGCACTGATGGGAGCATAGAACAGCTTCCCCCCTGCCAGCGCACTGTGAATGCTGCTGTCATTGATTGACAGTGGCATTTGACAGGTTAAGTTACATCCAGATGCTGGCTGATTATTAGGGCACATTCAGGCTTGCATACAAACCCGTCCGAGGTCAGACCGCAATGTATGGACTGGCCACGAGTCTCCCAATCGGAGCATGACAGCTTCATATATTTCTACAGAGACCTACGACCACTCCGTGCATTGCGGTCCGATTTCTGACCGATTTGTAAGAACGTCTGAATGTGCCTTAAAGCCATTATCTGCCGACAAACATGCGGGATCAGCGTGCGAGCTACAGCTAAGGCAGGGAGCCAGCATATGACGTACCCTGTATGTCATATGTCGTTAAGGGGCAAAGGTCACTGTTTTTTTGTCATGTGGTATTTGCTGATGTTTTATTGTGCCAAATTATTCAAAATTGTATATATGGTTCATGAATTTTACACAAAATTAAAAATGCGCTTTATTTTTGTCAAATATTTTTTGTGACTTTTTAGCACAAAAAGTGAAATATTCTGCTAAAATGTCGCAAAAATTCTAAACATAAAATAACTCAAAGAAAGGAGGAAAAAAGTACATATGTGCAAAAATGTTGCAACTGTTTCAAAATCAGCAAGAAATATCTGGAAACCCCAAACCCCGACCACAATGACTAACTTTTAAAAAAGGTCAACACATAAAATAGACTAAAAGAATAAAAGGCACAAAATAAAAGATGAATAAGGTGCAAATGTAAAACAGGCGGAAAACACCAAAAGCCAGACAAAACAGCCAAAAATGTAATATAGAATTGTGCCCCAAGAATATTAGGAAGTTGTTAAACACTTTAGTGTTGTTCTCCTCCACAGTTTTCTGACCTCCCAGATCTCACCTTATGGTACCTGCACTACAGTTTGACAGCGGTACTTCTAGTCTAGCCATGTACAGCATACGATAATGTATATAAAAGCAATGTATACTTACATGTTTAAACCCGACAGGGACGGTCAAACTAATACTAAAGTTTATAGTGCTGTCTGCTATGTAATCTCCCACACTTGTGAAAACTGTTCTCTCAAGAGGAAGACACTCTTTACATGTGGCTTTTACAGTCAATGATGCAATTATTGAACCTAAAGAAGGAAGCAGAAAATGTCCATGTGACATCTGTACAATAATCAGTTCCAGCAAGGGTCAAATCTTCTTTTCAAATATTTGATCTGTCGGGTGTGCCACCCTTCACTTTTGTTTTTTTTTCTCCTTGTGGACAATGAGCCAAATGTTAATCTACAATTGAAGTGTGTATATTTTTGTAAACTAAAAATTTGATTGCAAGATATATTTGTACAGAGTAGAGGTTTAGGGGTATTTAGCGTTTTTTTTTAATTTTTTTTAAAGACCTGATTTCTCTAAGGGCTGTCCCACACATCCAGATAATTCCGGTACCGGAATAAATCGGTACCGGAGTTATCCGTGTCCGTGTGCCTGGGAACTCACGGAGGCCATACGTGCGGCACACGTGTGCCGCCCGTATGGCGAGTGGGTACCACACGGAGCGTGTGGTACCCACTCTGCATGGTGCTGAAGCTGCGATTCATATCTTCCCTGCAGCAGCGTTTGCTGCAGAGAAAATATGAAGAATAGTGTTTAAAATAAAGATCCATGGGTCCGCCGCCCCCCCACCCCCTGTGCGCCCCCCCACCCCCTGTGCGCCCCCCCGCTGGTCAGAAAATACTTACCCGCTCCCTCGCTGCTTCCTGGTCTGGCCGCGGCTTCTCCTGCATGCGGTCACGTGGGGCCGATCATTTACAGTCATGAATATGTGGCTCCACCTCCCATAGGGGCGGAGCCGACTATTCATGATTGTAAATGATCGGCCCCACGTGACCGCATACAGTAGAAGCCGCGGCCAGACCAGGAAGGAGCGAGGGAGCGGGTAAGTATTTTCTGACCAGCGGGGGGGGGGGGCGCACAGGGGGTGGGAGGGCGGCGGACACCTAAATCTTTATTTTTAACACTATTCTTCATATTTTCTCTACAGCAAACGCTGCTGCAGGGAAGATATGAATACCGGCTTCAGCACCATGTGGGGGGGACAGCGCTTACTGTAGCGCTGTCTCCTGCACGCACACGGACCCCAGACGGAGAATGTCCGTGTGAGGTCCGTGTTTTATGCGGACCCATTGACTCTATTGGGTCCGTGTAAAACGTGCGCTCCCACGAACACTGACATGTCTCCGTGTTTGGCACACGGAGACACGGTCCGCAAAATATCAATGACATCTGAACAGATGCATTGATTTTTATGGGTCTACGTGTGTCAGTGTCTCCGGTACGTGAGGAAACTGTCACCTCACGTACCGGAATCACTGACGTGTGAAACCGGCCTAACATGCTGTAGGTCCAAAGATAAGTGGACGTTCCCTCTGAAGTTTTGCGCTCTTCGTTATATTTGTCCAAGTCGGTAGCACTCCCTCCCCTCTCTCACTCTGTGGCCATGTGCTAATAGAGTTTTTTTTTGAAGAGTTTTTGGAGTGGATGAGGAAGACTAGGTCTATATATATATATATATATATATATATATATATATATATATATATATATATATATATATATATATATATATATATATATATATATATATATGTAAATGTGAGTGTATATAATTTGTACAATACTGGGCTCGTGCAGTACTTAATATAGTGGATACTCTGTCCCTTATTTTAGCTGTGTTTTATTGTATTATCACAGCTCACATTGTCTTATTACATTCTCCTTTTTGTTACAGCTACTTGTGGTTTATTTGAACTATTGGGCAATTTAGTTTAATTATTCTATTTGCTTGTCATTCCTTTGGTTGTTCTGGCTCATCGCAGTTATTCAGAATTGATATTATGTAGCTCTTGATTATAAAACTATTACCATATACACTGTGTGCAGAATTATTAGGAAAGTGGTATTTTAGAGGATTATTTTTATTATTGATCAACAACTATGTTCTCAATCAACCCAAAAGACTCATAAATATCAAAGCTTAATATTTTTGGAAGTTGGAGTGGTTTTTTTTAGATTTGGCTATCTTAGGAGAATATCTGTTTGTGCAGGTAACTATTACTGTGCAGAATTATTAGGCAACTTAATAAAAACCAAATATATTCCCATCTCACTTGTTTATTTTCACCAGGTAAACCAATATAACTGCACAAAATTTAGAAATAAACATTTCTGACATGCAAAAACAAACCCCCCCAAAATTAGTGCCCAATATAGCCACCTTTCTTTATGATGACACTCAGCAGCCTTCCATCCATAGATTCTGTCAGTTGCTTGATCTGTTTACGCTGAACATTGCGTGCAGCAGCCACCACAGCCACCCAGACACTGTTCCGAGAGGTGGACTGTTTTCCCTCCCTGTAGATCTCACATTTTATGAGGGACCACAGGTTCTCTATGGGGTTCAGATCAGGTGAACAAGGGGGCCATGTCATTATTTTTTCTTCTTTGAGACCTTTACTGGCCAGCCACGCTGTGGAGTAGTTGGAGGCATGTGATGGAGCATTGTCCTGCATGAAAATCATGTTTTTCTTGAACGATACCGACTTCTTCCTGTACCACTGCTTGAAGAAGCTGTCTTCCAGAAACTGGCAGTAGGTCTGGGAGTTGAGCTTCTCTCCATCCTCAACCCGAAAAGGTCCCACAAGTTCCTCTTTGATGATACCAGCCCATACCAGTACCCCACCTCCACCTTGCTGGCGTCTGAGTCAGAGAAGAGCTCTCTGCCCTTTACTGATCCAGCCTCTGGCCCATCCATCTGGCCCATCAAGAGTCACTCTCATTTCATCAGTCCATAAAACCTTTGAAAAGTCAGTCTTAAGATATTTCTTGGCCCAGTCTTGATGTTTTATCTTATGTTTCTTGTTCAAAGGCGGTCGATTTACAGCCTTTCTTACCTTGGCTTTGTCCCCGAGTATCGCACACCTTGTGCTTTTTGTTACTCCAGTAACGTTGCAGATCTGAAATATGGCAAAACTGGTGGCAAATGGCATCTTGGTAGCTTCACGCTTGATTTTCCTCAATTCATGGGCAGTTATTTTGCGCCTTTTTTGCCCAACACGCTTCTTGCGACCCTCTTGGCTATTTGCCATGAAACGCTTGATTGTTCGGTGATCACGCTTCAAAAGTTTGACAATTTCAAGACTGCTGCATCCCTCTGCAAGACATCTCACAATTTTGGACTTTTCAGAGCCCTTAAAATCTCTCTTCTGACCCATTTTGCCAAAGGAAAGGAGGTTGCCTAAAAATTAAGCACCCCTTATATAGGGTTTTGATTAGACAACACCCCTCCTCATTACAGAGATGCACATCACTTAATTGGTAGTTGGCTCTCAAGCCTGAACAGCTTGGTGTAAGACAACATGTATAAAAAGTATCATGTGATCAAAATTCAACTTGCCTAATAATTCTGCACACATATTTGCAATCTGTCCATCACATATTTGCAATCTGTGATGGACTGGGTTCACAAAGGCCCAACTAGTAACATGGATTCTTTGGGTCCACTGTTCAGCTACATGCAAAAATAACCTAACCACAATACACAAATTTACTTTTTCTTCTTTGTAATATTGACTTGGCTAGCTTGTTTAATGAATGATTAGATTATATGTTCTCTCCGTGTTTGGAGTGTGGAAGGAAACCAATGCAAAAACATACTGATAGGGAATTTAGATTGTGAGCCCCCTTGGGTACAGCGATGAAAATGTCTGTAAAGCGCTGTGGAATATGTTGGTGCTATATAAAAATAAAGATTATTATTAGATGATAGCTTTTTATGCAAGTTGTGAATCAAGTATAATAGCACTACTCATTAGCATGCCTTCACAGGGGCAGCCTACTGGAGGATTCTCCTGTCCTCCTGTGGGCCAGTCCGAGATTGTTTGTAATTATTGTATTGTCTGTTCCTCTGCATTTTTATCTGGTCTTGTCATTTTTCGTTGTTGTTTAATTTTGACCTTATGCTATACTAAATATTTTTTTTAGATCATGTAAATTTGTACCCTTTTTGCAATTTCTTGCATACATTTTTGGGATCATATAACTTAAAGGGATCTTCCACCTCTGACATTAAATTTGATTATACATCTCTAATATATGCAAAAAAGTCCTCCGTTACGCTGCCCGATCCTTGTGACCTGGCATGGATACAACATTGTTGACATTGGCACTGTTCTATCAAACATCAATCTGTAGGTAAGGAAGGCATCATTCAAACTTCCCATGACTCTGCCCGTACCGCTTCAGCTGCTATTTAGGAGAAGAAAATGGGTGCTAGTCTGATAGACAGAGGCAGTGGCAGCATAACGGAGCATATTGGGTACCGCAACAATACATTACTTATCAGTGGTGTAACTCGAAAATATGTGCGGTTTACACAGGTGCATCCACTGGTACCAATATTGATCCAGAATCTTAATGTCCCTTGCATGAATGTAGCAGCATTGAGTATGTGTGACCACTGATCAGCTCTTTCTTTTAAGTCTTGTAGTCGTAAACATTCACAAACTCTCTATTCACATGGGGGGCTTAGGCGATCATACATTTATCGCCTATCCCGTGGATATGAGACAACCCTTATAATAATCAATATTTCTTAGGATATCTATAAAGGTGCCTTATTAGTAGGTGCACAAAGGGATATTTTTTTTTTTTTATTATGCACCCTTGAAATGAGGAGACTTATGTTACCTTAAGAAGCTATAACATGAACCTTTTGGCAACTTCAGCTGAGGCCTAGATCTTTTAGCTGCATATAAGTAGACCAATCTCTTGGCCCTTAAGCCGGCTGCAGATGAGCGTATGAAAAATCGTTTAAGTTTCTTCAAGAAAACTCAGACTATTTTAATATAGTCATAATCCGTGTGTGTTTTTTTTTTAAGGCTGTGTGACATCCATGCGAGATCCATTTTCATTCATCTACATGATTAAATATAGTTTCCTAGGATTATAATATAAATGTATCTGTTTAGTTTGGGATCCAATTTTTTGTGTGTTTTATGCACCCATAAACTAGAATGGGCAAGTCTCATCCAAGATTCAGAAGCGAATAGTGTATACTGCAATGTTTTTTTTTCGCAGGCAGTCAGACTGAGACAAAAGTCATTCTGAACAGCCCTATTAAACAACATGGGTCAATAGTAAGAGGAAAGCCTTGGTCCGAAAGAAGCAAAGCTTTACAATTATCCCTTTAATGGCTACTCCGTGGTTGGATTTGTCCTTGGTTAAATAGCTTAAATCTCATTCCACGATTGGGGCCACTCTTGCATATTGTACTCCTCCCACGGTCCATTCTCATATCTTACCATCTTCCTCTGTGTTTCCTGTTTTGGGCAATCCGCATTTCCCCCCTGGGTTTAGAGGATAAAGTCTTTCATAAATTACTAATAATAAGGAGTTGCTTTAGAGCATCGCATTTTGGAGCTGGACATTGTCAGAGACAGGATTTCTAACCTACTCAGGTGTTCTGTCTTTCAGGTACCTAAGCGATGAAGCAATAATCAGAGAGACACACGCTCGTTGTCTGTCCAAATAGTCTCCCGTCTTTATTTTCAGGGCTGGGCTTTTAACGCCCCAAGATCAAAAGGAAATATAGAGTTGCATAATAAATTGGCAAGGATATATACCGTATTTTCCGGCATATAAGACGACTGGGCGTATAAGACGACCCCCCAACTTTTCCAGTTAAAATATAAAATCTTCTTAAAAGTCGGGGGTCTTCTTATACGCCGTATGTCATCTTATAGGGCCGGTGAATATGTGCCTTTTGGCGTGGGGAGTGGTCCCGATGACTAAGACAGGGGGCGTCTCACAGTAAAGTGTGAGTGGAGTATATCCCCCTATTACCTCAATACGGCAGCGTGGGGGTCTCTGTGCTGGGAGCGTCAGCTCCTCTTCGTGCCGTGGGTGCTCTGTGCCGTGGGTGCTGTGGGGCGGCGGCGGCGCATCTTCTTGCAGCGTCGGGGCTTCTCCGGCATCTCCTCCAGGCCCGGAGGCAGTCCGGCAGCCACATTGCTGTGATGCGGTGGCCTCTGGGAAAATGGCCGCTGCTCAGATTCAGATCTCGTCTCCCGAGATCTCGGGAGAGGAGATCTGAATCTGAGCAGCGTCCATTTTCCTGGAGGCTGCGATGCGGTGGCCTCCGGGAAAATGGCCGCTGTGGGCGGCGCATGCTCAGATTCAGATCTCGTCTCCCGAGACCTCGGGAGACGAGACCTGAATCTGAGCAGCGGCCATTTTCCCGGAGGCCACCGCATCAAAGCAATGGGGCTGGTGGTGCCTCCGGGCCTGGAGGAGATGCCGGAGAAGCCCCGACGCTGCAAGAAGATGCGTCGCCGCCGCCGCCCCACAGCACCCACGGCACGAAGATGCGCCGCCACCCCACAGCACAGAGCACCCACAGCACGAAGAGGAGCTGCCGCTCCCAGCACAGAGACCCCCACGCTGCCGCAATGAGGTAATAGGGGGATATACTCCACTCACACTTTACTGTGAGACGCCCCCTGTCTTAGTCATCGGGACCACTCCCCCCCACCCACCATATGCACATTTTATCTGTACCCGGCGTATAAGATGACCCCCGACTTTTAAGAAGATTTTGAGGGGTTAAAAAGTCGTCTTATACGCCGGAAAATACGGTATATATTATACAATAGGTTGTCAGACACATCCTGGTATACAAGTTAGATTACATAAGAAAATGTCAGTGTGCTCTGGTTCTGAGATTTTGGCTGAACATTCAGGATTCTTGGGTGGATGAAGACAAAAGTGGGTATTAGACCTGCCGGTAATTCGGTTTCCAGGAGTCCATCCTGACAGCACACTGGAGAACGTCCCCTCCTCCTTGCAGGGACAGGAAAAAACACAGGAGAGGTTAAAAGGCCCCACTCCGCCCCCTTTCCTTCAGTGTTTTGACAAGTACCACTCATGGATAGATGCAAATAGAATTTTTATTAACCACATCATATTACAGCATATGAAAATACAATACATAGGGGGGGAAGTAACGGTGCTGTCAGGATGGACTCCTGGAAACCGAATTATCGGTAGGTCTAATACCCATTTTCAGGACGTCCCCCTGACAGCACACTGGAGAATACCAGATAAAACTCCTTTAGGGTGGGACAAATGCTTGGAGAACTTTTCTCCCGAATGACGTTTGCTGGGTTGCTAACACATCAGGTCTGTAATGTTTACAGAATGTGTTTACTCTGGCCCAGGTTGCGGCCTTACATATTTGTTCTAACGACGCACCCGCTCGTTCAGCCCATGATGCTGAGATAGCCCTAGTAGAATGAGCTTTAATTCCAGCTGGACAATCTACCCCTTCTAATGAATAGGCTTTAGAAATTACCGTTGTGATCCATCTAGCTATAGAAGCTTTAGAAGCTTTTTTACCCCATTTTTTCCCCCAAGCAAGATAAATAGGTTAGGGTCCCTTCTCCAGGAATTAGTGGCCTCTAGGTATTCTAACACTGCTTGTCTGACATCAAGGGAGTGTAATGATTGTTCTTTTGCATTCGAGGGGTTTTCACAGAAAGATGGTAAAATTATCCCCTGGTTTCGGTTTTGTATTGAGGCTATCTTAGGGATAAACGATGGGTCTAATTTTAAAATTATGTGATCATCGGGAACCTGAAGGTAGTGATCCCTAATAGATAGAGCCTGAATTTCTCCCACTCATTTAGCTGTCATAATTGCTTCTAGAAATGCTGTTTTCCATGTACGGACTGAGATAGGCATGTTTTCCCCTAATGAAAAAGGATCTTTACATAGAGCCCTGAGGACTAAATTTAAGTCCCAAGAGGGAACTAACTGTCTAAAGGTGGGACGCAATCTCTGTATGGCTTTAACAAACCTAATTATCCATGGGTGTGAGGCTAAAGGATAATCTAAGAAAATGCTGAGGGCCGAAATCTGTACCTTAAGGGTACTAGGCCTAAGCCCCATGTTGAATCCAGATTGCAGAAAATCCAGAACTCTGGGAATGTCCGGGGCATCTGGCAACATGGTAGACCTGCCACCTTCCATACAAAATCTTTTCCATATCTTGTAGTAACTTGCCGACGTTACCGATTTTCTACTCGCTTGGATAGTTGAAATGACTTCATCTGATAAACCCCGAGCTTTCAAAATGTCCCTTTCAGGATCCATGCTGAAAGGTGTAGCCTTTCTGGGTCTTGGTGTAAGACAGGACCCTGATAAATGATGTTCCTCCATAGAGGGAATTTGATTGGGTTCTCTGTTGTCATGGATCCCAGCAACGGAAACCAGCTTCTTTTCGGCCAGAATGGCACAATCATCAGAACTGTAGCTTGGTCTTCCTGAATTTTCCTGAGCACCACCGG
The DNA here is from genome assembly GCF_051348905.1 of Ranitomeya variabilis. Lineage (NCBI taxonomy): Eukaryota > Metazoa > Chordata > Amphibia > Anura > Dendrobatidae > Ranitomeya > Ranitomeya variabilis. The sequence goes on from NC_135233.1 coordinate 448,263,272, forward strand.
AATGAGTGCCAATGGAGGAAACGCATAGGAGAGTGATTCATCCCAAGTCTGGCTTAAGGCATCTACTGCTTCTGGCATCTCTGAAGGGTTGAGAGAATAGAATCTGGGCATCTTTGAATTTTTCCTTGTGGCAAACAAATCTATCTTGGGGGTTCCCCAATGGTGGCATAATAGTTGAAAAACTTCTTGGTTTAGTTCCCACTCTGTCGGACAGACCTTCCTCCTGCTTAGGTAGTCGGCTAGGGTATTCTGAGACCCTTCTAGATGCACTGCTGTAATCGACAGAACTGTGTTCTCTGCCCAGGCAAATATTTTTTGCGCTAGATCTTGAAGTGCTTTGTGCTTGGGACCTCCCTGGTGTCTCAGGAAAGACACTGCTGTCATGTTGTCCGTTAGGATCTTCACATGCTTGTTCTTTAGCCGCGACTGGTTTCGTCTTAGGGTCTCCCAAACTGCTAAAAGTTCTCTGAAATTTGAAGACTTGTGGCTGATGTCCTTGGGCCACTTGCCCTGAAAAAAACGTCCTTCCAGGTGTGCTCCCCATCCCCATTGACTGGCGTCTGTGGTGATTACCACACAAGGAGTCAGAATCCATGGAACACCTGTCCTTAGGTTGCTGGGTTGTGTCCACCACCGCAATGATCTTCTTACTGTTGATGATAGTTGAATCCGTCTGTCCAGAGACGCCTGGCAACGATCCCAGACCGATAAAATCTGTCTTTGTAATGGTCTTGAGTGAGCTTGGGCCCACCTGACACAGGTGATACAGGCTGTCATCTTCCCTAAGATCTTCATGGCTGATCTTATGGTAACTCGACCTTTCAGGAATTCTATGATCATCTTTTTCATTGACTCCTGTCTTTCTTTTGGCAGAAAGGACTGTCTGCAGGTTGAATCCAAAAGCACTCCCAGGAATACCTTCCGAGATTCGGGTTTTAGATTAGATTTTTCTCGATTTATGACCCATCCCAGGTGTTCCAGCACCGCTATGGTTCGATCTCTGTGTAGGAGTAAAGTTTTTTCTGATCGAGCTACCAGGAGAAAATCGTCCAAATAAGGAATTATTGTAATTCCTTGGTTTCTTAGGTATGCAACAACTTCTGCGATCAGCTTTGTGAATATTCTTGGGGCTGAAGCCAAACCGAACGGGAGACATTGGAACTGGAGGTGGCAGGTCTGATCCGATAAACTTACCGAGAACCTCAGAAGTTCCTGAGAGCTTGGATGAATTGGAACCTGATAATACGCACTCTTCAGGTCGAGAGTGCACATTACTGAATTTTTGTCTATGAGATGGATAGTTGATTTTATGGATTCCATCTTGAACCGTTTGTATTTGACCCAAGCATTTAATGGTTTTAGGTTTATGATGGTGTGACTTTACCCTGACGGTTTCGGGATTGAGAATAGGGAAGAGTAGTGACTAGGGTTGAGCGAAACGGATCGTTCATTTTCATAAGTCGCCGACTTTTGGCAAAGTCGGGTTTCGTGAAACCCGAACTGACTCCAGCGTGGGATTGGCCACGTGGTCGGCGATCTTGGCGCCAAAGTCGCGTTTTGTATGACGCCTTCCCCGCCATTTTTTCAGCCAATTAAGGAGTGTGGGCAGTGTGATGACATAGGTTCCGGCCTGGCTTCTGCGGCGTCATAGAGCCATATTACCGTTCGGGCTGCAGTGATTTCCGCAGTCAAACACAACATATGCTTTGCACGGAGGAGATTTTATATATATATATATATATATTTATATATATATATATATATATATATATATATATATATATATATATATATATATATATAGATATAGATAGATAGATAGATATAGATATAGATATAGATAGATAGATAGATAGATAGATAGATATAGAGAGAGAGAGAGAACATTGATTTGCATTGGGTTTCGTGTTCCGGTCCGGAACCCGACTTTCCAGTTAAATCGGCCGATTTCACGCGATCCGACTTTCGAGAAGGTCGGGTTTCACAAAACCCAACTCGATCCTAAAAAAGCAAAAGTCGCTCAACCCTAGTAGTGACCTCTGCCTATTTCTGATGCGGGAACCCAAACTATGACCTGGGAGCTGAAAAGTTCCTGAAGGTCTGAAAACATTGGAGAGTCAGCTGCCACAGTTGTCGGTGAGATATACCTTTGGGGAGCGGGAGATACAAGTTCTGTTTTGTAGCCTTTGGATATTATATTTAGTACAAACTCGTTTTGTGTGGTCTGACCCCAGTTGCTGAGAAAAAAACCTGAGCCTGCCCCCTATACCTATGGCGTCATTGCCTCCTAGGTCTAGAGCTTGACCCAAAAATGGAATTTTTTTCCCCTTCTGTTCTGGGTATAGGAACCTTTATAGGACCCTCTGTTGGATCTCCACTGTTCCCTATATTCAGGTTGTTTACGGGGTGGTGGCCTTCTCCGAAAAGGCTGAAACTTCTTGGGTTTATCCTCAGGGAATCCTTTTTTATTATCCGACGCAAACTCCAAGATGTCATCTAATGCCTGTCCAAATACCCTGGATCCTGCAAAGGGAATGGCACACAATTTTTAGAGGCGTTATCCCCCGACCAGGATTTAAGCCATATGGCTCTACGGGTTGCATTAGATAAAGAACTATTTCTAGCCGCAAATCTCACAGATTCGGCTGAAGTATCAGCCATAAAGGCTGTAGCTGATTTTATAATGGGAAGGGAAGAGATTATTTCAGCCCGTGGGGTTTTATTAACTAAATGCTCCTCTAACTGCCCCATCCATATGAACATAGATCTTGCCACTGAAGTCGCCGCAATATTAGCCCGTATCAGGGCTGCTGACGTCTCCCAAGCACGACGTAGGAGAATGTCCGCCTTGCGGTCAATGGCATCCCTGAGGCTTGACGAATCCTCAAAGGGAATAGAAGTCTTTTTTGTAACTTTAGCCACAGGAACGTCGACTTTAGGGATTTCTTCTTATGTTTTGACATCCTCTGGGTTGAATGGTAGTCATCCCTTAAATTCCCGAGACATCACTAGTCTAAGCTCTGCTTCCTTCCATTCTTGCAATATCATCAGCCGGATATGTTCGCTTACAGGGAATACCGTCTGCTTCTGAGATGTTAGACCTCCAAACATCAGATCCTGTCTGGATTTTGGATGCGGCTCTTCCTTCAACTGCATAGTATTTCTCACCGCTTGCACTAGATCTTCCGTGTCTTCCACTGGGAAGATATTTCCTTCCTTGATCCTGTTCTTCCGCTGGAAGTTCTCCCTCTTCCTGCTCTGAGCTCTTGAAGTCTGAATCTTCATTTGACGAAATATCAATGTCTTCTTGCTCTGGGTCCCATCTAGTTCTCTTGCGGCTCGGACCTGGACTGGAGTGGTGTTGTTGCGATATTGTAGCCAAGGAGGCTTGTACTTCTTCCCTGATTAAACTCTTCATCTCCGACAATAATGTTGGTTGTTCTTCTCTTACAACCTTGGAAATACAGGAGCTGCAGAGTGCTTTTTTGTACGCCTCTGGAAGCTTTACATGGCACATGGAGCAACGGCTAGATTTTACCAAGGCCTTGCCTGGCTTTTTTGCCGTTGGGAGGAGTGTTTGTGGGGTATCCTTGTCCTAATAATACAAGAATAGGGACTGGGCTTAGTGTCTACATGTGAGTTCAGGTGTATTTGTGCTATGCGCACTTACCCCGGCATCCTCACTTCTGATGTCGATATCCTCCTTTGTTTCAGGTATCCTGACCCCTGCTCACGATCCTCTTTGCGCCAAATCAGTGACACCGATTGTATGACTGCAGGTTCCAGACATGTGGACACTAGGCAGTCTGGACGCAACTAATCAAATTTGCCGCCCACCACGCCGTGAACACCAGCCCGGATGCACCGCTGACGTCACCGGAAGTGACCTCGGCTATTTTCCCCCACTTACTTCTGCGTTCCACGATGTGGAACGCACGCTGGGCCTCCACTGACGTCACCGGAAGTGACGCTCAGCTCTATTACCGCCGACTCCTCCGTTCCTGTATGGAACACATAGTTCCGGCTCCTCTTCTCCCGAGCCGAGAGCCCCCCACTGGGAGAAAGCGGCTCTACCCAGGAGCCCATCCGCTCGACTGGTCTCTGTGGCAGAGGGACTCCCCACCGGGAAGTTTCTGCCTTGGGCCGATTAGACAGGGGGAAGGATATAGTACCCGCCGCACGATCCCCCTGAGCCCTCCGGTAAGCCTTCACACGTGCGCTGCTCTCGTGTGTCCCTCCATGCAGGGACAGGAAAAAACACTGAAGGAAAGGGGGCGGAGTGGGACCTTTTAACCTCTCGTGTGTTTTTTCCTGTCCCTGCAAGGAGGAGGGGACGTCCTCCAGTGTGCTGTCAGGGGGACGTCCTGGAAAACAGACATATATCGAATTCTGACCACTACTGTGTGGAATGTCCAGGAAATTGTCCACAAGGAGACCCAGATGATAACATCTTGCACAATACTTGTTTTTCTGTAATTCTGTTATTTTTCTGTTATTTAAAAAGTGAAGATTAACCATTTCTTTAACAACATACAGTGTGGAAAAGAAGTATTTGATACACTGCCGATTTTGCAAGTTTTCCCACCTACAAAGAATAAAGAGGTCTGTAATTTTTATCGTAGGTACACTTCAACTGTGAGAGACAAAATCTAAAAATAAAACAGAAAATCATATTGTATGATTTTTAAATAATTGAATTGCATTTTATTGCATGAAATAAGTATTTGATCACCTAACAACCAGCAAGAATTCTGGCTCTCACAAACCTATTGGTTTTTCTTTAAGGGCAGAGACAGACTGCCGTATTTCTCGTGCAAGAATCGCATCGTAAACCTCGTACTGGCTGTCGGCTCCCCTGGCCTGATCTTAACAACTGCATAGAAATACATCATACTGTCTTGCTCAGGTCAGGAGAGGTGCCAGGCCAGTCCGTGCAGTGCGATGCGATTATCGCACGAGAAATATGGCAGTGTCTCTGCCCTAAGAAGCCCTTCTATTCTGAACTCGTTACCCTGCACCTGTTGAACTTGTTACCTGTATAAAAGACATCTGTCCACACAATCAAATCACACTCCAACCTCTCCACCATGACCAAGACCAAAGAGTTGTCTAAGGACAACAGGGACAAAATTGTAGACCTGCACAAGGCTGGGATGGGCTACAGGACAATAGGCAAGCGGCTTGGTGAGAAGGCAACAAGTGTTGGGGTAATTATTAAAAAAATGGAAGAAACACAAGATGACTGTCAATATTCCTCAGTTTGGGGCTCCATGCGAGATCTCGCTTTGTATGGTAAGGACAATTCTGAGAAAGATCAGGAATCAGCCCAGAACTACCGTATCTTGCCGATTATAAGACGCACCTCAAATTTTGAGGAGAAAAACAGGAAAAAAAAAAACCCTTTTTTTAAATAATATGGTGGTGCTTCTTTTAATCCATGCGTGTTATTGCTTACTGGGGGTGGTGGCTGCCATGAAGTGGGGTTCCAGGGTCGCTGCTGGAAGAGGCAAGAGTGGAGCGTTGCTGTAGGCAGAGACGAGGGGGTGCTTGGATGTGCGCCGCTGCGGGTGTTCGGTGGTGCGGGGGCTCTGCTGACATTTTGTGAAAGACCAGAGCCCCCGCACTTACATGGTTTACTATGCAGTGGACTTTGGGAAAATGGCTGCCGGGCGGGCAGCGCATGCGCAGATGGAGATCTCGGGAAATGAGATCTCAGCATCATGTGGGGCCATTATACAGTATGGAGCACTATGCGGGGCCATTATACAGTGTGTACCATCATGTTGTGCCAAAATACAGCATGGAGCACTATGTGAGCACATTATACAGTATGGAGACCTATGTGGCGCTATTATACAGTATGGAGCACTATGTTTCACCATTATACAGCATGGAGAACTATTTGAGCACATTATACAGTATGGAGCACTGTGTGGCCATTATACAGTATGGAGCACTATATGGGGCCATTATACAGTATGGGGCATTATGTGGGGCCACTATGCAGTATGGAGCACCATGTGGGGCCATTAAACAAGTATTGAGCACCATGTGGGGCCTTTATATAGTATGGAGCACTATGTGGGCACATTATACAGTTTGAAGCACTGTTTGGGGCCATTATACTGTATCCTTTATATATTTAAATTATGCCATTGTGCTATATGCTTTTTATTGCTTGCTTCAAGAAATCGGTCCCCTTCATCTTTAAATCATTAGTCGCAGATAAAGAGGGCTGTTATCTCATGGTGATAGGTTCTATCTCCGATGAGGTGGTGACCTTTGTCTCCTATTATCCTCCCAATACTCAATCTGCCTTCTTCTCTTGACTACTTGTCTCCGAACAACATGCCCAAGGCACTACACTTCTCTGCGGTGACTCCAACACCATACTTAACACTACTCTCAAAGTCTACAAACCCTCAAACTTTAACTCTCTCAATAGCGCCTCTTTCTACAGATTCAGTTGCTCTTCAGTTGCGGTTTTTGTGCGGAATTCACCTGTGTTTTTACACCTGCGGATTCCTATTAAGGAATAGGTGTAAAACGCTGCGGAATCCGCACAAAGAATTGACATGCTGCAGAAAATAAACTGCAGCAAATCTGTGCGGATTTTTCCGCAGCATGTGCACACAGGATTTGGTTTTCCATAGCTTTACATGGTACTGTACACCGCATGGAAAACAGCTGCAGATCCGCAGCGTCAAATCTGCTGCGGATCTGCAGTTAAATCCTCAACGTGTGCACATAGCCTTAAATTCCTTTCCCAGTACCAATGGGTAGATTTATGGAGAGAACAATTCTCCTTGGTCAAGGACTTTACATACTTCTCTCCACGCCATTTAGTCTATACTAGGATATGTCACATATTGGCCACCCATCATTCATACCCAATATAACAAGTGTTTCTATACAGTTCACTCCCTATTCAGACCACTCCAGTCCGGCTCTCCTTCTCTACTCTACACCCACGACCCCGTTCATTCAACTGGATTCTGAATGACTCCTTGCTCTCTTATACTGAAATTGCTCCGAGACTGAAAGATCATCTCTATGAATATTTATCTCTGAACTTTCAGTCAGCTTCTTCACCAGTCTTCCCCTTGGAAAATTCAAAACGCAGTGTTGAGAGGTTTCTGCATTTAAGGAAGAAGAAATAAACATACGCAAGAACAGCTGCTCTGGAGAGTAAGTTGTCAACATTAGAGTCCCAGATGAAGAACTTGCCCTCCCCTTCTACTTACCGCGAGCTCACACAAGCACGCTCTGAACTCAGTCTCTGCCTCTCCAAAAGCGCAGACTGAGCCATTCGTTAGTCTCAACGTTTTTATGCCCTTAATAATAAAAATAACCCTAACCATGCCAGACGCCCCAAATGCCTCCGCCCACCTCGTACTCATATGTCTGTGCACCACCACAGGTTTAACCTCCTATCCATAACTACTTACTCGCCAGTTTCAACAGCAACTTGAACATTATTACGAAGACACCTCTTCAATCAATACACAAAAAAATAGAAGCTTTCCTAAACTCTACCCTTCCCCAACCCTTGATCCTAATATGATTGAACTTCTGAATCAAGCCATTGCTCCCTCTGAAATAGAAAATGCAATTCAAATTCTAAAAATTAACAAAAAAAAAAAACAGGCACTGATGGGTACGCAGCCCTTTACTACAAAAAATATGCATCTGTCCTGCTCCATCATATCACCACCTTTTTTAATTCATTAAGAGACAGGCATAGGTCAGGGGCAACCTCTTTATTGGCAGCAATATCAATGATACCCAAACCAAACTCCGATCACACACTATGGTCTAATTGCACACCAGTATCCCCGATCAAACATAGATCTCAAATTCTTAGCAAACATTTTATCTCAACGCCTAAATTTGGGTCTGGGATCTCTCATACACAATGATCAGGTTGGTTTTGTGCCCCATTCGCAAGCATCTGATAATATCCGTAGCGTTTTTCATCTTCTGCATCAGTGCAAACAATGTAACATTGCTAGTATGCTGTAGTGTAGAAAAACCTTCCAGCACAATAAGTAGCTGGAAAGTATATCTTGTGTAATTTTATTGCTGACACACACTTGTTTTGAACAACAGAACCAACGTTTCGGTCGACACACCATCGCACTGCTGGCTTCCCATATGCTCCTGGCGTCCATGTAAGACAGATCTCACATTCCTTGTTTTCCTGAAAAAATAACCATGAACAAGGCTGAAGTAGGCTGAAACATTGGTTCTTTTGTTTATGCTAAGTGTGTGTCTGCAATAAAGTTACACAAGATATACTTTCCAGCTACTTATTGTGCAAAAAGGTTTTTCTATGCTACATGCTGCTGTGTTTTTTTCGGACTGCACATTTTAAGGGATTGCAGCTCCCTTCTCAATACTTATATTGCTAGTATGCTTCTATCACTTGGTATTGAAAAAGCCTTTGATACTATCTCATGGCCATATCTATTTACAGTCTTGCAGAAATGGAAATTCCCGGATCAATTTATTTGATGGATCTATCTCTTACATAGTTCCCCTTTGGGCTATGTCCACAACAATGGTTTTTCCTCAGCACATTTTCCTATTAAAAGAGGTACCTGTCAGTGATGCCCCCCATCACCACTATTTCTTTTTGCAATTCACCTTAGGGTACCGTCACACAGTGCAATTTTGATTGCTACGACGGCACGATCCGTGACGTCGCAGCGATCGTATGATTATCGCTCCAGCGTCGTAGACTGCGGTCACACGTTGCAATCACGGCGCTGGAGCGATGCCGAAGTCCCCGGGTAACCAGGGTAAACATCGGGTTACTAAGCGCAGGGCCGCGCTTAGTAACCCGATGTTTACTGTGGTTACCAGCGTAAAAGTAAAAAAAACCAAACCGTACATGCTCACCATCTGATGTCCGTCCGGTCCCTTGCCGTCCGCTTCCTGCTCTGACAGATCCGGCCGTACAGTGAGAGCAGAGTGCAGCGGTGACGTCACCGCTGTGATCTGCTCTCACTTTCCGGCCGGCAGACAGTCAGAGCGGGAAGCGGACGGCAAGGGACAGGACGGACATCAGATGGTGAGCATGTACGGTTTTTTTTTTTTTACTTTTACGCTGGTAACCACGGTAAACATCGGGTTACTAAGCGCGGCCCTGCGCTTAGTTACCCGATGTTTACCCTGGTTACCAGCGAACACATCGCTGGATCGCTGTCACACACAACGATCCAGCGATGTCAGCGGGTGATCAAGCGACGAAAGAAAGTTCCAAACGATCTGCTACGACGTACGATTCTCAGCAGGATCCCTGATCGCTGCTGCGTGTCAGACACTGCGATATCGTAACGATATCGCTAGAACGTCACGAATCGTACCGTCGTAGCGATCAAAATTGCACTGTGTGACGGTACCCTTAGTCTCAACCCAAATATACAAGATATAGTAATTGTGTATACTTCCCACAAACTTTTTATGTTTGCAGAAGACATATTACTCCTTTTAACTGTCCCACAATCATCTTTGCCAGCCCTAATCCACTCTCTTAATATATTTGAACACATATCCACTCTGGAGATAAACGATTCAAAATCACACGCCTTGAATATATCCCTTACCACCAGCTGGCAGCTCAAACTAGATATTCCCTTTCAATGGACCACCAATCACCTGAATATCTAGGTGTAACCTTAACAGCCAACTTAGAGTCAGTTTTCTTTGGTAATTATGCTCAAATGCTTCGCAAACTTTGTTCACAATTTCAGAATTGGAAGAAGCTGCATCTGTCTTCCAAATATTACCAGGCAGCACAGTTGGCCCAATTAACTCTATACCATGCTTACTTAGATCCCCCACAATGGCTTTCCTTAGAAGCCACTGAGTGTCACCTAATGACCCTTGACGCTTTATTATGGATCCTCCCAACACAACGCAAACTAATTATGAATCCAATTCTATCACACTCACTTAAAATATGGAATTCCCTAAAATATTTCTCAAACGTAATCTCCCCCTTCCTGCCTCTCGCCCCACTTTGGGGCAATTCACAGTTTTCCCCAGGACATGAGTCTCTCTTGAACTTTCGCTTATGGGTAGCTGCAGGGATCACAAAAGTCCACCACTTATTTAATGTGAATGGTATTCCATTCCTAGGCCTCCAAGAAAAGCACAAACTCCCTCTTAGAGAAATATTCTGCTATTTACAAGTGAAGAACTTTATTACCACATTTCTGAGAAACTTCACCTCGCCTTATACATTTGTTCCTTTCGAAAAAAGGTGTCGTCAGAATCCACACGCCTCAGATACCATCTCACTCCTCTACTCACATATCAATTACACCTCACACAGGCATAATTTAACTTATATCTACCCTTACAGACCTAGAATATCCTCAGATTTGGTCCTCTTCAACAGGTGGAATTCTAAATACCTTAATGCTAGAGAAAAACTATAAGGTGCTAACAAGATGGTTCTTAACCCTAGCAAGAGTTGCCAAGGCAGTGCCTGACTACTCTCCCAATTGTTTGAGGTTGCGATTCTGACGGGGATATTCACCATATTTAGTGGATGTGCTCCATGGCACGCAGATTTTGAACTAGGGTATACAACCTTATTCTATCAGTCACAAACACTAACCTTAAAAAAAACCTTGGGAGGACTTCCTTAATAAACATATTCCTAATATACCTGAACACATCCACATTCCCATCTCATTCATATTCCTAATGGCCAAGCAAACTAAAGCATTGGCCTGGAAAAAAAAAAAATCAGGTTTAGATTTATCACAAGTCAAGAGACTCCTTTCTTGGTGTATGATCAATTAAAAATTATCTACCATACTTATGGATAAAGTCTGTAAAATCGGGAAAATTTGGCTTCCCTGGGCAGAATACGCCAACCGCACCCCCTTCACCACACCATCATTTTGTCTACATGCTCCTGACTCCTCAGACTCGTCCTAATTCTTCATATTGAATTTAGACTATTACCCCCCCACCCCACCCCGGGTTCCTGTCCCCCCCTCCTTTACCCCTCTATACCTTCCCCCCCCCGCTTTACCCTCTATTCCTTCCTGCCAGTTATGTTAATCCTTGCCTTTGTACTCCTCCCACCTAAATGTTCGTAATTTGATCACTACAATGTACCTGTTTGTTAATTGAATAATTCTCCGATAAAAATCTATTGTTTAAAAAAAAAAAAAAAAAAAATCGGACCGCTCACTTCTGATTTGTCTGCATGAGCCCTTAGAGAGAGGACTATTTCATGAATGCCTATTACCTCTTTATTGACTGATTCCTAATGGCAGAAGCTCTCATATCCCATGTATTAAGATATTTACAGGTTCCTCTCTCTTAGGGTTTTAACTCATGGAGCAGTGACTTACTTTTATAAGAATATCCGGGCCTTAGATTTTTTAATAATTTACTTATTAGAGAAGAAAGGTGACGACAGGGCGTTGGTTGGGCTGCATATGATCTGTAAATCATTTATTCAGCACCGGCTGTTATATGGTAATAATCCTAATCTGTGCACCTGTAGAGACCGCAGATAAAGAAGGATGCAGGGACAAAGAGGAGTCAGAAAGCAAATAACGTTTTTTTAACTTTCCTTTAACTTCCAACCCAACAAAGAATAACAACAGTTTTCCACACAGGGAACTTAGGTACACGATCACAATTTCACAGTAAATCCTATCTACTATATAGGCACCCTGAACTAAACCCGCGAAACACGACAGCGCCTCACTAGTGACCCACTAACAAGAACAAGTCAACCAAGTTCACTTATCAGCGTTGTTTCAACGATGCAGTCCTGATGGTGAAGCTCCGTCAGCGGCGTAGTCCTGATGGTGAAGCTCCGTCAGCGACGTAGTCCTGATGGCGGGGGAAGGAGGTGTCCTCCGTTGACGGGCCCAGGTGTAGATTGGAGTCCAGAATGTCTTTTGCGGTGCTGCGTTACCTCCCCCAGGCGGACGTTGATCCGGGGTAACAGTTTCCACGTCCAGAGAGGGGTCTTTTTGAGAAGAATTAGCAGAATAATCGGTATCAGTCACAGCTAAGAAAAACCCAGGAGGGCCCGGAGTACTCTGTGGCAAGATGCTCCCGGGGAGCACGGTAATATTGTCCCTGAGCTGATCAGCGCTACCCCTCTGCCTGGGGGGGTCGCTGACGACGAGTGCGCCTCTTTTTGGGGGCTCTGGTAATTGCCCGCAGTGTCTGTTGCACGTTCTCCCCCTGCTTCCAGCAAGTCTCACTGCGGCCTGCACACACACAACAACTGCGCTGCAGTTTCCTCTCCTCAGAGATTTCCCGCGCTTCTCTGTCCCTGCTTTCGCGCGTTTTGCTTTTTATCCTCTCCTCTCCCTGCGTCACTCTGCCTCCTGTCACATGAGCCTGGCTTCCCATGCGCCCCTCAAATCCGTCCCCCGGAACCCCGACTCCCGGCAACAATGGTTCCACCCGTCTGCACAGCTCACCAGGTCCCTGTCCCCTACATTCCCCCACCCTGTATGCTCGCCAGTCCCCGGGCGAGGCCTTCGCACTGACAGGTCGCCCATCTGACGGGTTGTTCCACACTTGGGTCTGTCTAGTGTGTAAGTCAGGACTGTAGCGAGTTGGGGGTCTACCGGCAGTAGAACGTTCAGAACGTCGTGGCTCGGGTCCTTGTGTAGGGGGTGTTGGGGGAATGTCGTCAGCGGAAGGGTGACTGGTCAGGGGTAGTGTAGTAGTCGAGATAGGGGGAGTATTTTGATGCCGTTCTTCTTCTTCTTCATCATCTTCTTCATCCCACCAATGGTTGTTGGGGGACTCAGTCGTAGGTGGCTCTTCCCTGATTGCGGATTCCAGGGTGTCCGAGTCAGAGCGACACAACCGGAGCATGTTGCGATGAAGAATGCGAGTACCTGTACTTCCGGGGGCCTCAGACTGCACTTCATATACAGGTCTATGCGGGTCTATACGGCGAAGCACCCGATAGGGTGTTTTTTCCCAACGATGGTCTAACTTGTTTTGCGGTCTTTGCTCTCGAACGAGTACTCGATCACCTGGCCGGAACTCTGGGGGTTTTGCTGTAGGGGTGCTCCGATGCTCCACTTCCCGAATTCGAGTGTGTACCAGTCGGTGTAAGGTCTGCAGCCGATGCCGATGATCACGCACCCACGAAGCCATCCCTGTTCGGGGGCCTTCTTCCTCCGAAGACCGTTCCAGATCTGTCATGCCTTTTCCTGGGCGCCCAAAGACCACTTCATACGGGGTGCGTCCTGTGACTTGATGAACTCTATTGTTGTAGACCCACACTAGGTCAGACACATACTCCGGCCAGCGAGCCTTCTGATCTTGTTCTAGCGCACGCAGCATTTGAAGCAAAGTCCGGTTAAACCGCTCACAAGCCCCATTTCCCTGGGGGTGATACGGTGTGGTGCGTGACTTATCAATGCCGTAGAGGCGATGCAGCTCTTCCATGACTTTGCCCAAGAAACAGGCGCCTTGATCCGAATGTATTCGCCTCGGACAGCCGTAAACTTGAATAAAGTTCTTACAGATAGCGCTCGCCGCCGACTCAGCTGTCTGATCACGGGTAGGGGTGACTACCGCGAATTTTGAAAAATGATCTACCATAACGAGGCAGTGTTCGTAGCCTTGATGCGCTGCTCCAATGGTAATGTAGTCTATCATTAATACTTCAAAAGGGGCAGACGTCATGATGCTCTGCACAGGCGCCCTTTCCTCCGGTGACTTGGTTAGCTCACATTGTCGACATTGTCTACAGGCAGTTTGTACTTCCGCAAGCAGCCGAGGATGATAGAACCGAGTTTGCAGCCACTTAAACGTCCTCTTCACTCCGAAGTGTGCCCCGGACTCATGAGCTTCTTTAGCAACTGCGGCCACCACGGGCCCTGGTAAGACCATCTGCCAGGTCGGCTCGGAATCTGCCTGAGCCATGGTTAAGTGGCATAAGAGCCCGTCCTGAAGAGTTAGGCGCTCCCACTGCCGCAGAAGAAGGTTCAGGTCTGACGGGAGAGTTTGTCCAGGGGTTCTCACGGGCAATAGACCATTCGTTATCCACTGTCGCAATGGAGCTAGTTCCTGGTCTTCCTGTTGCAGCCGTATCCATTCGTCCCGACTCTGAACCAACAGTCCTGTAGCCGTTCCGTTCCCGGTCTGTTCCCGGCTCACAGCCGTCCAAGCAGTGCCCCCGATGGCGTAGGGGATTTCTTCTCCCTCCAGCTCCTCATCTCGGTTAGTTCTTGGGGGGTTCTTCCGCAGACGAGATAACGCGTCAGCATGAACATTCTCCGCTCCTCGCTTGTAGAGGATACGGTATCTGTACTTGGCCATCCGGGCTACCCAGCGCTGTTCCAGGGCACCCAATTTCGCATTTTCCAGATGTGCCAATGGGTTGTTATCCGTGCGTATCAGCACCTCGGAACCGGCCAGGTACTCAGCGAACCGCTCCGTCATAGCCCACACCACGGCCAGCAGCTCCACCTTGAAAGAACTATAATTGTCCGGGTTCAACTCAGAGTCATGAAGAGACCGACTCGCATAGGCGATCACTCTCTCCCGCCCATCCTGAACCTGAGACAACACAGCCCCCAATCCCTGAGAGCTGCCGTCGGTGTGTAGGATGAACGGTTGCGAAAAGTCCGCATAAGCCAACACCGGCGGCTCCATGAGAGCTGTCTTCAAGTCCCGGAACGCTGCTTCTTGTGGCTCCTGCCATTGTATCTTCTTTCCCCGTTCCTTGGGGGAGCTTCCTTTCAGCAGGACTTGTAGATTGTGAGAACGGCGAGCAAAGTTCGTTACGAAGCGCCGGTAGTACCCAGCGAGGCCCAAGAACGCCCGTACATCCTTGGCGGTCTCCGGTGTGGGCCACTCCTGGATTGCGGCAATCTTCTCCTGCGATGGCCGGACTCCTTCGGCGGACACCACATGCCCCAGGTACTCGATCTGTTCCCGGAACAAGTGACACTTCTGGGGCTTCACCTTAAGCCCGTATTTCAGCAACCGGTCTAGTACCTGCTCCAGTCGGCACAGATGTTCCTCGAATGTTGGAGCATAGATGATGATGTCATCCAGATAAATGAGAGTGGCCTCGAAGTTCAAATCCCCCAGACACCGCTCCATTAATCGTTGGAAGGTGCCTGGAGCGTTGGCCAGCCCAAACGGCATTCGATTGAACTCGAATAGTCCCATGGGAAGGATAAACGCTGTCTTAGGACGATCTGCTTCTGTCATCGGGACCTGCCAGTATCCGCTGGCTAGGTCTAAGGTGGAAAAATATTTGGCCCGACCCAGCACGGAGAGAGACTCCTCGATACGGGGAAGTGGATAAGAGTCTCGGACGGTGCATGCATTTAGCTTACGATAGTCCACACAGAACCGGAGCGTGCCGTCCTTTTTCCGCACCAGCACGATCGGGGCAGCCCACGGGCTCTGACTCTCGCGGATCACTCCCTTTTGTAGCATCTGGCCTAACAACGTCTTTAATTCCTGGTACATCTGCGGGGGAATCTGTCTGTACCGCTCCCTGATGGGCACTGTATCTCCGGTCGGAATTCCATGTTCGATGGCCGTGGTACAGCCAAAATCATCTTCATGTTGTGCGAACACTTTAGCATAATGTCCAAGGAGTCGCTGCACTTGTGAGATCTGTGATGGATCCAGGCCCGACAATTCCGTCCGCATGTGCTCCAGAATAGTTTCACCCTTTCGAAACGCTATTGGCTCAGGATCCTGCGTAGATCGGACACTGACCATCCAGGGATCAGGGGAATCCACCGTTAACTGCAAAGTATCTGGAGGGGGCATCACTTCTAAAGGTCGTAACACTTTGGCCATCTCACTTCGGAACCGTAGCACGACATCGTGTTCGTCCACATTCACACATCGCACTGGTACGGCCCCATTTTTAACAGTAGCCAGGGATCGGGCCACCAGCAGTCCTGTGGGCAAAGGGGATGTAAAGGTGGGCTCAATCTGTACTTGTACTCCTTCTAGAGGGATGCGAGCTCGTATGGGCAGGGATATAACAGTCTGTCCTGGGGGGAACGTCACCTTTGCTGTCGGGGAAGTAATTACTCTCCCTAGTATGTCTCCCTCCTGACAGGTCTCTTGTACTCGGACTTCCCTCACTAACTGTCTGAACACGGAGCCCTGAGGTGTACTGGTCCCCCACTGATTGAGTGTCTCTTGCGTAGTCTCCCCTAACAGAAAACTGCCAAAATCTTTCAATACGTTCATCCCCAAGGTCACAGTATGTTGTGGGCCGGGATCTCCCCGTGTTAACACAACCCCCCGGCGGCCCAGGTCCTTCCCACATAAAGATATTTGCATCCAGGTGACCCCTTCCACTGGGATGGGCAGCTGATTGGCGGCCTGTAACCGAATTACGGGACCCCATTGGGGTCTGACTGTCAAAGGAAAGTGTTTTCTAAAATAAGCCTCGGGCATAGTCGTGACTTGGGACCCGGTGTCCACCAGACAACGGACAGCCCGCCCTTCAAACTCTGCCCAAACCAGGGGGCAGCTGGCAACCAAATTTCCGGGACTTTCACCACCCATCCGCGGGGACTCTGGCTCCGAGCGTCGTCCCCTTAGCTCGGAGCCCTCTAGTTTAACGCCTGACGGGACGAGGCCCTCCCTCTCCGGGGGCACTCCCGTGCGAAATGTCCTGCCTCCCCGCAACCATAGCAAGCACCGGGGACCGGATAATATCCTGGACGAGCGCCACGAGCTGGACTCCCAGACCCTTGCCCCCGGGGTAGCTCCCTTGGGCTTCGCGCATTCTTTTTAACTTCAGCCAGTTCGTCCCTGATTTGTTTGAGCTCCTGCCGCATCTCCTGAACCCACGACGGCTCACCCCCTCCTGGTGCAGCGGTCTGGATAACCCGAGTCTCTCCTGTCAGGACCGTCACCCCCCTCTCTTGCTCCCGGGTGCGGGCCTCATTGCCTATGTCGGAGAAAGTCAGGCGCGGGTCGACCCGCACTCGTTCACGTAGAGCCTGTTTGGTCAACTCATCTCGCAGTCCCGTCACCAGTTGGTCGCGCAGGGTCACGTCAACATGTCCCATCCCCATACCATCTTTCCGCACGATTGCAATGTTTAGCTCTTGCAGAGCATTCATGTACTGAGTGACAGTCTCGCCTTCTTTTTGTCGCCGTCCAAACAACCGGGCCCGCAGCTCTCCCACGTCGGTGGGATCCCCGTGCGTCCCCTCTAACACATTTAACACCCCGGTAAAAGTATTCCGCTCTGTGGGGGGTCTCAACATCACTGAATCTCGGGCCTCTCCGTCTAAGGCCATAATGGCCACCTCTGCTTCCAGGGCCGGGGTCATAGGATGCATCCTCAGCAGCCCCCGCATCCTTTCAGTCCAACTCCACAACAACATGTTGCTCCCATTAAACTTGGGCAGGTTATTCAACATGGCCCCCAATGAGAGAGACGCTCTCGGGCCAGCCCCATCCTCCGTATCTTCTGGCTCCCTCTTTGGATCCTGCATCCTGCCGACTACGCCAAATGTAGAGACCGCAGATAAAGAAGGATGCAGGGACAAAGAGGAGTCAGAAAGCAAATAACGTTTTTTTAACTTTCCTTTAACTTCCAACCCAACAAAGAATAACAACAGTTTTCCACACAGGGAACTTAGGTACACGATCACAATTTCACAGTAAATCCTATCTACTATATAGGCACCCTGAACTAAACCCGCGAAACACGACAGCGCCTCACTAGTGACCCACTAACAAGAACAAGTCAACCAAGTTCACTTATCAGCGTTGTTTCAACGATGCAGTCCTGATGGTGAAGCTCCGTCAGCGGCGTAGTCCTGATGGTGAAGCTCCGTCAGCGACGTAGTCCTGATGGCGGGGGAAGGAGGTGTCCTCCGTTGACGGGCCCAGGTGTAGATTGGAGTCCAGAATGTCTTTTGCGGTGCTGCGTTACCTCCCCCAGGCGGACGTTGATCCGGGGTAACAGTTTCCACGTCCAGAGAGGGGTCTTTTTGAGAAGAATTAGCAGAATAATCGGTATCAGTCACAGCTAAGAAAAACCCAGGAGGGCCCGGAGTACTCTGTGGCAAGATGCTCCCGGGGAGCACGGTAATATTGTCCCTGAGCTGATCAGCGCTACCCCTCTGCCTGGGGGGTCGCTGACGACGAGTGCGCCTCTTTTTGGGGGCTCTGGTAATTGCCCGCAGTGTCTGTTGCACGTTCTCCCCCTGCTTCCAGCAAGTCTCACTGCGGCCTGCACACACACAACAACTGCGCTGCAGTTTCCTCTCCTCAGAGATTTCCCGCGCTTCTCTGTCCCTGCTTTCGCGCGTTTTGCTTTTTATCCTCTCCTCTCCCTGCGTCACTCTGCCTCCTGTCACATGAGCCTGGCTTCCCATGCGCCCCTCAAATCCGTCCCCCGGAACCCCGACTCCCGGCAACAATGGTTCCACCCGTCTGCACAGCTCACCAGGTCCCTGTCCCCTACACACCCACCTGGCTTGAAGACTACATCTTGTCCTGTGTTGGCCCAGGCTCTGCTTCATTATAAAGCCAAATTATTCAGAAAGACAATTTAATTGGAGGTCATAGTCTTTAAAAAATTATAAATAAAAGGTGTTTATTCAAAAGTGTGCTCTCCAAAGGCACCCTGTAGGGTAAAGAGAATGGAGGTTGTCATTATTATGTTTAGGAACATGTCTACAGACAAATACTGTTTGTAGGATGCATCTCCACTGTATTTATATTTTTATTAAAAATAACTACCTCTACTATTTTCTGAACCCTGCCCCTGTAATCTAATGTATGTATATATTAACATAGCTAGTACAAACTAGAGGAAATGTACATACATAAAAAAGTAAAAGCGCCTGGAATGTAACCTCCATTCTTTACACCGAATGACTGGTGAAAAATAGAAACTACAATTATATTCCTAAGTGACTATTCTCATTGTAGAACCAAACCAAGCTCCCTAATATAAACCATTTCAACAGCTGGAAGCTCAGGGGGGAAAATGTAGTGTATTTAAAAGGAGTCAGTAAAAACTTACTGACTGTTCAAACTAAGTACAGCACCTTGTAGGGGTCATAGCGCTAATAAAAATCATATTTAGTGTCCAAATTAGTAAGAATTCTTTTTTGTTCATATTTGCTAATGAGGGGCTTATTACACCCTGGATATGGCCGACCAGTTCACCTTGTCTTGCATCTGTCTCTGCCCCCTACTTTCTTTATTAACAGCTCTGGCTAAACAGAATAGATGGGGAAAAAAGCAGGTGGTAAGGAGTGCTGAACTATTTGGCTACGCCCAGGTTGCACTGATTATCTCATTATCATATTAAATTAAATAATTATTTCTGGCAACCATAGCCACAGACTTGAACATTGAAAAATTATTTTCTTTAAGGCTATGTATTTGGTTTGATAAGTCGTTTTGTGCGGACAGATTATGGTTTTAAACATCATGCTTTTTTGCTTTGTGCTTCAGTGAGCTGATAAATGATAATACAACTACTTTGAAAATAGATTTAAAAACTTCCTATAGTTTTGTGTGCACAATTCTTACACCAGTGTATGTGTCTTCATGGTAAAAGATGGCATATAATTCCTGTGTAGTCTGCTGCAGTCAGGAAGTAGAAGGAGATCGAAAGGAAGACCTTTGGGACCAGACTACACAGGATTTGATTGTAGTCACTTTTTTGTAGTAGTTTTCTTTTTAAAAGTCAATTCTGTTTATAACCATGCAGCATAGATCTGATCATACATGGCACATTTGCTGCAAATTTTCCATCCATATTTTCTGAGTGGAAAATTAGCAGTACCAGCAAAATGGATAAGATTACAACAAATGTCATCCAGATGCAAAAATCTATAGCATGTCAAATTAAATCCGTAGTATATGAATTAACGCTGCGGATTTTATTCTTTGCAATGCATGTTCTGAGTGGAGATGCCAAAATCTACCACCTAAACTACCCCAAGAGCAAGCATTTAATAGCAAACAGTTCGACGGACTGTGGGCCTGATTTATCAAAGCTTTCACACCAGAAATCTGGAGTAAAAGCTTAGAAAGTAGCAAACTCAGAGCTGAACTTAAATTTTGCGACTTCTGGTGTCCCGTGACGAGTGGCAGCATTCAGTACCTCACAATTCTTACTCCGCTGTGGCGAGATGCATGCCACTCATCCAGCGCTCATGATTCATACGCCTCTTCATAAAGGAGCGTCTGACTCCAGCATGCCCCCTCATGAAGACTAGCATGAACAATGCCGGAGTTGATGAATCAAGCCAAGTGTACTTGGATACAATGACTCTGAGCCCTTTTTTTTTTTTCATATTCTCAAAATTTCATACAAACACCATCAATTTTGCAATTGTCGTACTATTGGTTGTCAGAGATATGGTTCATTTACACTTGTGTATAATGGATCTGAATTATTTAGAATATTTATAAAAGTTGCTATTATGTGTAGATAGTTTTAGTCGCATCTGCTTTTTATATGCAAGTTTTTTTTCCAGTGCTTAGCATGATTCAGGGTGTTTTTATCCCAAGTGAATGGGTTGGAAATAAAAATGCAAGTTCTGCTTTTGCATAGTTCACAAATGCAAATTTGGTTTGCATTCTGTATTTCTGAAACATTACAAAAAGGGCAAAAGAAAGTTAATCTTTTGGCATAAAAATTGAACAATTAAAAGTGAGAAACTGATAATGGAAACAAAAAAAAGAAAAGAAGAAAAACATGTTCATAGTTTTGCATCTGTGTTTGCCCTTCATTATCAGACACAAGGTCTGAATGAGCCCCCCTTTTTGGCTGGTGGCAACTCTTATTACATTTTACATCCGGTGATTTATATGTGCCCCTCCTCTTCCCACAATCGTATACAAGATTTCTCCTGCGCATCACCCCTACTCTGGAACTCTCTACGACAACATATCAGACTCTCACCCACCATCGAAACCTTCAAAAAGAGCCTGAAGACCTACCTCTTCCGACAAGCCTACAACCTGCAGTAACCACCGATCAACCAAACCGCTGCACGACCAGCTCTATCCTCACCTACTCTATCCTCACCCATCCCTTGTAGATTCTGAGCCCTCGCGGGCAGGGTCCTCTCTCCTCCTGTACCAGTTATGACTTGTATTGTTTAAGATTATTGTACTTGTTTTTATTATGTATACCCCTCCTCGCATGTAAAGCGCCATGGAATAAATGGCGCTATAACAATAAATAATAATAATAATAATAATAATAATAATAATGTAAACTTTCTTCAAAGTATTTTTTAGGACACATGCACATAGTTTGCATACACTCTGCACACAGACATTAATTTCTATGTCATTTGCAGGTTGCAAACTGAGACAATGAGGATAAGACTGCAAAAGCACTTTACAGTTATGTAATATCCTGCATGCTAACAGTTTGTTATATCTCTAGGTGAACACACGCAGTGATTATCAAGTGAAAGAAAACATTGTGGTATCATTTCAGGAGGTTGTGTAATTAAAGAAAGTGTGTCAAAAGAAATTAACACCTTGCAGATTTTAAAATTGTAGCATAGAAAAAACCCACGATAGGCATGAGATTTATGTAAATCCCATACACTTTGGTCATACCGTAATACACAACACACATATATATTACACACTGTATTAGATACACAGACATCCATATACAGAAAGGGTATAGAGGACATACAAGTCTCTCTCTCCTCTTTGTTAGTTCTTCACACACTCTTTAAGGTGAAGGACCTTTAAGGTACCGTCACACTAAGCGACGCTGCAGCGATAGCGACAGCGATGCCGATCGCTGCAGCGTCGCTGTGTGGTCGCTGGAGAGCTGTCACACAGACCGCTCTCCAGCGACCAACGATGCCGAGGTCCCCGGGTAACCAGGGTAAGCATCGGGTTGCTAAGCGCAGGGCCGCGCTTAGTAACCCGATGTTTACCCTGGTTACCAGCGTAAAATGTAAGTACATACTTACATGCGTCCCCCGGCGTCCGCTTCCTGTAATGACTGAGCGCCGGCAGTAGCAGGGCACAGCGGTGACGTCACCGCTGTGCTGTGCTTTCACTTTCAATTTGCGGCGCTCAGTCAGTGTGGGAAGCGGACGCCGGGGGAAGCATGTGAGTATGTAGTGTTTTTTTTTTTTTTACATTTTACGCTGGTAACCAGGGTAAACATCAGGTTACTAAGCGCGGCCCTGCGCTTAGTAACCCGATGTTTACCCTGGTTACCAGTGTAAAATATCGCTGGTATGGTTGCTTTTGCTGTCAAACACGGCGATACACGGCGACCTAGCGACCAAATAATGTGCAGACCTTCTAGCAGCGACCAGCAATTTCACAGCGGGATTCTGATCGCTGCTGCGTGTCACATACAGCGATATCGCTCCCTAGGACGCTGCAACGTCACAGATCGCTGGCGACGTTGCTTAGTGTGACGGTACCTTTAGTTATGTGACCATAATGTCATCAGAGGTCCTATTACTCTTCTAACCTTGGAAACTGCACTAATAATCCACCCACACCCAGACTCATAGTAAAACAGGTGGTCAGGAACAATGTCCCCACCCCTGTGCGTATAACTCCCAATAGGAACTATATAAGAGGAGGACAACGGGAGTATATATAGAAAAGTAACAATTTTATTGAAAAACACAATTAAAAACACACACATTTAAAAGACACCAAATGAATGTACCAGGAATCCATATTATATCCCATTTTAACAACCAACCATTGGAATGTACAAAGAGAAGATGTGCGGTAACTCCATGTAATCCTACCAAGTGGACCCAGTTCCCAATGACCACCCTATATCCGCAGTAATACATATAAGCCTGTGCAACTATGAAGTTAGAAAAGGTGCCAATACAAGAACCTGATCCACAATGAAGACTAACATGGAGAGTGCCCGGAGGAGCAGCAAGAGTAACAAGCCATGCGGCGTTAGAAAATCCACCTCCCAAAGCACAAGCACAATCTTACCCACATGAGGATCCCTGGACTGAGCGTCACCCCCGACGCACGTTTCGCTGCTATCCTAGCGGCTTTCTCAAGGGGAAGTGTCATTTCCTCAAAACACCTAACCTTATATCCTGTAGGACCTGCATCACATGACAGTCATGTGACCGGGTATTTACACCACTGCTTGTATCGGCACATGTGTCCACCGCTCGCAGCCCCGCGGGCCGGCCCACGTCTGAAAAACAGTGAATGGCAGCCAGGTAACCCCAGCAACCAAACAGCCACTCACAGACGCACCGCGGCCGGTCTTTGGAGGTGAAGGGGGGGAGGCAAGTGAGCACACGCGCACTGCAGCCTATAATTTGCACCCTACCACAAACTTATAATTTTATATTCTATTATTCAACACCGCAACTATACAGTCTGTACAATGCCCATTATAACATACAAAATGCAATTTAAGCGATATTCCAATTCCGCAGTTGCAGCGAAGTGTGATGTCATCATTAGAATGATAAATTAGGATGCGTCCCTCTTCAACCAGGATATTTAGATGTAATATAATAAAATCACTAAATACAAAACAAATAAGAAAAATACAACGTTAAAAAAAGAGAAGAGAAAACAACAGAAAGGAGGGAAAAACCACAACAATAAATTTCCATAGGCTTATAAATCACTCAGACCTTACAGGAATGGGGCAAAATTTAGAGCTTCATTTAAACCATATGGTTTAACTGTATTCAGGGTGACAATCCATTTCAACTCCCATTGAGCCAGCATTTTTTTGACATTGCCACCCCTTATCCCCATATGTATCACATCAATCCCACGCACCTTAAAACTCCGTGGGTCACAATTATGGACTTCTCTAAAGTGCCTGGGAATGGTGGTTAACTCAGACAAATCCTCCAACGTCTTTGCTGCGCCAATGCCCCGCACATGTTCCCTCACTCTCACTCTCAGTTCCCTGGACGTCAAACCCACATATATTAGTGGGCAGCCACACGTGGCATAGTACACCACATTCTCGCTACTGCAAGAGATAAAAATTAAATTGCATTTTGTATGTTATAATGGGCATTGTACAGACTGTATAGTTGCGGTGTTGAATAATAGAATATAAAATTATAAGTTTGTGGTAGGGTGCAAATTATAGGCTGCAGTGCGCGTGTGCTCACTTGCCTCCCCCCCTTCACCTCCAAAGACCGGCCGCGGTGCGTCTGTGAGTGGCTGTTTGGTTGCTGGGGTTACCTGGCTGCCATTCACTGTTTTTCAGACGTGGGCCGGCCCGCGGGGCTGCGGGGCGGAGAGCGGTGGATACAAGCAGTGGTGTGTAAATACCCGGTCACATGACTGTCATGTGACACAGGTCCTACAGGATATAAGGTTAGGTGTTTTGAGGAAATTACACTTCCCCTTGAGAAAGCCGCTAGGATAGCAGCGAAACGTGCGTCGGGGGTGACGCTCAGTCCAGGGATCCTCATGTGGGTAAGATTGTGCTTGTGCTTTGGGAGGTGGATTTTCTAACGCCGCATGGCTTGTTACTCTTGCTGCTCCTCCGGGCACTCTCCATGTTAGTCTCCATTGTGGATCAGGTTCTTGTATTGGCACCTTTTCTAACTTCATAGTTGCACAGGCTTATATGTATTACTGCGGATATAGGGTGGTCATTGGGAACTGGGTCCACTTGGTAGAATTACATGGAGTTACCGCACATCTTCTCTTTGTACATTCCAATGGTTGGTTGTTAAAATGGGATATAATATGGATTCCTGGTACATTCATTTGGTGTCTTTTAAATGTGTGTGTTTTTAATTGTGTTTTTCAATAAAATTTTTACTTTTCTATATATACTCCCGTTGTCCTCCTCTTATATAGTTCCTATTGGGAGTTATACGCACAGGGGTGGGGACATTGTTCCTGACCACCTGTTTTACTATGAGTCTGGGTGTGGGTGGAATGTTAATTATTTCTGTGTTTTTCACAGTAGGTCCCAGCATTATAGAAATGGACTTTAGAGCCCGTGACGGTACATGGCTCACGCAAATTGATAATGTTTTTAATGACACCAATGAATTGGGCTTGGAGGGAAATTCTAAAGGACTACAGGAAACAGTGGCCACATTTAAAGATCTGTTAAGAAAACGCACCAAGGTCTGGTGGAACCATGCGTTTTTGGAGAGATATCTCCAAAAGGGACTCATTCCGAGGGGTTTGAGAGTACAAGTATTCCCATCTTTCCCTGTGGAGGATGGTGACATTAGGGAAAGGTGGGAGGAATGTGCCAGTAAATGTTCCATGGGATTTATGGGGATACTTAAAGATATGAATGCTAAGTCTCTGAAGGAAATGGAAGTGGAGATAGAGGTACTACAATCCACAATTAAGAAAGAGATGCCCAGTGAAACCCTGAAGAAATTTACCAATGATGTGGATAAGGAGGTCCAAAAGTGGGTGGAGGACATCCAACAGATAAAGTCCAAAAAATTCCAGCGGGACATCAATGACAAACAAACTAATAGAATGTATAAGTGGAGAAATGGAAATGAATGCTCACGTCCCTATTTCCGTAATGAGTCACGTTCCAGATCACGATCTGCATCATATAAGTCAGCAGAAAATGGCCATGGAGGAAGAATGGGCCTTCGAGACGGTAATAAGGATGGTGCTCAGGGGACTGACAGGATGACCACTAGACAAAATACCAAGAAGGGGTCAGTGGCGAAACAGTCGGATGGTCGGCCCCAGGGGGGGCTACAGGTAATCAATGTGTCCCACCATGTCCTCTCCAATAGTCAACTTAGGGTACTGGGTAGAGGTCTTTCGTTTTCACCTACTAATGGCTTTAATTTTTTTACAGCCTTAAAAGACCTCCCCCTTTTTTCTCGGAAATTAGTGTTGAAGAAATTGCACTCTGGGGCAGGACATGGATCGGAATCCCCGGGTTGCACTGAGGAGGAGACTCTCCGGATTTTGGAGGAGCTATTGGAGGAGCAAACAACTACACTGAGAGGTGAGTTTCCATCGGCAATATTGCCCAGATCCACGAGGTTTCCCCCCTTGTCTCTCTGCCCCGCTGTGGAGGTATTTACCAAGTTGGTAACAGAAGATTTTAAAAAACTTTCGACGCGGAGGCAATTCGATAACCTGACAAATGATGAGAGAGAAGCGGTTAGGGAGTTACAATCTATGAAAGATGTGGTCTTTAAGGCGGCAGACAAGGGGGGAAACATTGTGGTCTGGCCGGTGGAAAAATATGAAAAGGAAGCATTTAGACAGCTCCGTAATAATAATATTTATGTAAAGCTCTCCTTTAATCCGGTGGTCTGCTTCTCGGGGCAGCTGCAGAGGATACTGTACCAGGCATTTGAGGATGGGATCATAAATAAAAAAGTTTTGGATGGTCTGATGGTTGAATTTCCCAAGGTCCCAACTTTTTACCTCCTTCCGAAGGTCCACAAAGACCCAGTCAACCCCCCTGGACGTCCGATTGTGTCAGGAATGCAGGGTCTGTGCGACCCCGCATGTAAGTTTGTAGATTACTACCTAAAAGGTTTGGTGGAAACTTTACCATCCTTTGTCAAAGACACAACGGATGTCCTTACCAGGGTTGACGGGGTCTTTGTGGAGCAGGGGACCCTTCTAGTAACAACTGACGTGGAGGCCCTGTATACCTGTATCGATCACTTGGATGGTCTACGGGCGGTTCGCTTCTTTCTGGGGACCTCCGACCTGGACGGCCCTCTGTGTGAACTTATCCTTGAGCTGTTGGAATTTGTCCTTAAGCATAATTTTTTTTATTTTTAAGGATACATTTTACCAACAAAAGCGCGGCGCAGCCATGGGTGCGGCCTGTGCGCCCGCGTATGCCAACCTCTTCCTGGAGTATTGGGAGAGGTTGGTTTTTGGGGACGCGGGGGCACGGGCCGCCGACCATGTGCTGTGTTGGCTGCGCTATATTGATGATGTTTTGTTTCTTTGGCGGGGGACGGAACAACAGCTCAGGGATTTTATGGCTGTGCTCAATCAAAATTCTTTTAATATCAGACTTACCTACAGATATGACTATAATACAATCGATTTTTTTGGATATCTGTTTGAGGGTGGATTCTGATTTACTTATTCAAACGGATGTATTTCGTAAGGAAACGGCGGTTAATTCGCTTGTACATGCATCTTCGGGGCACAGTCAAGCCACGATTAGGGCCGTCCCGGTCGGACAGTTCCTCCGGATGAGGAGAATTTGCTCGACTTATCAGACATTTGAACAACAGGCTGATGACTTGAGCAGACGCTTTCAACAAAGGGGTTATAGTAGACGTTGTGTTCGATACGGGTATAACAGGGCTAAGAGAACCCCACATGATCAATTATTGTATAATAAAAAAAGGAAGGAGGGTGGTGACAAATCAATCAGATTCATATCTGAATATAATCATGAGTGGGATAACATCAGAGCCATCCTAAAAAAACATTGGCGCATTTTGAGCACCGAGCCCTCCTTGGGTCCGTTTCTATCCGACTGTCCACTAATGACCCCACGGCGGGCCAGAAATTTAAAAGACATGCTGGTCAAAAGTCACTATATGGCACCAACTACTAGCCTATTTGGGGCATCAAGACCAATTAGGGGGTGCCATACATGTGGCCACTGTCTGGCCTGCGCCAATGTCCTGCGCAGTACCTCCTTTCACTCTTCAGATGGAAAAAGAGAATTTCAAATTAGGGAGTACATCTCTTGCAGTAGCGAGAATGTGGTGTACTATGCCACGTGTGGCTGCCCACTAATATATGTGGGTTTGACGTCCAGGGAACTGAGAGTGAGGGAACATGTGCGGGACATTGGCACAGCAAAGACGGTGGAGGATTTGTCTGAGTTAACCACCATTCCCAGGCACTTTAGAGAAGTCCATAATTGTGACCCACGGAGTTTTAAGGTGCGTGGGATTGATGTGATACATATGGGGATAAGGGGTGGCAATGTCAAAAAAATGCTGGCTCAACGGGAGTTGAAATGGATTGTCACCCTGAATACAGTTAAACCATATGGTTTAAATGAAGCTCTAAATTTTGCCCCATTCCTGTAAGGTCTGAGTGATTTATAAGCCTATGGAAATTTATTGTTGTGGTTTTTCCCTCCTTTCTGTTTTCTCTTCTCTTTTTTTAACGTTGTATTTTACTCTTCGCCACGACAGCACCCCACTGGAGAGAGAGGGATCCGCCCCGCAGGAACAGGAAACCTATTGAGAAATAAATGGGGGCGGTCCGCCTCTCCTCCTCAGTTTAGGTTTCCTGTTCCTGCGGGAACGACAGGACTTCGTCATGAGAAACATACCTGGGCTAGCATGCCGCCTGCGCGGTGTCCGAGAGAACGGCAGGGGCTGCAGCTCAGAAGCAGCGTCGGGGGAGTTCCGTTAGACGGCTCCCTCCTTGTCTGATGGAGCGGGCAGATGGCCGGGTCCGGGGAGGGCCGACCGGCGTCCTTCCCAGCGTGCGGTGTGGCAGTACGACCAGGAGCCGGGTAAGGTGATCCTCCATTGCGGCCCGGCGCTGAATCCCGGGCCGCACATGCGCCGACCGCCGCAATACAGGCTACCCCGGAAGTGAATCATGGACTTCCGGGGCGCCCAGGCCGGATCCAAGGCGGGGGAGCCGGCGCCGATCTGCGCATGCGCGAAAAAAAAAATATTTTGGCGCACTATTTAAATCGCTCACAAACATTGAAACGGCGATGCAGAGATGTCATCCCCAGGTGCCATGGACCCCACAGCTGGAGATCCAGTACCCCCCGCCAAAGATCACGCCAGAGGATCCTCGGACACCGCTCGTAAAAGTGACGGTTCCAGAACAGGATCTCGGCCTTCTGATCCGGTATTATTTGCTTCACTGGGTGAGTTGTGAACTCTGCCTATTAAGCTGACGCTGTCTCCCTATTTCTCTCTCTTTTCCCTTTCTCTCTCTACTTATACGCTTAGGGCAAAAAACGACAAAAAACGAAGCACAGGGAATGTGCCTTGTGTAACCAGCCCCTTCCTGACTCATACCCCAAAAAGCTTTGCAAGGACTGCTTTAAGGAAACAACACAGGGAGCAGCAGTGTCCATTACGGACCTACGGGCCATTATTAGAGAAGAACTAAAAAATATGACCCAGGACAAACCGCGTAGTGCTAAGTCTAAAACACCGACACTTGTGTCAGACTCCGACAGTGACCAACCTGTACTGTCAGACGCCTCCCTGTCATCATGTCCAGCATCATCATCCTCATCAGAGATTGAGGGACGCTCATGTTTTCCCTTAGACAGTGTGGACAACTTGGTAAAATCTATTCGAAATACCATGGGGTGTGAAGAGTCTAAGGGTACGCAAACCGCGCAGGACATAATGTTCGCGGGTTTGGCAGACAGAAAGAGGAGATGTTTTCCAGTTATACCAGCAGTGAATACATTAATTAAAAGAGAGTGGGAGAAGCAGGATCAGAGAAGCTTTCTACCCTCAGCGTCAAAACGTAAATAACCGTTCAGTGACGAGGAGCTTCTTACATGGACCAAAGTCCCTAAGGTCGACGCTGCTGTAGCTTCTACCTCTAAGCAATCCACTCTACCTGTGGAGGATGCAGGACTACTAGTCGATCCTTTGGATCGTAAGGCCGAATCATCCCTTAAACGTTCTTGGGAAGCGGCTACAGGAATATTCAAACCTGCAGTAGCCAGCACTTGCGCAGCCCGGTCAATGATCATCTGGATTGATCAATTAGACCAGCAAATTGAAAACAAAAGCTCGAGAGAAAAACTACGAGCAGCCATCCCTTTAATACGAGGAGCAGCGGCCTTTATGGCAGACGCCTCCGCCGACTCACTCCGTTTAGCAGCAAGATCTGCGGGCCTTGTGAATAACGCAAGAAGAGCTCTATGGATAAAGAGTTGGAAAGGGGACGCGCAATCTAAATCCAAAATATGCGCAATCCCATGTGAGGGTGAGTACCTCTTTGGTAAAACCTTAGACGAGATACTCAAGAAAGCAAAGGACAGGAAGAAAGCTTTTCCTGAATCCTCTATTCCCTTTTACAGGAGAGCCTTTAAGAGGAGGCCGTTTGGCAAAAGGAGACAAACGGATAGGTCTACAACATGGACCCCTAAGGATGACAAGCAGAGAGGTACCATGTTTAGAAGACCCAACCCCCCAAAAGACAACAAATACTGAGGATATACCAGTCGGGGGCAGACTTAAGTTTTTTACCACTCAATGGGAGAAAATAACATCTAGCTCGTGGGTTTTAAATATCATCCGAGATGGAATTAAACTAAAATTCTCTCGTGTTCCCCACGAGTCTTATATTATAACATCTCTCAGCTCGCCTATACAGCAACAGGCTCTAGAGCTTGAAATTCAAACCCTAATGTCAAAACGGGTCCTAGTCCAAGTGCCGGTGGGACAGGAGGGTAGGGGATTCTACTCTCCCCTATTCCTAATTTCTAAGCCCGACGGTTCTTTCAGGACAATCATAAACCTTAAAAAACTCAATTCATTCATTGAAAACTATACATTTAAAATGGAATCCATTAGGTCCACCATAAAGCTCCTCTTCCCAAACTGTATGATGGGGGGCATTGATCTAAAGGATGCTTACTATCATCTCCCCATTCATGACAGATACCAAAAATTCCTCAGAGTGGCGGTAAAAATCAACAACGAGGTTCGTCACTTCCAGTATGCGGCCTTACCCTTCGGCCTCTCAACAGCGCCGAGGATCTTCACCAAGATAATGCTAGAGGTGATGGCATACCTACGCCAGAAGGAGACTTTGATTGTGCCCTATCTGGATGACTTTCTGGTAATAGGAAATTCAGTTACTCAATGTACTGATCGTTTAGCTCACGCAATTTCCTCTCTACAGGACCTGGGCTGGATAATCAATACCGACAAATCCAGACTCACTCCGCTTTCCCGTCAGGCGTTCTTGGGGTTCCAGTTAGACTCCATATCTCAAAAGTGTCTTCTGCCGCAGGTAAAGGTTCTACTGATCAGACACAAAGTCCTAGCTGCAATAAATAATCCACGTATATCCCTAAGACAAGCTATGTCGTAATTAGGGTCTCTTATCTCTTGTATACCAGCAGTGAGATGGGCTCAACACCATACTCGAACACTACAACATCAAATTTTACAAGAGGATAGACGGTTATTTGGGCACCTAAATGCAAAAATAACCTTATCTCAGGAGGTTTTAACTTCCTTAGAATGGTGGCTAGACTCAAACCATTTGATGAGTGGGGTTCCATGGGTAATAACGCCATCTCATACCATAACCACTGACGCCAGTCCTCATGGATGGGGCGCTCATATGGGGAATGATTATTGCCAGGGGTCATGGAGCATGGAGGAAAGCGGCAGCTCCTCTAACTTTAAAGAACTGAATGCTGTAAAATACGCCTTATATCATTTCCTCCCACAGCTTCGGGGGAAAGATGTCAGAGTCCTATCCGACAACACCACCACGGTGGCGTATCTAAACCGGCAAGGAGGTACGCGATCAGAGACTCTGATGTCTTCTGCTACAGAAATCTTAAATCTAGCAGAAAGTCACCTAACATCCCTTACTGCGCTGCACATAAGAGGAGCAAACAATCAGCAGGCGGACTTTTTAAGCCGACACACCCTGAGACAAGGAGAGTGGTGTCTAAACCAGCAAATATTTCTGGACATAATATCTCTTTGGGGCCGTCCTCAGATAGATCTCTTCGCCACAAGGAAAAACAGAAAAGTCCGGAGATTTGCTTCCCTATCTCCAGCGGATCATCCGGACATTCTGGACGCTCTCCAAGCCCCTTGGCAGTTCAGTCTGGCGTATGCGTTTCCTCCGATCATATTGCTACCTCAAGTTATACGCAAAATCAGAGAAGAAGGGGCGAGAATTGTACTGATAGCTCCATTCTGGCCCAAGAGACCATGGTTCTCATGGCTACAGACCATGCCATGTCAGTCTCAGATCCTTGGGTCCTCCCCTCAACGCCCAACCTTCTCTTCCAGGGTCCGTTTTTCCACCCTCAGGTGGACAATCTCCACCTGACGGCCTGGAACTTGAGAGGCAGATGCTAAGATCGAGAGGATTCTCGGGGGGTTTAATTGATACGCTTCTCCATAGTAGAAAACCCTCCACCACAAAAATCTATACAAGAGTATGGAAAAAAATTTTTCAATTCCATACATCTACCAACACATCAGAGATTCCGATACATTCTATCCTGGAGTTTCTCCAAAAAGGGAGAGAACTAGGTCTAACTGTAAACACCTTAAAAGTTCATGTTTCAGCACTAGGAGCCCTCTATGGCCATAACATCGCGGGGGATAGATGGGTATCCAGATTTATTACGGCCTGCGAAAGAATGAATCCAGTTAACATACCTAGGATTCCACCCTGGGATTTAAATTTGGTCTTACAAGCCCTAACAGACTCTCCATTCGAGCCAATAGACTCAATACCAATTAAATGTCTATCACTAAAAACGGCCCTCTTAGTAGCACTGACTTCAGCTAGGAGAATCAGTGACATCCAAGCACTCTCTATAGATCCACCTTTTTTGTTAACCTTTCAGGATAAGTTAATTCTTAAACCAGACCCTTCCTACCTTCCCAAAGTAGCGAAAAGATTCCACAGGTCACAAGAAATAATCTTGCCCACTTTCTTCAGTAATCCATCCACTCCTGAAGAACAAAAATATCACACTCTAGATGTTAAAAGAGTAGTGTTAAAATATATTGAAAAGACCAGCAGCTGGCGACAGAGTAGGGCTCTGTTTATTTCCTTCCAGGGTGTCAAGAAGGGTCATGGAGTAACAAAAAGCACTTTATCCCGGTGGATCAGAGAGTCTATCAGACTGGCTTACTCCGCGAGGAAAGAAAACCCTCCGGAAGGCATAGCGACACACTCTACCAGAGCGATGGCATCCTCCTGGGCAGAGAGGGGAGACGTCCCGATTGAAACTATATGTAAGGCGGCAACTTGGTCAAATCCTTCTACATTCTATAACCACTATAGGCTAGACCTATCGTCAACTTCTGACCTAGACTTTGGCAGGACTGTCCTCAGCACGGTGGTCCCCTCCCTAGGTGATGGTTTCTGAAAGATCTCCAGTGGGGTGCTGTCGTGGTGAAGAGTAAAAAGCCGGATTACTCACCGGTAATGCTCTTTTAGTGAGTCCACGACAGCACCCTCTTACATCCCTCCCTAGATTAATATAATACATATTATTTGAGTAAAATCCTTTTAATCATAAGCAAATAAGTTTAAACAATGAAATAAATGATATTTGCCTAATACTGGCGGTCCTCCGGGTACTCTGAAATCAAAACTGAGGAGGAGAGGCGGATCGCCCCCATTTATTTCTCAATAGGTTTCCTGTTCCTGCGGGGCGGATACCTCTCTCTCCAGTGGGGTGCTGTCGTGGACTCACTAAAAGAGCATTACCGGTGAGTAATCCGGCTTTTTTCTTATTTGTTTTGTATTTAGTGATTTTATTACATTACATCTAATGTTACATCTGGTTGAAGAGGGACGCATCCTAATCTATCATGCTAATGATGACATCACACTTCGCTGCAACTGCGGAATTGGAATATCGCTTAAATTGCATTTTGTATGTTATAATGGGCATTGTACAGACTGTATAGTTGCGGTGTTGAATAATAGAAT
This sequence comes from Ranitomeya variabilis, assembly GCF_051348905.1. Taxonomy (NCBI): domain Eukaryota; kingdom Metazoa; phylum Chordata; class Amphibia; order Anura; family Dendrobatidae; genus Ranitomeya; species Ranitomeya variabilis. Next base: position 448,296,923 of record NC_135233.1, read on the forward strand.
ATAAAATTATAAGTTTGTGGTAGGGTGCAAATTATAGGCTGCAGTGCGCGTGTGCTCACTTGCCTCCCCCCCTTCACCTCCAAAGACCGGCCGCGGTGCGTCTGTGAGTGGCTGTTTGGTTGCTGGGGTTACCTGGCTGCCATTCACTGTTTTTCAGACGTGGGCCGGCCCGCGGGGCTGCGGGGCGGAGAGCGGTGGATACAAGCAGTGGTGTGTAAATACCCGGTCACATGACTGTCATGTGACACAGGTCCTACAGGATATAAGGTTAGGTGTTTTGAGGAAATGACACTTCCCCTTGAGAAAGCCGCTAGGATAGCAGCGAAACGTGCGTCGGGGGTGACGCTCAGTCCAGGGATCCTCATGTGGGTAAGATTGTGCTTGTGCTCTGGGAGGTGGATTTTCTAACGCCGCATGGCTTGTTACTCTTGCTGCTCCTCCGGGCACTCTCCATGTTAGTCTCCATTGTGGATCAGGTTCTTGTATTGGCACCTTTTCTAACTTCATAGTTGCACAGGCTTATATGTATTACTGCGGATATAGGGTGGTCATTGGGAACTGGGTCCACTTGGTAGGATTACATGGAGTTACCGCACATCTTCTCTTTGTACATTCCAATGGTTGGTTGTTAAAATGGGATATAATATGGATTCCTGGTACATTCATTTGGTGTCTTTTAAATGTGTGTGTTTTTAATTGTGTTTTTCAATAAAATTGTTACTTTTCTATATATACTCCCGTTGTCCTCCTCTTATATATAACTGCACTAATAATGTAGCACAAGCATAATCAATGGCATCACAGACTTGGCCCTATCCTGGATCTCATCATATCTAACAGACCGGACATTCAGTGTCTCCCTCTCCCACACCACCTCCTCATCTTGCCCCGTCTGTCGGTGTTCCCCAAGGCTCAGTTCTAGGACCCGTACTCTTCTCCATCTATACCTTCGGCCTGGGACAGCTCATAGAATCCCATGGTTTGCAATATCATCTCTACGCTAATGACATGCAGATCTACCTATCTGGACCAGACCTCACTTCCTTACTGACCAAAATCCCACAATGTCTGTCTGCTATTTCATCCTTCTTTTCTGCGCGTTTTCTAAGGCTATGTGCACACGTTGCGGATTGGGGTGCAGAATTTTCTGCACAAAATCCGCATCTCCTGGCAGAAAACGCAGGTGCAGATTTGATGCGTTTTTTAATGCGGATTTTGTGCGTTTTTCTTGCGGATTTGATGCGTTTTTTACCACTGCGGATTTCTATAATGGAAGGGTGCAGAAACGCTGCACATCCGCACAAAAAGTGACATGCTACTTCTTTTGATCCACAGCGTTTTTTCATGTGGAATTTTCCGCACCATTAGCACAGCATTTTTTTTCTTCCTATTGATTTACATTGTACTGTAAATCACTTTGCGTTTCTGTGCGGAAAAAAACGCTGCATCGTGTGCACACAGCCTAAAACTGAACATGCACAAAACAGAATTCATCATCTTTCCCCCCCCTCCAACTCACTCTACCCCTCCACCTGACCTATCCATCAATGTCAATGGCTGTTCACTTTCCACGGTCCCGCACGCTCAGTGCCTTGGGGTTTTCCTTGACTCTACCCTCTCTTTCAAGCCACATATCCAAGCCCTTGCCTCCTCTTGTCGATTCCACCTCAAAAACATTTCTCAGATCCGTGCATTCCTTGACCATGAAATCACAAAAACACTAGTCCATGCCCTTATCATCTCCTGCCTCGACTACTGCAACCTCCTACTCTCTGGCCTCCCCTCTAGCACTCTGGCACCACTTCAATCCATCCTAAACTCTGCTGCCCGACTAATCCACCTGTCTCCCCATTACTCCCCAGCCTCTCCTCTCTGCCAAGCCCTTCACTGGCTTCCTATTGCCCAGAGGCTACAGTTCAAAACACTAACAATGACATACAAAGCCATTCACAACCTGACTCCTCCATACATCTGTGACATGGTCTCCTGGTACCTACCTACACTCAACCTTCGATCGTCTCATGATCTCCTTTCTCTACTCCTCTCTCATCTTTTCCTCCCACAACCGCATCCAAGACTTCTCCCGCACATCCCCCATACTCTGGAACTCTCTACCCCAATACATCAGGCTCTTGCCTACAACGGAAACCTTCAAAAGGAACCTGAAGACCCACCTCTTCCAACAAGCCTACAGCCTGCAGTGATCCCCATTCTACTAAACCGCCGCACAACCTGTCCTACCCTCTCCTAGTGTATCCTCACCCATCCCCTGTAGACTGTGAGCCCTCGCGGGCAGGGTCCTCCCTCCTCCTGTACTTGTGTGTGCCTTGTTTTACTCATGTTTATTGTACTTGTCTATATTTGCCCCGTTTACATGTAAAGCGCCATAGAATAAATGGCGCTATAAAAATGTATAATAAATAATAATGAGTGCAGTTTCTTTTTTTTAGCAGTAGGCAGATGCACGCTGACAAACCCACTAAACCTGCAGCTGTATAAGGTCTTGTTGGGGGCATTTTTGGAGATAGGAACTCTAGATAATTGCCCAGATGCTCATGCTAGCCCTACCCATTCTCTGGCTTTCACTTTGGTGTCTGTGTGCACAGTGGTTAATATAAACACGCTATTGTAGTCATTTATATTTTATTCCAAGGAGGTTTCAACTGCAGAGATTGCGTCCCCCATTCTCACTAGCTCTTGTGGTAAGCCCTATCTGCTTTTATGAATTGTTTCAGAAGTTCCCATAACAATGGTATGTAGATGCTTTTAGAAGAGAACACTTGTGCAATAGTTATCAGTGTACAACTGTTGTCACCGGTCATATCAGCAGGAAATACAAGTATCGCAAGGGTCATATTGGGCAACAGGCCTTAATTGTTTTTCTTAAGAAATTAAATCTTGCAATTTTCACACTGGTCACTGAAGTTATTCTAAACTCATAATTCCTGTTCTTCCAAGAAATACACATGTACTAGAGTAGCAACAGATTGGCTCAGACCTTATCTTTTTTTTTTTATTGAACCAACTAATGTGCTATGCAAAGTTCAATGTGAAGGTAGGGTGACCTCACCTCTTCTGAATGGTGGATCCTGTGCTATTGGCTATATTTAGAGGTGTTACCTGTAAATGTAATCCTGTGATAATAGTGAGCCTTCTGAAAACTCTTCCTAAAACAGAAGGTAAGAGTCTAAAATAGCACCAATACGAACATAAGATTACTAATTTCGTTAAAACGAATCATGATGTAAAAAAAAAATAAATTGCTAATTTAAAAAAAAAAAATGTAAAAAACTTGTCATAAAAAGTATGTTATTTTCTCATGAAGTTCTCTTTAACATAAAAACCTGCTTTAAACAATAAATTATCAATATTTGCTGGGGTACAGTCTTTACATTAGAAGATGTGATTTTTTTTATTAAAAAAAACCAAAAAACTGGAGGGCACAGATTTGACAATATGTTCAAACAGAACAGAGGTTACAACTTACATTTGTAAAATGATTTAATTGTGTTTTTTTTTGTTTTAAAGAACAAAATACGCAAACGTCACATGCTCACATTACAGAAAATACTGGCACATCCTAGACTAACCCTATCAAAACCTCAGGCAAAACTGAAATTATTATCTTGCCTACAGGAGCGCATGGCTCCTGTGCCTTTAGGCTTCCTGTTTCAATGTTGGTTTTAAAATTAACAATATTTTGTGATGTGAAACTTCAATTGACCAATGTAGAATCCAAGGATGTATCACTTAGTTTACTGGGTGCCGTGATTAGTTTTTAGATTTAGCAATGCAACAGAGCTGAAAAAACTGTCATGTCGAAAGAGCTTTTGGAGGGAGTTGTGGCTCATAGTGATATTTATGTATCAATATGCCCAATACCCTTGATACTTACCTGGTACTCATGGCACTATTTTTTTATTATTAGATGATGATTTCAATAGGGCAAAAAAAGTACATAAAATAAAATCAAAATGAGCAAATGTTAACGAAGTATATGTTCTTTACGTGTACTATTACCCTGTAGTAATGTATAAATAGTAATAATACACGTAAATAATATAGGGTGTAAAAACATCCCACCACAACAAGGGGTACCCAATCAGGACAGGACCTAACTCTTGTAGTTCAAATCACTATGTGTCAGCAGATGTCAAAATAGATAAGGACAGAGTCAGACCTGGGTCCCAACTGTTCAGGTCCGACTCTGCCCTCACCTATTTTTATGTCTGCGGACACATAGTGAGGTGAACTACAAAAGTTAGGTACCATCCCGATTGGGTACACCTGGTCTTGGTGGGATGGCTTTTAATTTTTTTTTTTACCAAAACAATGTTAATTAAGTACTCTATATTAGGCCTCCTACACATGTCCGTGTGGCATCCATTTTTTTTCAAGGATGCCACATGTATCCATTAGACCCTATGCCGCTATGCACATGTTTGGGTTTTTACAAGTACTGTGTGTCAGTGAAAACCACATGGAGATACGGTATGTCCATTTTTTACCGGCAGCACGGATGACAAGGGTCAGTACAAGTCTATGGGTCCGGGTAAAACATGTTCAGTACACGGATGGCATCTATGTGCTGTACATGTTTAACATTGCAAAGTATAGCAGAAGTTTTGCATATTTTCTTTTTTAGCTATACTGGAAAAACACTGATGACACCAGTATGGTTTCTACCGGTACCAGTTTTATATGGACGTGTGATGGGGACCATGTTTACATGTACTATTACTATTTATTCACTTACTACAGGGTATTTGCTCATTTTGTTCTTATCCTGGGTTCTGTTTGAACAAAGACTTTATAGCGCAGATGTGTTATTTGACTTCTAGGGTTACTTTGATTAGTGTCTTGTTCAATCATGTGATGTACATGCGCATTGAGGACGCCGAGATTGGTGCTTAATTACGGTATATAAGGATAGATTTTATATGGGGCGAGCCCTATAATCATGATTTTATTATATGCATACAAGTTGTATTTATCTAATTTGTATAATTATACACTTCATTCTTTGTTAATGTTAATGGTCATGACCGCGATCTCGTGATTAGAGACCTAGAGAATAGATGCTCTGAAGCATCCATACTAGGTGGCACCTCACAAGTGTAGCGACCGACGTAAAATCACAATATGGCCGTCAGCTTTTAAAAGGGATTAATGACAATGAAACCTGAATGACCTTTCTCCTGTTGAGAAGATAAAATGCAAACCTTTTTATGCTGCCTGTCAACTTTACCAAGAATTCTTATGTTACAATAATCTTCTGATGACGATATTGCGAGACTTACTTCACATTAATTTTTAATGTTTTTTTTCAGTGATCACGGCTTTTATGCACTTTTTATTTGATGCCTTTTCAGTTCTTGCTCATAAAAGCCATCAGTGTGCAGAAGAACAAACGATAAGCTTGTACATTAATCAGTCATTAGATTAGACTCAAGAGAAGATTCACTTACACATGCATCAAACCAGTTAGTCCTAAATTTCCGACACGCCCTGTAGTAATATTACAAGGTGCGGTGCACACAGACACAAGAACTATGATCCAGAAAAGACAAGACATATTAGGAAATGCTATTCATACAGTCAACAGCAGTCAAAGCTAAATAATAGTCAAGCTAGCCATGTTCAGTCCTAAAACTGTAGAAAGTTTTGTATTACTGTCAGTCATTAACCAACGCTAGATATTACATGAAGCGTTAAGTATTTGCCTTTCACACAGTTATTGACACGAGGGTCACTGGTATCAGATCAATGAATACAAACATTTTTTTCTATTCCCTGAAGGGTCTGTAACAATGGACTTACCATCCAGCAGCAGACACAGATAACGCTGCGAGCATCAGGCTGCATGTGAGACTCTCGTTGACCTGTAGAGAGTGGCGGTGTGTGATTTCTAGGCAGGACACTCCCTACATAATCATTTGCCTAACTAGACACTGCTGTGTGTACAACACATGCAAGGAAACACAGGCTGTCTGCGTATGTTCTTGTACTCCAAGATTTTACCTAAAATTTTATATTAGATGTAATTGAGCATTTGGTGCAATATAACATTTTAATTTACCAAACCTTTCAAGATCTCTGCTTGCAGTGATTGTCTACATTTACAGGTTAAAACCCTATCCTGACCTAATACTTACCTTGTTCAGTCCAGAGAGCCAAATGCTTCTTTGTTGGATCTTTCATAACCAGGGGTGGATTAAGAGTAGCCAGGACCCGGGGCAGTTTAGAAGGCATGGGTCCGCCAAGTACCTGATGTATCACGTGACATGTCACATGACCCCCCACCTGATAGATCATGTGACTAACACACACAGATGCTCTGGGGTACGTCCGTACACGAAAAATGACACTGATAACGGCACATTTTTCCCTTATGTACAGCACTATACTTAACATAGCACTATACAACATAGAGCAGGGGTGGGAGATTAATTTTCCCAAGGGGCCACATGACAGACCGTGACTATTGTAAGTATTCTGTCATCCCCCTATTTGCAGTGTGACCTCACCACATAGCCCCCACAATCATCAACCAAATCGATCAACCTGTGAGGCCCTTATACATGTAAACCATAACATAAAAAACATTGCACAGAAAAACAGTGATATATAAAAAGAGCAGAAATGAGGGGAGACAGGGACTGGTTTTGTCCTTCACATTTCCCTTCCTGACAGCGGAGGTTGGCACCCTAAGTTGAAACAGTCGGGCACACCCGCTCCTCATCGACTGCCCCATATAACCCTGACACTACACACCAGGGCAAGTGGGAAGACCAAGGTTAAGTGCCAGATTTGGAGCATCTTATGCATGCACCATTTCTGGGATGGCTGACAGCTGATGTTTTTAGTCTCGGAGGGGCCAATATTCATGGCCCCTTCCTAGGCTATTAAGATCATCCCGCAGCTGTCTGCCTAACCTTTGCTGGTTATTAATTATAGGAGGACCCTACATCATTTTTTGGGGGATCCCCAATTTTAATAACCAGTAAAGGCTTAATATACAGCTGTCCCACACCATTTTTTTTTTTCAGAAAATAATTTTAGTAATAAAATACAGCTACACATGCACTGTACTAATTATACGTGACTGACAGATAGATATATATATATATCTATCTGTTCTATGTATAAATATCTATTCTATTTATCCTATTTTGTAGGGTCATGAATTTACTGTATGCGGCAGATGAAATGTCAGGTGTTCAAGGACATGGGTGTGTAAAAATCAGACTGCACTCGCATGGTCCATGTGCCGTTCATTTTTTTTTTAATCACATTCATTGGCTTGCCTTGGCGAGTCTCGTCCGATACACAGAATCACAGCATGCTGCGTTTTTTATCAGTCCGATTTCAGCTTAGAAAAAAAATAGCAGATGAGCAGGGATTCATTGGACAAAGTGCAATATGATTTTTTTTATCGGATTGCACTCATCCGTTTTCCCCACAGATGAGTATGAGCCCTTAGTGGAACTATTCATTCCCCCCCAAGAGTTCTTATGCTGTCCGTCTTGAAAATGCACAGCACAGGGACGAGAAATATTGTTGAATGTGCTCCTAAGGCCGGGATCACACTTGCGAGTGTGATGCGAGAAACTCGCGCATCAATACCCAGCGCTGCCACCGGCACTCAGGACCAGAGTGTGCGGCTGCATGTATTTCTATGTATAACTACGGCCTTTGCCTTTGCGTGGATGAACTGCAGTCCTGGAAGCAATCTCCTCAGCTCACCACTTTCATGCTTTATATAACTTACCGAATTCATACTTCTTGATGGGTGCGGTATGTTCACTTTGGCTGCACCTTACAATACCGTCACTTGCATCTGAACAAGCGTGTTTTCAGCCACGATACAAGGAAACACTTTAGCAATATTTCAGAATCAACATATTTTACAGTGTTGTTCCTTTAATTCTTTGTTTCCTGCGTTTATATTTGTTTTTTTTTGGTGAAGATTAAATTTTGACCCATTTATTATATGATGTCTTTGACAGATAGGGGGGCTGCAGGATCACATTTTCCCAAAATTTCAAATCCACAAAGGTTTGTTTTTCAAGCTACATTCCCACAATTAGCTTTTGGAGAGTTTTTAACGCTGCAGAATTTCTCCACCTATTTAACCCCTTTCTGACCTCGGACGGGATAGTACGTCCGAGGTCAGAAGCCCCTCTTTGATGCGGGCTCCGGCGTTGAGCCCGCATCAAAGCCGGGACATATCAGCTGTTTTGAACAGCTGACATGTGCCTGTAATAGGCGCGGGCAGAATCGCGATCTGCCCACGCCTATTAACTAGTTAAATGCCGCTGTCAAACGCAGACAGCGGCATTTAACTACTGCATCCGGACGGAAATGACGTCATCACCGACCCCCGTCACATGATCGGAGGTCGGCGATGCTTCAGTATTGTAACCATAGAGGTCCTTGAGACCTCTATGGTTACAGATCCCCGGCAGCTGTGAGCGCCACCCTGTGCTCGGCGCTCACAGCACACCTGATTTTCTGCTACATAGCAGTGAACAGCAGATTTCAGCTATGTAGCCGATCGTATCGTGCTGTGCATGCTTCTAGCTTCCCATGGAGGCTATTGAAGCATTGCAAAAGTAAAAAAAAAAAAGTAAAAAAAAAGGGGAAAAAAAGAAAAAAAAATATAAAAGTTTAAATCACCCCCCTTTCGCCCCAATGAAAATAAATCAATAAACAAAAAATCAAACCTACACATATTTGGTATCGCCGCGTTCAGAATCGCCCGATCTATCAATAAAAAAAAGCATTAACCTGATCGCTAAACAGCGTAGCGAGAAAAAAATTCAAAACGCCAGAATTACGTTTTTTTGGTCTCCGCGACATTGCATTAAAATGCAATAACGGGCGATCAAAAGAACTTATCTGCACCAAAATGCTATCATTAAAAACGCCAGCTCAGCACGCAAAAAATAAGCCCTCAACCCACCCCAGATCATGAAAAATGGAGACGCTACGAGTATCGGAAAATGGCACAATTTTTTATTTATTTTTTTAGCAAAGTTTGGAATTTTTTTTCACCACTTAGGTAAAAAATAACCTAGTCATGTTAGGTGTCTATGAACTCGTAATGACCTGGAGAATCATAATGTCAGGTCAGTTTTAGCATTTAGTGAACCTAGCAAAAAAGCCAAACAAAAAACAAGTGTGGGACTGCACTTTTTTTGCAATTTCACTGCACTTGGAATTTTTTTCCCCATTTTCTGGTACAAGATATGGTAAAACCAATGATGTCGTTCAAAAGTACAACTCGTCCCACAAAAAATAAGCCCTCACATGGCCAAATTGACGGAAAAATAAAAAAGTTATGGCTCTGGGAAGGAGGGGAGTGAAAAACGAACACGGAAAAACGAAAAATCCCAAGGTCATGAAGGGGTTAAATTACATTACTTGCATTTTTTATCATGTATTTTTTATAGCATTTTTGACACTGCGGTTTTTGTCGCTTTTTGCATGTCATGCTTTAAATGAAGCTGCTTTGTTTTTGATACTTCCTGGTATTTGGCTTTGATAAAATTTTATTGACATATTTAGGTGCGGATTATATGTATTTTTGATGGGTTTCTACCATGGAAATGCATGTGCATTTTTTACCTATGGAATTTCTGCACCTAATCCAAGTATGGGTAAATTCCACACAGAAAACTCAACGTAGAGAAATTAACATACTTGAAAAAATGCACTGCAGGTCAGTTTACACTGTGTTTAAAAAGCACAGTGGGTATCTACTATATAATTGTCTAAGGGTCACTTCCGTCTGTCCTTCTGTCTGTCTGTCACGGATATTCATTGGTTGCGGCCTCTGTCTGTCATGGAAATCCAAGTCGCTGATTGGTCGTGACTCGTGGCTGTTTTGCCGCGACCAATCAGCGACGCGCACAGTCCGGAAGAAAATGGCCGCTCCTTACTCCCCGCAGTCAGTGCCAGGCACCCGCATACTCCCCTCCGGTCACCGCTCACACAGGGTTAATGCCGGCGGTAACGGACCGCGCTATGCCGTGGTTAACGCACTCCGTAACCGCTGCTATTAACCCTGTGTGTCCCCAATTTTTTACTATTGATGCTGCCTATGCGGCATCAATAGTAAAAAAATGTAATGTTAAAAATAATAAAAAAACAAAAAACCTGCTATACTCACCTTCCGTTGTCCGCCGAGCCGCTCGTGCCGGCCGCCATCTTCCTTTCCCGGCAATGCATTGCAAAATTACCCAGAAGACTTAGCGGTTTCGCGAGACCGCTAAGTTATCTGGGTAATTTCGCAATGCATCCTGGGAACGGAAGATGGCGGCCGGCGCGAGCGGCTCGGCGGAGCTTCGGTGGATCCCAGGGGGTGAGTATATAACTATTTTTTTTTTTTTTAACACGGATATGGTGCCCACACTGCTGTATACTACGTGGGCTGTTAGATACCGCGTGGCTGCTATGTACTACATAGGCAGTGTTATATACTATATGGGCTGTGTACTGCGTGGGCTGTGCTATATATTACGTGGCTGCTATATACTGCGTGGGCAGTGTTATATACTGCGTGGCTGCTATATACTGTGTGGGCACTGTTATATACTACGTGGCTGCTATATACTGCGTGGGCAGTGTTATATACTACGTGGCTGCTACAGTATATACTGCGTGGGCAGTGTTATATACTACGTGGATGCTATATACTGCGTGGGCAGTGTTATTTACTACGTGGCTGCTATATACTGCGTGGGCTGTGTTATATACTACATGGCTGCTATATACTGCGTGGGCAGTGTTATATACTACGTGGCTGCTATATACTGCGTGGGCAGTGTTATATACTACGTGGCTGCTACAGTATATACTGCGTGGGCAGTGTTATATACTACGTGGATGCTATATACTGCGTGGGCAGTGTTATTTACTACGTGGCTGCTATATACTGCGTGGGCTGTGTTATATACTACATGGCTGCTATATACTGCGTGGGCAGTGTTATATGCTACGTGGCTGCTATATAATGCGTGGGCAGTGTTATATACTACGTGGATGCTATATACTGCGTGGGCTGTTATATACTATGTGGCTGCTATATACTGCGTGGGCTGTGCTATATATTACGTAGCCAGTGTTATATACTACGCCGCCTGCGTTATATACTGCGTGGGCTGTGTTATATACTGCGTGGCCACTGTTATATATTGCGTGGCCTGTATTAACACATCGGGTATTCTACAATATATATGTATATAGCAGCCACATAGTATATAGCACAGGCCACGTACTATTTGTCTGCTATATACTACATGGCTCCTATATACTACGTGGCCTGTGCTATATACTATGTGGCTGCTATATACATACATAAATACATATTCTAGAATACCCGATGCGATGCGTTAGAATCAGGCCACCATCTAGTGAGATATAAATGCCATCCACTTTGGTGGAACTCTAAGGCTATGTGTACACTTTGCGGATTTTGCTGCGGATCTGCAGCTATTTTCCATGCGTTTACAGTACCATGTAAATGTATGGAAAACAAAACCACAGTGCACATGCTGCGGAAAAAAACGTGCGGAAACGCAGCGTTGTTTTTTCCACAACATGTCAATTCTTTGTGCGGATTCCGCAGCGGTTTACATCTGCTCCATAATAGGAATCCGCAGGTGTAAAACCGCAGGAGGAATCCACACAAGAACCACGGTAAATCCGCGGGTAATCCGCAGTGCGGTTTATCTGTGGATTTTGCAAAAACAGTGCGGAAAAATCCGCACACCAATCCACAACGTGTGCACATAGCCTAAGGCCACGTGCACACGCTGCGGATTACTCTGCGGATTTTTCCAGACTGATTTTGGTAAATCCGTAGGTAACCCGCACTGCGGATTTCCGCGATTTCTTTGCAGATTCCCCATACGGTTTTACACCTGCGGATTCCTATTGAGGAGCAGGTGTAAACCGCTGCTGAATCCACACCAAAGAATTGACATGCTGCGTAAAAAACAACGTTGCTTTTCCGCACGTTTTTTTCCGCAGCATGTGCACTGCGGATTTTGTTTTCCATAGATTTACATGGTACTGTAAACGCATGGAAAACTGCTGCGAATCCGCTGTGGATCCGCAGCAAAATCTGCAACGTGTGCACATAGCCTAAGACTCTGCATTTTTGCTGCAGTAAAAATATGCAGCGTCAAAAATGCAACTAAAGCTCATTGTGAAAACACAGCCTTACTAGTGTAGTAATGTTGAATACAGGTCATGTCACACTCCAATCTTGAGGGAGATAAGCAGTCAGAGCACATATACGTATGCATGCATGGCCTGGTCGAGCATGGAAAGGTGAGGAAAGTTGGGAGGTAATATGCATGTCAAGTGGTGCGCCATTATCTTTTCCACGAGCATCTACAAATTCACCAACTGTGCACAGGGTTAAAATACCAAAAATTGGCAAATTTGTCAATTAAGGTATTTTGAAAAGTAGGCTAATAAACAAGTTGATGCACTTTTAAAGCTCCGTTAACTTTCCTTGGCAGAGTCGCATTTGGCAGAAAAAAGAGGCTTTCGGCACAAACACCATATTTTAAGAGATGTTAACACAATGATGAATGTGCCTCAATCTAAATTGCTTTGAGACAATGAAAAAATGCACACGGCACTCAAGGTTCCTGTGTGGTGCTCAAGTCGGGTTTCCAGCCCCTCAATCTAATACTCAAAAAACACTTGGCACTCAGAAGAAATATGTTGCAAGTTGATTATTCCATTTATTTGTGCATCCAGTTAGAAAATTTAAACGTTTTCGGTCCCTACATCAGACCTTCATCAGAAATTCCTTTTTTTTTTTTTTTTTTTTTTCAACTGAAATACAGGTAGATAATACAACAAATGAATATCTATACACAGACAATCACAAAATACAAAATACAAAATACATGGTGCACAACATGGGGGACAATAAATTTATAATGATACGTTTCCAGACCAAATCCATTGTGTGACAGACCGAGTGCATGCAACCGTGGCGGCTGGAGCAATTCCGGGTTGGTGGTCCGTGAGTTGTGAGTGCTTCCAATTATCCAGAGCTAGATAACAGGAGGTAAAAAGCTGTGCAGCTAAACGTGCAGATAAGGAAAGAACAAAAAGCACATAAGCAGAAGGTTATGCTATGAGTATAGTAAGTCCTGTCATAGGACCATGATTATGGTAGAGTTCTGTCATATGATCACAATTATGGTAGAGGTCCATATTGCCCCAAAGGATACTACGAGAAGGATTAATCCGGGTGCTTGCAAGGAGTGCTGTGCTCTATAACGGACTAGTGTCAGCCTACAAAGCAATTGTGACAACATATGTTAATTAACACAGAAACTGGTAGCCAGGCTGTCCGGAGCACTAATCGTTGTGTGAATGCTATGCGTGACCCGTTTATCCCAGACAATGAGCTGGTGGTCTAGGCACATTTGGCGACAGGTAAAATAAAGAAAAGAGGAGTATATGAAAAACAGGAGGTAAAAAGGCCGTGTGTGGATATGTTTGGAGCCAAGCGGCATCCCTAACTGTGGTGAATAACTGGATGCTAGGCGGTGAAATGAGATGAACCGGTGTACGGAGGTCCTGAAAACAATAATGGAAAAACGTTACCTGGACGAAAAAAGTATGGAAGGGTATATCAAAGCCTATGCAGGCCAGAGCTGGGTGACCCGGGATAAAGGCCGAGAGGCTGATAGCCTAAGAGATAAGGAAAGTACTATATGTTACCCCCGTTACAAATACACCAAAACCATGTGGGTAATGATAAAGAATAGTTACCCGGTTGCCTCACTATGCCTGAAGAAGTGGTCCTGAGTGAAGGCGCCAAACTGCCACTATGGGTAGCTCTGGAGGGAGGTACAAGGGGAAAAAAACTTAAATAGCATGTAGAGGCATCCGCAGAAGGAAGCGTTGCCTTTAGTGGGTCAGATGTTACCTTGCAGCGCCGGTTGTATGGCATGTAGACAGGAGATCCCGGGGACCGCTGTGTAATGGCGGTACTTCCGGGTTTAAGAGCCCTGTGTGATCGGGTCATGTGACCCGCCGCGTCATATGACCGCGGTGTGTCTAACTGCGCATGCGCGCGTCTGAAGGTGAAAAAACAGCAGCGGTGACTGCAGTGGAAAAAGGATATGTTAGACCGCGCATGCGTTAGGGCCAGGGGTGTATGCTGTGGTTGCCGGGGCGATGTATGCCGTACAGGAAGGAGCAGAGGTAGCGAGCATAGTCAATATGAGAGCAAACATGAATGAATATGAGATCAGGGGTAAACAAGACAGAATAAAGATGCCTATGTAGTGCCATCTCCCTATGGGTGCTTGTATACTCTACCATATATGGTGCCATATGTGACCGCTGGTGCCACGTGTGTGCCGTGAAACTATCGATTCTAGGAAAAAGGAAAAGACATAATAAAATTAGACAAATTGATAAAATAACTATGTACACGTATCGCCATCATAAGGAATTGTATGCATATAAATAATTACAGGAATGCTGCTACTTCTAACTCCCTGTTAAGTCCCTGTTAAGGGAGTTAGAAGTAGCAGCATTCCTGTAATTATTTATATGCATACAATTCCTTATGATGGCGATACGTGTACATAGTTATTTTATCAATTTGTCTAATTTTATTATGTCTTTTCCTTTTTCCTAGAATCGAGTTTCACGGCACACACGTGGCACCAGCGGTCACATATGGCACCATATATGGTAGAGTATACAAGCACCCATAGGGAGATGGCACTACATAGGCATCTTTATTCTGTCTTGTTTACCTCTGATCTCATATTCATTCATGTTTGCTCTCATATTGACTATGCTCGCTACCTCTGCTCCTTCCTGTACGGCATACATCGCCCCGGCAACCACAGCATACACCCCTGGCCCTAACGCATGCGCGGTCTAACATATCCTTTTTCCACTGCAGTCACCGCTGCTGTTTTTTCACCTTCAGACGCGCGCATGCGCAGTTAGACACACCGCGGTCATATGACGCGGCGGGTCACATGACCCGATCACACAGGGCTCTTAAACCCGGAAGTACCGCCATTACACAGCGGTCCCCGGGATCTCCTGTCTACATGCCATACAACCGGCGCTGCAAGGTAACATCTGACCCACTAAAGGCAACGCTTCCTTCTGCGGATGCCTCTACATGCTATTTAAGTTTTTTTCCCCTTGTACCTCCCTCCAGAGCTACCCATAGTGGCAGTTTGGCGCCTTCACTCAGGACCACTTCTTCAGGCATAGTGAGGCAACCGGGTAACTATTCTTTATCATTACCCACATGGTTTTGGTGTATTTGTAACGGGGGTAACATATAGTACTTTCCTTATCTCTTAGGCTATCAGCCTCTCGGCCTTTATCCCGGGTCACCCAGCTCTGGCCTGCATAGGCTTTGATATACCCTTCCATACTTTTTTCGTCCAGGTAACGTTTTTCCATTATTGTTTTCAGGACCTCCGTACACCGGTTCATCTCATTTCACCGCCTAGCATCCAGTTATTCACCACAGTTAGGGATGCCGCTTGGCTCCAAACATATCCACACACGGCCTTTTTACCTCCTGTTTTTCATATACTCCTCTTTTCTTTATTTTACCTGTCGCCAAATGTGCCTAGACCACCAGCTCATTGTCTGGGATAAACGGGTCACGCATAGCATTCACACAACGATTAGTGCTCCGGACAGCCTGGCTACCAGTTTCTGTGTTAATTAACATATGTTGTCACAATTGCTTTGTAGGCTGACACTAGTCCGTTATAGAGCACAGCACTCCTTGCAAGCACCCGGATTAATCCTTCTCGTAGTATCCTTTGGGGCAATATGGACCTCTACCATAATTGTGATCATATGACAGAACTCTACCATAATCATGGTCCTATGACAGGACTTACTATACTCATAGCATAACCTTCTGCTTATGTGCTTTTTGTTCTTTCCTTATCTGCACGTTTAGCTGCACAGCTTTTTACCTCCTGTTATCTAGCTCTGGATAATTGGAAGCACTCACAACTCACGGACCACCAACCCGGAATTGCTCCAGCCGCCACGGTTGCATGCACTCGGTCTGTCACACAATGGATTTGGTCTGGAAACGTATCATTATAAATTTATTGTCCCCCATGTTGTGCACCATGTATTTTGTATTTTGTGATTGTCTGTGTATAGATATTCATTTGTTGTATTATCTACCTGTATTTCAGTTAAAAAAAAAAAAAAAAAAAAGGAATTTCTGATGAAGGTCTGATGTAGGGACCGAAAACGTTTAAATTTTCTAACTGGATGCACAAATAAATGGAATAATCAACTTGCAACATATTTCTTCTGAGTGCCAAGTGTTTTTTGAGTATTAAATTGCTTTGAGATCTCAGCAGGGCTAGTTAATGAACTGCTTGTCTCTGGAAATGATCAGAAAATAAAGCGTGCACCTACGGCCATAGGTGAAGGAGTGTGTTTCAAATACTAACTTTCGTTACTCACGCTACCTGGGTCCAGCATTGAATCTTCACCGCTGCTCCTGGTATCTGTTGCGCTATTGTCAGGTCAGCAGCCCCACAGCCAATAATTGAGCGCAGTGGTTCTGAGAGGCTCGTGGTGTCAACTCGGGCAGAGCGGCTGACCTCCATTATTGGCTTCAGTGCGGTCTACAGGACAATAACAGATACCGGGAGCAGTGGAAGAGACAGTGCTGGGTCTGTGAATGCTGAGTAAGGGCTTATGCAGATGTCCCTACAACAGGGTCAGAGCACGGACTGGCCCCTGGTCTCCTGACCTAAGTGTGCAATCCTCCTAGAATACGAAGTTGTCACGCTTAGCTCATGTATTGCTGTCCGTTCTCAGACTATGCAGCCAAGACTCCTGCATTAGTCCTAAAGCAAAGTTGCTGGGTTTTTTATTTTTTTTTTAAACAAACCTCAGCTGGGGGAGTGGAGTTTTTGAAGCCGGGACCCTCAACAATCCTGAGAAGGGGGCTGTGTAGCATCCTGCTCCCCTCCACTCAAATTACAGTCTATGGGACTGTCAGAAATGGAGGAGTGCAACAAGTTACCCTATAACACAAAAACATTTAGGAAACATTTACACAAGCCAATTTCAGACCACTAAACGAACACTAATCGACTGTATTCAACTTGTTCAGTGTTTACTGGCCTTTTTTACATAGGTCAATGAAAAATGATGAGCACAGAATTGATGATGCGATTTTTCTGTCCCTATAGAACATCATGTCATCCTCAGCTCCTCATGTAATCCATATTTTAGTCAGTAAATGTCTCCAAAACTCCACATACAAGAATACCAGAGGTCCTGCTATGAACTGCTTGAGGTTTTGGATCTGCCGTCCAACAGGTATATTCCATCTTGGGTATTAGTGGCTGTTATTGTCAACTTCTTTTATTGCAATAGTTTTTTACAAAATGATGCAATTTTCTCCAGCAATTTAACATTCCAAGACATGCAGTAACGAGCACTTGGCTGATCAGATGCGGAGGATGTGTCTTACGTCTAACTTTCTAGACTTGGAAGAGATTGGAAACTAAGACCGTTTATGGTAACAGATATTGTGATATCCTTGGAGTGTTGAGAACAGTTTCTTGTTTAGTTAAGATTGGCATTTATCCTGCAGAAAGAACTATACATGGAGCAGGAACTTGCCATCTATGCCTACGCTTCATTCAGAAGGGTCTGATTTTGTAGAATTAACTTATAGTTTCTCACATGTAGTATCTGGAAATGATGGAGACCTGATAATATTGACATTTTTTATGTACAGTTGAAACCAGAAGTTTACATATACTATATAAAGACATCTGCATGGTTTTCTCAATATCTGACATGAAATCAGAATAAACCTTTCCCATTTTAGGTCAATTAGGATTACCATAATTATTAATATTTGCCAAGTGCCAGAATAATGAGAGATTTCAGTAGTATTTGGTACCATTGCCCTTACACTGAATGACTTGGATCAAACGTTTGCGATATCCTTCCACAAGCTTCTCACAATAGTTGGTTGGAAGATTATGAACAGTAGGAAGGAGTAATGGCTGATCTAGTTTTACTTTTAGGCCGGTGTCCCACTTGCAACTGCAATGCGAGAAACTCGCACCTCAATACCCGGCACTGCCGCCGGCGGTTCGGACCGGAGCGTTCAGCTGCATACAAATACATGCAGCCGAACTCCGGTCCCGAGTGCCGCCGGCAGTGCCGGGTATTGAGGTGCGAGACTCGCGTGAGTTTCTCGCATTGCACTCGCAAGTGGGACACCAGCCTTATAGTCAGTATCTGTATATGTACATATATGCTATGAATTTGGTTGGAAGCAGTGTTGGGGCACTGGTAAATGAAGGCACAAAGTGATAAGAAGACTTGAATCACTTTATGAAATGTGATTGGATTTTCTAAAAAGATGTATCTAGGGTTCATATAAAATGAGGACATTTGGGACTTCTTAGGGGAACATGTCTAGTTCAAGAAATGTCTTGGAGATAGGAGATCCAGATAAGCAAAGAAGATAGTTTGGAAAACAGAGAGCACAGATAGGTTGGTAGACAAATGAGGCATGAGAGATAAATGGGGAGCATCACTATGGGGGAGAGCTATGTGGATGGATGTGAAAAATTTACATTTTATTCCATGATGGATGGGCAACCACTATGGTGACTGGACCAAAATAAGGGTCTGGTTCCTGCACTTTTTATAGTTTGTAAAGCGGAACATTGAGATCCATAACAGCAAAATGATGTATAGTGCAGGAATGATGGATTGTATCACTGGTGATGACCGCTCCTATCATAACTACACAAATTTGTGGTGCAGCCACACACCTGTTGCAACCTTGCGGGGTGTGAACCTCTGTTTTAAGCATTGGTGGGCCCCCCAAATGATGCAACAGGTGCATGGGCACGCCCATTCCCGATCCACGATGTCTCAATGAAAGGCTGTTTGTATCTACAGCTGATGCAGCTTACTCCCCAACTTTGTTACTGGTGATACCAGCTCTGAAGGAATACCATACAGCAACTATTTGCTTTCTATCCATGCAATTATCCAAAGTGTTTGTTTTCCCTGTTTTTATACTATCTTGTTGGAGTGCTTACTATAAGTAAATAATAGCCGCTTTGAACACTAACGGATGTACTGATGGTATTGAAAGGTAAATCATGCACCGAACCCTGATGTACCCTTAATTAGTCGCAAGGGGGAAAGTGTGTAGAATTTGCATTTCCTAATTCTTCTAAGGGCCCAAATTCATCAAGCCGTTAATGCCAGTTTTCTGACTTAAAACTCCTTGAAATAACATGGTTGTACAAAATGTTTGTGAGTTTTGCCATTTTTAAGCCATTTCTGGCTAACACTGCCAAATTTATGAAAAGCACTGTAACCAGGAGGAGTCTGGGGTCTCTGTGTAGCCAGCAAATTAATTAGTTTACACACAAAAAAGTAATGTCAAGACAGAAATATATTTTTCTTGTGGTGGTACACAGCAACTAAAAGATCAAGACAGGTGTGCAAAGCGCCACTTTTTATGGTTCTAAACCTACATTTGTGAAATCATTGCCTTTACCTACAATAATGAGTATATGTATTGGAAGTGGTCTTCAGTGTCCTATACAGCATGTACATAGTTTAAAAATTAAAATAAAAAAGGTGTGTTAAAAGTGCTGCTGAGTGACAGACAGGCAGGTAATATTTCCAATAAAGTGAATAAGGGCTAAACATTTCAACATCGGACAGGATATTGTGTCAGCTGACAATTTCGAATGTTGTTGTGCAGCACTGAGAACCTTTGTTTCCTTACCTCTTGGATTATCGATAAAGGCTCATTAGAATGGCTGTAGGTCAGATCGCAAGACAATACAAGTGGTTTGATTGAACATGTATTGATTGTAATAAAAGTTGCAGACAAGCGACTTAAAATGGTACAGAAATTCTGAACACTATCAGGACTATTGGGTTCTGTTCACACTTCAAAAAGGGTTGCCTACCCGTATACAACCCCATCTATCTATATAATCGTCTAAGGGTCACTTCCGTCTGTTTGTCTGTCACGGAAATCCCGAGTCGCTGATTGGTCACGGCCGGCCGCGGCCAATCAGCGACGGGCACAGTCCGGCCGAGAATTCGCCCCCTCCCTACTCCCCTCCAGTCAGTGCCCCCTCCCTACTCCCCTCCAGTCAGTGCCCCCATAGTGTTTTAGCAGTCCGTTAAATGGACTGCGTTTAGTGATGGGCAGTCTGGCTCATTTCGGTGATCCAACTCTCATTGCTCCGCTCACCAAAAAGAGTCGACAGTCATCAAAGCAAAAGGTGGCTACTTTGAAGAACCTAGAATATAAGACATATTTTCAGTTGTTTCACACAGTATATAATTCCACATGTGTTAATTCATAGTTGTGATGCCTTCAGTGTGAATTTACAATTTTCAGTCATGTAAATACAGAAAAATCTTTAAATGAGGTGTGTCCAAACTTTTGGGATATATATATACATATATACACACAC
Source organism: Ranitomeya variabilis (assembly GCF_051348905.1). Taxonomy (NCBI): domain Eukaryota; kingdom Metazoa; phylum Chordata; class Amphibia; order Anura; family Dendrobatidae; genus Ranitomeya; species Ranitomeya variabilis. The sequence goes on from NC_135233.1 coordinate 448,317,457, forward strand.
ACATACATACATACATACATACATACATACATACATACATACATACATGTACACACACCTAAAAGTTTGGGCACCCCTGGTCAAAATTACTGTTATTGTGAACAGTTAAGCAAGTTGAAGATGGAATGATCTCTAAAAGGCCTACAGTTAAACATGACCTTTGTAAAAGTTTGGGCACTAGTGATGAGCGAATATACTCGTTACTCGAGATTTCTCGAGCACGCTTGGGTGTCCTCCGAGTATTTTTTAGTGCTCGGAGTTTGTTTTTATTGCCGCAGCTGAATGATTTACATCTGTTAGCCAGCATAAGTACATGTGGGGGTTGCCTGGTTGCTAGGAAATCCCCACATGCACTTATGCTGGCTAACAGATGTAAATCATTCAGTTGTGGCAATAAAAAAGAAAACTCCGAGCACTACAAAATACTCGGAGGACACCCGAGCGTGCTCGGGAAATCTCGAGTAACTAGTATATTCGCTCATCACTATTGGGCCCCAAACATGGTTAGTACCCCCTTTTGAAAGTATCACAGCCTGTAAACGCAATTTGGAGCCAGACAAGTGTCTTTCAATTCTTGAGGGATTTTCATCCATTCTTCCTTGGAAAATTCTTCCAGTTCTGTGAAATTACTGGGTCGTCTTGCATCCTCTGCTATTTTGAATTCTAGCCACAGATTTTCAATGATGTTCAGATCAGGAGACTGAGGGCCATTGTAAAACCTTCAGCTTGTACCTTTTGAGGTTGTCTATTGTGGATTTGACATGTGTCTACGATAATTATCCATTTGTAGAAGCCATCCTCTTTTCACTTTTTATTTTTAATAGATGGTGTTATCTTTGCATCAAGAATTTGTTGAAATTTCAATAAATCCATTTTTCTCTCTACCCATGAAATGTTCCCCGTGCCATTCGCTGCAACACAACCCCAAAGCATGATTGATCGACCCCTATGCTTAATGGTTGTCGGTATGTTCTTTTCCTGAAATTCTGTACCCTCTTTTTCTCCACACATACCTTTGATCATTGTAGCCAGAGAGGTCTATTTTAACCCCTTTCTGACATTGGGTGTAATAATATGCCAATGTCAGACACCCTGCCTTTGATATGGGCTCCGGCGGTGAGCCCACTTTTCCGGCAAATGTCAGCTGTTTTGAACAGCTGACTAGTTAATAGCAGCTGTTGAATCGCGATTCCACCCGCCACTATTGCGGGCACATGTCAGCTGTCAAAACAGTTGACATATCTCGGCTTTGATGCGGGCTTACAGCCGCAGCCGCATCAAAGCGGGGGTACCGACCTCCGCTGTAATAGTACGACGGAGGTCGGGAAGGGGTCAAAAATGTCAGCTCGGCGCGCAAAAAATAAGCCTTCACCCAACCCAAGTTCATGAAAAATGGAGACGCTATGGATATTGGAAAACTGAGTTTTTTTTTTTGTTTTTTTTTAACAAACTTTGGAATTTTTTTTTCACCACTTAGATAAAAAATAACCTATATATGTTTGGTGGAACATGCAAAAGAAAAAGATTGAGCAGCACAGCCCACTGATTGCGGAGTCAACCACCTGTACTTGATGCAATGAAATGCCTGCCTGCAGGACTCGGGTGCTCGCATGAAAAGCAAAAACTTGTAGACAAAGTATCACAGAAGAATGCAGCAGCACTCACCAGTCCTGGAGTGATAAGAATCCTTTATTCAAGCATGTAAGACAACATCTTCACGGCTCGGGGGTGTGCCAAAATAACAGGAGTGTGCAGGGAAGGATGACGGCCGTTTCGCGCTTGGTGCATATATATATATGCATATATATATATGGTGTATATATGTTTGGTGTCTATGAATCGTAATGACCTGGAGAATCATAATGGCAGGTCAGTTTTAGCATTTAGTGAACATAGTAAAAAAAAAAAAAAAAAAACAATTGTGGAATTACACTTTTTTTGCAATTTCACAGCACTTGGATTTTTGTCTCGTTTTCCAGTACACGATTGGCTATAACATATGTCGTTCAGAAGTACAACTCGTCCCGCAAAAAAACAAGCCCTCACTTGGACATATTGACCAAAACAAAAAAAAAAAAAAAAAGATGGCTCTGGGAAGAAGGGGAGCAAAAAACGAAAATACCTCTGGTCACGAAGGGGTTAACCTCATCAGTCCACAGGGCTTGTTTCCAAAATACATCAGGCTTGTTTAGATGTTCTTTTGCATACTTCTGATGCTGAATTTTATGGTGAGGACCCAGGAGATGTTTTCTTCAGATGACTCTTCCATGAAGGCCATATTTGTGCAGGTGTGTCTGACTATTAGAACAATGTACCACGACTCCAGAGTCTGCCAAATCTTTCTGAAGGTCTTTTGCAGTCAAGCAGGGGTTCTGATTGGCCTCTTTCAAGTTTGCCTTCCAGACCTTATATCTTGACCAAATGCAAATCTGCAAATGCCAGATGGGCTGGTACCGTTAGTGGGCCAGTGAATCTCCGTAGAGAAGCACTACACAAATCCCTACAATGATTTAATATTTAGATCTCTACACAGGGATCAACTCCAGCACAGTGTCCTACCTCCCACCTCTCTCCTATGTGACGTCCTTTTCCTCCTATTCTGAAGGAGGAAGGACACACCAGCAGCGACATTGATACCATTAAGGCCCCGTCTCACATAGCGATTTACCAACGATCACGACCAGCGATACGACCTGGCCGTGATCGTTGGTAAGTCGTTGTGTGGTCGCTGGGGAGCTGTCACACAGACAGCTCTCTCCAGCGACCAACGATCAGGGGAACGACTTCGGCATCGTTGAAACTGTCTTCAACGATGCCGAAGTCCCCCTGCAGCACCCGGGTAACCAGGGTAAACATCGGGTTACTAAGCGCAGGGCCGCGCTTAGTAACCCGATGTTTACCCTGGTTACCAAAAAAAACAAACAGTACATACTCGCCTTTCGGTGTCCAGGTCCCTCGCCGTCTGCTTCCTGCTCTGACAGTGCCGCCGTACAGTGAGAGCAGAGCGCAGCGGTGACGTCAGCGGTGCTGTGCTCTGCTCACGCTGTACGGCCGCACTCAGTCAGAGCAGGAAGCAGACGGCGAGGGACCTGGACACCGAAAGGCGAGTATGTACTGTTTGTTTTTTTGGTAACCAGGGTAAACATCGGGTTACTAAGCTCGGCCCTGCGCTTAGTAACCCGATGTTTACCCTGGTTACCAGTGAAGACATCGCTGGATCGGTGTCACACACACCGATTCAGCGATGTCAGCGGGGCCTCAACGACCAAAAAACGGCCCAGGCCATTCCGACACGACCAGCGATCTCACAGCAGGGGCCTGATCGCTGGTACGTGTCACACATAGCGAGATCGCTACTGAGGTCGCTGTTGCGTCACAAAACTAGTGACTCAGCAGCGATCTTGCTAGCGATCTCGTTATGTGAGACGGGGCCTTTAGACAGCATCACCACTAGCTGAGCTGGCTGAGACTGGAAGCGTCCAATTAATCAGGAGCAGGCGGTAATTCCTGTTTTTGCTTCAGTCTGCTAGGAATACAGATTCCCAGCCCTCCCACATTCTGGTGGGTGAGTAGAGGGCTTTTTTTCGGTTTTGGGGGATATATTGAAGTGAGACAATCAAAGGCAGGTCCTGCACTTTTGATAAGGACCTGTTTAGTGACAAAAAAGCAGCACACCTGGTTCTGTGGTAATAAAATATATTTGCTCAAGACAGGGGAAGTTAACCCTTTCATTGTCTCATTATACCAGACTGAGAAAACAATGTTTTTAAGTAGGCAATGAAAAGGTTAAACCTTGCAATTTCTGTAAATGGCTTTTATATACCTAGAACACTGATTGCAGATGATGTGTCCCATGGTGCTGCTGTTCCTGACATTTAGGCTAACCATAAAAATTAGATGGCTGTTGGCTGAACGCTGCATCGGCTGACAACCATCTCGGCCGACTTTCCCATACACAGGAGCTCTTGTTCAGCCAACTGCTGAAAAGTCACTTTTTGATGTAAGTCTATGACGGCCTCATTCTGGGTGTCACAGATTTACAATGAGAGCTTGTGCCCGTCACCGCTGACATTCGGTCAGTCAGAAGTAGCGATCACAAAATGACACCACGGGATCGGCACGGGACTTATAAAAAGGGGAAGACAACGACGGGTAAGTATAATACTATGGTATGGGCCCTTAGGTTAGCAGCACCGCTCCAAAACTGAAAAAAAAAGTGCTGGAGTGGTACTTTAACTGCATAAGTGGGCTTGTGTGCTCTCAAATACCAGGGCTGAATAGTCCGGTCGTAGCCTCCACCATTTTCAGAGTGCTAGGCAGCTTAGAACCCATGGCTGCTGTGTTTTTTGGCACAAGGTTAGCGGCTGGGTTTTTATAAAGCTGGGAAATTTGAGTCACCTCGCCTTTCCTATCCACGATAATGATGCCATAACCCTAATTGACAAAGGTCTCAGGCCTTAATTAGCCTAAAGGCCCCGTCACACACAGCGACGCTGCAGCGATACAGACAACGATGCTGATCGCTGCAGCGTCGCTGGGGAGCTGTCACACAGACAGCTCTCTCCAGCGACCAACAATCAGGGGAACGACTTCGGCATCGTTGAAACTGTCCTCAACGATGCCGAAGTCCCCCTGCAGCACCCGGGTAACCAGGGTAAACATCGGGTTACTAAGCGCAGGGCCGCGCTTAGTAACCCGATGTTTACCCTGATTACCAAAAAAAAACAAACAGTACATACTCACCATCTGATGTCCGTCAGGTCCCTTGCCGTCTGCTTCCTGCTCTGACTGAGTGCCGCCGTACAGTGAGAGCAGAGCGCAGCGGTAACGTCACTGCTGTGCTGTGCTCTCACTGTACGGCGGCAGTCAGTCAGAGCAGGAAGCAGACGGCAAGGGACCTGACGGACATCAGATGGTGAGTATGTACTGTTTGTTTTTTTTTTACATTTACGCTGGTAACCAGGGTAAACATTGGGTTACTAAGCGCGGCCCTGCGCTTAGTAACCCGATGTTTACCCTGGTTACCAGTGAAGACATCGCTGGATCGGTGCCACACACACCGATTCAGCGATGCCAGCGGGACCTCAACGACAAAAAAAAGGTCCAGGCCATTCCGACACGACCAGCGATCTCGCAGCAGGGGCCTGGTCGCTGGTACGTGTCACACATCGCGAGATCACTACTGAGGTCGCTGTTCCGTCACAAAACTTGTGACTCAGCAGCGATCTCGCTAGCGATCTCGCTATGTGTGACGGGGCCTTAAGTGTTCTGTGCACACAAATTTCCAAGGGTGCCCAAACCTTTGCATCGGCCCATTTTGCTTTTTGTAATTTTTAAAATGTAAAAGATGAAATTATTATTATTTTTTTCCTAAAATAAAATATGTCATCTTTAACGTTTTAGGGATCCTTTCATCTTCAAGTTGCTAAACTGTTCACAGTAACTGTGATTTTGACCAAGGGTGCCCAAATTTTTACATGCCACTGTGTATGTATAGATATGCATGTATATTATATATTTATATAAAACTTGACTGGCTAGCCTAAAATCAGTCATACTTACCTCTGAAATTAGTGCTTGATATCGTTTCTCTGGCTGTCAGGTGAGCTCCCAGTCACCCACCATTGACTGCAGTGCTTTGATATTCCGTCAGCGAAGAAGAAGGGTTTTTTCTGCTCTGATGAAATTGTGCAGGCTACAGATGATCAGCAACCAATGATTGGCTGAAGGATTCCCCTGAAAATGTGTCTTGTGACCATTGGGGGAACATAGGACTGAGAACAGAGTCTGGGCTGGGAGGTAAGAGTACTTTATTTGTGCAGCACTCTGGGGCAATTAAGAAGTTGTACAGTACGGGACAGCCCCTTTAAACAACTTGTAAAGAAGTTCGAGCACTCCAGTAGGAACACGTGAATGTGGTATTCTCCCATGAAACAGCAAATCTTCAGTTTTCACCACAGCGATTTTCAAGCTTACAAAGGTGATAATTTTTACTGTTTTCCTTGATACCTAAGACAAAAGTAGTGTGGGAAAGGGAGATAACATATTTGACCAGTACTTTTACATAGCTCCAGTTAATCATACCTGTCTAGCAGCATTGTTAACTGAAGCAAGTTTTTACAGTCTTCTTATCTGTACTAGAACCATCCAAACTGGTTTCACTAATAGAATTATTGAAAGAACACACTACAATACAATAAGGAATGAACATGCAAGCAAAACTTACTGCAGAAATTATATTTTAAGAGTAAAGGTACCGTCACATTAACCCCTTAGTGACGGAGCCAAATTTTTCAAATCTGACCAGTCTTACTTTATGTAGTAATAACTCTGGAACGCTTGAACAAATCCCAGTGATTTTGAGATTGTTTTTTCGGGACACAATATACTTTATGATAATAATAAATTTAGGTCGATATGTTTTGTGTTTATTTATAAAAAATATCAGAAATGTGAGAAAAATGTTAAAAAAATAGCAATTTTCAAAATTTGAATGATTATCCCTTTAATCCAGATAGTCATACCACAGCAAAATATTAAAAAATAAAATTTCCCTCATGTCTGCTTTACATCAGCACTATTTGTTATTTTATTTTATTAGCATTTTAGGAGGTTTAAAAATGTAGCAGTAATTTTTCATTTTTTCAAGGAAATTTACAACATTTACTTTTTTTAGGACTTATCCATATTTGAAGTGCCTTTAGGGGTCCTATATATTGGGAAACCGCCAAAAGTGATACCATTTTAAAAACAGCACCTCCTTACATATTGAAAACGGCTGTCAGGTAGTTTATTAACCCTTCAGGTGCTTTTCAGGAATTAATGCAAAGTGGCATGACAGAAATGAAAATGTGCATCTTTACCACCTAAATGTCTCTAACTTCTAAACAGATTACTACAGCTGTCAGACTCTAAGGCCACAATTTGGTCTTGAAGTGCCATGGCAAACATCAGGACCACACAATCATGATCTGAGGGCACCAATTGGGATAAAGAGGAAGCCCCCACGCTCTGTTAACCATTTATAATGATGTAGTCACTATTGACAGCAGCATCTAAGGGGTTAAACAGATTTGGACGGTGCAAAAACTGATCGTGGCTGATACAGCAAGTTGTCAGCTATAGTGTACAGCCGACAGCTGCTGGATTGTCACCTGTATGGGGAGGCTATTCTCTTATATATCAGGTCAGTTAAAAGGCGTATTGGCTGTCATTAAGGGGTTAAGCGACGCTGCAGCGATATAGACAACGATGCCGATCGCTGCAGCGTCGCTGTTTCGTCGTTGTGTGGTCGCTGGAGAGCTGTCACACAGACAGCTCTCCAGCGACCAACGATGCCGAAGTCCCTGGGTAACCAGGGTAAACATCAGGTTACTAAGCGCAGGGCCGCGCTTAGTAACCCGATGTTTACCCTGGTTACCAGTGTAAATGTTAAAAAAACCAAACACTACATACTTACATTCCGGTGTCTGTCGCGTTCCCCGCCGGGGAACGCGACAGACACCGGAATGTAAGTATGTAGTGTTTGGGTTTTTTAACATTTACAATGGTAAGCAGGGTAAATATCGGGTTACTAAGCGCGGCCCTGAAATAAGGTGCTGGCCTTCTAGCTCCGTCCAACGATGTCACAGCAGGATCCTGATCGCTGCTGCGTGTCAAACGCAACGATATCGCTATCCAGGACGCTGCAACGTCATGGATCGCGATCGTTATTCAGTGTGAAAGTACCTTAAGTCCACTATATACGTCAAGAGTTTTTGGGATGAAAAACTCCTTTTAACACCTTAAGCCCCAAGGGTGGTTTGCACTTTAATGACCAGGCCAATTTTTACAATTCTGACCACTGTCCCTTTATGAGGTTATAACTCTGGAACGCTTCAATGGATCCAGGTGATTCTGACACTGTTTTCTCGAGACATATTGGGCTTCATGATAGTGGTAACATTTCTTTGATATTACCTGCGTTTATTTGTGAAAAAAAAAGGAAATTCGGCAAAAACTTTGAAAATTTCACAATTTTCTAACTTTGAATTTTTATGCCGTTAAATCACAGAGATATGTCACACAAAATACTTAATAAGTAACATTTCCCACATGTCTACATTACATCAGCACAATTTTGGAACCAAAATTTTTTTTGTTACGGAGTTAAGGGTTAAAAGTTGACCAGCAATTTCTCATTTTTACAAAACCATTTTTTTATTTTTTTAGGGACCACATCACATTTGAAGTCATTTTGAGAGGTCTATATGATAGAAAATAACCAAGTGTGACACCAAATAAAAATTTAGCCCCCAGTTTTGCATTTTTCCAAGGGTAACAGGAGAAATTGGACCCCAAAATTGTTGTCCAATTTGTCCTGAGTACGTCGATACCCCAGATGTGGGGGGGAACCACCGTTTGGGCGAATGGCAGAGCTCAGAAGGGAAGGAGCACCATTTGGAATGCAGACTTAGATGGATTGGTCTGCAGGCGTCATGTTGCATTTGCAGAGCCCCTGATGTACCTAAACAGTAGAACCCCCCCCCCACAAGTGACCCCATATTGGATACTAGACCCCCCAAGGAACTTATCTTGATGTGTTGTGATAACTTTGAACCCCCAAGTGTTTCACTACAGTTTATAACGCAGAGCCGTGAAAATAAAAAAAAAATTTCATCCTACAAAAATGGTTTTTTAGCCCCCCCAATTTTTTATTTTCTCAAGGGTAACAAGAGAAATTGGACCCCAGAAGTTGTTGTCCAATTTGTCCTGAGTACGCTGATACCCCATATGTTGGGGTAAACCCCTGTTTGGGCGAATGGGAGAGCTCGGAAGGAGCACTGTTTTACTTTTTCAACGCAGAATTGTCTGGAATTGAGATCGGACACCATGTCGCGTTTGGAGAGCCCTGATGTGCCTAAACAGTGGAAACCCCCAATTCTAACTGAAACCCTAACCCAAACACAGCCCTAATCCCAACACACCCCTAACGCCAACCATAACCCTAACCCTGACACACCCCTAACCCTAATCCCAACCGTAAATGTAATCCAAACCCTAAGGGTATGTTTCCACGTTCAGGAAACGCAGCATGTTTGACGCGGCGTAGAGCTGAAGCGTCAAACACGCAGTGTCCAGATGTTACAGCATAGTGGAGGGGATTTCATGAAATCCTATCTCCACTATGCAGTAAAAGACGCATGCGGCAGACCCGCGTAAAACGGACATGCGGCATCTTTTCATAACACAGCATGTCCTTGCATTGCTGAAACAACTCAAGGACAACGCAGGTGACCTGCCAGTGACATCAGGTGCAGATTTTACCTGCGTAAAATCCTGACCAAATCCTGATGCAATCCTGAACGTGGACACATACCCTAACCCTAATGGGAAAATGGAAATAAATAATTTTTTTTTAATTTTTCCCTAACTAAGGGGGTGATGAAGGGGGGTTTGATTTACTTTTATAGCAGGTTTTTTAGCGGATATTTATGATTGGCAGCTGTCACACACTAAAAGACGCTTTTTATTGCAAAAAATATTTTTTTGCGTTACCACATTAAGCTATAATTTTTACATATTTTGGTCCACAGAGTCATGTGAGTTCTTTTTTGCGGGACGAGTTGACGTTATTGGTAACATTTTCGGGCACGTGACATTTTTTGATCGCATTTTATTCCGATTTTTGTGAGGCAGTATGACCAAAAACTAGCTATTCATGAATTTCTTTTGGGGAAGGGGGGGGCGCGTTTATACCGTTCCGCGTTTGGTAAAATGGATAAAGCAGCTTTATTCTTCGGGTCACTACGATTACAGCGATACCTCATTTATATTTTTTTTATGTTTTGGCACTTTTATACGATAAAAACTATTTTATAGAAAAAATAATTATTTTTGCATCGCTTTATTCTGAGGACTATAACTTTTTTATTTTTTAGCTGATGACGCTGAATGGTGGCTTGTTTTTTGCGGGACAAGATGACGCTTTCAGTGGTACCATGGTTATTTATATCCGTCTTTTTGATCACGTGCTATTCCACTTTTTGTTCGGCAGTATGATAATAAAGCGTTTTTTTTCTTTTTTTACGGTGATCACTGAAGGTGTTAACTAGTGGGCCAGTTTTATAGGTTGGGTTGTTATGGACGCGGCGATACTAAATATGTGTACTTTTGTTTTTTTTATTTAGATAAGGGAATGTATTTTTTTTTGTACTTTATAACATTGCCCCGGGGGGGGGGGGGGGGGGTTGGCATTTTGGATCCGGGCCTGCGTGGAGAAAGTAGGAGACCCTCGGAGCAACGCGATCACATCGCATTGCTCCGGGGGTCTCAGGGAAGCCCGCAGGGAGCCCCCTCCCTGACCGATGCTTCCCTATACCGCCGGAACACTGCGATCATGTTTGATCGCAGTGTGCCGAGGGTTAATGTGCCGGGGCGGTCCGTGACTGCTCCTGGCACATAGTGCCGGATGTCAGCAGCGATAGTCAGCTGACACCCGGCCGTGCTCCCCCCGTGAGCTATGATGTACTATCCCGTCCTTGAGAATTAAGTGCAAGGTCACCTTGACAGGATAGTACGTCAAATGGGATTAAGGGGTTAAAAGAGTTATTCCCTCCCTCCAGGAAGTTATCACCTACACTATTGGGAAGGTGTATAAATTTTGATGTATGTATGTATGTATGTATGTATGTATGTATGTATGTATGTATGTATATATATATATATGTATATGTAATTTTAAATCTTTGGGGATCTGAGCGCATAATATGCTAATATGGGCAGCACGGTGGCACATTGGTTAGTACTGCAGCCTTACAGCGCTGGGGTCCTGGGTTTGTATCCCACCAAGGACAACATCTGCAAGGAGTTTGTATGTTCTCTCCATGTTTGCGTGGGTTTCCTCCGGGGAATTTAGATTGTGAGCCCCATCAGGGACAGCGATGATAATGTGTGCAAAACTGTAACTGCGGAATATGTTAGTGCTATATAAAAATAAAGATTATTATTATTCTAATATGCTCGGATAACACACAAGCGTGCTCAGGTAAGGCTACTTTCACACTAGCGTTTTTGGCAGTACGTTGCAATGCGTCGTTTAGGAGAAAAAACGCATCCTGCAAAGTTGTCTGCAGGATGCGTTTTTTCCCCATAGACTAACATTACCGACGCAGTGCCACACGTCGCAACCGTCGTGCGACGGTTGCGTCGTGTTTTGGCGCACCGCCGCCACAAAAACGTTACATGTAACTCCGCCCTCTCCTCCCCGTACCTTGCAATGGGGCAGAGGAAGCATCTTAAGACTGCTTCCGCTGCCCACGTCGGGCATTTTTGTCACAGTATGACAGCGCGACGGCCCCGTACCGACGCTAGTGTGAAAGCAGCCTAAGACGTTATCCGATCATGTTTGAAAATGAGTCTGCTCCTGGCGCTGGTGAATTCTTACAGTGTTCAGTGTGCACACTGTAAGGATTCCCATGTCTACAGTCAGTGATTGTATCCTAAGGCTGGACAACCCCTTTCACTAAATATCTCCAGGTAAAAAGATGAAAAAATAAGCATGGCATGCACCAATCTTCTTTTATTCATCCAAATGCTAATCACCCCAAGAAAGGGCTGCAGTAGACTCCCTTCTTGTGTGAAACTAGATGAAGCATCATTAGCAATGTGAAACCACCACCATGCAATATTAGGAAAAGGGGGCCCTATGTCGTGCAATTCCCAATTGGATTAATAAAATAAGTATTAAAAGATTGGTGAATGCAGTGCTTATGTTTTCTCTTTGCTTGAAGATATTCAGATTGTTGGATTTTATGCAGAGCACCACTTCAGTTTGAAGCCGCACTGATATTTCAATTTTGCTGCCCAAGGGCTTGTGCAGATGACGGTATTTTTTGTACGAGTAATCCAATTTTTTGTTGGATTGCACTGTCCAATTTTTACCTTTTACAGGTTAAGGAAAAAAAAAGCAACATGTACGATTTGCATTAGATATTCGGATCGCACGAGGCCATGCAAGTCAATGAGTCTGTAAAAAAAAAAAAAAAAATCAGATGGCACTCCATTCTGTCAGTATGATAACAGTTCAGTCTGATTTTAACGGACATTTTTTCCCCCCATTTTCTTCTTATTTGAGAATATCGGATCCAACTATGCTGATACTCTGAACGGAGTGTGATTGTGTGACCCTAGGTCAATGCTGTATATGTATAGCCGACGTGTTCGGTACATGGACTATGTTAGAGTGATTTTTTCTTCCCCCATTCCAACAAACTAGCGTCCCTTTAAATAACTTGACAAAGACAAGAACAATTTAATGGTCTTTTATTTTCAATTGATACTGTATGAATACAAAGTTTCTAAAAAGCTACAAAAAGTCTACCACTGTCAAGAAGGCATCAAAATCTGTCACTTTGCAAAGACATTAAAACACCTGCAGTAACCGACACAAAAATAGCATTTTAGAGTGATGAAATAATTGCACTTAACTGTTATTAAATCACACATGTACCGCCAGAAAAGCTAGAAT